>NC_086180.1:82336321-82941946 GCF_023053635.1 Elgaria multicarinata webbii | reverse complement strand
TTTATTTATTTATTTATTTCTATACCACCTAATAGCCGAAGCTCTGATCACTGTTTAACTTGACATAAGTACAGTATAAAATATACTATCATAGTGAAAGAGGACTCCTATAGTATGGTGTTTACTGTTAAACCCTGAATCATGTAAGCATGCACTGCTCATCTGTACATGAGCCTTATCTCCATATATCCATCGGACATTTGTAACTTGATCAATAGTAGCACTTCCCAGGGGTACTTTGCTTGGACCTACACTACATTCCTAATATCTGAACTAAATAAATATGAATCCAGCTTCCTCCTTAAATATAAACTTTAGTTTCTATTGATGATGTGTCATAACATCATGTTCTTTGAATCTTTATGTAATTGATTTCCAGGTCCAGCATCAAACTACAAGACATGTACTACGAAGGGCAGGTTTCTTTCCATGTTTCACCTTTACATGTCAGGACAATAGAATATATTATGGTCACAATGGAGATGCCAACAACCATATCCCTGTGATGAAAGATCCCTGTGGGCTCAAAACAATTAGAAACACATACTATTCTGAGCTCTATCAGCTTGTGAACTACATGTCTCATATGGTGACTAACAGGAATGTTGGACATGGAAATTCACCACATCATAGCCAGTCTTTACACTGTAAGAACTTTTGGATGTTTTCATCTGGGCAAGGTTCAGTTACCTTGAGATGTTGAACTGTAGCTTAGTTTTAGACAACAAACTTCATATACGGATGGTCCCAGGTATGTCCAGGCAAGGCTGGAAAAAAAAATTGTCTGAAATTCTGGAGAGCTTCTGGCAATCATGGTAGACAATACCAAACTAGATGAACAGACTTCAGGGTTGCAGGATCTACATTAGGGATGATGATGATGATGATGACGACGATGACGACAATGATGATTGTGATTGCCCTGAGATCCATCAACCGGAGCCTGGAAAAAAAGAATTAAAGCAGACTGAGCTGAATAATTTGTTTTGAGTATCAGAACTGAACAGAGGTCAGAGTCCTTCTTTAGAAAAATCTGCTCCTAGTTTCTTCTTCAATTCAGTGCAATAACATAGGGCAAGGAAAAGTCACTTAGTTGCAGCAAAAAGAATCATAATTCCATGCGAATCTATTGCAGAACACTCAAAGATCTACTAGTAGATTCAGATCTACTGCCCGCTCCAGTTCTATGGCATCCACCTTACAGAAGGTATTTTGTTCTGGCTGTGAGACCGTGCAAGAAGGCATCATCAACTTGTGTAGAAAAATATGCTTCCCGCCCAACCTAAGTTTGGGCAGGAAAGCAACGGTGGCGAGTTGGGAGGGGCTGGAGAGAAGAGGACTCACGTGGCTCTGAGTCTGAGCCTTGTGAGTCATGGGCGGGGCCGCGGCTATAAAAGCCGCACCGCCTGAGGCTCGGCCTCTTTCGGTTTTCAGCTGTCTATTGGACAGCACGGACGGGAGAAGCTCTGCGGCATCTTCGGCGGCAAATCGGCAGCCTGGCGGCTTGACTGCAGCAGCGAGGCTTTTCTGCGGCAAATCGGCAGCGCAGCAGCTTTTGTGGGCGGCGATGGCGGTGTTTTTTCATCGTTTACAGCAGCGGTTTGGAGAAGCAAGGGAGGAGGTCTAAGGTGGTTCATGGGTCTCAGGGCTACCTTCGGCCGGGCACCTGGCCTGGCCCTTGCCATGCCTTTCCCTGCAGTATTGGGGGTTTCTTTAATTCCCTTTATTATCGGTCACCTGTTCCCGGTTCTAGCCCTGATCTGCCAAAAAAAACCCTCCATGGTTCCCCCCTTTTACCATTTTGTATCATCCTTCACCGGTTCCTGCTATCCGGCCTCCTGCCACATGGGTGGCCCATGCGGCCCAGGCCTTTTCTTTACATTCAGGCAGTTAGCCTTGCAGCATTCATATTGGCCCCTTTAACCGGTTTGCTTGGGTCTCATTATTCCCCATTGTTATTTGGCTTTGATCCATATTATTTTACAGCTATTATTTCTCGTTTTCATCACTTTGGCCTAATCAATAGGCTGAGGTTTTTTAGGCTCTGGACTTTACTGGCCTAGAATTATTTTGTCTCTTAATTTTACAGGCTGTGTGTTTGTGTGCTATTTGTCTGTATAATAATTCTATTACGCTATTGGATTCCTTATTTCTTCTACAGTTTTCATTAAGTTTAGTCCTTATAGTGATTATAACATTATTTAATATATATATATATATATATATATATATATATATATATATATATTCCTTTCCCCCCCTTCTTTCTCCTTGGTTGTTTCCAGCTTTCACCCTGCCTCCCAAGAAAGGTCTTGGGGGGAGTAAAGGAAAGGGTAGGGCACCCCGCCAGCTTACAAAGTGTCCTATACAAGCACCATTGGCTTCTTCATCTGATGAGGAGGAATCCTCTATGTCTTTAGCTTTACAGCACATTGCAGCTTTGGAGTGTGACAATGCAGTGCTTAAGCAACAGATGAAAGCCAAGGATCTGAATACTAGAAGCAAGAGGCATAAGAGTAAACGAGCAAGTAATTCACCTGTAGTTCCTTTTACAGACCAATCTCCTGAAGTACAAACAGCAGATACAGCACAAGGTGCTTCACCCCTTATGCAAGTTTCTGAGGCTTCACAAGTGGCAGTGGCTTCCCCATCTGTGTCCACGGCCATGCCAGTGGCATCGGGTAGTTTCTCACACAGTGAGTATCATTGCACCACAGCAGGTCTTCCACCTTCACCATTCTCACATTGGGGCATCCCTCCTTGGGCTATGAGCCCATTCTGGCCCTTTTCTAGACCTATTGAGCTCAAAGAAACACAGGAAATGGAAAGCCCTCAGCGGGCAACCCCAGAAGCCTGTGTGCCTGTTTGGCAACCCACGATCAGTACCCCTGTGTGTGCTGTGGCTGAGACTCAGACAACAACAGCCCCTATCATTGAATCTGGTCCTTCTGCTCCAGTTACGGCTTCACAAACGACCCAAACCAAATCTGAAATTAGTAAGGAGGAAGCAAAGGGTGATCCCTATTCCTCAGCCAAAGGGTCTAATATCCCTTACGGTGCAATTTCTATGCCAGTCGGGTATCACCTGTTACCTGCCACTAAAGAGAAGATCTGGAAGGGCGAATTTGTTGATCTGTTCTCTCTCTTATTCAGAGAAGAGGAACAGAAAGACAAAGATAATAACAAAGAAAGGGACCAGGAACGTAGCAAAAACAAAAAGGTTAAAAGAACTTGGGCCAATTGGTTGGCTGGATACATTATATTTCTTGGGGTAGCTTTATTGAAGCACCCAGAGAAAGTGACAGTGTTAGTTAAATACTTAGATATAATCTTCAGGTGTTACACTGAGTACTTAGGTCCAGCATGGTTAGGACATGATGAGGCTTTCAGATTGAAAGCCCAGTTTAACCCAGAGATCAAACGGGACGTGAAGAAGCCTGAATTATGGCTGCAATTCATGACCCCTGCCAAACCAATTTCTGGTGAGAGGGCGGACAGTGGACATCTCCTTTCACGCCCGGCAGGGCCCTCACAGTATCGGGGGCTGGCCGGGCAGTCAGTTCAACCCCGATTACTATGTTGGGAGTTTAGTTCCAAGGGCACGTGTATGCGCACACAGTGCAAGTTCAAACATGAGTGCTCCATATGCGGGGGGTGCACCCTTATTCAGGATGTCCCAAGATCAAAGGCTCTAAGGGTGGAAGAGAATTCTGCCCAGGTAGCAAGCCTAACAGTGCAGGCCCTTCTGCAAAAGGGCCCCAGCCCAATTAGGATTCAAGAATTATCAGCATCATTACGTGATTATCCACGACGTGACGATGCTTTATTTCTTTTCAATTGATTTTTGTTGGGTTTCAGAATCCCTTTTCAGGACCCTCGGATCCCTGTTTTTTCCAGAAACCAGGCTTCCATTCGCGGAATGGAGGATCTGGTTAAGGAAAAAATTCTAAAGGAAGTGAAATCCAGTAGGGTTTTAGGTCCGTTTGCGCAACCTCCCTTGCCCCGTTTGAGGGTGTCTCCTTTGGGCATTGTGCCCAAAAAGTACCCGGGAGAGTATCGTTTAATTCATAATTTATCTTTTCCCCCTGGGGGTTCTGTTAATGATTTTATCCCTGCCCAATTATGCACGGTTAACTATACCTCCTTTGACACTGCTGTACGAATGGTGCGACAGTGTGGAGTGAGGGCATTGATGGGGAAGTGCGATATCAAATCTGCCTTCCGCCTGTTACCCGTGCATCCATTTCTCCACCGTGCCTGGGTCCAGCTCCAGCTGAGAGCCCCCTCCCTCCTGCTACCAACTGTCACTGCAGAGGCCACCACTGAGGGAGGAAGCAGCAGCCAGGCACCTCTCCACCGTGCCTGGGTCCAGCTCCAGCTGAGAGCCCCCTCCCTCCTGCTACCAACTGTCACTGCAGAGGCCACCATGAGGGAGGAAGCAGCAGCCAGGCATTTCTCCACCATGCCTGGGTCCAGCTCCAGCTGAGAGCCCCCTCCCTCCTGCTACCAACTGTCTCTGCAGAGGCCACCAGTGAGGGAGGAAGCAGCAGCCAGGCATTTCTCCACCGTGCCTGGGTCCAGCTCCAGCTGAGAGCCCCCTCCCTCCTGCTACCAACTGTCACTGCAGAGGCCACCACTGAGGGAGGAAGCAGCAGCCAGGCACCTCTCCACCGTGCCTGGGTCCAGCTCCAGCTGAGAGCCCCCTCCCTCCTGCTACCAACTGTCACTGCAGAGGCCACCATGAGGGAGGAAGCAGCAGCCAGGCATTTCTCCACCATGCCTGGGTCCAGCTCCAGCTGAGAGCCCCCTCCCTCCTGCTACCAACTGTCTCTGCAGAGGCCACCAGTGAGGGAGGAAGCAGCAGCCAGGCATTTCTCCACCGTGCCTGGGTCCAGCTCCAGCTGAGAGCCCCCTCCCTCCTGCTACCAACTGTCACTGCAGAGGCCACCATGAGGGAGGAAGCAGCAGCCAGGCATTTCTCCACCATGCCTGGGTCCAGCTCCAGCTGAGAGCCCCCTCCCTCCTGCTACCAACTGTCTCTGCAGAGGCCACCAGTGAGGGAGGAAGCAGCAGCCAGGCATTTCTCCACCGTGCCTGGGTCCAGCTCCAGCTGAGAGCCCCCTCCCTCCTGCTACCAACTGTCACTGCAGAGGCCACCACTGAGGGAGGAAGCAGCAGCCAGGCACCTCTCCACCGTGCCTGGGTCCAGCTCCAGCTGAGAGCCCCCTCCCTCCTGCTGTCCCCTGTAACTGCTGAACTTTCCAACTAAGATTGTAGTGCCTGAATTTGCTTTCCTTTTCCCCCTCCTCCTCCTCCCTCCCAATCCCCTTTCCTTTTGTGTCATGTCTTTTAGATTGTAAGCCTGTGGGCAGGGACTGTCAAGAAATACTTTTGTAAGCCGCCATGAGAGCCTTTTTTGGCTGAATGGCGGCATAAAAATACTTAAATAAATAAATAAAAATAAAAATCCAGAGGACTTCGAGTTGCTTGGGTTCTCCTTCCAAGAGCATTATTATGTAGACAGGGCTCTCCCAATGTGATGCACTATGTCGTGATCGGTTTTTGAGAGATTCAGCACATTCCTCGAGTGGTTATGGCAGCGTAGAACTAGATCGCAGAACTCGGTCCATTATTTGGACGATTTTCTTTTCGCTGGGGTGGCATCTTCACCCCAATGTGCTCAATTTATGCAAGAATTTCAAGATATGGCTTCTCATTTAGGTGTCCCCCTAGCACAAGAGAAGACCGAAGGTCCTTCTTCTTCTCTAACATTTTTGGGCATACAGCTTGATTCCTGCAATCAAACTTGTAGCTTCCCTAGAGATAAACTCAAATCCCTCAAGAAGCTCATTGGAGCTATATACAAGGCCCATAAAATCACTCTCAGGCAACTTCAGGAGCTAGTTGTCCACCTGAACTTTGCCTGCAGAGTGATTGCTCCCGGCAGAGCATTTTCCAGACATTTATGTGATGCGATGAAGGGTGTCAGATGACCCCTTCACCGTATCTGAGTATCTGCCGAGATGAGAGCGGACCTCGAGGTTTGGATTTCTTTCCTAAACCAGTACAATGGTGTTTCCTTTTGGAGGGCTGACTTATTGTTAGAGGCACAGTTACAGGTGCATTCAGATGCATCTGGGTCACACAGCTTTGGCGTGATCCTTATGGACCACTGGTGTGCCCAGCAGTGGCCAATGCATTGGAAAGAGGAGGGCATCTGCCGAGATTTAACCTTTTTGGAATTTTATTGTTGTAGCAGTTTGGTTGTGGGCAGATCTCCTTTCCAATTCATCTATACACTTCTGGTGTGAAAACCAAGCCACGGTACAGGTAGTTAATTCCCTGTCCTCCAATAACAAGCAGGTAATGAGACTGGTCAGAGCCTTGACGCTCCGTTGTCTCCAGTTTAATATTATATTTTATGCACGGCACGTTCCTGAACTGGATAATGGAATCGCTGATGCTTTGTCGCGCAACCAGATTTCCAGGTTCCGGGAGTTGGCCCCTGCAGCTCGGCAGTATCCCGATCCCATGCCCAAACAATTGTGGGATCTTGGAGGGATGAAGCGCTGGAAGCCATGAGGAGATCTGTGGCCCCAGGTACCAGAGTGCTATATGAGCATGCAGGTAGGGAATTCCACACCTTTCGGATGTCATTAGGGTTAGCAGATCAGTGGCCCATTCCCATAGAACATCTAATGCAGTTCTGTGAAGTCTCTCACAATAGAGGTATAGCCAGTAGAACTCTAAAGGGAAAATTGGCGGGCCTGTCCTTTGAGGCCAAGATAATGGGGTTTGAGGACACAACCTCTGACCCTAGAATCAGATGTATGCTGGAGGGTTGGGCTAGAATTGCTCCAGCCCCTCCGGACAAACACAATCCTATTACCCCGGAAATACTCTTCTGCATCAGCAGTGGGCAGCTTTGTGTTCATCACCCTATGAACAGGACTTGTTTCACGCTGGCGCTTTGACAATGTTTTTTGGTGCGTTTCGGGTTAGTGAGGTGCTGGCATCCTCTAAGAAGGATGTTTCCAACGAAGAATTTCAAATTAGGGATATCTCACTCACTGGAGATGAGATTAGGATTGCCCTCAGGCAATCCAAGACTGATCAGAGGGCAAGAGGCACCAACATAGTCTTAGCTTCTTCCAGATGTCCAGAGATATGCCCGGTGGCTGCATTGAGAGCCTTTTTGTTCACAAGAGGTCTGGGGCATGGCTATTTATTCCATCATAGCGACAAATCCCCGTTAACCAAATTTCTGTTTTGGTCAGGAAAGCCTTACAGGCAATGGGATTGGATAACTGCCAATTCGGAACACACTTTTTCCATATTGGAGCTGCTTCTATGGCAGCAATGGCCGGGATGCCGGAAACAAGGATTAAGGCAATCGGAAGATGGCGTTCCAGAGCCTTTAAGTATTATGTTCGTTAGCTTGAGGCTTGGCAGTTAATAGCTTTCCTTTTCTCACCAGATGTTGGGCCAAGATTGGAGCTTCCCCTGATTCTCATATGTGGGCACAGTATGGTTTTTTGGGCCAGTCACAGAGCATCTCGGACAAACATGGGCTCACAGTTGAGGCTTGGATTTGAAGCTGCTGTACACTGGGTTGGACAGCGAGGTTTGAGATGGGGAGGTCTCTTTCACACATTATCACAGTTTGAATTTAAGTTTGGCCCTCCAAAGGTGTTGGTTATTCACCTGGGAGGTAACGATTTGGGTCTTCTAAAAGGGAAGGCCCTGATTCTACAGGCTAGGCAAGATTTTGAATATATTTGGAGACAATGGCCACTGATGTGGATCGTCTGGTCCTGTATGTTGCCTTGGCGCCACTGGCGTGAGGGACGCAACATTAAAGGTTTAAATAAGGCAGTTCACAAAGTGAACAGAGAAATTAGAGCTTTTTTATGGGGAAAGCGGGGATGGGTCATCTCGCACCCTGGTATTTCACCAGACAGGCCAGAGCTATGTAGGGCAGATGGGGTCCAACTTTCTGATGCAGGAAATGATATTTTCCTGCAGGATCTCAGTGTGGGACTGCAGGATTTTTTCCCGGGTCGGTGGGGGAAAGGGGACCTAAGCTGAGGCTTGGTCTCCTTTTGTGGCAGGAATGTGCGGGAATGTAAACATAGGACAGGGACAGTGAGCACACTGGCACCCTTGGCGGTGAGCTGCATATCCAGAGGACCTGCTCCTCGGGGTTGTGCAGCTCACGAGTCAGGCTATGGTGTGCAGTTGGAGACCATGCTGTCGGCATCTCCATGCTGTCCCTTATGGCAGCAGGCGGGGGTGCAGTGGGATGGTCTCCCCACACTCTCCGAGTGTCACATAGGCAAGGAGCCGGTGAAACGGCTTCTTGCTTTGAAGAGTGGCTCGCCCTTTGACAGGCTGTAGGCCTGAGTAGTAGAGTGATTCCCGCACTGTCACACTCTGATCCAGGGAGGGTTGGATTAACCTGATTATTCAATAAAGAGGCCGTAGTTTTACCCAAAGCTCTGGTGTCCGTGTCTTTTTTCATGCGTCCTCCTTCACTTGCAACCACACTCCTGCTTTGGGGATGTTATTGGACTGGAGAGTCTGAGAGATAATGGTATACGAAACCAACTACTTAATCAGACAACGAATGATCCACCTTCTCTTCCTTCAAAATGGCAGGTCTTTTTCTCCAATATCGGAACAGGTTCTGTTCTGCTGCCGCTTCTTCATGTCACCCCACCTGGGGTGTTATCAAACAGCAATATCAAGCTGGACAAACAAGGGTAACTTGGACACTGTAGCTACAACTGGAGTAGAGGTAAATTGTTTATCTGCCATTTCACATTTTCCTGCAGTTACATTATCTGCTTTGAGGCATTCAACAAAGCCTGAAACATTACGGAAGAAAGTCTGCTCTGCCATCAATCACATTGACATCTGAGATAACTAGAGGAAGAGCTGAAATCACAGGGCTTTAATCATTCCCCAGTAGACAATAGAGGTTTTAATAACTCTACTCATTAAAGGTTTTCAAGTTGCTTAAAATATTAAACATGCAAGAGAGAGGGTGGGGAAGAGAGAGTTGTATTTCAAAATTTACATTAAGAAGACTTCAGTTTTCAGCTTATAAGTAGAAGTGTTTTTTTTTTAATTCCGTCAGTATTTATTCCATATTACTGCCCCTACTATACTGCAATTATAAAAGGAGCAACTTGAACATATTAAGTATATGATATATTGTAAGACCAAACAAAATACATTACATTGTCATATAATGCAGAATTAAATTCTGGAACACATAAACGTATGCATCCGGTGTGCATGTTTAGTACATAGGTAATTTAAATGTAACACATTAGCCACTCATTGTGTAGGAACTATGGGTTGCCAGAGATTGGTGTGCCCTGAAGCATAATTGAATGTAGTCTGAAATACAAGTTGGGGGGATACATTATAATGTAGATGCAAATGATATCTGTCATATTAGTAAGGTATAATCTTCAAATCACCAACAGGTGATTTTACTTGGTTGCAATAACTTGTCTTAAGGGTTACTCAGGCGTATAGCCATCTCCTAACTCTCTCCAACTTTACTCATTAATTTGAATGGAACATATTTTCAAATAAGTATTCTTAGGATCACAATTTCAGGGCTTGAAATGAAAACTAAACAACAGGGAAATAGTTTTGAGTAGGTACATGAATTCAAAGTGACGATGTATTTATTTATTTATTTGAAAACATTTCTCTCTCACCTTTCTGCTTTCAATAAAGCATTCAAGGCAGCTAACAGAATAATAATCAAACCCAGCCATGATTAGAAATCATCAACCGCACAACATGAACACACACCCACACCCTCACCCACACACCAAAACCCAAAATAGCAGCAAGATCTCAAGTCTAAAATCAACAAGAGGTGTCTAAAAGGCTAAATACAATGCAATACCATCAGATTCAGAATCACCTTCACAAGATAGGAGGACTATTAGAATTGGACAGGGAAGAGATATAGAGGAGGCAAAAACCTTTCATTTATAACAATGTTCTACCTTATGTGGGACTAATAGTAGAGAATTAGGAGCAGAACCGCATGTAATCAGAGACCTGCAGAGAATGCCTTCTATGGCATTGAACTCTGGGTTGCTCCACTCCAACACACAGGTTCATCGTCTGTATGGTTCAAAATCATAACACACCTTTGCCATGTTATCACTGGCCTTAATAACATTTTACCTTGACTAATTGTGGCAAAAATATCTATTGAAATCTCTCTCTCTTAAAATCAATTATACAGCACAATAATACTGGTTTTGCAATATTAATAAAGGTCTTTGGAGACTGCTCAGTTATTTTTGCTTCAAATCCCGTAAATTTATCCTCATGTATTATACATTGTTTAAATTTGTGTAACATAAATAATACATTGCTGCTAGTAACTTATTTATGAGAAATAAACATCATTTCTTTGCTTTTTGTAGTTCTAAATCATGCTGTTGTTCATGTATTTCAGGTGCACTAATTAGCTACTCATGCTAAGAGTATTAAGTAATTCACCTGAAATAAGAAACTGTAACTTGACATCTAATGCACAAGAAAAAAAGTCTTATTTAACAGGAAAGATACAGGGGCCCTGACAGACCGAGCTCAATCAGATTTGCCCAACTGGATTTTATGGGGATAGTTATGGATTTCAGTACAAGCTGACCATATGCATCTCCCATACTAATGTGTGGATTGGAACATATCAATTTTGCATTTCTCTGAACATCACGACACAGTTCTCAGCTCAAAAAAGAATCAAAATGTATTTAAACATGTGTTGTTCTTGTTTAAAAAATGACCACCAGGTTCATTTAGATTCTGCACTGGGGGTTGTGAAACAACTTGATTCTGCTAGGAGTGATTCGGAGTCATCCACTTTGACCCATGTAGCGAACCTGAGCTGAGATTCAGAAATCTGAGGCTTTGTGCCTCCCATTGACTATCATGGGGGGAAACCCTGATATAAATTGTTTTCTCTTTGTCAGAATTGGATATTTGCAGACATAGTAGCCCCTTACAAGTGATTATGCCTGCCAGATGGCAGAAAAATGGATGAAGGGTTGTTTGTGCTGCATGCTTTTATATTTTGATATTTATTTATTGAAGGGATGTGCCAATAACTTTTTTCCAGAATTGGATGAAATTTGCAGGGATACACTCCCCTGTGAGAGGATTGAACCTGATGAGTTTCTGTTGAATAGGCACTAGGGATGGTCAAACCCACCCAAACCAATGCTGCCTGCCTGCCCCTGTTCACTGTACGTGGTGAGCTGCCAGGTGATCCACAGGCACCTAGTGAGCAGAACACAGCATCCTGTAGCTCCACCAAGCTGCCATTTTGCGAAGAATAGAGACACGTCTTTTTAAGTGAAAGACCCTTTTGTGCAAACGTCGGCCATAAAGAAGCCCATTTACGCAGCATTACTGGCATAAATGGGCCTCTTTATGGTGGCTCAGCAGAGCAGCGGGGACCACTGCACCTTTCTGACTGAGCGAGCCCCAACTGGACACTTGTAATAAGCATGGGGTGGTGGTAGTGCAAGAGCCTGCTTGACATATTGGGGTTATCCAAAAGAGGGTGCACTTCTTTTCCTATGTTCTTTGTGGACCATTTTTTCTGAAAATAACAGGCAGCCTAGAGATGTCCCTAAGTAAGAAACCTAAAAAGTAGGGATGTGCTCCGCTTCTAATCGGACCAGAGAAGCAGTAGCGGAGCGAGGGGCTTCGCCTGCCCTTAAGGCGGAGGCAAAGAGGATTGGGGGGCCGGCGGAGCGTGGCGAAGAGGATCGAGGTGAAGGCGAATCCTTCACCTCGATCTGGAGCTCCGCCGGAAAGGTAAGTGGGGTTTACCGGGCCCTGCCGCTGTCGCTGTCGCCCATGCGGCGACAGCAGCAGGGCCCGGTAACGCCCCCCGCCCTCCTCTCCCTTACCTGCCTCCGTCGGCGGTCCGTCAGCGTCTCCAATTGAGCCCTTGGTTCCAGCAGGAAGTCTGGGCCGCATTTGCGGCCCAGACTTCCTGGTGGAACCACGGGCTCAATTGAAGACGGTGACGGACCGCTGATGGAGGCAGGTAAGGCCCCCCTCCCCCTTGGTCCCTTACCGGGCTCTGCCACCATCGCCGCATGGGCGGCGATGGCGGCAGGGCCCGGTAACCCCCCATATGGGGGGGGGACCAGAGCTCCGATCCGGATCCGGAGCTCCGAGCGGACGGAGTGGGCACAGGAGGAGTGGGGGCGGGGCGGAGCGGGCCGATCCGAAAATGGCGGATCTTAAAGTGAAGCGGAGTGGGGGGGTCCGTGCACACCCCTACTAAAAAGATTCAGAAGGGTAGATAAAGTGATATATGTGAGAAGTCCAAATCCAATTTTATTTTCATGGAGTACGTAAGTGATCTGTTTTTTTCCATCCCTCTGCCTGCTTTTGTGCATGCTGGGTTGGGGAGGGATATATAGAAATGGCAAATTACTAGAGGCAGATTCCAAAATTTCAGAAAAATAGGTGCAGGGGCTAAGGAGTTATAATGATTGAAACCAATTTTAGGACCTTTTTTTTTCATTTTGAAGCCTGGTGTTGTTGGAAGAATGGCTTTTTTATGGTCCCATCATTGCCCTACCCCAAAACACAGTGATTGGAGATACTGATCAAACATGTTCAAGGATTAGAAGGTAGACCTGTCATTCACTCAACAACACCCCCCCCCCTACACCCACCAGTATTTTAGAGAAATGAAAACAAAAGCCACTTTTTGGAGAAGAGACAGAATGTCTAAGGCCTTAGCTAGACCTTAGGTTTGTCCCGGGATCGTCGATATCCTGTGCGTTATTTACATGAACAGGGATGACCCCGGGACGATCCCGGGATAAACCTTAGGTCTAGCTAAGGCCTCAGTCTCCTAGTATGAATTGGTAATGAAGCCTAATTTCCCTAACATAGTGGCCAGCTACAGCAACAGCAGATGATGTTTGATAGGGCTAGCTCTCTCATCCTTAAATGTTTCTAAACTTGCATGTTAACAAATTTAGGGCACAAACCCAAGCATGTTTCGACAGAAATATATCCGACAACTCCCAGCACACGCACACACAACTAGCATGGGAATGGCTGTCTGGGGGATGCTGGGAGTTGTAGTATTTCTTTCTCTCTAAACATGCATAGAATTGCACCCTTAGGATAGCAAAGTTAGCATAGATGTTCTGAAACAAATACAGACCACCATTCATCTTTAATGGCTTCGAGAAGAGCAAAAACTTTGGGCTATAGAATTACAACTGTGATCAGTCCCAAATTGCTGCACACAATGGAGGCTCTGGAAATTGCGCATTTACCCCCTTGTATAAATGGCCCCATTTACACAAGAGTAAAGGCAGGGGCCTTTATGGCTGCAACAAGGGAAAATTAATAATTTCCAGAGCAAGAGCAAACAGCTGCTGAGTGGTACCCAGGCCTAGCTGAACCTCAAAAGAAGGTTACATGGCCTGATGAGCAGGGGTAGACAGCAGCGGCAGGATGAGTGTCCGATGGATCGGATGCAGGTGAGTTTGCCCATCCCTATTTAGTTGCTATATCACCTATTCCAATAATTGATAAATGGTATCTGACTCTGTTTGGAATGTCTGTTTGGAATTCATTCATCCATTCTGTAGCAACTTATTATTTATTTATTTATTTAATTATTAATTTAGAATATTTATATACCGCTCCCCATTGAAAAATTTCAGAGAGGTGTACAAGATAAAATGAAAATAAAAACAGAATAAAACAGTTAAAACAAAATTTAAAAGAAGCAAAAACAGAGATTCAAGGCTGCATATTAAGTAAAGGCGTCTTGGAATAAAGATGTTGGAAGGAGGTGCCAAAAGGAGTACAAGCTTGGAGCCTGCCAAATAATAATAATAAAAAAATGTTAAAAATTGTTATTTTATTAACCACCATGCCAGTCCAAATCTTTTTCCATTCTTCAAGAGATGGCATGTTGATTGCCAAGTTTTTTTCTAAGGGCAACCTTGGAGCTATGAACATAAAACTCACCATTCCTACTAAATCTCTACGGATATGATCTTTAATATCACCCAAGAGCATGGTTGTTGGAGTTAATTGCAACTCATAGCATGTAATTTCTCTGATGTTGTTTATTATATTCTTCCAATATTCCTTATTACGATGCCACTATATATGGAAAAATGTTCTCTGTTATTACCTCTCCAGCACCTATCCATCATCACCACTGAGAACACCCTAGGGATCCTGGCTGGTGTATAATACCATATATGTATTATTTTATAGATGTTTTCTCTAGAAGTCATGTTTAGTACACTCCTATAAATTTTTGAAAAGACACAATTCCATTGCTCCTCTGAGATTGTTATGTTAAATTCTCTTTCACACTTGTGTTTAGCTACCTCTGTTCCATTATCATATATATCTATTAATATATTGATAGATAGATAGATAGATAGATAGATAGATAGATAGATATAGAGCTTTTATTGTTTCAACCAATTGTTACAACAAGCATACAAGGAGCAAAGATGGATCCCTTTGGTGCTGGTGGATTTTATTCCATTCATTCCATTTTTCCTCACTAGCATGTGGTGTAGTGGCTAAGGTGTTGGACTGGGAGTCAGGAGATCTGGGTTCTAGTCCACACTCGGCAACTTTGGGCCAGTCACAAACTCTCAGCCCAACCTACCTCACAGGGTTGTTGTTGTGAGGATAAAATGGAGAGGAAGAGGATTATGTACACCGCCTTGGGTTCATTGGAGGAAAAAAAGGGTGGGATATAAATGCAATAATAAATAAAACTTGATATTTAGTGAATCAATCCAGTACATGGATTTCAGATTTTTTTTTAATGGTGGCAGCAGTTTGCAGGTTGTTGTTGTTGCTGTTGTTATTACTATTACTACTATTATGGTATTTAAATTTACACAAATGGGATCATGGGTCTATTTATTTAATATGCACCAATGTCCACAATGGAACCACTGGGAAATCTTGCTGTGCTTAAACAGAATGGAATTCCCAACATCACACATTCCTAGTCCTGACAAGATCAGAGATACATTTGTTGGAGATATGGGTGGGGGGGAGGACATGGCGTTTTCAATTACCACACTCAATTATTGTAATCCATCCCTAAAGAGGTTATGTTTGTTTCCTCTCATTTGAGACTGTTAAAATATTGCCTTGTTTTTAATTTGTTTTAATATCCCACTGTGGTGCAGTATACTAAGACACACTCTTCTCTTGTTATTGTTTTATTGAATTGTATTTGAATTTATTTTTATTATTCTTATTATACTTTCTGGTGTTTTAGTCTGGAATCCACCTTGGGCTCCCTTTCAGGGCTAAACGATGGGGCAAGAATTTTCTGAAATATGTACAGGGAAACTTTAGCAATATCAGAGATGTTGGGAATAAACTCAAAATGTCCTAATGGTGCTTTTATATGTTATCTATAATGAATTTTATGGTGTTGTTTATATTTTAGTATGATGTGAGCCACATTTAGAGGATTAGTCCTGAAAGTTGGCATACAAATGTTAAAATAAAATAAATAAAAATATGATCGAATAACACTTCTGAAAGTGCACCTAAAACATGTGTAAAATAGTGAAAATAAACAATGTTTCCTTTGAGTATCTGGAGTTTTATCCTTTTTTTTAATATTGTGCAGGTCTTAGATTCAGTATTGCCTTTAATCAAGAAGAGAACATTTGCTCCTGAAGATGTAAGGAGGGTCACACTCCTTACATCTTGGGCTTGGCGGCAAGGACTCACCAAAGAAGCCGCCGAGCCCTGGGAACTTTTCGCCGCCGCTGCCGCCGCCTCTTCCTCCATCTCTTCTGACCAGGTAGCTACACTAGGAGTTTCGGGGCGCCCCGAAGACTGTGTGTAGATGGGGCCCTGGTCTTCCTAACCTTGCTTACAAGATTGGAAAAGTAGCCATCTGCACTGGGTTGCTGTGACATTAGAGTTGTATGAATTAGCTACTCTCCAAGTCACAAGATATTTTCATTCTGATGTCTGTTTTGTACCATTTTGGACATTTGATTCTTACAAATAGCCAACTCAAAAACAAAAAACACCAAAGAACAAAGGTCTTTTTTTTCATGTAAGAAGTTCAAGAAGCCTCAAGGGAAAGCTCACAGCTGCAGATGCTATGAATGAGAAGAGGGCAAGCAAAGAAAGGTGATTTCAGGATAAAAGTATTTCATGTTGGATGAACACTTAGAAAAGTGTTGCAAAGAAAAGTGAATCTAATTGTCCATCTGGATTCATTTACAGAATAAGAGATCCAAAAGGTTATATGCAACTTTCTCATGATGGGGAATGGCCTTGGAAGTTCTGTGAACCAAAATAGGAATTTTTTTAACTTAAACTACATTCTTTTACCGTTCCTTTGCAGAATATTTTCAGAAGTCTATAGTATGCTGCTGCTTTCATCTTGTTTATTTGTTCCCTTATGAGTCTTCAGCTGCAATGATCTTCTTTTCCCTCCAAAGTTCTTTTTTTTTTTTTACAAAGCAGTAATAATTGTATCCTTTGAGATAGTAATTAAAAATACTAAACGGTGAATTGCAAATTAAAGGTAAAGAAATAAACCGGGACTTTTTTGTGCAACTTGGGGGTGAACATATTGGAGACCATATGTGTAAACGCCTCTGTAGATCATTCATTTTCTCGATGGAAGCAGGAAATCTTTTCAAGGGTTCTTTTATTTTATAACATGAAATGGATATTGTTCCAAATGGGGGCTGTTGAAAGTCAGTGCAAAACTGCAGAAAGTTAAATACAAGCAGATTAATATGAGCTATTTGACTTATAAACTAATTTAATAAAATAAAAAAGAACCAAGTTTTTGTCAATCATCCCAGTACTTTTACTCCCAGTGGCCAGAATCCTGAGAGGTAGGAACTGTGACGACCCCCACTTTATACAGCTCCTTTATTCCTTTCCTGAATCAAAGGACCCAGCTCAGGTGCAGGTGTCAAGAGATTTGGAATGCTGCAACCATCCCTGTGACATGGCCTTCTCCTCTTAGGCCCCACAGCTATACAGTTCAGCACCCTTACCGCCAAATTCTCCCTTCCGCTGCCACCGTTAACCTGTACCCTTCCCAGGTACTCCAAGGAGCACACCAGTTGTAATTAAATGTAATTTATTAATATGTAGTTAGTGCAGGTACGAAAGCTTAACTGTTTCCTCAGTTCTCAAGTGTAATGGTTATAAAGCACAATGCATAATGGTTTCAGTCAGTTCTTTCACTTAGGTGTTTCACAATATAACTTCAGGTTCTCCTGCTTACTCCCAATCTTATCCACTCAAAACAACACAGCATGCAGACCCTTCCTATCTCTTGTCTCTCAATCTCTACCAAACTCTCCTCCAAACTCCAATGCAAAACTCATAACTCTCATCCCTAATCCATCCCTCCTCCTCCTCCTCCTCCTCATATCATTTCATCCCTTCTGTCCTGTCAGCAGATGCATATATACTCACACAGTCCTCCGACTCCTCCCATTCTCTCATGCCAATCCAGACGCTCCACACAAACTTCCAATCAGCACTCTCCTTCCCCTCTATGATACATCATCACTTTATTATGATCCATAGATCCATCAAGGACAAAACTCAGGCATAAAACATAAAACAAATTAAAACTATTATCAGCTTTCACCTAATACGCAAAGAGCTCTGATCCTGGCAGCCTCTACAAGAAATTTAGCAACAGCCAAAGTCACTTTGGGGCACTTGTTTTCCAGCAGGAACTTAACAAAGAATTTATCTGAACTTCTGGGCAGTTTACACAACAATGGGGTAATGATAGAACAACAAGCCTGATTATAGAAGCTACAAGACAGAAAAATATGCTCCATCGTCTCCACTTCCATATTCCTACAGGGGCACCATCTTTCCTGATGTGGGGCACCAGGAAATCTGCCCCAAAGTAATTCAGTAGAGTAAACATGACATCTAGCCGTAGAGAAAACACTGCGGTATTTAGCCACCGACAGGTTCTTTAGGTACTCAGCCAGATGAAAAGGCCCAACGTAATGGACATACATTGCACTAGGAGAGAAGGAAACGTAGGAGCGGGTGCGCAAATTGCAAAAAGCTGTGTCCCCTCTATGATACTTACCAATCTTATACTTACCAATCTGCTATAAATACACAGTGAGTACCTTCTTTAAACTTTTCAATCATTCTTATTAATTAATATACCTTTATATTTAACAGCCTAATGCAGCAGAACATCACAGGAACAAATTTATTTCTTACTCGACAATTGCAATCAATAATAAATGTTGTTTTCCCCTAGATACCACACACACAAGTAACACCCACCCACAAACACACCCACACCTACTTCATAGAAAGGGTCTGTAATAGCCTAGATCTCCACACACTTTCACCAAGTCCTATCCAATGGCTTTAATTGTCCACAAACAATAATTATTTCAATAGGAGTAAAACATCAACCTGTCAGTTAGGTTTTTCCAAATAAGGAAATAAAGACAAAAATGGAGCCATGTGGTCTGGAGCTCAATTCATTCTCCTTGTCTTTAGCCTTTGCTTGCTACCAGCAGTGTCATAGGTGAATATCTGTATTCATTGTATATTTGGATTATCATGCGGTTAGCTAATCACTAATTAAAAAAAGAAGAAGCATAATCACCTTTCAAATAGAATAAGTCACAGCTATTGAAAGCACTATGTTACACTTGTCAGACTATTAAAATGTTGCCTCTTAAGCAATATGCACCACAGTCCTTCCTTGATCCCATTACCCCATGCTATGCAGCTCACATGCCTTAGTTTTTCCTGTGCATCCTCATTTGAAATGCATGGAAGTTCTACAGTCATTAAACTCCTTTCTGATTCCTTTCTTCATGTGCTCCCCCACTGTGCTGGAAGATCATTATTCATGCAGAGGCTGCCATGAATTTTTATTTTATTATATTTAGCTCTAAGTTACTGAGGTGGAGCTCTGGAACCCATACATAACTGCTCGGGCATTTAGGACAGCGAAGGAGAGCCACAGCTATATACTTTAACAAATTATTATGCATGAAAGAGACCAAAAACCAATGATCCCTGTGTCTTGCGTGATGAGGTGAACTTGCAGCACCATGTGCTAATTTAGAGAGGAAGATTGAGGATGTATCCACAAAACCTTTTGTTATCTTGAAGGAAATGTGTCCATACATCAATTTCTTAGAAAAGAATTGTTCAGTAAAGGGGGCATTTCTCATACATAGTACTTCAGATCTCATGTGTAAGAGTGGTCTATTGTGTTCTGCCAAGTAAAGATGTCTGTCTTCTAGGTGGTGCAGGCATAGAAGCTCATATGCCACTCTTTTTCTGGTGCTCTCATAAAAAACTTGAATAGCAGAAGCATGGAAATGTTAAGGTGCTTACCATTGTTAAGATACTCATGCTCCAAAAGCACAGAAATTGAAAGTTATGACTAACACCTAAACTTCCATAACTATGTGAGCAGAGAAAACTTTGTCTATTCCCACATATTATGCTCATTCAGGCCTTAGCTAGACCTAAGGTTTATCCTGGGATCATCCCGGGGTCGTCCCTGCCTGCTCCTGGGATCCCTTGGGATGACCCCAGGATGATCCCAGGATAAACCTTAGGTCTAGTTAGGCCTTAGAAATTAGGCTGCAGTTGTCTTGGCTTTCAGCTCAATATTGGGGAGGGGGAAAATGTGTCCTGGGGGAGGGGGAAGGAATTAACAGGTGCAGCAGCTTCCCAATCACTGTTATGGGAAGTCTTGATGGGTTGCTTCTCCACCCATTCATTCAAGGTACACTGTTCCCCTGCCACAGTGTATTAAATCTCCAGGCAGAACTTCTACAGATATCTATTTGCTGAAATGGAGAGAGCTAGAGACTTGAAAAAACTAAGGCTTTCTTTAGGCATGTGCCTAAAGATAACCCTAATAAGTTGTTGTTAGACTTCCTCAATTCTTTAAGGGCACAACCCTATGCAACATCCAGTATTTGTAGGATGGGAATCCTGAGAGCATTCTGGGAATGTTGGGAGTTGCAGGACTTTTTTCTGTCTAAACATGCATAGCATTACACTCTATGCTTCCTCATGCTTCAAAGGTTTTCTCTGAAATGGAACGTCCATATTCACCTCAGTTTGTTCTTTAGGTAGAGGCCACTGGCAACCAATGGATGTCGGAACCATTACTGATGAACATGGTTAGTCTGCCAGAACTCTTGCATCTTTCCTCAAAACTTCTCATGTGTTTTCCCTGAGCAAGAATCTTCAGATTCACTACAAATATCACTGAACACTACTCACCTCAATGAAACTCGATATCATTTGGATGATGCTTGGTGCCCTTTGTTGATTGCTGCTACTGTTCCTCCACACCATCTATTCCTGTTTTGCCCTCACTGTCCTTGTCCTTATTTCCCCACACTGATTAATCCAATTATTATTATTTTTACAAGCATCCATCATTTTACTGTTTCAGATGCAGAGTTGTGACATCTTCAATAAAATCACAAAGGTTGATACATACAAAAGTACCTGAGGACCAGGAGGCAAAAGGAAAATGGTGTTACAAACAGCATTTGAAACCACCCAAATTTGTGTGCAACATGTGACAGTTTTACTGTCAAAAATGTGCTTTTTGATACTCATGACAATGAACCCAAAATTAGGTCAGTAGTTCTGGCTCAGCCCTTGTTTCTACAGAAACCTGGAAAAATACATCTCCCCGCCCCCCAGTAAAACATGGAAATGAACACACAATAGCAACAGACACGGCTTTTTTAAAAATAGCTCTTGGTCACTTATAAGAGAAAACCAAATTAAAAATGACAAGTGATGCAGTAGCATATATCTTAACACATTAATTGTTGCTTTTCTGCTCTCCTGAATTTTATTCAGCAGCAGAACCATTTTTTCTTCCTAATTGATTCTGAGGAAAAGCCCTTCACATTCTTTCTTTTTTTATTTTTCCCCTCTAGAGTGGCTAGGTTAAGAAGGGCTGACAGAAATTTGGATGAAAAAATAGCAAAACAAATGCATTGTGTGCTTGTGGGAAGGAACATTACCCAGGCTTTGTTATTTGTGTGAGAGAAAAGAGGGGTAAAAAGAAAAAGGACTTTCATATGATTCGTCTGATAATTCCTGCCTAATCTACGCCATAGTTATCACAAAATTACTTACAGCAACACAGGGGTGGTTTTTTCATTTCGTTTTGTTTTGTTTTGTTGCCGGTCTCACCTTGAAGTATAGAGCCAATTATGAACCCAGTTGCTTCGTGTAAAAAACAACATATTAGTACTAGTCCTTTTTACAGTCAAGTAAATGCTGTGTTTTTTAAACACAACAGGAGACACCAAATTCACTAGATCTGTATATGAAAAGTGATGCCCGATGTTTTGATTCAAGATAAATTTACTGTAGAGGCAGAGAAAGACCTCTATGAATTTGAATCAGACAGACTCTGTGTTGTTTCCAATGTTAATGCTACTTTGAGTAAACCCATTGAAATGAATGGGAGTTACATTTGACTAACATTGCATACAATGCCATGGGGACCCTAAATTGTCTTAAGGTCTAGTCTGAGGAAGAGTAGTCTGCAGCCTACCCAGAAGATTAAAAAAAAAATCTCAGTTGACCCCCAGAAATTGGGGCTCCTGACTTCTCATCTCAAGTGAGGTAGTGATATCCACAACTACATCATCATCAAGGTCCTTCTCTCTGGGAAGAAATACCTGGGAGAAAAATAAATAGACTGGATCTGGAAACTGTTGCTTGAGTGGCAAATTCCAATCCAGGGGATTCTTCTCAGCTAAGGTGGGGAGACGCTTGTGTCGTAGGTCTGCTTTGCTATTTAGGGGCAAGCCATCACTCCTAGGAGTTTACACTAGCAGTTGTCCCAAATCCTGCCCTGTCTGATCCAGTTCTGAGCACTGAAACCCTAATACCTGCTGTTCCCTCTAGATTTCGTTCAACAACCTGTGGGTTTACAATCCTTGGTTCACGACCATTGAAAGCTCAGAATTGCTTACCAAAGGCTGCAGATGTGTTTTGAGCATGGTGAGGAGAGTAGGAAGCAGAGCCCATGTTTCACTCATCCTTTCCTACCCATCAATGAGGATATCTGATGCCAATTTTGTAAGAATGAGACCACATCACGCCAGTCCTTTTCCAGCTTCATTGGCTGCCAGTCCAGGTCCAGGCCCGATTCAAAGTGCTGGTATTAACATTTAAAGCCCTAAACGGCTTGGGGCCAGGTTATCTGAAGGAATGCCTCCTCCCATATGTACCTGCCCGGACCCTAAGGTCATCCTCAGGGGTCCTTCTCCGTGAGCCCCTGCCAAAGGAAGTGAGGCAGGTGGCTACCAGGAGGAGGGGCTTCTCTGCTGTGGCACCCCGGCTGTGGAATGAGCCCCCTAAGGAGAATCGCCTGGCACCTACATGCTTTTAGACCCCAGGTGAAGACCTTTTTATTCTCCCAGCATTTTAACAGTCTATAAATAAATTTTAACTTGGTGTTTTAAATTTGTAAATGCTGCTGTTTTTATTTGGTTGAGCTTTTATATTGTATTTTATATTATGGTTTTATACTGTTGTTTTATTCTTTGAATGTTTTTAATTTTTGTAAAACTCCCAGAGAGCTCCGGCTATTGGGCGGTATAGAAATGTAATAAATAAATAAATAAATAAATAAGAACCAGAATGTGTCTCCTCTCCACCCTCAGCACACACTACTTTTTTGTATGCTTTGAGGATCTCCGGGAGGCAAGCTCTGTAAATAGATGCATTACATTAATAGACCAACCTTTAGCATCCCCTCTATAAAGGAGCAGATTGGAAACAATAGTATCATCATCAAAACAGGTAGCTAGTGAATTTTGAAAATGAAGGCCGGATAAAATATAAATCTTAAACAAATCTCTGAGATCCATCACACCTCCTTTTTTAAAAAAAATCCAGTTTTCATCTGTGGTTTCCACCTCCATTTCGTTACTGTCACATCTGTGCATTGTTGTGCTATTTCAGCTCATGTATCTTTTCACCTGGAGCACTACTATGTCAACGAAATCTCATGTCACGCCCCCTACACTCTCCTTTCTCATATATATATATATATATATATATATATATATATATATATATATAATAAAACGGCAGTCTGAAACTACACAATTATGGTAAAACTTCACACTATACTTCCCTCTGATCGTATTAAACAAATTTTGGAGAGAGAAGGAAGGGAGGCCATTTGTAGGAAGCAGAAGGGAGTGCATGGGCCAAGACTGTTGCTGCTGCTTGGCTTGGGAAAGGTTTACAGGGGAGGAAGAGCAAACTTGCACTGCAGCTTGGGTGCCAGGCACACTGGTGCTTCAATCCATTTCTAAAAAATCCCAAGTCTTTAATTGCAAAGCTTCGCAGTTCTAGGGAGGTGTGGGGGCAAACCACCACCACCCTTGTCCTGGTGCATTTTCTGCATTTCTTTTAAGGTGAAAATGTACCCCTGGTCATGCCTAATCAAGAGTAAGAACATAGAGTTAAATGGGACTTCTCTCCCTCCCCCTTCATGGTGGAGCAGTTGAGAACTGGCCTCCCTACTTTTTTGTCAGCAAGACCGACCTTAGACACACATGCCCCCAACAAAGAACAGGATGGTCTGATGGAGTGCAAGGACACCAGTACGTGGGAGGGAGGAGCGTAATTTATTTCGCATGGAGGGAGGAAAAACCAGACCTTCCCCGCTCCAAAATGAAACAAAACATGGGGAAGAGGCAAAATGATTGCAGGATAGGAATGACGCAATCTGAGTATTGGGCTGCAAAACCACATACCAGGCATGGCAAGTGTGTGATAAATCGCTGGTTTGAGCGCTCTCTCTCATTCTCCAATTTTACATTTGGAAAGGAGGAGCAATTGTATGGCTATTTATTCCCTCACCTCATTTTAGAATTCAGGAATATAATGTGATTTGCTGTCCTGCAAGAACACTGCTAGGCTAGTGGGCTTCAGAAAGAAATTTTAATGTGAGTAAAAAAACCGGTGTTGTTCTTGCTTGGTGCAAATTATAGCTTTTAACGGTGCTAACTTGGATCTGATGTAACCCTGGTCTGCGGTTTTAAGAACTTTCTGTCATTTATGGATCTGCTAATAAATCAAATGATTTTTTTTTTTTATGGGGAGAAAGGGTAACTCATTTATCAAGCGAATAATGATTAATAATTCAAAATGCCTATTAAGCAGATAATGATTAAGGCCACATCTGAAGGAATTTATAAGAAACCGCATGAAAAAAACCCTATCATTCAGTTATGATTAGTGATAGAATTTGGGAACAGTGAATATTGTTTAAACAGACAGCAAGCATATTAAATTGGCTTTCTCATAATGTCACAAAAATCATATTTCTTCAATAAATGGACTCATAATTACAGTTTCCAAAATACCCTAGCGCAGCCATCTCCAACCTCGTGCTCTCCAGATATTTTGGACAATAATGCCTATCAGTCCTAGGCATTATTGATGGGAGGGTTGATGGGAGTTGTAGTTCAAAGTATCTGGAGGCCACCACATTGGAGCAGGCTGGCCTAGCACTTCATAGAGATAAATAGCACTGTCTGGATCTGATAGAATGTCCATGGTCCAGGCCTTTTGCCGAAAAGCTGAAAAGGACAGCTATGATCCAGTGTCCATATGCTCATGTAAGATGATCCCAGTGAATGCTGTTGGCTCTGGTGGGGCTGTGAATTCGTACTGTATTTCAGTCAAAACTAATCAGCGGATCTATCCAAGATGCTGAACTTATTTTGGAGATGGGACTCAGCACCTTGGTCAGCACATTTAGAGTCCTGTCTGGTTCTGACTGAAATCCAGAGCAATCTCGCCAACCCCATCAGAATCAGAGTCACCAGCCACCACTGGATAATCTGGAATTTTGCCTCCCTTGGAACCTGCAATTCTGATGCATCTCATCCTCCATGTGTACTGAAATGGCATGTGGTGCCTATTCATCCTGTTTCCGTTGGCCTTCTCCGTATTTTTTTTAATGAGGATATGTATGTAGCAGTCACATGAATTTAGGCACACACAGAGTGCTTCCCTCCCATAGTAGTGGTGGTGGTAGTAGCTGTGAGTGTGTTTGGGTGAGTATATGTGTGAGAGTGTGACAGATAATCTGAGGAAGCTGCCGTGCCCCTCTCACAGTGTTATCGGAGGAGGTCCTACCTGCTGTAGCACTCTGCCACAATTTATCAATATTCAAAACATGCTGTAGTCACCTTGCACGTCCTTTGCATATGATGGAAAGCATATTTTTGTCCTGGCTGGAACACAATTTTGTGTGCCACCCAGAGATCTTCAGCTGCTGGAAGGTATATCAATACAAATAAATTGATATAAAACAAAAGAACTGCGAACCAATCTGGTTTGCGTGGTTAGAGTATTGGAATGGGCCTCAGAACACCCAGGTTCTAGTCTCCACTCAGCCATGAAGCTCACTGGGTGAATTTGGGCCAGTCATTGACCCTCTGATTTACCTACCTCACAAGTTTGTTGGGAGGATAAAATGCAGAGGAGAAGATCGTGTACACGATCTTGGGTTCCTTGCAAGGAGGGGGGGAAGCTGCAGTATAAAAGTAATAATTATAAATGTATTAATAAAATAAACAATACCTCGTCAAAATGATAATCCATTTCTCCATTCTGGAATACACTGAAATTGTGATTCTTTTTCCCAATATGCCCAGTTGGGAGCTCACACACATAATGAGCATTTTCCTCCCAAAGTTGTTAGGCTTTTTGGCGTTGGTACTATGATGGTGATGGTGTGTGTCATGAAGGGACTCTGTGGCCCAGTTACAGTGATGGCTTATTTCCCCTGCCATGCATGCTGGTCACATGCTCCGGTGGGGGGGGGGTGAAGGGGAGAGAGAAGTACCATAATTACCCTCAGCACGATGGCTTGTCATTTCATGCAAACTTGGCTAGGCTGGCGTATTGCCATTGTTAACTGGGTGGGTTCACATGACATGAAAAGCTGCACTGCTAGGGGTAATTACGCTAATCCCCCTGGCATGTGACTAGCACACAGGGTGGTTAGAAAGCCACTGAGGCTTATTAACCACCTCGTGATTGTGAGAACCATGTCTGTGTCTCTCATTCCTTCCCATCCATCTGTGCTGCCATTCCAGCTTCTGTGAAGTAGCAGCATACCTTTCTATATGCTATTTTTGGCATGTGTGCACGTGTGCGTGTGTATACCTCCCTCATCAGATGCACACTTCCCCCCCCCACTACTGCAAGACAGCCTCTAGAGACAGAATGTGTGTGCGCGCACTCTCTGCGACTGCATCATGTTCTTGTTTTACTTGATAGTGTTTTACATGACTTTCAGTGCAATGCTAATCATGTTTACTACTCAGAAGAAAATCCCAATGGAGTTTACTCCCTAGTAAGTGTGATTAGGATTCAAGCCTTTATCTTGCTTCTAAACTAATATAATCATCTAAACTTCTGGGGATGGCAAGCTGAGTCCATTTATTATATATTTCTCATCCATTCTCTCCTCCCCCATTCCTCCTCTTTAGAGTTATGCTTACAGCAAGACACAACCCCATCCTCCCTGATAATGAAATACGACCCACATTTGATTTTCTGTTTGAAAAGGTGCCTTCAACAACATTCCACTTTTCCTCTGCATGAATGAGCAACAGCAAAAGAAGAAGAAGAAAGTGTGTTGTATTTCCAGTACTGAAGAGGTGCTTGCAAGAGATGTGCCGAGTGGGGACAGGTGAACGGGTGATGTTTGGGATCAACAGGATTCTTCAAACATCGTCTTGCCGCTTGAATCGTACCCGATGCCCATTCACCTTTGCGATCACTGCTCGCTCTGTTTGAATGGGAGACTTACACAAATCAAGCAGCGATAGAACAGTAGCATGCACAGTTTTCCCAAAATGTAAGCAACTGTTCTCCATAGACCAAAGTGGGCTGATTCCAGAAATTTGTGCAAATCAAAAGGAGAATCGAGAACGAGACGAATGTGAGCACGGGTTGTTTCGGCGGGTGTGTTCATGCTCTTGTTCAGGACTTTAAAAGGTGCATGGTCACATGTTTTCCAAGTAAAAGTGACATACTCATATATCCCTAGTTCAGAAACATATACTCAAAGCAACCATTCCTTTATCTGTATTGACAAGGAAAATTCCTTTGATATCAGGGGATCCAGGAACAGGCAGGGACGACCCCTCCATTTGCCTGGGATAATTCTTAGGTCTAGCTAAGGCCTTAGATTATAATCCTATGGGATTTATACTGATAGGATGGAGAGTTCCAAACATGGAGCCCTCCATCCATCCTAAGCTCTGTAGGAGCAATGACAGGGACCTGTATACCAACCAAGCAGAATTTAATGTTAGACAGGCTCCTGAGGCTATAGAACATGCTTTCCTTGCTGTGGGCATGGATGGAACCTGAGAGGCCTGTGGATCCAATGGATCAACATCCTCTCCTCCCCCCTCCTCCCCCACCAGCACACTCTCTTTATCCACCCTCTCTCATCGTCTGAGGTTCTAATTGGCTGACAGGTCTCCAGCTGTGGTGCTTAAACTCAGGTTTGGTGGTCTATTTTCAGGGCCACAGGGGAGCGATCCTAAATCTCAGGGCTTTCTGCTGCTTCTCAAATTTCTGTCTTTGAATCTTGACTGCGAGGCTTCTTTTAGTTGTTAGTTTAAAAGCTAATTTCATCTTTAGAACAGCATTATTGCCTGGAAACGTCATTGGCAGCGCAAACCTCCCCACGTCTATTTGAAAGTAAGCCCCATTGAGTTCAATGGAATGTACTGCCAGGGAAATATGTACAAGATTGGAGCCTGATTCGGACACATATGAATGTTACCAACTCCAGTGATTCTGTAAAAGTACAAGTAATTGTAAACAGGTATTCTATTAGTTATTTCTTTATAATAGGTTTTTATGCTGTTCCTCAGCCAAAAAGATTCCCAAAGTGGTTTACATGTAATCAGTCAAACAAGACAGTCTTACGATCGAAAAAGACACGACACACATGGGAAAGAAGAAAGAAGAAAGAAGAAAGAAAAATAATAATTTTAGCAGGACTAGTGGAACGTCTTTGCTCTCCCTCTCATCTCCCTCAACTTTGAGGACTCTGCTGTCGCCACAGGGAGAGAAATGCACTATGAAAGAACCAAGGCAGAGAGCATAAATGAAATCAGTTGAAATTGCTAGCACTGGGTACCCTGCACAATAAATATATATTCTATGGAGACCAGTGCTTCTAATAAGGGCAACCATAAAATGTTTCCTATGGTTGTGCAGATCTTAGATGCCAACCTTGAAGTCCAGGAGAAACTGCTGGACTTTTATAAGTTACCATCAGAGATTGTTCTTACCATCAGTGACAACCTTCTTACAACTTTAAATGATCTATTAAATTAATTTATCTATTGGAAACATAGTTGCTTATACCAGCAGGCAATCCTGCTGTAAACTATTGGGCAAAGAAGTCTGTATTCCAGATACTGAAAATATGTAAGAGTCCTTTTATTAAGGCCAACTGTTACTGCCATGTGTTCTACAATGCTGCCAGAAATGTTTGTTTAAAGATCAAGTATGATTTGGAGGCTCTTGTTCATAAAGTCATGCTGAGTTCTCCTGGTGCACCTTAAAACTGATAGACTCAAGGAATGCTTTGAGGAACTTGGCATGGAAACAATTCCCTGGTGTCAAATGGCTACTCCACTCATGGTCTGCCATTAAATTCTATTCCCTGGAGCTTGGGAAAAAGCAGACCATGACATCATATCACAATTTATTGCAACCAATACCATTTTTAAAAAATTCACCCTCCCATTGCTACATCTATTTTGTGTATCATTTCATGAAAATCCTCATGATTCTATTATGTTGGCAGGGGGATGGAATGCAGTCAGTCCACATGGGGGGGGGGGAATAATTTGTAGAGCCAAAGAAGATTAATATAGAATATATTATTGATGAGCTTCTCCTAATTCAGAAGTTCCTCGCAGAGGTGTGAAAACTGGATCTTTCTCTGGACCAGAAATCTAATCTCATCTTTTTATTTGTATGCTGCTTTTTCACAAAACTGGGTCTAAAGTAAACTGCCCAGAGAGCTTCGGCTATTGAGCGGTATAGAAATGCAATAAATAAATAAATAAATAAATAAATAAATATATGGCTCATAACATCAGAAATAAACAGCAGTAATTATAATTTCCAACGTAACAGCAATAAATATGACAATATTCAAAACACAATAGAAGCCATGATAAATAGCTGAAATGTGGAAGATAAATACAGAATAAAAATATCAATTCACACAATATCCAATAAAGCACCACAAATAAATGAATCTAATTCAACAACACAGCAGTAAACAGGAGAGAATATAAAGTATAACACATAAATATAAACAACAATCCCTACAAAAGTAAATAGATTTCCATTCCACATGAGTTCTTCACAATTAGCCTGAAAACACTAGTTGCCAGCCACACCACTGCCTTGGTACAGCCCTCCCCACCCCAGTTCTCACCCAAGTCTCCTCACAGTTCCTTCCCTATATCTTACCTGGGCAGGTAACCATTGCCAGTTCTCCTTCAAGCCTTTTGATATTCCTCTGTCTCCATTAGGGATGTTGCAGGTGCCCAACTGTGTCCGAGAGTCTGATGACTCTCCCGCATCAGTCCCCAGACCCAGCTCGCTAGGCCCATTCACGGGTCCACTCCTTGAGCACCCCACAGTCTGGTGAGCACCTGACAGCCATCTGATCCCATCTGGAACTTCCATTGCTGCACACAATGAAGGCTCCGGAAATTATGTATTTCTTACCTTGCGTAAATGAGGCCTTTACGACTCACAATGTGGAGATACGCAATTTCTAGAGCTTCCATTTGTTGTGCACGTAATGGAGGATACAGAAATTGTGAATTTCCCCACAGTGCATAAATGGGGCCTTTATGGACGAGGGCAGACGGGCTTGCAATTTCATCAGGTGCTCGCTGAGCTGCAAAGAAGCTCGTGCAGTATCTCAAATGGTGATGGGTGGCAGCAATGGCTTGGCGAACGTCCAGCGGTGAATCCATCCATCCCTAGCATGCACACCTTCCAGCACTGGCCTTCAGGCAGCAACCTTTATCAAACTCTGAGGCAGTGGGTGGGGTGAGGCAGATGGAAATGCTCAAGTCCCTCTCCACCAATCATTCCTTCCATGGGCACAATTACTAAGACACATAAATCTATATCTCTTGCACAGGTTGTTCATGCTGTGATTGCCGTCCCAGGAAGTAATGCATATGTAGAAAGGGTGTTTTCTCACATGGGAGACATATGGACAGACAACAGGAAACACATGCTATCTCTCCTAGTTAAAGCAGAGCTTTGTGTTCAATTCAGTTATGAATTGAGTTGTGTCCAATTTTTCAAGCACATAAAGCAGCAACCACATTTGCTCAGAACATGCATTTCAAATTCCAAGTATCAGTGTTAAGCACCTTGTAAATATTTCTGTGACTGCAAATTCAGGAAAAATAAATAGTCAACAGAATTCTTCTTATGTGCTTAATTGCATGTAAGAAACCCACAGCGTGTGTGTGTGTGTGTGTGTGTGTCTGTGGGCTCATCTACACCAAGCAGAATATTCCACTATGAAAATGGTATGAAAGTGGTATATAAAAGGCAGGAGCCACACTGCTGCTATATAGTGTTACTGAAGTGCACTGACAACTGTTGGGACCCATGACACATCTTCACTAAGCAGGATATAACACTACGAAAGTGGTATGAAAGTGGTCTATGATATGTGCCAATGGGCTCCAACAGTTGTCAGTGCACTTCAATACCACTCTAAGGCAGTAGTGTGGCTCCTGTATTTTATATACTGCTTTCACACCACTTTCATAGTGGAATATCTGCTTGGTGTAGATGAACCCTCTGTGTGTGTGTGTGAGAGAGAGAGAGAGAGAGAGAGAGAGAAAGAGAGAGAGAGAGAGAGAGAGAATCTCTCTTATATACACACACAATTTTGCAATTGTCCCTGAAGGGCCCTCTGCTGGGAATGAGATGCTGTTGACCTGGCAGCCCTAGTGCTGACTCTGCCCTTGGAAGTGGAGGAGCGATATGAAAATTCCTACTTGGATTCCCTCCCTTCCATTCTTATAGCTCTGACTATACCTTCAAGGGGGAAAGCCACTGTAGTCTATAGGTGTTCTCTAGATACCACACACTTCCTCTTTAAATATATAAAATGAATAAATACCTCCTGACTTAGATTCTGAATAATTTAGTGTAGGGATATGGTGGGAGTCCGAGAGGAGGTTGGAATCCAGCGAATTCCCCCCCACCCCCACCCCACACATCCTCCTGGATTCCATTCACTGAGCCACCACCATCTACTGGATGCATCCACTGAGCGTGGCTTGTACTTCAGGGCTGCCTGTCTCCTTAAAGAGTTGCCATTTCACTTTAAAATGGCAGCTCAGGGTTTTCAGGAATTGTAATGTTACATAAATGGTGGCCATAAAGGGGCCATTTACTCAGTGTTGTAGGTGTAAATGGTCCCTTCACCCCCTAATGCAAAATGACACCTTGGCTAAGGAGACAGGAGACCCTGCAACACTCATGGAACAAGTGGTGCTCAGCAAACAGGTCCAGTAAATGGCAGCGGCCTTGTGAATGGATTCCAGGAGGCTGAGCCCTGCAGGGCTTCCTGTCCCCTTTCAGAGACGCTATGGCAGCTCTTTAAGGGGGACGGGCAGCCCTGCAGTGCTCGTGAGGCCTTTGCTGGGTTATCCAGCAGCTCACATGGGACGGTGGAGGATCTGCAAGCACCTGACAAGAACAGATGCCGGTGAGTCCATCCATCCATCCCTCATTTAGTTTAACAGTATCTTCAGGAACAAATTCTCCTCTCAGCAAAGCTTATTCCCCGCTGAAGAGTATCTCTAATGAGCATCTATTTTAGGATAGTACAACATTATGAATACTACAGCACTGAGGGGTGGCATTAAAAAGGAAAAACTGTGAGAGAAGCACAGAGACTGTCCAAGTTGAAGGAACAGAAATATGAAAAAAGAATCAATTGATTTGAGGGTTGTGTGAAGCATTGCATCTCAAGGTTATCAAGGTTATCTGAATTCCACCTCAAAGCTTGTTCTGACATGGGTCCAATTTTCATTTCCCATGGAAATTTGTGTGTATTCTTTTCCATATGTACTCATCAATTGTTCACATCTTTCAAATGTAGTCATTTTCTCCCATTGATTAAAATCTTTTTGTGCACATTTTTCAAATGTACAGTGTTTCACAAATATGTTTTTGTTCTGTGAATCACATTGCAAGCTTGGAAATGTATGGGCTTAGGTTGCAGATTGTGTTTGAGGTCATGTTCAGTTCCAGGATACAAGATGTATGAACTGGCTAAATTCTGGTGAACAATAAACTGAAACAAATCTCTATTTGAGAGCAAGTTGTCTTATTTTATAACTACAGAAACACGGGTGTATGATACTTCCCATACTTAGGGATTGTGTGGTACAGTATCATAATGAGAAGATAGGTCGCTGATGTTTGCTCTGAAATACTCTTTATTAATTCAGCAATTATTATTATTATTTTTAAAAACATAATTATACGGAGAAAGAGGCAAATTTAATGCTCCTTGATTATTTAAAAGTCGTCTTTCTCTCTAGGTTTTCATAAAGCCTGAAGCTTGATGGTAAACAACAAGGCCTGATCCTATAAAGCCTTTGATACCCAGTGCCTATTCCCAGTTAGGGATGCTCAAGGATTTTGTTTGGTTCACTTTTTGAAGCAAAACAACCTTCTACTCACCTCCTGACCTACGTACATTTTGGGACACAGATATCCTTTGGATGTCAAACTTCTTCGAATCCTGTGATGCATCCATTCGCTCAAAAATAAATGTACCAAAATGTGTGAGGGAAATGTGTGTTCAAAAATATGTACTTAAATATTCATTTTTGTGCAGATTTAAAAGCAGAGAAAAGCCTAATTCCCAGATTAATGCAAAAATGGAATGGAATGTTTTTATGAATGAACATGTAGAAAACTGGCACAGACCAAAAATATACTGATCCATCTCTCCACCCAGTTAGCAGAATGTATGTCACACTACACATTTGTAGGTGGAAATGAAAGAAATTGCTTTTGAAATCTGGTTGAAAGCTTTAGTGGGTGACACTGGAGTTTGTTGGGAAAAGTCAAGAAGTTTCTGGCTGGCAAAAGCAACTGGTAGAATATTTGGAAGCATTTAAGATTAGTACAGCTGGTGTACATACTCACTTTCCATCTGCTCTTCCTGGGCATTTGTAAAATACTAAACTACAAATATAGCAATGGTTACAAAAGACACGAAATAAGGCTCCAGTACCATTTCCCTGCTACCCTGCCCCCCAGCAAAAATAAAATAAAATAAAATAATAAAAGACCCTATAAAAGGGTAGCCTGAGCAGGGGAAGGAACAGAGAAGTACCTGAACCAACAATACACATCTTTAAAAGTCTGCAATACTGACAGTTCCCTGCTCCTCAGCCTTGCTGGGGTCTGGTTAACCTTTTTGCACCTGATACCTGGGATAGTTAAGGAAGGGCTGGCTGCAAGGCTTAGCTGCTAGGTGGCACAGGGAGAGTGCAAATGCTGAACTGTGTCCTTCAGCCTCCCCCAGACATGAATTCTGTTAACTTGGAGAAGCCACCAGTTATCAAGGGCTATCCCAAGAGACTACCATTATATGAAAAGTAATTTCTTCATTATTATTTTAACAAGAAACCCAAAACATCCCACACTACTGACCTGTCTTCTTGTTTGTGCAGCACTAGATTGGGGCAAGGATTCCATACCCCCCCCCCCATTTTGGGGGCAATAAAATAAAATAGAATGTCCGAGCTGGATTCACTGCTATGGAGAGGGTCATGGCACTTTATTTAATTACATTTGGAGTGCAGGCAATACTTTCCTATATGAAGGATGTCTAGCATGGAGTGCTTGAACAGAGTGCCCTAAATTGATCAGAGGAACTGTGAAGATTCTAGACTCAGTTGTTTCCACTTTTCCTCAGAAAAGCATTTTAGAGTGTAATATATGATTGGTACATGCTGTGTGCTGGGAAAAGCTCTCTGGCACTTCTCTTCTTCTTCTTGTTACTATATCTAATCAGCTTAGATGGAACCCTATCATTGTTAAATTCACGAATAGGAAGTGGAAAGCCCTGGACCTGATTTCGGCACAATGGGAGATATATTGTATGGATGATCATCCCAGCACATGTTTTTTTCAGGTATTTTCAGGAAGAAAGGGTTACAGTCTTGATCACAAAAACTGAAGAGTGTTTTTCCCCCATCTGAATAGCAATTAAGGATGTGTTGGGGGTTTTTTTTTGGGGGGGAAGCCAATTATATTTCTTTGTGTTCTCCTTATGAGCCTTTAGAAACACAAAGGCGAAGGTGTTCTGGGGTTGCTATCAACATAACAAATACTGCAACACTAAGTTAGATTTTATTCTCTTTTGTTAAGGCTTCATGCCTTTGCGCTGACTCATAGAGCTGCGACAGAAAGTTTAACTAGTTTGAAGTAAATCTGGGGAGTCCTCCAGAAATTTGAAAGGAAACCAAAAGTGTTTTGAATTCACAGGGAACTTTGAAAACTTCCTAGGGTTTCACTGGATTTCACCTAAAGCAGTGGTTATTGATTTTATTTATTTATTTATTTATTTGTTCATTGCATTTGTAACCGGCCCTTTTTCCTCCTACAACAGACCAGCTTTTCCCCAGTTCCATGGACTTGTAGACTGGTGTGGTTTTTTTTTAATGTTCCCAAATTTTGTGCAAATATAGTAATAGCATAACGTGCATTTTTTAAACAATGGCTGAAAATGTGCATTCCCCCCCCCCAAAGCTAAAGTCTGAAAATGCAAAGGGGGGATTTGCACATTTTATGGGGGATTTCTGCATTCCCACAAGTGTGAATTTGTGTAAATTCAGAAAGTAAAAGAAAAAAGGCCCAGTTCCATCGATGAGTGGATGATGGAACAGAAGGCACCTAACATTATGCAAAATGCAGACGGAACGGATTTTACACAATTCATACATCATCATCATCATATTAATAATGTATTTCTCACCCGCCTCTCCATTTTGATCGAGGCGGGGGACGACAGTAAATATAAAATACATAAAACTGAATTAAGAACATAATGTACATTGTTAAAACATCCTAAAAACATTCTAAAAACATCCTAAAATTCCCCTGGATAGGCTTGCCAAAAAAGATCATCTCTATATTGGAGCCAGGCTTAGAGGAAAGTGCCAGCTTACCTGTGCACCATCCAAACATCCCATTAGATTCACTGTCCTTGGTCCTATTGTTCCCAGGCAGCACAATAAATGTTAGTAGTGCTGAGAAACATCCCACCTACCAACGAGTAGAACCTCAAGCCTGGGGGCCAAATTTGACATCACCCCTCAAGTTTGGGGGGGGGGTCACACCATGTCCCCTTCTCCTCGCCTCACTCCCTTCCCTCCAGCTGCCAATAGTTTTGTGGTTTCCCAGCTTAGTGTAGCACCCACACCCACCCCGCAAAAGTTTCTATGAAATGGAGTTCAGCTTTCCGGCTGAAAAAGGTTCTGTACCCCCTTACTTTAACCTTCACTGCTCCTATGATGTTGAGCTGAAATTTTGGTTTTCTGTGGAGAACTTTGAATGGAAATTGGCGAGGCAAAAACGGGGGAGCCCTAAACCAGGGGCTGAATTCAGGAGACAACTAAATTCCTAAAAAGGTTCAAGGAAGGCATGCTCTTGCTGGTGACAGTGCTGGTGGGTCATTTCTATTGGACTTTCCCCCCTAAATATACTTATATTGTGCAACTATATTCACTTTTTTTATTATTAAGTTCCTGTTCCAAAGCTGCTTAGTCACTTCATTGATTCCATCTAATCAGGGATCATGCAGGGAACGGGATGACCTTCCAGTGCTGTGTATTGAACAGGCACAGAGGACAATTTGGAGTGAGGGCAGCGTAAATGAACAAGTGAACATTTGCCACAAATATGCAAAGAAAGAAAGCTTTGAGCATTTCCAACTCCACTCTAGACTGTGTTGAATACCCTGACTTGCTTTCTTCTAAATTGCCATCATGGAGAATGCTTGTTTAGACAAATACGCCATAAATTATTTGTATCTCCAGAGGGAAAGGGAGTAGTGGGCAATTAGAATATTAAGACTTTTTTTATTATTATCATTGCAGTTTCTGAAGTTGAACTTGGCTTTCCATTCATCAAAGAGTGTCTGGCCCTTGCCACTTCTCTTTATGCCACTTGACAGCTACTCTCGTGCCTTTGTTTGTGATGTTAAAACAAACACACAGCAATATAGATAAGCAACATTTTGAAGTTGTTCTTGGTGTCATCTGACAACAAAGGATCACACATTGCATTTGAAAGGGAGGGGTTGGGGGAAGGCTGCTTCCTTCCGAAACAGATAAGTAACGGGTATTTCAGCTTGCAAGCAGAAATCCTGGCATTTGCAGTGGGAGGAAAAGTGGCTTGGCCAAGACCATCTGCGCTCCCTTTCTTTATTGCCTTGACATGTGGCAGAGGAACTGTGTGTCCATGAGCCATATGGGTGCCAAGTCTCAAAAGGAAAGCATTGTCAGACTTGTGATATTAGTACTCAGTAGCTTGATCAATGATGTAGCTGAAGTTTATAATTACCAGGTTTGGGATGCAAAATTTCCCAGCTCACAATATTACGTAGGTCCACTTTCTTCCTCACCCCAATTTTTCTCTGCCTCAGATTGTCCACGAGTGCTCAGTGTGCCACTGACTATGCATCCAAAGCCAGCTACTTTGTAGGCTCACAAGCATCACTGAATGGTATTTCCAACATCTGGGGACCACCATTGGGAAAGGATGGCCTAAGTTGAGGCATCAGTTGGACGTTCATTCAAATGCCAGCATTGTTCACTGCTTTTAATGGAAGGGAGTTTCGAATGTGCACCCCCGTCCAGAAACACCAGGCTAGTCTATACAAAAGGCTTGCACAAAGGTGGGTTCAGGACAGTTACCCACACCAGCAGAACTACAACATACGCATTGGTCATTGGCCCTGCCAGCTTACTGTAGCATCTGTTATCACAGAGCACAGGTGGGGGGACTTTTATTTTCTGTCAAACTCCACACTTCCTTAGGGGGTACTCTCTTGTGGGCTACATTCCAGTGGTGGGTCCTCATTTTTTACTTCTCTTTCCCCCAGTCCCTTTTCTCTCTCTGCTAGTCCTCTCTCTCTCTCTCTCTCTCTCTCTCTCTCTCTCTCTCTCTCTCTCTCTCTCTCTCTTTCTGGCACCCCCCTCTCTGTCCTCCCAACCCTTGCCAGAGGTCTGAACTGATTGCTTGTGGGCAACATTTGAACTTAAGCTGAAGGCTGCATGTTGTCTATCCTTGTAGTAGATTATTATTAATATTATTTATTTATATAGCACCATCAATGTACATGGTGCTGTACAGATTATACACAGTAAATAGCAAGAGCCTTCCTGATATAACAAGGTACTCTGGAAACAGTGGCAATATAGCAAAATCTGTAGAACTAATCACACACAGGGGTGGGGTGAGTAGAATGAATGGGATTTCCCCAGCAGTAAGCAATGGCCTTCTTAGCCGCAGCTGATAGAATTGCAACCTTTTCCAGATCAGTATCACTTTGATATAACACTTGATAGAAATAGTTCTGTACTACCTTAAAATGAAGGGAATGGAAGTTCATGCTATTGGCTTGAGTCATTTGATAGGTTCTTTAGAGTTATTGATTTTAGAGTTAGGGGAAAGAAAGTCATCAGTTGCATCCTTAACCTACGACATCTGAGTATACAGTGACATCTCCTCAAGGAGTAAGTGGCATTCAAGTAGGGCAATCTAGGCTGCCTGAAGCCAAGTTCTATCTACATTTAAGCTCTGCTGTAAGTGTTCTGTGAGCAAGGCAGCTTGCGCCAGATCTACACCAAGCAGGATATGACACTTTGAAAATGTTTTGAAAACTATATGTGGAGTGTGTCCTGGGCCCCAACAGTTGTCACTACTGATATAAACCATTTAAAGCAGTAGTGTAGATCCTGCCTTCATTTATAGCAGATGTTCCCAAAGTGGGCAGTATCGCTCCCTTGGGGGCAGTGGGATTGCATAGGGGGCGCTAAGAGGCAAAGGGGTGGCAGGGGGCACTCGAGGTGGTCTTTTCCAAGAAGCGCCTCTCCAGAAGGTCTTAAAACCCAGGGACATTTTTATGGGAGAAGGTAGTTTGGTCCCAAGCCGTATAGGGGAAGAATCCACACATGTATTAATACCGTTTAAGAAGAGTCCTTTTAAAGGTGAATTGAAATGTTTCAAAAGCACCAAAACACTAATGAAGAGACATACCCTGCTTGGTGTGCCCCACCATGCCAGCTGCAAAACAGAGGCATTTGCTCTCTTTTCCCTCCCTCCCTTGGCAAGCCTGCGGCAGGTGCTTCCCATTTAAAGGGGCCGCTTGCAGCACAACCCCTTTTTCATTCTCAGCTCCTCAGCTCAGCTTCTCCACCTGGCCTCAGCTGCTGCTCAGCCCGGGCATCCAGACCAGCAGGATCCAGAGCAGCGCGGCCCCTTTAAATGGGAAGCACCCGCCCCAGGCTTGCTGATAGCTAAATGACTATCAGACTTTGAAAAGATGATATCACTGGATCAAGTTCATCAATAATGTTTAATTGAATGAACTAAAAAAATGTAATTGGGTTTTGAATAAATATTCAATTAATTGTTACTGTTTTGAATGTTATTGTTATTATCTTCCTTCGTGGGTCGTTTAAAACCGATATTCTGAATAATGATTTTTATAGTGTAGGGTAGGGGGCACTGGGCATGAGTTTGTGGAACCAAGGGGGTGGTTACCTGAAAAGGTTTGGGAACCACTGATTTATAGTGTAGCTCTTTCCAAGTAGCTCAGGAATGGAAGACAAGAAGGCCACTGAATCTGCAACAGTGGGGCAAAGTGAATAAGAACACAAAATGTTACTGTAGGGTGACCCTATGAAAACAAGGCTCCTGTATCTTTAACAGTTCCCTAGAAAAGGGAATTTCAGCAGGCACCATTTATATATCTGCAGCACCTGGTGAAATTCCCTCCTCATCACAACAGATAAAACTGCAGGAGCCCTGCCCTCTTTTGTATCTGGTCACTCAGGTATAGCTTCTGCAGCTTTAACTGTAGTGATGAAGAGGGAATTTCACCAGGTGCTGCACACATATAAATGACACCTGCTGAAATTCTCTTTTCTAGGGAACTGTTAAATATACAGGAGCCCTGTCCTCCTTTTCATATGGTCACCCTAGTTCCTCTCTAGATCAGCTGCTAGGTCCATCTAGCCTTCCACAATGTGTCCAACACTGACCAACCAAGCAGGGAAGCTCACAAGCATGAAAGTGATCACCACCCTTTGTTGCTTACTCTCAATATCCAGGACCCAGAGGTATACTGCTTCTGATTATAGAAGCTCCCATTCTATATTTATATTTATATTACGCTCTTCATGGTTTTAATTTTTTTGAACCGTCCAGAGAGCTTTGGCTATTGGGCGGTATAGAAATGAAATAAATAAATAAAATAAATACATTTACTGGAAACCTTCCCGCTCAGTTGGTGTAATGAATTGCCCTTGAAAACGGTTCAAAAGCTTAACTTAATGCAGAATGTAGCATCACATGTGTTGTCTGGAGCAATAGGAGACATCGCATTCCTCCATTGCCTGCTATTTTGCCTCCATAAGGCTGTCAATTAAAGGCCTAAAAGGCCTGAGTCCTGGTTTACGAAGGGGTGGGGAACCTTTTTTCTTCCACAAAGGGCTGCTGACTCATGGGGGGGGGGGAAATCTAGTGGGAGCCAGAACCAATGGTAAGGCTCAGAGTGTCACTTTTCTTGTGCTTAGCTTCCAGCTCGTTGAGTTCATTAGAAAGACTTTGGCCACAGCTAGACCTAAGGTTTATCCTGGGATCATCCAGGCTTCACCCCTGCCTGAGCACTGGATCCCCTGTGTGTCACCTAGATGAACAGGTTTGATCCCTGGATGGTCCATGGATAAACCTTAGGTCTAGCTATGGCCTTGGAGTCACATTGCCTTGTTTGCTATGGTTAGAGCAATACATCAACTAACTTTTCATAAACCAATGAATGAAATAAGCACTCAGTGAAATAAGCGCTCATTTCAAACCTAACCACCAATTTTTACTTTCATATACTGTTTTTTGAGTTACCAGAGATCAAGTTCATTGAAAGTATAACATATAATATATTGTAAATATTACTATAAGTTAGGGCTGTGCACTGCCTCAGGCTGAATCCCCAGATCCAAGGCAAGGTGGGCCAATTCAGCCTGCCTTGGCCTGAATCCGGAGTGGTGCCGGGTTCGCCCAAGGTACCCTGAGTCCAAGGCAGACAGGCACTGAAGCCATGGGGGCTGTGCCCTTCCCCTCAGGTGTCCTCCTTCCAAGGAAAGCCAGCACAAGGGCAGCCGTGAGTCCATTGGACCCACTGGACTCACTTCCCCCTTCCTCCCCACCCCCTTGCTGCCCCTGTTGCCACTCTGCTGCCACCTCTGGAAAATGGCTCTGTAGTATGTAGCCATAGAAATACTAAAAACAAAGAGCTCTGCAATAACTTTAAATCATGGCCTGACTCTCAGAGGGAGGACACATTTCCAAGTAAGTCACAGCAATGAAGGCTCTGGGTTGGGGAGGGGGCAGCATAGGGGTGGGGAGGGGGAGAGCAGGGAGTCAGGAATCTAATGGATTCCTTGTCGACCTTGCTCCTGGCTTTCCTGGGTGCTGGCCACATGGCTGTCACCCAAGGAACCGCAAGGCCCACCTGCTTTGGGGTGGGTGAATTTTGCCTCAGCTTCAGTGCCAAGGTGAGGTGGGCACCCCCCCAAAGCACCTCAAGTCAAATTGGGGCTATTTTGGAGGCTCCAAAACTGCCTCTGAGGCAAGTGGAGGGGGGCTGTGCACAGTCCTACTATAAATAAAGGGCAGTTTTTAGTGTGCCTTTTAAAAATTCTCTTTTTATAATAATTTATATACCAGAAACAGGAACCATTTCCCAAAGAAATCATCCTGGAAATTAGCCTGCAAAGCAGCCTTGACTTCATCAAATTACTCTTAATTGGTGGTACTTGAGGGTCATTTCCGTCATGAACCAAGATGAAATTGGGCTACTGTTAATAAAATATGTATTAATTCACATCATGTACTTCGAGTATTCTCTTTCTGCAAGTAACACTGCAAGAAAGGTATGCAGGTTCAAGGGGATCATTGACCCCATGATAGGCTTTATATAGTTAAGGATCCTTGGCCAGTATTGGGTTACGTTTGGGCAAACCATCAAATATGTAAATATGTTTCTCTGTCAAGACACCTCTTCCAAAATTTATGTTGACATTTCTTGTTAATGTAATGTAATGTAATGATTTTATTTTTATATTTTAAAACCAGAGTATGATACCATTTTGTCATTACGTTAAAAGTGATGATAGCGGGAAAACAAATTCTGCCACTTTTTGGTTTGCCCCCTCCCACGCACCTTGGCTCAAAATGCTACATTTAGTTTGGGGAGGCACACTAGTAAGAAACTAGCAAACAAATGCTCCTGAAAGTTCCCTGTGGAAAATCAGCATTCTGGATCACAAGGAGAGTAAAAGACAACAAATGTGATGGCATAGGGGGTGGGGCTAGAGCGCCCCTTCTCTTCATTTATTTTATTTATTTATTTAGAGTATTTTTATCCCGCACCTCAGCCAAAAGGCTCTCGGAGTGGCTTACAATGTATCAATAAAGAAGACAGTCCCTACCCTCAGGCTTACATTCTAAAAAAGACATGACACACAAGGAAAAGTGGATGGGGAGGGAAGAGGGAGAAAATAAAAAGAAATTAAGGAGACTGCTTAGGCTGGTGGGAAGGCCCTGCTCCGTCCTCTCATCTCCCAATGGAGGGGCAAACCAACAGCTCCTTCTTCCCCACAAGGTGAAGATGTTAGCCCTGTGGGGAGGGGGGTCCAACTGAAGCAGGCTCTGATGGTCCGTGCCTGCTCCAGTCTTCCTCGCATCTTCTTCCCCACAGGGTGAAGATGGCAGTTAGCCCTGTGGGGGGGTGGGGTCCAACTGAAGCAGGCTCTGATGGTCCCTGCCTACTCCAGTCTCCCTCACATCTCATGTGTTTTGTCAACCCACTTAGAGATAGGGATGTTGTGGGCACCCAAAGGAGTCCGGGAGTCTGAAGGACTTCCCCCATCCACCTCCCCAGATCCAGTCAGGTGCCCACACCTACGCTCCGAGTGCCCACAAGGCCAATGAGCACTCAGCAGCCATGCACACCACAATGGAGGCTCTGGAAATGGTGCATTTCTCCCATTGTGGAAATGGCAGCCATAAAGGCCCCATTTATTCAACCCGGGGGTGGGGGATACGTTATTTCTGGAGCAAGGACGGATGGCTGCCAAGTGCTCATCAGGCCTTACTGAGCCTCAAAAGAAGCTCATGTGGCCTGACAAGCGGATGGTGATGGTGGCAATGGGGAGAGTGTCTGACAAATCGGACACAGGTGAGTTCACCCTTCCCTCCTTAAAGAATGCCTGAGTGGGATTTCTTTACACTGGCATGGGGCCTCCTGAAACAATAAATGCTTGCATCTTATTTCATCATCATCATCATCATCATCATCATTATTATTATTATTATTATTATTATTATTATTATTATATTATTATTCACATTTATACCATGCCTTTTTCTTCAAGGAGCGCAAGGTGACATACACAATTCTCCTTCTGCTCTCCATTTTATCCTCAAAACGATCTTGTTCATGCATTGGTTATTTCTCAGTTGTACTACTGTAACCTTCTTCTGACTGGCCTTCCTTCTTCTCACATCAGTTCGTTGGTTTCTGTTCACCACTCTGCTGCTAAGATCATCTTCTTGGCTCGCTGCTCTGACCATGTTACTCCACTTCTGGAATCTCTTCATTGGCTTCCAGTTCACCTCTGAATCCAATATAAACTTCTCCTGTTGACCTACAAAGCTTTTCACAGTCTAGCTCCTTCCTATCTCTCCTCTCTCATCTCACACTATTGCCCTGCTCGTGCTCTTCGCTCCTCTGATGTCATGTTTCTCACCTGCCCAAGGGTCTCTACTTCCCTTGCTTGGCTTCGCCCATTTTCTTCCACTGCCCCTTACGCCTGGAACGCTCTTCCAGAACATTTGTGAACTACAAGTTCAATCACTTTTTTAAAGCTCAGCTAAAACCTTTTCTTTTTTCTAAAGCTTTTAAAACTTGATTTTGATCTGACTTTTATACTGTTAGTTTTACTCTACCCTGTGCCTGTTTGGTGCATTCTCTTCCCTTTCTTATTGTTTTATTATGATTCTATTAGAATGTAAGCCTATGTGGCAGGGTTTTGCTATTTTATTGTTTTACTCTGTACAGCACTATGTACACTGATGGTGCTATAGAAATAAATAAATAAATAAATAAATAAATAAATAAATAAATGTGTGGTAAATTAATCTGAGGCCTTAGCTAGACCAGGCTATATCCCGGGGCAAACCCCGGGATCATCCCTGTGTCACATGTCACACAGGGGATCCTCGGATCAGGAAGGGATCACCCCTGCCTTGCCCCGGGATACAGACCTCCCCTTTGGGCCCACTTTTTCCACAGTCCCGGGCTGAGCCTGAGACCGCGGAATGTGTGGTCTGTTTCCGCAGCTTGACCCTGCTCTGCATGATTACTTGAGCGGAGCCAGGAGCTGTGCCCATCGGGGTTAGGTTGGGGGGAATGGGGAAACTAAATTATTTTTTAAAAAAACCCTCTTAACTTCAGCGCACAAGCATTTGTGCCCTGCCGTCGCTTTAAGAAATTTTTTTAAATGGCGGGCGCGATGCCTCTCTTCCTGAGGTCGTCGCGCCTTACGAGTAAACAGAGGAGGGATCTCATAATCACAATGTGAGATCTTCGCTCCTCCATTGCATGGTAAAAGGTAGGTCTAGCTAAGGCCTGAGAGTCAGTGAGGGCCTCAGAGTCACCCAGTGAACTTCATGGCTGGATCTCCTGAGAACCAATCCAACACTTTAACCACTATGTCACACTGTCTCCCTTCTTTCCGCGTGTAATCAAAGCAGCACAGCGCCATGTGGATTAATTGGCTATGGAGAGTGTCCTTTATAAGAAATGCTTTAAACTTTTCCAAAAGCCTTGTTTCCTTTCCTTCATTGAGCAGGAAAAGACACCCACCTTTCCTCTGTTTGCCTGGAAATCCTCATTCCAGGTCACTTCACTCTTCTGTGAGTTTTTTGACATTGAAACCAATAACTGACTTTGGGAGTGAGTCTCCCTTGAGTCCTCCACAATTCTCCTTTCCTGGAATAATTCATGTTCTGTGAAAGATGCCAACTAAATGTCAACCTATTATTAAGCCATCTTCCCACATATCTGTTCTTTCACAGGTACTAGTATCTGAGAAGTAAAGCAACTTTATACAATTCTGTTATTATGAAGCGACATAATTTTTATTTTTTTAAGCACTTGAGGAGTTGTTTGTACATTTTAAAGCTGATTCAACTAACATTTCAAAAACAAAATCATTCATCAGCTAAATCCTCCTTCCTTTGCTCTCAGCAGCTTGTTTGATCAATAAACTGATGTAAATTATCCCTAACAAATTCTTCTTATAAGCTTTGCTGCACTTTTTTAAAAAATCAAAAGATTCTTTTTTTCCCCCCTTTCTCATTTGTGGTGCTGCCAGTGCTATCATCTAATTTCTTTCAAACTCCAAAGTCAGATTTTTCTGTAAGTCAATTCCTACATTTACATCAAGAAACTGGTTCTAAATCACCTTAGAAACCTTTAAAAATAGCTTTATCTACCCCTTCATATAGACTTTATACATCTTACTTAATGAAAATAGCATATATATATTTTTAAAAAAACATTATTATTTATTTTTTATTTTATTTTATTTATGGATTTTTATGCCGCCATTCAGCCAAAAAAGGCTCTCAGGGCGGCTTACAAAAGTATTTCTTGACAGTCCCTGCCCACAGGCTTACAATCTAAAAGACATGACACAAAAGGAAAGGGGATTGGGAGGGAGGAGGAGGAGGGGGGAAAGGAAAGCAAATTCAGGCACTACAATCTTAGTTGTAAAGTTCAGCAGTTTCAGGTGACAGCAGGAGGGAAGGGGCTCTCAGCTGGAGCTGGACCCAGGCACGGTGGAGAGGTGCCTGGCTGCTGCTTCCTCCCTCACTGGTGGCCTCTCCAGAGACAGTTGGTAGCAGGAGGGAGGGGGCTCTCAGCTGGAGCTGGACCCAGGCACGGTGGAGAGGTGCTTGGCTGCTGCTTCCTCCCTCACTGGTAGCCTCTGCAGAGACAGTTGGTGGCAGGAGGGAGGGGGCTCTCAGCTGGAGCTGGACCCAGGCACGGTGGAGAGGTGCCTGGCTGCTGCTTCCTCCCTCACTGGTGGCCTCTCCAGAGACAGTTGGTAGCAGGAGGGAGGGGGCTCTCAGCTGGAGCTGGACCCAGGCACGGTGGAGAGGTGCTTGGCTGCTGCTTCCTCCCTCCTGATCCCTTCCTGATCCCAGGATCCCCTGTGTGTCATGTGACACAGGGATGATCCCGGGGTTTGCCGCGGGATATAGCCTGGTCTAGCTAAGGCCTCAGATTAATTTACCACACATTTATTTATTTATTATCAGTGCAATACAACTGGCGTGGGGAGACTTTCCATTACTGGGAAGTCTCTTACTTGCCAGTCCCTTATTCTTTTGGTAAAGGTTTGCCCCAAAAGAATTACGATAGTCTGGCATCAGTCCAGGTGTATTGCCTGAATCCTGACCTGTCCTTGGGACTCCTGTGCTAGATCTACACTAATGTTTTTTTTATCAGTATTTAAGTACACAGAAAATTACTGGGGCACACTATGTATTCCATATTCAGCTTTCCCAGCAATATTTTCTACTTTGTATTCCATATTATCTTAAACACTGCAACAGATGTTATTGTGTGTGCTACAAGGTATAAATGTGTCACCATGATGGGATTGTATCTATATGACCTGAGGTGTTGATCTGGCCTTGGTTGGATGATTCCAAGAGACAAAGTTGACAGAGATGGATAATTGTTTTTACCAAGGGTGAGAGAAGCTACATCTCTAATGTAAGTGGCCTAGATAACCAATCAAAAATAATCTAGAGGTGTCTAGATGGCCATAGGATTTTTTTTTTTTGGTTTCCGGGAACTGAAGTGAGAGCCAGTGCTCTGACCTTGATTCCCAGAACCTGCTTTCTCCCCCTTCTCCACCACCTTGTAGCTGACACAGTTCTCTCTGCACTCATTCCTTCTCTGTACTCAGGAATGGAGTACAAACATGACATACCATTTATACACACAATTAGCATCGAACCAAATTAATCAGATGACACAGTGGACTGATTGAAATTGTATATTTTCAAAGTAGGGCTGTGTTCTGATCCGGACTTGCTAAATGCAGAGCTGGATCAGGTCAAGGGACCTGCAGATCAAAGCAAAGCAGTTTGCCTCCGTCCAGATCGCCTCAATCCGGAGCTCCAGATGCCATTTTGAGCGTCTTTTCCCATTGACTTACATTGGAAAAGAAAAATTCCTATAACTTCTTTGTTTTTCAAGATACATACTTGTAACGGGGCACCATGATAGGATCTAAATAGATCCTTATTCATGCCAATTTTGAAGGAAATCAGATCATGCCCTGATTTTTGGGGAATTGGTAAATATATTTTCCCCATTAACAGAAATGCAGTTATCTTCATTATTTTTTAAGATACGCAAATGTAACTGGACACCATGATAGCTTCCACATAGAACCTTAGGCATAGCCACTTTGAAGGAAATCAGATCATCTCCTGATTTTTGGGGATTTTTAAATGATTTCCCCCTATTTACAGAAATGCAGTTATCTCCATTTCAACCTCTTTGAAGACATTTCTCCAGAACTGGTTTACTGAGGTGCAAAGCCACCACGTATGAAAGTAGGTGCCAATTTCATCACAGCCTCTTCAACATTTTGGGGGTGTTGAGCTACTAATATGATTTAATTTCACTGGGGTAAGGTACCATTGATACAATAGTTTGATAGACTTCTCTTTTGTTTTGGCAGAGACAGATTTAAATGGGGCATTACTCCAAATCCTGTTCCAGCTGGAATTATCAATAGGTTTGCCCAAGCTGCTCTGATACTTTCAGAGGATCCATATTTAATATCAATTAGCATATTATATAGTTTTGAAACTAACCCACATACTTTTCCAGGTTAGAAACAAATGCAGTGTCCTTTTATACCTGCTAATTTTTGAAAATACAAAAGAAAAAGGAGAAATTATTTTAGGATCCTATTATTCTTTTAGGATCCTATTATTTATTTGTTGAACACATTTATCAACCGTCCCTCAGCAGAGCTCCCAGGACAGTTTAAAAACAAAAATACTTTGCTTTATGATTTGACCCATAAGGAAAATTTAGATAAGATGGACAGTTTTTCCTTAACATTTCCTTTCATTTAGGTTATAATCCTTAATTTATGCCAAACACATGCATAGTGCCAAGATTTAAGGATAAATAGTATCTTGAAAATGTGTTTTCCTTTGTACATTATAATCTGGGCACATCTGGCTCAAATTGATGGCAAAACACTGATTAAGTTTTTTAAAAAAAGTGCTAAAGCTAACCAGCCCTAATCTAGGGTTGATCTACACCAAGCAGGATATTGCACTATGAAAGCAGTATGAAAATGGTATATAAAGGGAGGAGCCACACTATTGCTTTATAAAGGTATTGAAGTGCACTGACATGCCATGTCTTAAATTACTTATTTCAGGAGTACCATAATTTTGACTTGTTACTAGCCCTCAGATGCCATGGAGGGTTGATTAGGGTGACTATGAAGCAGGGAGAGTTAGCAAAACTATGACACATGCACCTGTCTCACAACAGGCTGCATGATTTACTTATCCCTCCCCACATTGTAGTTAGTTCCTTGGTCTCCTGCTGCCAATGATCCCAGAGTTTGTCACACTGTGAAATGGTCTCCTCCGTCTGTCACTATGCAACAGTGATAATAGAGAAAGTCTGTGGCAGCTAGAGCATCAGCAGAAGTCCAGGATGCTCTAGGCCGCTGTCTCTATGGTTGTGGCCACTAAACCACCAGGAGCCCATTTTAACCACCGGGAAGAGTAAGCCACCCCAGAGCCCCTTAGCCTTGCTTCAGGGGGATGGTTAGCAAGGATGATTTAATAACCACCATTGTCAGGTCTCCTCCCCATCACATGCTAAGCCACTATAGTTAGCTCAAAATGCTTAGTTATCATGGGTTAGCATGATGTCTGAACAGGACAACTGAGTGCACATTATAGTATTTCATGGGTAAGGATGCATAAAAAAATTATTCCAGTTCATTCTTTTATCAGGATTTATCCAGTTCTCATCTCCTGAACTGAATGCAATCTGCGATCAAAGTCCGTACATTTCTGAGCAAGCAATGTGGTTCATGGACCAAAAAGAATGAGTTTGACTGTATGCATACATTTGAAATATGTGCATGAGAAAATGCGTAATTTTGGAATTGATTGTCATTTGAAAACAACAACAACCTGAAGATTGAAGTCTCATGTGGACATGCGATGGAGCAAGTTTCAAGGTGGTCTCTGCAGGACTTTGGCTACTGCGAGTTTTGCTTGTAGTCATATCCCTATTAATAGGCCTATGTATTAGGCATGTAGGCCAAAGGGGAAAATGCATAAAGTTCTGGCTGAATGTTGGACTTGTGCGGATAAGATTGCTGCTTTTAAAATGTGTTTTACAACAGTGACCATGTTGAGGGCCCTCATTTTACACCAGCGGATTTGAAATAGTTAATAGACTATTAATTTTGTTATAGCTTAATGTACAACATCTTGAAGAGTGGGCCTTCAGTCCTTACTGAGAATCCCCCCCTCACACACACACACACACATCAACATCTCTAGTGGTGAGGCTGCAAGGTTTGTCAGACATGAATATGATATCTTTGTTAAGGAGTGATTACTTGCATTCTGGGAGAAAATTTGTTGCTTTTCGTTCAAAGAAAGTTGATTTTTTTTTAAAGGAAGCTAATGGCTGAATCTCTCCAAAGGAGCCCAGGTTTTCTATTCTTTTCTTTTTTAAAAAAAGGAAGCTTCAGGAAAAAGGATTTAGTGGACAGAATGTGGGGGAGTTCAAAGGTGTAAAATAAGTATGGTTGACAATGTGCCTGCACATTTTATCACAGGGATCTTGCCACCCCCTACATAAACGCATAAGTGACAATGTCTTGTGACAAAGCTCAGATGTGAACTTGCATAAAATGAAGCTCTGTGGGCCTGACTCCCCTCCTCCTTTTACTAATATATATCTAATCTCAGCTTCAAAAGAAAAACGACTTGCAACTTTGCAGGATGGTGTAGTGTAGAAAAAAGGAGGCCATCTGTGCTGTCAAGAAGGAAGAAAGTCAACAAAACAACACATTTTTCAGGGGGAAAATGAACTTTTATATATATATATATATATATATCTCCCTTCTTCCCCTTCCTCTGAATTAGGATAAACACAAACAATTGCAATCATGTTCTATTTGAAAAAAGAAACTTTCAATATAGTATATAGAATATACACTTTCAATTCAGGCCATAGCTAGACCTCAGGTTTATCCCTGGATCGTCCAGGGGTCAAACCTGTTCATCTAGGTGACACACAGGGGATCCAGTGCTCAGGCAGGGGTGAATCCTGGATGATCCCAGGATAAACCTTAGGGCTAGCTGTGGCCATAGTAAAGGTTACTTAAAGCCATATTACCTATGAATGGGAGGGAAAGAGTAAGAGGGGGCAAAGCATTTGGTCTAAAAAGGAGCTATGGCATGCCCCCCCATATTCTGATTACTTTCCACCTGGTGATCATATTTTTTTAGACCTCTGTGCTGGGGAACTGAATGTAGGAATCCAACATTGAGGAATGGGTTAAAGATGGGTAGAGGTGTCAAGTTCAGTCCTATTGAGGTTCTCATTTTCCATTGCCAAGCTTCTTCCCTCCCAGTTCTATATGGGTCTCACCACCACCACCACCATCACACAAATATCCAAAATTATTTAGGGTTGTTAAAACAAAAAGGGATTACAAAGAGGACTAAAAGAATCTTTTAAAACTGGGCATCATAATGACAATTGTGGTTCAATGTCAGCAAATGTAAACTTTACATATATGCTGATGGTATCTGTGCTAGTAGAGACTGACCAAGAAAGAGACCTTGGGATTGTGGAGGACAGCTCCGTGATATTGTGTACCCAGTGTGCAGCTCCTGTGCAAAAGGCAAATTCCACATTTGGATTAATTAGGAAAGGAATCAAAAATAAAATAGCCAATAACATACTGTTCTGATAAACATCTATACACAACTGTACGTTGAACAGTATGTACAGTTGTGATCACCAGACTGCAAAAAGGATTATGGCCTGGTTCAGACAACACACTAAACCATGCTGCTTAACCCCAAAATGGTTAAGGGAATGCATTAAGGTCAATGCATTAACCTTAATGCATTCCTTTAACCATTCTGTGGTTAAGCAGCATGGTTTAACACGTTGTCTGAACCAGGCCATTGTAGAGTTAGAAAAGGTGCAGAAAGGAGCAACCAAAGTGATCAAGGGTCTGGCGCAGCTCCCGTATGAAGAAAGGTTACAAAGTCTGGTTCTGTTCAACTTAGAAAATGGTGAGTGAGGGGAGAGATGATGGAGCTGGACAGAATTATGCATGGTGTGGGGAAAGTGAGTATGAAACCACTTTTCTCCCCCTTTTATATTACTAGAACCTCAACTTCTTCCATGAAGCTGATTGGTGGGAGATTCAGGATAGATAAGAGCAGATATTTCTTCACACAGTTCATAGATATGTATGAAATTCACAACCACAGGATGCAATGATTGATAGCAGTCGGGTAAATTCATGGAGGATAAGGCTATCGATGGCTATTAGACATGATGGCTGTATATTACTTCCAGTATCAGAGACAGTATCCCCAGTTGCTGGAGAACATCAGCAGGACATGCACCCATGTCCTACTTTCAGGTTTCCTACAGGCAGCTGGTTGGCCACTACATTAATAGAATGCTGGACTAGATGGGCCTTTAACTATCCAGCATGGCTCTCCTTATGGGTAAAAATCCAAAATAAGTCCTGTTTAGTGCAGACCCATTTATATCAATAGGTCTTGTCTAAGTAGGACTGAAGTTAGAGTTTCACCTATGTTCCTAATCTAGCTCGATATTACCTTTCCAACTGATGGAAATCTTGGCATAATCTTCAATCCCACTTTAGAATTTGTTAATTGTTCATTAAGACCATCTGAACAGAACAGATGAATACACTTTATGTAAAAAAAAAATATCCCTTGAATAAATGGATTCCTGGATTTCTTGTCCTCAGCTCCAAGCCCTCCACTGAAATTCATTCTCATTTATGAAATCCATGTTTATTCCTGTGCTCAGAATGCAATGCTATCTGATGGTGTTTCACGCTGAGATGAAACACTCATTGTTGTGAGGTGGGGGGCAGTTGCTGAAAAAGTATAAAAGAATCACATGCATCTAATGCTTCCAAATCTTCACTAGTGATATGCTGAGCTAGCAAATTTGCTTCATCTCTCCCTAATGGATCAGTTTGTGAAATCTGTAGGACACAAAAAGAATGCAAGTCAGGGAAAAATGAAAAGTTTGCCTTCTTAAAAAAAAAAAAGCCAAGCTTTACAAAATTATTCCAGACCATTGTAATGGCTATGGATCCTGTGTAAAGATACTTGAAGAACTTGTTCCGTGCCTCTGAAACTGGAAGTAATAAATACATCACCATCATGAAGAGTAGCCAGTGATAGTTTTAATCTCCACAAACCTGTCTAATCCCTCTTTAAAGCTGTTTGGGCTGGAACCAGAGTCAATTACATAGCTGAACTATGCACTGTGTGAATCCATCTCTACCTGTGTACAAGGTACATGATATGCAAATATAATAGACTATTCTTAATGGGCAAATATTAAAGGTGAAACTACTTAATATTAAAAAAAATTGGACTGCTGCAGAAAACAACAGCCCTCGGTCATGTTCTCTCCCTTCCTGCCTTTAACACGTAGTAACACTTAACCAATGTTGTGATGTTATCCATCCAACAATGCTACTTTTATCATTCTCTGTATAATATAAATTTCATATAGGTATGCTCTCTATATTAGAGCTGCACACAAGCGGCCTTTCAGAATTCTCCAGCTGATTTGTGGATAGAGAAATTGGAAGGGCAAGTTCACCGAATTTCTCCAGGGGGAGGAGAATTTCTCCAACAATTTCTCACAGGTGGGCATCACCATTGGGAAGGGTTGTAGAACAGCTTCTTTCTTCTTTCTTTCCTAAGGCTTTTGGGTGTTTTTTGTTTTGTTTTGCACTGCATCAACTGTGTTGGCAGCCTGGCCCCCAGTCTGCATCCTCCACAATGCCCCAAATGCCTAGCACCACTCCAGAGCATTGAGGAGAGGGAATGCAGCCACCACAAAAAAATAATGGGGAAGAAAATGTGGTGACAATTCTGAAAAGTGTCGTTTAATTTCTAGGAGGTAAGAAAAGAAAAATCTCAGGAATTTCCTGTAAGTGTTCTTTCCATGTGAAAGGATGGACGATTAATGAAAATCCTATTGAACAGGTTGCTGGTTATAAGTATCTCAGAATAATGTTCCAAGCCTCTGGATCATGGTCCGCCCATATAAACTATGTGGTGCCTAATGTGAGGAGGCCAACTGCTGCTCTGATGAGATTTTTTTTCAGTAAAGGTGGGCAACATATTCCCTCCATTATTCAGGTGTTTGTGGCCAAAATTATTGCCCAAATGTTATATGGATCTCAATTGTATGCTTATTATAATCTCCGACATCTGGAAATTGTTCAGACCAAATTCTTGAGAGCAATATTTTTAATACCTTACTGTGTCTCCAATGCAATGCTGCGGTTAGAAGCTGGGATAGTCCCTATTGAAGCCCGCGCTAGATGGTATGATAAATTTTTGGCTAAAACTGATATTTGTACCAGTATGACTGGCCCCTCTGACATTGCTGGATCCCTTTCAATCGAAATGGAAAAAGCATTTGGGTAAGGAATTATCTTTACTAGGATTTTCTCCCAATGCTTTAATAGCCTTAGGATATTCAAATGCCAAGTCAGCAGTTAAACAAAGAATTTGGGATACTGTACTGCAAGAGCATGTAAGTTTGCTATCTCAATGCAGCCCCTTAAGGGACAAGATCTTTGTACACAGAGCATATTTGGTAAATATGACCCTGCCTAAATATAGAAGAGCCTTTACATTAGCGAGATTTGATGCTTTGCCCTCTAAGCTCTTGGATGGAAGATTCCGGGGAATTCCAGTCCAAGATCGACTTTGTCCCTGCAATAATGGGGAAGTAGAAACAGTGGGCCACAGGAACCTTATTTTTCCCATGTTATATAATTAGCCTGGTAGGAGTGACAGTTTTTATATTTCTTTGCTTCTCTCCAATAAAATACCACATATTACGAATAAAGTGGCCAAATTCTGTGCAATTGCTATAACTTTCCGTAATCTTTTAACCGTCGATTGTAGCCTCGATTGTGTGATACAATTTCTCAGCAACTGCTGAATGTATGTAATATAGTAATGTATGTATGTATGTATAAAAACCAGTATTTTATCTGGTTGAGCTTTTTTATTGTATTTTATATTATGGTTTTATACTGTTGTTTTATATTATGAATGGTTTTAATTTTTGTGAACCGCCCAGAGAGCTCCGGCTATTGGGCGGTATAGAAATGTAATAAATAAATAAAATAAATGTGTTTGGGATTGTCTGTTTGTTATTAATGTTTTTATTGGTTCTGGTCAATGACTGTAATAAATTTATTCATTCATTCATTCCACATGAAAGGGGCTTCCATTTTAATGCCTCATTATCAGGGCATTTTATAATTTATTTTGAATGTGTGTTGGGGTGCTTTTGGCTCATTTTTCTTTCAATTACCCATCTCACCATTGCTCTACAGCAGCCTTCCTCAACCTGGGGCACTCCAGATGTGTTGGACTACAACTCCCAAAATGCCCCAGCCAGCTGGGGCATTCTGGGAGATGCAGTCCAACACATCTGGAGCGCCCCAGGTTGAGGAAGGCTGCTCTACAGTCTCCAAGGCTGCCTGCACTTCCTGATCTGAAAGAGACCCTTGGAGAGGAATAAATTCATGATGTCTTCATCTGGGCAGGAAGTGCAGGAAGCCAAGAATGCTACAGGCTGTCAGAGAGATACCATCTCATTAATCAAGTAAGCACAAGAATTCTCAACCAAACCCATGAGAATTTCTCCAAAAAAATCTTCTCCTTTTGAATTTCTTTTTGAAAGCAATTCTTTTGCTATCAAATTGAATGAGAATGGTTGAAATTCTCAAGGGAGAATTTTTCAGCACACCACTACTATATATGACGTAGAATGAGTCCTCTGTTGGTAGAATAGGATGCACCACTTCTTGGAACAGGAAGCAGCAGCAGGAAAGTGCACTTTTGGGGCCTCCGGAAAGTGCAGAATTCCCCCAGCCATGCCATTAGTACTTTTCTGTCCCACCCACCACCCACCCCACAAGGCTAACTTGCATAATAGTGCCTTTAAGGCTCCAATTGGCACGTGGGAGGGAATCACATGATTTCCATAAAGCTGGGGAAATCATGTATTTTTTTCTCTTACTCTAATGGTGGCAGCCACCATTAGAGTGGAGGGAAAAATCCTTGATTTCCCCAGTCTTGGGGAAATCATGTATTCCCCCACACTGCTGATGGGAGCCTTAAAGGCCCTGTTAATAGTGGGGGGGGGGGAAGAGAAACACACATTGCCAGTGGTGGGAGAGAAACACTAATAGCATTAATGGCAGGGGAAAAGGGACAAAGGGCCACATGTCCCCTCTTGAAAGCTTGAGAGCAGTTGGGCAAAGGCCCATCCTAACACCAAAGGATATCCGATGCCCTCATGGACCCAGGCAGATTTTTGATACAATGCAAAACACAGACAAACTGGATTTAATAACATCTATACATCATCAGTGGGGACTTCCTTATTTCTAGCTCATTCTCACAACCATTATGTTACACAGGCATTGTAGAAGAAGAACCGCTTTATTAAGACTTAATTATGAAGGATAACTTTTGATCTAAACTAAACTTTAAGAATGTCTTTATCAAGCTTTTATTTCAAATTAATTAGTTGTGGATGTCTTGTAATCTTTCCAAATATGATTCATTCATCAATAAAGCTTTTTTTTTTAATGTAATAGTTGTTGTCTCATTATTAGTCACCAACTGCTTGCTTATAATCATTATTCAGAAATTATTTGTCTTTCTTTTTTATTTTTTCTAATGACAAAGAACACCTTTAAACAGAGCTAGGACAAGACATTCAGAACCAACTCTTTTTTCCTCAATTTGGGGTGGGTGGGGGAAATCAACACATAGACCAGATCTACACCAAGCAGGATATAACACTTTGAAAATGGTCTGAAAAAATATATATGTAAGTGTCCTGGGCCCAAACAGTTGTCAAAACCATTATAAACCATGATAAAGCAGTAGTGTAGATCCTGCCATAGTTGAAGATTTAGGGAGTAGAAAAGGTGCATAGAAATTCAGAGGAAGGGTATATCACCTTTCTGTATACAAGGAGGCCATTGCCACAGTTCCAAATAAGGATTGCATCATATTTGTAAAGTTCCATCACATCTAGTCAAATGTGTGGCCTCAGTCACTTCTTCTGTTGCTGCTCCCACATCGCTTCCTGAAAACAGGAAGTACTTCACCCCATTCAGTCAGGTAGGAGAGAGCAGCCACCAGACTTAATGAGTTTGTTTTTGTTTTGTTTTCTGCAGTGCAATAATGGCCAGAAGGGGTGGAAGGGGCGCAAGAGGCAGATGACGTCATGTGAGTAATTTGCGAGTCACTATTAATGAGCGTGCAATGAAACGCTCGTCGGATGGAGCTGGTAATCCCAGTTTTGCCAGAACCAAATGTAGTCCAAAACTCAGCTTCTTTTCATCTGTGTGTATGTTTGTGAAGTGTCTGTTGTCTGTATCGTGGCCTATGGATTTCTCGTTGACACACAGATGGGCCTTTTCTACAGTGGCACCAGCCCTGTAAAATGATCTCTGTTCTTAGGTATGTCAGGGCTGAGCGCTGGTGTGTTTTAGGCATTTACTGAAAACATGGGCCTTGCTAGACCTACCTTTAAATCCCGGTGTGTGGAGGGGCCAGCCCACGCTAGAAGTAGCGTGGGCTGTTGCTCCTGTCTACACATGACACGTGACTGGGTAAATGAAAGCCCCATCGCATTGGCCATTTTTTTTACATTTAAAGGAGCCATGTGCACAGGAGCGCACCAACAATAAGGTAGGCTTTTTTCTTTTTCTTTTTTTTAAAAAAAGGGTTCCCCACTCCCCCTGCCCCCATTCCCCCGCGATGTCCGATGCCCCCCTGCCCGCCCGCCGTGTCCGATGTCTCCCGCCCCCCCGGCCGTGATCTCCAATCCCCCTGGCCGCGATCTCCCTCCCCCCATCCGCGATCTCCACACCCTGGCTCCGCTCTTCTTCCATCTCTCCCGCTGGGTCCACTCTTCCCCTCTGGCCTCCATCTCCCCCCCCCCCCACGATTTCCCCCCTGGCCCCGATCTCCCTCCCCCCCCCAATTTCCCCCCCCAGCCCGATGGGCACAGAGCTCCTGTGGAGCGCTATGCCCAGTGTGTGGCTTCCCCCAGCTACTCGTGAGTAAGCCGCATAGCTGGGAAAAGCCACAGAACAGGCTAGACCTTCCACAGCCCTGGGCTCAGGAAATACTGGGCCACAACCAGTATTACACATACACTTCTGTATGTGTAATCTTTTCTTTCCGTTTCGTTTCTTCTTATTCTTTTGTAAACTGCTTCTGGATTTGATTCAAATGAGAAGCGGTATATAAATATTGTTAATAAATCAATAATAAATACGTTCTTGACTATGTGGTTTGTGTATTAATTCAGCTATTCTACCACTGTTCGCTGCTTTGCATTTTTTATAATTTTGCTATCATATTGGTGATTGTTTTTACTTATGACTGTCGTGGTAGGTTTTCCTGTTTTACATTTACAGGTTATATAGTTAGAAGTTTCTGAATATGGTATTTTTTTTAGCCAGCCAAGGAGTACTGTCTGCTTTGGATCTTCTTTCATTGATAGATCTATCCTGAGTTCAGGGATCAGTGAGCAGATAAGAGAAAGCTTAAAGGTCTGAAATTACCTAAAAATTATAGCATATCTGTCTGGGAAATCTGCTTTCTGCAAGAGATTGCCTGCTCACAAACCTGATCTCGGCCATCCATCTATCACTGACTTCAATCTTGCAGTGGAATGGGCTAATTCATCACAGCTATGCTGATGACACTCGGCTCTATCTATCTCTACCTTCTGATGTTACTAGACTGTTATCCTAGCTGTAGGACATTTCAGATTCACAAAAATGCCCTGATAACAACATATCTGATGGGGTTCATGTCAATGGATGCTCCCAGTTCTAGCAGTAAATTCAGCTTGCCAAGGTTGTCAGGGAATGAGTACAATACTTTGATCTCCCCCCCCCCTTTTCATTTTTACTACAACACTTGATCCAAATATCTCTGTAGCTTTATTATGCACAAGTGGCATTTCTTTGTCCTGCAGAAAGTTCCAGCCCTTCTCCTGACCCTGAAGAGGGCAGGGTTGTGTCCCTGTAATGCTAATCTCAGAAGGGTGAACCTGTCAAACTCAGTTTTGTTCAGTTCCTAATAATTGCATTGCTAAATTTTGTGCCATTCCCATATTGGATTGTGAATTTTCTGCTTATTCACATGCAAATTCAGATGGATTTCAGTGCTCATTTCCCCCCAAAATATATTCACTTTTTCAAATGTACACCTTTTTTTTTTTTTTTTTTGGCAAGCAATGTTTCCATTGAGTAAAGCATTTTTGTGTGTGTTTCCCCCTAATGTATACATTTTTGTATGTATTGTTTCAAAGGTATATGTTTTTGAGCAGAGGTTTTCAAATGTGCATGTTGATTGTATATATTTCTCTTTTATTTTATTTATTTATTTAATTATTACATTTTTATACCACCCAATAGCCGAAGCTCTCTGGGCGGTTCACAAAAATTAAAACCATACTAAAACAACCAACAGTCTAAAAACACAAATACAAAATACAGTATAAAAAGCACAACCAGGATAAAACCACGCAGCAGAAATTGATATAAGATTAAAATACAGAATTAGAACAGTAACATTTAAATTTAAGTTAAAATTAAGTGTTAAAATACTGAGAGAATAAAAAGGTCTCCAGCGGGCTACGAAAGGAGTACAGTGTAGGCACCAGGCGGACCTCTCTGGGGATCTCAAACTGTACTGCACATTTTGATGACCACCTTGTAGTTGGTGTTTAGGTTTGCAGAAATATTTTCTTTTCTTTCTAAGATGTTGCAGTTAAGACCCTGATCCATGTAGGATTTTTTATAGTAATTATGCTAAATCTCTTTCTATATGGACAGCTCTCTATATAGATACTCAATTCTTTATTACCTTATGTCACATCACAAAGTTAACCCAATAACAGGAAGACCATCAAAAGGATGAAAAGCAGAATTATATATGTCTTGTTTTGTGACATCTAAATTGTCCAAACCTTGTACCCGAATTATTTTCTTCATGGTTTGCAATGTGGTTTTTGTCTCATTCTGGGGATTACTATTATTATTATTATTATTATTATTATTATTATTATTATTATTATTATTTTCGTAGCATACACAGTTAGGAAATAATTGGCCTGTAATATCCAAGTTTAACGTTTGCCTTTATAGAGCAGTTAACTTTATGGCACACATAAATTATGGTTCTGTTTAAAACCAGTGTCGTAGGATATGTTGCATGATTATAGGAGTAATTTTAAGAGAATTGATGTATCAGGGAATTCTGTGAGGTTTGTAGCTGTAGCTGATCAGAGAGGAAATTGGCAGAAAATATCACCAAGGCATAGAATTAACCTGTCTATCAAATAGGTGTTCGTACTGTTTACAATATTTGTCTAATAGTCAATAGATACACTGGCCTGGTTCAGATAACACACTAAACCATGCAGCATGGTTTAGCGTGTTGTCTGAACCCGGCCACTCAGTACTTCTTCACCAAACATGTTAGTCATGTGGATACAGTAGACAGAAAGCTATGTCAGTATAACAGAGGAGCCATTAAAGAAGTAGCATTGAAGAATTCATTAAACTCAAGCTAATTTTACTCTACAGGCTAAAACTGAGTGAGTGGGAATGACAAAGATGTTCAAAACTTTCTTGGTTTTTATTAAAACCTGAGCTGGAGAAGAATGATGCGATTTTAATGCTCAACTGATATTTGAGAAAAGCACTACTAGACACTTGAGGTTCAAAGTCAGGAAATACAAGTTCTGGCAACTTCTCTACAATCGGGAGACATAAGAGAGAGCCAGTGTGGTGTTGTGGTTAGAGTGTTGGACTGGGACTTGAGAGATCTGAGTTCTAGTCCCCATTTGGGCATGAAGCTCACAGGGTGTTGTGAGGATAAAATTGAGAGGAAGAGGACCATGTAAATGCCCTTAGGTTCCTTGAAAGAGGAAAAAAAGGTAGGATATAAATGTAATTAAAATACATGAGGAAGTTGGCAACCTTTTCCACCTACACACTGTGATAGGACATATTTAGATTACCTTTGTCCTAAAGGACAATACGCTGGGAAATTCAATCACACATTTTACGGACTAGGACCATATAATTTGGTCCTGGTACAACAGATAATTTACTTATCTCATTTTTGTGATCTCTGTGAATATTGTTCTTTGTGGGTGGGGAGTGGAAAACTTTTAAGGAGTATTTTCTAGACCCATTTAAAACTGGCTTCAGACCAAGATACAGAGTTAAGACTGCTATGGTCAACTTAGTGGATAATCTTCGCAGGAGTATTGACAGGGGGAGTGTGTTTTGGACCTCAGCGGCTTTTGATACCATCAACCATGCTATCCTTCTGGAATGCCTGAGGGGATTGGGAATCAGGGAAATTGTGCTCCAGTGGTTCCAGTCCTACCTCTTAGGTAGGTTCCCAATAGTGATGCTTGGGGATAGCTGCTCCTCAAAGAAGGAGCTGTTGTATGGCATACCACAAGGTGCCATCCTATCACCAATGTTGTTCAACATCTACATGAAACCACTGGGAGAGATAATCTGGAGGCATGGGGTGGGGTGCTATCAGTATGCTGATGACACCCAAATATATTTCCCTATGCCTTCGACAACAGTGTCAGTAAAGGATAGTGTGTCTCCTCTGAATGAATGCTTAGAGGCAGTAATGGCCTGGATAAGGAAAAACAATATTAAGATGAATCCTGACAATATGGAGGTGCTTATTGTCAAGGAACCTAACGTGGGTTTGGAGGTGTGTCAACCAGTTCTGGATGGGGTTACACTGCCCCTGAAAGACTGTGTTCGCAACTTGGGGTTGCTTCTGGATCCGTCACTCCAAATGACAGCCCAGATAGATGTGACAGCCAGGAGTGCCTACTATCAGCTTTGGCCAGCTGTGACCCTTCCTAGAGTTGGAAGACCTATAGATGGTAATGCATGCACTGGTGACTTTGAGGCTGGACTTCTGCAATGTGCTCTACATAGAGCTACCTTTGTGCCTAGTCCGGAAACTTCAACTAGTTCAAAATATGGCAGCCAGCATGGTCACTGGTACATCTAGGGGTGACCATATTACACCAACTTTAAAATCATTTCACTGGCTGCCAATTAGTTTCCGGGTGAAGTATAAAGTGTTGGATCACCTTCTCCCATACAATCCACCCCACACACTCAGGTCCTCTGGGAAGGGTTTACTCCAGTCAGCCACAACCAGACTGGCAACTGTTACCCAGAGGACATTTTCTTCCTCCATCCTCAGACTATGGAATGGCAGGCTGGAGGAGATTTGTCAGCTTAATGCTCTCTCTGAGTTTAAGACAGCAAAAAGACTAGTCTCTTCTAGTAGGCCTACCCAGATGAATTTTAAACCTGAGAATTTTAAGATGCTGTGATGGTTATTTTAATATTGTATTGGTTTTATATGCTTTTTTAATTAATTTTATGTATTATATTGTATTTAGTGTTGTTCCCTGCCTTGATCCAGAGGGAAAGGTGGGTTGTTGTTGTTGTTGTTGTTGTTATTGTTGTTGTTATTATTATTATTATTATTATTGTTGTTGTTGTTGTTATGACATCCTTTACTTTTCTGAGGTTTTTTTTTTAATGATAAGAGTGCAAATGAACAGAGCTTGCCATGTGTGGACAAAGGGGAGGATCCTCCCCCCTTCTCTCCCCTGGTGTAAACATGCTCTCTCTCTCTCTCTCTCTCATTCTCTCTTTCTCTGCTCCACTAGAACTGTCAGTCATATCTCCCCACCTGGGTGTTTTCCTTACATGAAGAGTTTGGGATAAAATACATAAATTCACAAATCTGAATTCATAACAAAACTTCAGAAATGTTCAAATTTGAATACAGTCCGCTTCAGAGGACTCTGGTTCCATTCAAATATCTCCTGAATCTGTCCAAATCTGCCCAAGTAAAATCAGGTTTCAACTGAATCCAAAGCACCTATTTTAGAGCATCCCAGCACTCGTATATTTTGGCCCATCAGGTCCTTGACAAACAACCTGTGCTTGCAGTCTTAGACAAACAGCCAAAACAGGAGGTGAATCCAACCTCTGGAGAGCCCTTCTTCAGGGCTGGCCACATGTGCTTGGCTTTCTGCAAGCCTGTTTTAACTCCTGTATTGCACTCACCAATGTGAAAGGATGTTCCTAAATATCTCAGTTGTTTAATATAAAGCCATGTAATTGTCAGCAACCTGATTTCCCCTTGCATTGTTAAACTGCTTGTCGAGAAACCAAATTCTTATTTCTTTGAATTAGCCTCATGTAGACATTCTAAATCAATTGTTTTAATATGCCTTACATAGTTGTTAAGTCCAAATCTTCAATTAGTTATAATTCTACAAGCTTTACAGACACACTCTCCCATTTTTCATTATGCTATTATTGTCTTCTAATACAGGAGAATCTCATTTTATGTCACATTATAGTTTCAAATCAATTACCCTCCTCTTTTAGCCAAGGACAATGAGCATACAACATTTAAAACAATGAAGAAGTCAAAAGCAGGCAAAGATTGTGGGATAAATTTGTGAGAGTGTCTGGAAACACTTTGGGCCATTATTATTCTTTTTAAAAGCATGAGTAAACCAAAAGGTATTTGTTGCTTGCAACTGTACATCATTTGGCTCATTAACACATCAAAAGTTTATCAAGTAGAGGTAGAGGCAAACACATGGGGCAATATGACTTTGTACAAATAATGGGTGGATTCAGATCACTTTCCTGCAGACGTAAACCTCATGTATGGTGGTGAAACTTTCTTTACCACTAGGAAGGAGTTTGGTCCTTATGCTAAGGATAAATGTACCAAGAGTTAAGCAAAAGGTGCTTCAGGGAGAATCTTCTTAAATATTGGGTTTGTTGGTTGGTGGAACCCCTCTCAATTATTTTTTGAGGGGATTTAATGTTAGTTCTGGGGACAGCAGCTTCCTTTGTAGCACTGGCAGTAGCAACATTTCATTTCTTTTCTTTTAGCCCCCTCCCCCATATGCTAATGATGCTGCATCATTGTGAAAGAAAACATTGTGGGAGTTTGGGGGGTTAGGGGGAATTGAAAGAAAGAGGGCTAATGATGCCACGCAAATTATTGTCCACCAAACTAAAAGTTAGCTAATGATGCCACAGAAGTCCTTGGCAGGATCTACACTACTGTTTTTGAGCAAAATATAAAGTGTTGGTTATCACCTTTAAAGCCCTACATGGTTTGGGTCCAGGCTACCTGCGGGATCGCCTTCTCCCATACAGTCCGCCCCACACACTCAGGTCCCCTGGGAAGAATCTACTTCACTCAGCAAAGACTAGGCTGACAACTGTTACCCAGAGGACTTTCTCTTCTGCTGCTCCCAGACTGTGGAATGGCCTGCCGGAGGAGACTCATCGACTTAACAGTCTACTAGCATTCAAGAAAGCTATCAAGACTGATCTCTTCCAGCAGGCCAATCCAGTGGAATTATAAGACGTTTATAAAATGTTTTAAGGATGTTTTTAACAATGTATATTATGTTTTAATTGAGTATTATGTATTTTATCATTTATTGTTGTTCCCCAACTCGATCAAAATGGAGAGGCGGGCAAGAAATTATTATTATTATTATTATTATTATTATTATTATTATTATTATTATTATTGCTTTAAAACAGTTTGTAACAGTATTGACGATTGTTGGGGCTCATGATACACTCCATATACAGTTTTCAAACTATGTTCAATGTGTTATGTCCTGCTTGGTGTAGATCTGGCCCCAGTCCACACAATAAAGGGTGGCTACAGTAGGCATAAGTCTACTACCACATAACTAACATAAAATTAACTCCCCCCTCCCCTCCCCACCCCACCCCACCCCACCAAAAAACAAACACAAAGTGATAGCAAGGGAATGACCAGGCTGTAGTTTTACAATCACACAACTCCAATAAAGCCAAAACTTTCGGCCGATAAATTTTGGCTTAGCTCCTGGTAATGCTCTCCTTATGTTTTGGTCTGATGATACAGACAACCAAGGTGTGCCAGGCTTTAAATGGTGCCTTGTGTAATGTGTATCTTTACTTTCTTACTTACTGACTTACAGCATTTATACCCTGTCCCTTAGCCAAAAAGACTCCCAGAGTCACTTGCAAAGATAAGTAGCCTTACAGTCTCCACTCTCAGGTTCACAATCTCAATTTAAGAGATGACACATTAGGAATAAGGGATATGGAGAAATGAGGATAACTATCATTCAGATAGTAAGAGAAATACCTTATTTGGTGATGATGACAATTTACTTTGTCTTTCTGTTTGGCTCACAAGGCAGTTGGTTGGAATTGACTCTGTGAGAGGAGGAGGGAGCCAGTTCCTGCTGAGAGAAGTGGTCATGGATAGGAAAGGTGGAGAGTTAGTCTGCCTGTAGCCTTTGCTAGCAGTGGGAATAGCAAGCATGGCACATGGCCACCTGGCTGGAGCACATGGCCCATGTTCATACAAACCTCGTGTGGTTTTTCTCTGCACCATGACACACAAAACAGAACTGTGCACAACAATGAAATGATCAGTGAGGAAATCAGTCAGGAAAAGCAGCTTTGGCATTCCTGGATAAACCAATACCAAAACCCTATAGCATATTGTGCTGAATACAGGACAGTGGGCAGAGTAGAGCGATTGAGACAGAGCCTGCACTAGGGTTTGTTTTTACTCAGTGAGTTCACAGAAACGCTCAGGGCAGGTAATTCTGCTCTGTATCTGCTTTGGGTGTGACTATGGCCATTGCTAGACCAGGGTTCAACTCTGGATCCAGGGTTCAGGATCCAGATGACACACAGGGGATCCCGGGCTCAGGCAGGGGTCAACCCTCCCTTGGGCCGAGGTAACCAGAACCACTTGTGGCCCGGTTTTAGTTGCCGGGAAAAGTGGCGGACAGGGCGCAGTGCTCTGCAGGAGCGCTGGGCCCATCAGGGCAGGAGGAGAGATTGGGGGTGGGGAGATCACGGGGGGAAGCGGAGATCACAGGGAGGAAGCAGAGATTGGGGGGAAAGCAGAGATTGGGGGGAAGCAGAGATCGGGGAAAGCAGTCAGGGTGGGGAAATCGGGGGTGGGGAGAGCGGGGAACACTTTTTTAAAAAACAACAACAACACACCACCCACTTACCTTTGTTGCTGGTGCGCTCCTGTGCACCTGGCCCTTTAAGAAAAAATGGCGGATGTGACGGGGCTTTCCTGTAGCCCGTCGCATCTGATGTGTAGACTGAGGTGACGGCCCATGCTACTTTTAGCGCGGGCTTGCCTCTCCTCCCAAACGGATCACCAGGTAGGCCTAGCAATGGCCTATCATTCAGCCACTCTCAAAATAAAGGTATGGGAGAATATCCCTCCCTGGAGGAACTCCTGGACTTGCATCTTTCCAGTCAGGATGGCACACTCAGAACAGTAAATCATGAAGAAAATGAGCATGTCCCATTGAAAACGAGCAATTCTAATGCACTCCGAAAGTAAAACTTATTTTATATGTGTGGCTGAAGTGTCTGGCCAGTGTTCATTCAGAGAAAAAGTGTGCCTCAGATATCAGAACCCTGGGAAACCACAGCCTATGCTATTTTTCCAAGACACTCTGATCGCTGTATGAAGCTTTGATCTAGATGCTGCATTGCTTTCGCATTCTACCTAATTAAGCCACGGTTTTATGTAAAACAAGGTTTATCTAAATATTGCTTGGCATTATAACCTCTTTGTTTCTCAAGCTCAGTCCACGTGGCTGAAGTATCGGTGACCTTAAAGCATCCTATTAAGTCGCCTAATTGTAATTGACAAGGTAATTTCCTGGTTACCACTGTGCAACAGTAGACCGAGTGCACTAGCCGTGAAAAATGTGTAACCTTTTGCTGCCATATTAATTCCTCTAATTGTAACTGGCAGAACAATTATGTTGATGAACGCCCCAGCCAAACAGCGAGTTCATTTATGTTTGTCCCAATGGAGAATAGAACATTGGTCCCACTCTATAAGAAAACCTAAGTTGCATGAAGGTTTTCATGTAACCTGACAACTCTCTGTTTCTTTTAGGTGCTTTAGAAAGGCAATAATGGAAATCCTGTCCATTTATACAACACTTTAGAACAAAGGTAGGCCTTTATGAGAGTTGAGCTGAAAATTTTGGTTCAATTATTAGAGCTGGTCAGTGGGCAAGTTTTAGGGGTAGATGGTAGAAACTTTCTTTCTTTCTAAAGAGTGTTTCCTGCCCCTGCAAGTAGCAGCTGTAGCAGAGCTCCATTCTCTCCACACCCAACAATAATCTTTGGAATGATGTGGTGATGTAGCATAGTTCCAAGGAGGACATTCTGTGCTTGTGTTTGTGGGTGGGTGTGAATGGCAGGTACCAGGAAGTAGAGAGGACAGAGATATCTGCAATGTAATCAAATGAGTTTGGATTTCTATGAATTGATCCTGCAGATTCTCCACGGGACAACTCTTCCTGAGTCACATGCTGAGCATTTTTTTATTTATTTATTTTCTGGGATTTTATGCAAATTTAGTCATAGAAAAATATGTAAAATAAAGAGCACTATCTGAAAATGTGCATTTCCCTCATAGGCGAAGGCCTAAAATGATCATTTGGGGAGGATTGGTGTATTTTTGGGGAGATTGGGCATTTTCGCAAGTGTGAATTTGTGTAAGTACAAATTTGTGAAAATTTGGGAAATTGGAAAAAAATCCCATTCCATCAATGAGTTGAAGATCACATATGAAGATGGAAATGGCCTGCACATAATGGATTTTGCAGGCCTCTGTAATCAACTGTAGGGTAGCTATACGGTTTCAGGCCATTCTGATTATGCTCTGTTCCCACTTCCCAGATTTTCCTTTTTTAAAAAATTGCGTGAATAGAAATGTGCACAAATTGCAGTCACAATTTGCATAATTTGGCTAAATTGCAGCTGAAATTTATGCTAATTATGCAAATTGCAGCTGAAATTTCTGCAAATTTATGCAAAAAAAGAGGACCCCCTGCAATTTTGGGGGAAACAACTTGGCTCACAAATTCAAGCTGAGTTGGGGGCCCCACAGAAATCTAGCAAGCCCCCAAAAGGGCCAGTTTTCCTGGTGAAGGACCTCCCTAGATTGCTCTGAGAATGCTTTTGCAATTCTAGTCCATGCAAGTAACATGTCACATGATTGGAGGGGAAAAGTGGCTCAATGCTTGCTGGCATCACTCTCCATCATGTCCCTGTCTAGTCTCCACCTCCCTGCTCCATATCCATTTGTCCAGCCCCATTGCCTTCAATGTGTTGGAGAGGAAGATTGGCAAATTGGAGCCTGTTCTTCATGTGTAGCCTCCCTGCATGATGTAAAGCCCTCCATGATCAGGATTCTAATCTCAGTTTAAGGTGTTAGTACCAGTATACAAAGCCATGAATGGCTCAGAAGCCGGAACTGCCTTCCCATGTGCCATTGAAGCCAGAATTTAAGTTTGGCTGGGGAAAGTCCTTTCCAATAGAGATTTGACTTTCACCTACACAGTTGTCATTCAGATTCCAGCTAAAGACATATTTATTTGTAAAGACACTCACTTGAAACTAGGGATGGGCAAATCTGTCATTTCCTCCCATATTTGATTTAAAACAACAACAACACAAAAACCCCTAAAGTTCTCTCTTTTTGCAAACTTTGCAAACGTTGGTAAATTCTTACTAAAAACAAACTGCAATGAAATTCCATCCATCTGTGCCAGCCAAATTCAATAGGTGCAGCTATTCCCAGCCTGGAGAGAACCATGATGTACCTGCCTGTCATGGTACTATTAAAGATGGGGCTGCTCTTTACGACGACTTGGAAGTCGCAGCTAGTGCAAAATGCAGCACCTACACTGCTCACTGGAACATCTTATAAAGGCCATATAACACTGGTCTTAAAAGAATTGGATTGGATGCCTATATGCTTCTGGTTGGTATTCAAGGTGTTGGCAATGACATTTAAAGCCCTAAATGGCTTTGAACCTTGGTACTTGAGGGAGTGCATCTCCCTATATATGCCTGCCCGAGATTTGTGATCGGTCAGAGGAACCTTTCTCTGCATCCCATCAATGTGAGATGTACATTGTAGTGGGACATGGGAGAGGGCTTTCTCTTTTGAGGCACCCTGGTTGTGGAATGCCCTCCCCCTGGGGGCCTGACGGGGGCCAACACTGGCTTCCTTAGTGTACCAAGTTAAAATCATGTCTTTTTGTCAAGGCCTTGAAGGGCTGAATTCTGCATGGCTGCACAACGTTTTAATTGGTTTTAATTGTTTCTATTGCTTTTAAAATTTTCTACTAGTTTCCAATTTAATTTTTTAATATGTTTTTAGCAATGTATTCATTCTTGTTTTACATTGTTCTATTTTATCTGTATGCTGCTCTGAGATCCCAGTAATATAGGGTGGGATACAAATGTTTTAATAAATAAATAAATAAAAATAAAGAGGAGCCTGTTAGAAAAAAAGAGCAACCTAATTCAGCATTGATTAAGCAGGGATTGAGAATTGCTGTGTCTGGGGGGGAAACTGCTATATACCCACACAGGTGGTGTTTGGTGCTCTTTCAGTAAATAAATGAACTAAACTAGCCTTTTGAAGCACAAAGCCTGGAAATGACAAAATACTTACTCCTTTAGAGTATGTGAGTTTTATTGCAAGGACTGTGGCCTGAGGTTTCATTTAAACAGAGTGGCTAAAATGAATAAGGAACCCAGGATTTGGTCAAACATGCAAACAAATTAAGCTGGTTTGGTCCTTTTCTTCAGTGTTTACCTATCTTGATTAAAAATTGATCCTCCTAGTATCTGGCTTGGCTTAGATGTTATGGATCTTTCTGTCACTGCAGACCATATTTGAACTTTGATATCAAACATCTTTGGAAGAATGTACCATTTTAATATCAACTCACATCTTGATGGACAACTTGACAAGGAATATCAGTATAGTGGAAATTTTTAAGAAAACTGTCATACAGGCAATCTTCAAGTCTAGACAAACAATAGTGATATTATAAAGAAGGTCACTTACTGTGATTTTTGGAATTAAAACTTATCCAACAGTGTACCTGTTCTACCATGAATGGGTAAAAGCCATTTATTGCTGCTTTTCGGTATTGGGAAAGAAAAAGTTCATGCTGTCATTGATTGACCTTTAAAAAGAAAAATGTAGCGGGCTTATGGGTAATAAGAAAGAGATGATTAAACAAACAAAAAAAACCCCACATTTTCCTTTGGCAAGAAGACTTTCTCCATTAGGGCCCTCGGTATTGTTTCATAACATTTAAAAAATTCTATCACCATTAATCAGGGGCGGAACTGTCACACACCATCTTGGTACATATGAGTTCTTTGATTAACAGAAATGCTTCTTCGCAACAATTAATTATCCAGTGAATCACTCATCAATTGTTCATGGTAGCCTAATGGCCATCTGTATTTTGCTTTGATGATTCTCGACAAGTCTGTGCAAGATTATTTTTGCCTCAGTCCTAAATATGTTGCTGATGTATCCATCTGCTAATGGCAATGAATCTAATAACCTGATCCCATGTTTGGGGTGTTACATTAGTATCATTGTTTCTTTATCTTGTCTACTTACCCAAAGCAGATGTAGTATTTCTGTTCTCCTAACTATGGCTAGGAGATCAGGAATCCTCCATGAATCCCATGGTCTTATTCCATTCCTTATCCTCTCTTTTGTACCTTTCTCTTTTCCATTGAAGAAGACAATATATACATAGAATCACAACAACAACAACAACAACATATTTACTTGTTACTCGCCTCTCCCTCTGGAAAGAATATGTTCTTGTGGTGTGTTATCAATGGATATATGCATCTGCATAACACAGGTGAGCCAAAAGGATGCAAACCAATTGAAGGAAATTAAAGCCTGTTCTAAAAAGTGTGTCACTTCTGTTCCAGAATTCATTTGAGAAATTCTCCCAAGCTCAGGAGCAGTGGAATGCTTGTTAGAGTGAACAATAAAGGAATAGAACTGAGAAAATCTTCTCATTCTCACCTTGCCTTTCTGATAATGCTGATCAAGTTACATGAAAATGATGTGTCAACATACAATGTGCCCTTCTGGCCTGCTGATGATTTGTGTAGTGCCTAGAGTTGTTGTCATCTAACCAAAAGTAGTGTCTTTTTTTAAAAAAAAAATCTTTTGGTGTAACTGGTAGAGGAATAAAAGAATAGTTACTACAACTTTCAAAGACCGTAGTAGATATTTTTGTTTCTAGTAGCAGCTGCCCAGGGGTGTGTGTGTGTGTGTGTGTGTGTGTGTGTGTGTGTGTCTGTGTCTGTTGGCATGACATAAACTAACATGGATGCTGTGTTTCTGCACTATTTCTTTTTCTGTCTCCTGTTCCCAGCAGGAAAGGGTAATTTGTATGCTTCTGATGTTAAAGAATTATCTGCAGCAGACAAACACAAATTAATCTCTTTTTTTCCTCTTGTTCAAAATCACCTACATGGAGCATGTTCTGTCCCCCCCCCCATTTTTTTGCTCTTTGTTGTAGACATTCCTTTTTATATTCAACCAATGAAATGACAGGTAGGGTGATGTGGAGAGAGGTCTTTAATATTGAAAGCACCCCTGGGGCACGGTGCATCTCTGTGCAGCTTGCACTCAAGAGATACATTATACACCCACACAGGAGACACATTACACACATTTCAGACTATCCAATGTCAGCAGTGAAGCCAGATCCCCCCTTCACAGAAACAGAGTTCCTGAGAGCAGCATCATTCATGTATATGGGAAGAAGTATATAGATCCACTGGAGTGCAGGCTTTCAAAACAAGACCTTTGTGTAGTGGTAAGCTAAGAGCTTGGATACAGGAGCTGTGCAGAAGCCAGTAGTCAGGATTGCAGAGTAAGGCCATAGCTAGATGGGGCGAAATCCATGGGTGATCTCTGGGATCATCCCTGTGCATCCACATGATGCACAGGGGATGATCCCTCCCTTGCCCCGGTATCTCACCCTACCCTTTAGGCCCATTTTCCCCATGGTCTTGGGCTGAGCCCGAGACTGTGGAACTTGTAGCCGGGCACCACAGTTTTCCCCATCTCCTCATAATTCCTCAAAAGGAGCTGGGACCCACGCATGGGGTGCAGCACTCCTCAGGAGCTCTGCGCCCATTGGTAAAGTATTTTTTTTTTAAAAAAATCACTCACCTTTTGCACACTAGCATTCATGCACTGCTGGCCTTTTAACCCCAAAAAATGGAGGATGCGACACCTCTCCATCTGAGGTCATTGCACACTGCGTGTGAACTGAGGGGGAAATCTCATGATGAAAATATCACGAGATCTTCACCCCTCCATCCCGCTAGACTAGGTCTAGTAAGGCCTGAGACAGAACTGAAAGACAAACCAGAAGGTAGGGTCAAGAAGCCAACCAGTCAGAGACAAACCAGGAGGCAACATTGAGGAGTAAGCCAGAAGTCGGAACTAAAGGACAAGCCAAAGGATTCAGGATATGCCAAAACTCAGGAAAGCCTAGTTGCTTGAGCAAGGGTTATCCTCCTTCCTGCCCAGGAGGATGCAATAGCCAACTTGGACGGGCAGGATCACTCCAAGGCCTAGGTGGATCTGAAACTCCTAGGAAGAAACTGCAACGTGGAGTTCAGTAATGCACCATCAAACATTCTGTAACAGCCCCTGGCACAGATGCAACCTTCCCACTACCCCTTGTGGACCCCAGTTTTGCAGAACTAAACATGTAGTGTAACAGAGGGGATGATTTACCAGCCCAGCACATATTACTTCTCCTGCAAAAACTATTGAACCTGTCAAACATTTGAGGGGATACTACTGACTTGGGTCATTACACTGTACTAATAAAGGAATTAAAACTTAAAATGAAAAAAAAAAAAGACATTGGAAAGGAAAGACTGACTCTAAATATGGCTTTTCCGTTTATTCTAGGTTGTGTTTTATATATATATATCTTTGAAGGACAACAGAAGGATTTTTCAGAGCTTTGTTAATGCACTCCTTCTATAAATATTCAATATTCTCATTGTTGTCAGCCATGTATTGATGACACCGAACTTAACATTTGTCCGGTTCTTTTCTTCCACATCTTTTAATTCTAGCACTTCTCATTAAATAGCCTTTGAATACCTCTCTTGGAGTTTCTTTTTCAGCGAAGAATGTGACACGATGTAGAACTTCCTTGGCATTCTAATCAATGAGATGCAGAGTATTTTAGCAGCCACAAAGCAGATCTACTTTAAAAGGAGACTTATTGTTGCCTCCTCATCCTTAGTGTTGAACTATGTGGGCCCTTATCGCATTAGAAGTGTGCAGTCTCGGCAAAGGGTAATTGCATCATCAGTCTCTGTTGGTCTGTGTTTCAGGTCTTTTAACACAATTGTCCTTTCCATTACTTCCTGATTTCATTTAATATTCTCCTGGGTTAGAATCTTAGTGGCAGTAGCAGCCGTTTGAATGGATTGTCATGGTCGGCTCTTTTCTAGAAAAGCTCTTCCTGTGGATTAAAGGGTATTCATGTGTTGGTTTAAATAGTGCTGGATTAGTTTATATGTTTACCTCATACACCTAAATGGGATACTGAATTTGCTATTTAGAGAGTGTCTCTGAAACGCGACCTGCTCAAACTCCACACATTCTTGTAATATGCTTACGCATTGCTCTAATCCTATCACAGGGGTGGGTTGTGTTAGCATTGTCAACGTTTGGACTCTCAAAGACATTGCTGTTTGCTTATATCGAGGGTCAGCAGGATAATGTTTGTGATACGCTATTACGATGCAGAGCTCACAGGGCCATTTTTTGGTGGGCTGCTGTTTGTGGTGCGTAGGTTGATAAATCAGAGATGAGATGTGTACAGTTGGATTTAAACAGGGCCACATTTATTTACGATCTGCAAAGGGGGTAAAAACCTATAGGGCATTGTGTAAGGCCTGTAACAGGCCTATCTAAGTTGGGTGAGCCATTCATGGCTCTTGGGTTGGCGTTGCAGCATTTGCCCTTCCCACGGGCCTACCCTTTCTGGTGTCACCCCCAACTCATGCCTCAAGGCTAAGAGTGGGTGAGTGAGCTGGCCTCAAAGGTAACCCTTATCTCCCAGCCAGGCCGTGGGGCTCAAAGCTGAGAGCCTCAGAACTTACCAGTCACCCTAACAGTGCTTGTGAATGCTCACCAATCCTAAATCCCGCTCTTGAATGCTCATACCTAGTTGCCTATAAACAAATGTGACCAAATTGTGAATTAACAAATCAACCTATTTAATACTCCCTAGTTGTCTTGCAGTGTGGAGTAGTCAAAAAAACTCATGAGCAATTCAGACCATGAGTTAAAAAATCCTACTTGGCCCCCTAACGGCAACCAGCAAGCTCACCCTACCTACAGGGAAGGGGGAAAGGAGTCGTGCAAACAGAGAGGAGGCTGGGAGGGGTGAGTTCTCTTTGATAGACAACATAGTCCCCTCCCAGCCTGGTGACGCCAATCATTGCCCACCCAATGGCTGGCAGGCACGTCTCTTCTCTCTCTCTTGCCCGCAAAAGCTTCCCCATGCCCAGGCTGTGCCAGGCATGAAAGAATTGTACTACTTATAATACTCCACTGTTGGTGTTAAAACTTTTTACCAAATATGGTAGTGATGAATGCTGGGCAATACTTGTAAAGCAGGAGTGTTGAACCTCTTCCAGCCTGAGGGCTAAATTCAATTTCAGAGAGGTGCTTCAGGAAAGACAGACAAAGGTAAAGGGGCAGAGACAAAATTACCAGCATATTTTTATTTTAAAGTTACTAAGCTGTCCGAGAGGCCTTTTTGAATGAGGAAAAAAGTGCACGCTCCCACACCCAGGAAATCACTCAATAACTAGTGGTTGCAAGAGAAGGGATGGTGCCAGAGCCATCTGTGGAAACCCAGAGAGCCAAATCTGGTAGGTGGGCCAGATTTGGCCCTGAGTCTATTGTTCTGCACCCCTGTTGTAAAGGCCTAAAGCACATGCAGCATCAGTACCATTTCGGTTTTAAAAAATGCAAGCTTTTATTTCCTTTAATGCCATATATAAATTTGGAGAATAATAATAATAATAATAATAATAATAATAATAATAATAATAATAATAATTATTTTATTTCTTACCCACCTCCATTTGGATTGAGGCAGGGAACCACAGTAAGTATAAAATACATAAAATACTGATTGAAAACATAGTATACATGGTTAAACATCCTAAAAACATCCTAAAAGCATCCTAAAGGCATCCTCGTGATCACAAGACCTTGTGATCATTATGAAGACACAGATATACATTTTAGCTTTTTGATTTTTAAGCATATCACTGGAAACAGTTCAGTTCTGATTCCTGAATATGATTTGACTTAATGAATCACTATTGACACTTGGAGCTTGACAATTGTAGTTAAAATACTGAAGTTGACCTGCTTGAGAGGACCCCAAAATTAATGTTCTTCTCCTATAGGAATCAAATGAAGCTACCGAAAGCACTATGAATTACAGGGTCCTTGGGAAGGTGAAAAGTCTAGCTGGCTGGAAGTAGGGATTGTTGGGGATGCTGTTCCCGGTTTCAAACCAAAGAGGTCTCAGACTGATTCAAAACAGAGTAAGCCTTTTTGAAGAAGGGGGCATTCCAAATCCATGTTCACCCATGTTTCAATGCGATGCCCACTTAAATGCACCACTCATAACTATTTTTGGCACCTGACTAATTTGCATAAGAATTTCTGTATCCAGCTACTCAGAACTCATCCCTCCCTATCAGAAAGTAAATAAGGCTGAAATGGATATAAGATGAGTTGAAGGTATCTCTCTGGAGCAGCAGAACAATAACATTTGTGTCAAAAACCAAACCTGTCCATTATGATTTTAATTTTTTTTTACTCTTTTTTTTTTTAATCAAGGGAGAGTCAGCTTAAAACCCTCTCAGCAAAGGCAATATCAATCAAATGCTTTACTCAAAATTGACAGAGCATTTCACCTTGAATATCATATAATGGAGAAATGTGTTAGGTTTGTACCCAAAGCCTTTAACCAGTAGAAGAGCTTGTAATTTGTGATAAGCTTAGTGATGTGTGAGGAATCTACCCCTCTGAGCTTTTCCAGTGGATTCCCAAAGTCAGTAAATGGATGTGGACACACCTTATGTCCAGAAATATGTACATTTCCACCTGACCTGTGATACATTCTATGGAACAGGAGAAATGAGTCGGATAAAATGAACAAATCTTAAAAGTGTGCAAAACAAAAACATATACATTTCAAAAAATACATTTTAGTCAATAGCTGGATGCATAGAAAAAATGCATACAATTTGAAAAACCTACACCAAAACTTTCACATTTCTAAACACACACACTTTATATACCATTTCCCCCCATAAGGAAAAGCAGATACCTACACAGAATTGGCACAGATGTAGCCTGGAGATGGGGGGGAAAGAGGGGTTCTGTGGAATCAAACTTGACAAATCTGCCCATCCCTAGTTCAGAGCAGTATGTTCTAGCAATGAATACAAGAAAGATTTCCCACTTCTGCCATATATGATTTTCTGTTCCACCTTCTTATAGTCTAACCATTGTGCCTTGGAGATGAGCTATAAGTTGTTATCTATTCATCTCACATACCAAGGGGGCAGTAAGAATCTCATTTTCTGCATACACACAAATAAATCAAGAAAACCACCTAACCTGAAGAAGTAAGTTTTCTTTTCTTTTTTATTATTCCCTTCCCAGAGCAGGATTGCACTAAATAAATCATGGATTCACTGCAGGTGTGAAATCCATTGGTTTCTGCCTATTCTTGTTTGTACACTCTCTAATTCCCCAAGTTATTAATAATCATTTGTTAACCAAAGCACTGTTGTGTGTATAGGGAAAGCAAGCGATGCAATGTAATTTTCATTCTTTTTTTCCCATTGAATAAATAGTGCTGCAGTTAGTTTACACAGCTTTAGGAAAGACCGATTGCATTGGGTTGTTGGCAAGCACACGCACAAAGGAGAAGTCCAGTGTAATGTAACAAGAGTCATTCAATTAAAGAAAAAGGCCACACAAGTCTGGTTCCTTGAATAATGCAAAATAAAATATTTACTAATACTGTAACACCTAACAAATTGCTCAAGGTGTTTTAGCCAACAGAAACATGAAGAGCACAAATGGGATGACTTTGTATGTTCCAGAGCAGACAATAATATTAATCTAAATTATTGCTCTATTGACAAGCAGGGGCTGCTTTATTCCACATCCCAGTGAAAATGCTGTACTAAACACTTGTTACACTTAAAACCAGAAGATTCATCAGTCCATACTTAGGATAATCACATCTGCACTTAAATCCATATCTGTGTCTGTCTGTCTGTCTGTCTGTCTGTCTGTCTGTCTGTCTGTCTGTCTGTCTTTCTATCTATCTATCTATCTATCTATCTATCTATCTATCTTAGGTAGGTGCATCTTTTGGGGTTCTCTGCTCATTGAGTTGCCAATAGTTTTGCTTGTTGCATAAGACATTGGCTTAAGACTTCCACTGACACAATTGGTTCTGTGCTGAATTCTAAATGGAGATCAATTGTGTTAAGACCCCAGGGCCAAATTCTCCTTTGCACATAGTTCAAGCTGTCAAGAGAAAGGCTCAACTAGCTAACATGGGGGTTGAGTTGGAGGCACCTAACTTAGTGATATGTTTGATCAAAACTCTGGAAAGGCTTGATTCATACATGATCAGCTTGGTGTTACGGCGAGAACCACTGCTCAAAATGAGATGAGATGGTGTGATATGCATTCTCACTTATTGTTGTTATGTGCCGCCTTCTTCTTCTTCTTCTTCTTCTTCTTCTTCTTCTTCTTCTTCTTCTTCTTCTTCTTCTTCTTCTTTCATGTTACCATATCCTGTAACTGCTCCTTCTATTAACTTGCTACTTTAGGCCTTGTATTTTTATTGGTGTCACCTTTCTACAGACTTGCACACAGTCTGATGGTGGAGGCATTTGCCAGGTGACCCTTTTCTTCCCCTCTCCCATTGGTTAGATCCAGCTTCTTTGACATATTTGTGTTTCATTATCACAGCCATCATGTTTAGTTTTGGGGGACATCATTGCTCCTCCTCCTCCAGTAACAATTGAATTTCTACACCCTGCACAACCTATTTAATTCAGTAATCTCCTAGATATGGACATGTGCCTAACTTTCCAAGCTCTACAACAGGGGTTTTGAATCTCTTTTACCTCAAGGGCCAAATTCAATTTCAGAGAAGCTTCTGAGGGCCATATTTCAGTGGCAGGATGGGACAAAGATAAAAGCAGCTTGGAATGAGAAACACCCACTACATATTATTCAATGGCCTGAAGATCTACCTGTTCTTGCTACATTTCAGCATATCCCCTCAACCATGAATGTCATATGGATGTGTATTTAGATATATGGAGTGCTTATATTCATGTATATATTTGAAGTAGAAATGTCAAATCCCTCCTCTCTTTTCTTTCTGTTCTTATTATGTAAATGATTATTGTGTCTGAATACGTTTTCTGTTATGTACTTTCTTTTCCCCCTTACCTCTTTTTCTTTATTACATGTCACTCCCCTTCTTTTGTTTCTATGTGTGTGTTACTGTTGTATTTGCAAATAATAATAATAAAAAATAAAAGAATTGTATGTCAAACAAAAAGTACCTTAATGTTACCCTGAGTATTTAAATTAGGAGATGCCCACCTTTCCATGTCAAGAGATATTTCCTCCAGTAACACACTTTCGGACATTTAGTCCATCACCAAATCTTAATGTTTCTCCCTTCACAACGTTACAAAAATACAGTGCTTCTTCTTTGTTCCTTCAGTGAATATCTCTGTCATTTTTCACCTTGACTACTGAAATCTCCTCTCTGGTCTTCCATTGTCTCACCTTCATCCACTCATACCCATCTAGCAGAACGCTGCTCCCCAAATTATTCACCTTTCTTATCATGTGACTCTGTGACTCCAGTCCTTAAATCAATTCACTAGTATCTTGTCTGTTCCTCAGGGATCCTGCACAAGCTCCTTGCCCTTATGATCAAACTCCTTCATGGCTTCACCCCTCCTTATCTCTCTGTGCTTAAAGCCCTGTGGCCTTTGCTCAACCAGCTCAGCAGTCCAAAGGTGTCTACTATTTTTCCTTCCTGCCCTTCCTGCCCAGAACTGCCTCCCAAAATGTCTCTGCAATAACCTCCCTTATTTCTTTCCTCAAAACTCAGCTGTTCTGGAAACCCTTCGGATCATCCACATAGTAGACATATGTGAATCAGCAAAACTCAAGCTCGTGAAGGTTTTCTGATTCCCCCCCCCCCATTCTGACACACATCCATATTGGATTGCAAAGTGGCGAGGGAGTCTCTTGCATGGAAATTTCTATGTATTTCCATATGTGTTACTCTAAATGTACACACTGCTGTGTACATCTTTGAAATGTACATGTTTTTCTTCCATTGACTAAAGCATCTCTGTGTATTTTTAATGTACATTTTTCAAATGCATGCATTTTTCAAACACATTTTTTTTTGGAGGGGGTGTATGAATTCGATCACAAGTTTGAAAATATGCAGATTTCTAATTGTGTTTCAGAGTCTTGGGGAAGCTCTTAGAAGATTACAAACCCAATGAATTTCAAACCCAACCCTACCCCTAAGCCAAAATAAATATAACTGAAGTAAACATATATTCTTCTCCTGCTTACCCATACCTCCATTTCCCACTTTCTCTAAATGTACCCATTTTTTTAATGTAGCCATTTTCTCCCATTAAATAAACCATCTGTGTTTATTTTTTAAAATGTACATTTTTTTCATGCACATTTTCCAAATTTATGCATTTTTTTTCAAACACATTTTAGTATGTTACTTGGATCACAAGCATGTTATTTTCTTGTGTCTATTTTAGATTATAAAACCCTTGTGGTATGGATTTGCCATACTTTCTATTTATGTAGCACCAGGTACATAGATGGACTATAGAAACAAACAAACAAACAGCACTGTGAACCAAGGTGACAATTTTAAGAACACTCAGATGCAATTATTCTAACGAATGTGTATGTGCAAGACAGTTGCTTTTTTAAAAGAAAAATCAAAGGCTAGGTATAATTAACTATTATCTTTCAAATTAAGTCCATGGGAACCTATATACAATCTTCTCTTCATTCAACTTTCAAAGAAAAATGAAAATTAGCATCAGCTCAACTTCAGCCACCCTTATGAAGTGCAATACACTCTGTGAAAAGACCCTTGATTATACCTCCAAATTTGAAACATAACGATTGAAACAATCTAAATAAATCACTCTTTCTCCAAACCAGTTTTCAAAAAAATAAATAAAAAGGAGCTTCCACTGAACTACCCAGATGACATGAAATAGTCTAAAATTTCTTTTTCTTTTTAAAATGTTTTTCTTGCCTTCTTTAGTCGTCATTCGGCTGAATTTGCTAGGTCAAGAATGAACATTTGCACAGCATAATTGGTGTGAATCTGCCTCCAGTTAGTTTGCATTGGAAAAGAGATGATGAGAAAAACAACAACAGTGTCTTAGAAAACTGACTGAGGAACTGACCAAATCAAGGCAGTTGAGACTGAGGCCTTAGCTAGACCTAAGGTTTAGCCCGGGATTGTCCTGGGGTCATCCCTGTTCATGTAAATGACACACAGGATATCCTGGGAGCAGGCAGGGATGACCCTGAGATAAACCTTAGGTCTAGCTAAGGCCTCAATGCATATATGAAGCTGCTGCAAGCTGATTCCTCTTGGCAAGAAATCACCATTGCTACTGGGAATGCATGAATTGCTTTGCCCCATCAAAAGTGATATTCCAAAACTAGGATCAGCTGCCCCCAAGAAGCTTCACTCTTTCTCCAAACTACTTTTCAAAAATGTTGGGAGAGGGGCATTCCATGCAATAGGGCTGGATCAATGTGCTAAACAGTGGTAGCACAATGGAACCCATAGTGTGCTGAAGCAAAGGTGCACTCTCCCAACGCCTGTGAAACAGTATTTTCTGTCTCCTCCAGATGGAGTTGGCCCAAGTCCATTCCAGTTGGTGGATGGCTCAAACAGATACGCACATCAGTGGCTTGGCAGGCATGAAACTTTGTTGAACTCATGTCTGTGTTGAACAAGGATTTGCAATGCCCATTTAACCCCCAAAATGTTTCACTAGTCATACTGTAGGGGGATTTTCTGGTGGCCTTTTTAATTTTAAGAGGTACTGAATATAGGCTGCTAGGAAGTGAAAGTTCCTGCAATACCTTGCAACAGTATTCCTTAAATTCCTCATTGTAGTAGGTGTAAGGAAGATCCAGAGATAGACACCCAGAATGATTGACTTCACTCAGGCCTTAGCTAGACATACCTGTTGTTCCGAGGGAGAGGAGGGGAGACCTTGCATTATGAATAACACGAGATCTCGCCCTCATTTACACATAAGGTGCAACGACCTCAAGAACAGAGGCATCGCGCCCGCCATTTTTTTATTTTGAAAGGAGCCAGCAGCGTACGAGTGCTTGAGCTACTCTAGGTAGTTTAAAAAAAAAAAAATTCCTCGCTCCCTCCACCCTAGTTTCGGTGGGTGCAGCGCTCCTCCCGGCTCCGCATGAGTAATCATGCGAAGCCGGGAAAAGCCGCGGAAATGGGCCACATGCTCAGAAAAACTGGGCCCAAAGTGTAGGGCTGTATCCTGGGGCCACGGAGTGATGATCCCTCCCTGATCCCGGAATCCCCTGTGCATCATCTGGACACACAGGGACGATCCTGGGTATCAGCCGGGGATAACCGCTGGTCAAGCTGAGGCCTCAGACTCACAAACTCAATGAAACTGTTATAACTTTAAAACATTTATTAAAACAATTTAAGAAAGTTAAAGTCAAACAGACACATGAACCTCCTTTCAGCAAAGCAAATTAAAAAAATACACTCACAAGCCTGGCAGATTTGTGGAGAACAAGACAAACATACACAAACACAGATAAATACAGACAAACACAAACTTTTCAAAGGAGCTCTTCTTCACAGAGGGATTTTGATCTCTCCCAGGCAAGACCAAGGCCACAGCTAGACCTAAGGTTTATCCTGGGATCATCCAGGGATCATCCAGGGTTCGCCCCTGCCTGAGCACTGGATCCCCTGTGTGTCACCTAGATGAACAGGTTTGACCCCTGGATGATCCAGGGATAAACCTTAGGTCTAGCTATGGCCCAAGTCATGCCTGAGGGAATGGGAAGACATCTTTTCCCTCTCTGCTCAGACTTAAATGCCCAAGTTGACATCATCAATTCCTCCTATTGATGTCTTCTAAACTCCAAAACCCATTGGATCACCTTATAATTTTGACCATCCTCTTCCCAGAATGTTCCATCCCTTTCTGACGTATTTGTTTATGACCATAAAAGTTCTTGTGGTTAACCTATCTGGTTTACTTCTCTTTACTTATGTACTTGGGGATTTTTCCAACCACAACCTCACCTGTCCTTCACCCTGAACCCTTCACCTAGTTACCATTAGTACATGTCACAAGCTGTTATGACTAATGTCTTTTGAGCAATACCAAGTTGCAAGTCCTCATGAGTAACATCTTTGAGCAACCTCAAATCATATTTCCAAATCATTTCCCATCAGGCCTTATCTGAACTAAATCATCTAACCCTTGATATATGTGTGTATGCCTACTTGGCCATTTAATATCAAAGCACTACCTTATCACTTGTACACCCATTTAAACCCATTCTATGCCCCAAAAAGCTTCTTTCTCTATGCTATGCCAACACACTTTTATAACCCCAATCTTACACATATTTAGTAAAATTCCAAATGAAGAAACAATCTTACACTATGGAAACCTTTTTTGTTTCCTGTGACGTGCCTGCAATATTTTACCCAAGGAAGACCCCACCAGATTTGATTTAGACAAAAAGTGATGTATAAAATCTCTCTGAGATCTGAAATGCTCTAGTCTTCCCTCTACATTTCTCAGATGTTTTGCCCAAAGAAGAATGCCAGAATTAATTTGGTTCAGACAAATATTTGATGGCAACTATACACTTGAACCATTCACAACCATTCATTGTGAAGATACCTAATGTGGTTGCAATTAGGGGTGTGCACAGACCCCCCGCTCCGCTTCACTTGCAGATCCGCCATTTTCCGGATCGGGCCGCTCCGCCCCGCCCCCGCTCCGCCCACTTCCGCTCCGCTCCGCCCGGAGCTCCGGATCCGGAGCTCCGTTTCCCCCCCCATAGGCTTGCATTGAAAGCTAAAAAATTATACAACTTTTTTTCTGTTCAAGTTAGAAACCTCATGTTTGGCACCATGACACCTCATGGGGATATACACACGCATGCCAAGTTTCAAAGCAATCCCATCATCCCCTGATTTTTGGCGAATTTTTGAAAATCGGGCACCCCACACACAACATCCCTGCGAGGTGGGCAGGGGAGGAGGGAGGGAAGGCAGGCAGGCATGCAGCTGGCATTTCTGGGGGCATAAGGAAGTGAGCCAAGGATAAGCCAGTAATGCATATAAAATGGAATAAATCAATCAATAAACAAAGGAGGGGTGGAATTAAAAGCAGCACTGTTGCTCAATAAACAACAAGAAGAACTTTTTTTAAAAGGCTATATCTGTCTTTTACCAGCAATAGGGGGACGTGCCCGGGGGAGGGGGAAGTAGCTGCCAGTTCAAGACACTGACAGCCACAGCTCTGAGAAGAAGTAAAACGCTCACTTCGACTCAGAACAGGCATTGCTCCACCACTGAAAAGTGACCATTCACTTCAACTCATGATAGGCATTGCTCCACCGTTTTACTCTCTTTGGAAGGCTCTAATGGCCTTCCAGTGCAGGAGAGAGTGGGGGCACGTCCATGATGAGATGCCCTAGGGGAGCTCATCCCCTTGCACCACATCGATTCAGTTGTTCACCAAGGTTAGGGTGGGGAGCAGTGCTGTGTTTCTATCTCTTATTCTTGGCTTAGTATATGATTTCAGGTTGTGTTTGTGCATTTGGTGGGGCTACTGTGTTAAAAAACACGGGGAAAAGCCCGTTCAGATGAAGAAAGAGAAGTTTCCCAGAATCCCAAGTTATCTGTTTTGCCTATGCCCTCCTCCAACTTTGGGATCATCATGACCGGGAGCTGACTCTGCCCCTCAGCCCTTTGAAAAAGGTATTTTTCCCGCCGATTTTTTAAAAACTTCTAGCCCGCGACCCGTACGATGCAGAAAGTTGAGAGTGGTCTCAAAATGACCCCCATCCATGACTCTCTGTGCACAAGAATTTCCAGAACGATAGCTTAAACCCCCCCCAGTTATCCCCGATTCTTTCCCTCAATGCAATCCTATGGGCGAAAAGCCGAAAACGCAGTTTGAGCCGCGCGGTTGACCCGATTTTCACAAAAATATAGCCCGCGACCCGTACGATGCAGAAAGTTGAGAGTGGTCTCAAAATGACCCCCATCCACGACTCTCTGTGCACAAGAATTTCCAGAACGATAGCTTAAACCCCCCCCAGTTATCCCCGATTCTTTCCCTCAATGCAATCCTATGGGCGAAAAGCCGAAAACGCAGTTTGAGCCGCGCGGTTGACCCGATTTTCACAAAAATATAGCCCGCAACCCAGACAACGCAGAAAGTTGAGAGTGGTCTCAAAATGACCCCCATCCACGACTCTCTGTGCACAAGAATTTCCAGAATGATAGCTTCAAAAACAACGTAGTTATGCGCGATTATTTGCCGCAATGCAATCCTATGGCGAAATGTTTTCAAGATGGCGACCGGAGCGCTCCGCCTGAACTCGGAGCTCGGAAAAATGGTCGCTTCTCTTCGCCTTGCTTCTAGGGGGTCCGCGGTCCGCTCCTACTCCGCCTCTGGGTAAGGCGGAGCAGGCCAATCCGCTACTGCTTCTACGCTCCTAATCGGAGCGGAGCACATCCCTAGTTGCAATCCTATAGTCAGTTCTACAAATGACTTCAGTAAGACTAAACATATGCAGGATTGCAAGCTTATTTGGGTAGAAGGGTGCATATCACAGACCTGGTTTATTTGCACTCACGTTGTTAATATTAAATAATTACGTGAGGTATCTGAACAGCAACATTTTGGTTCTCTGGTGTTAAAGCACTTCCACACATTGAACAGAATTGACAAAACCTGTACATCTGGGTAGTGCTGGTACCATGATGGTGATGGAGGCCTTAGCTAGACCTAAGGTTTATCCTGGGATCATCCCGGGGTTATCCCTGCCTGCTCCCGGGATACCCTGTGTGTCATTTACATGAACAGGAATGACCCCGGGATGATCCCAGGATAAACCTTAGGGTTAGCTAAGGCCTCCATCACCATCATGGTAGCAGCACTACCCAGATGTACAGATATTGTCAATTCTGTTCCATGTGTGTTTTGCAGATTGACAGGCATCTTTTTTTCTGTCATCTGCCCATTGACAGAATCAGATTTTTGTACAAGTATTTTATTCCTGTTTGCAAATGCTCATTTGCGCAAATCCCTCTGAAAATTAAAAACCAGTGTGCAGGTCTGCAGAATCCACGTGACGCAGAGAAAGCTGGTCTGTTGCAAAATTAGATTCATAGAAACTTGAACTCATTTGAATCCATTTAGGATTTCTCCAACATCCCACCTCCTTCTCCATTCTAATGTTAAAATGCTCTCAAATTCATTACAAGATGTTTCCCTTTCTTATATATTTTTTTCCTGAAAAATCCATGCGCTTGGGGCAGGTCTGGGTGGGGGTGGAAATATTTTAGTGGATAAAGGATGTGCAGCTCTTGTTTTATGAACATTGATGTCTGCAGGCTACAAGGTGACAAATAGTCAGGAATTTAGCTTCTGAGAGCTCAATAACCCAGACTTGCTCTGATGTTGCAAACTGTTTACCACAAATGGTCTCCCCATCTATCACCTCAGCCAAGCCTCGGCATTATTCTAATTTCACTGACAGTGAAACCAGAAAGCCTCTGTGAGTCATTTATCACACTTATTAAAATGTTCCATTGTGGATTAGAACAGCGATTTGGTATTATTTCCGGATGCTGCCCAAAGGCACGATCTTCCTTGCAGCGCAGTCATTGGGATTTTTTAATACATGCTCCTTTGCAAAGGTAGTGAGCTTTCAATTATGAGAGGTGAGGCTGGCATTTGAAATCTGGCATTGGTGCCTCCTGATTATGCTAATCTCCTTGGTTTAATTCTGCAACAAAATCTGCTCTAAAATACTTCACACTTACTGTTTTAACGTATCTATGTCAATTGGATTAAATGGGTAGCAATATGTAAGTCTCTCCTAGTGTCCTGCCACCCGTAGCAACCATCTCACTTTGCCTAATGGAAGGGTCAGCCCTGTCTACATTTCCATTGCCCCGACGCGCTATGTGGATTGCAGACGTTCTATGTAAAGTTTCATTGCACAAATTTCCCCCATAGACAAAAGCATCGTTGGTTGAAAAGTTCTGGATTTTGAGAAAGTTGTTAATTTTTTAAAAAGTTGTCCTTTGTGAGAGAGTTGTGCATTTTTCAAGTATGAATTTTGCAAATGCACATGTCTGTTCAATGATTTGCAAACAGTTTTGGAGAAAATTCACATTCACATTCAGGGAATGTGAACAATGTGAGTGATTTTGAATGGGGCAAGTGTACATTTTCATGCACATTTTTCAATGTGGTATGGAAGTGGTATGAAAGCGGTATGTGAAAGGCAGGAGCCACACTACTGCTTTATAGTGATATTGAAGTCCACTGCAGGATCTACACTACTGCTTTATAGTGGCAATGAAGTGCACTGACAACTGGTGGGGCCCATGACACAATTACACCAAGCAGGATATAACACTATGAAAGTGGTATGAAAGCAGTATATGGTATGTGTCAATGGGCCCCAACAGTTGTCAGTGCACTTCAATACTGCTACAAAGCAGTAGTGTGGCTCCTGCATTTTATATACCACTTTCATACCACTTTCATAGTGGAATATCTGCTTGGTGTAGATGAGCCCTGAGAGACTTCTGTTGTAGCAGTTGTCTGCCACTGGAAACAGGGAATCAACTGGCAAGGTTAAGACAAAACACACACACACACAGAGGAGGGGGGAGGAGATGGAGAGAGACGGAGAGAGATGGAGACAGAGGACAGCAAGATGGACTTTGTTGAACTTTAGTTTATTTAGCTGGTGTGTTTGCTAAAGAGATAAGCATGTGGGAAATCTTGTTTGAAGGCCAAAATCTACTGAAATGGTTGACATCAAGGTCTTCTTTTTCTTGGAAAGAGCCATTGTTTGTTTGAAAACGTGTGACAGAGAAAAAAGGTTTCCTAAGGATACAATTTGTGATTCTGAACGCTTCCTTGGAAGGTATTACGAGTAGAAGACAGATCCTACTAGATTAAATTATTGATAGAGAAATTGACTATAGATTCCACATCTACTAAAATAATAATGCCTTAATGTTTATATAGCACATTTCAAATATTTAGATCCTTAACAACCCTTCTATAAGGCCAGCTAGTATTATTCCCCATGTTTAAAAAGGGAATATAAAGTGAAGACAATTGTGAGTTGCCATAATGCCATCTAATGTCTTTGACCCAAAGCACCTGGGTCCTTTAAAGTAGGGATGAGTCAGAATTTCATTTCCAATCATTTTTATTAATACCAAACTTCACAGATTTGGTATTCACAGATGGTATTCAAGGAGATAAATGATATAATGGGATGGAAGGTTAAGTTAGGGCCAAGGACAGCACTGTTATCAATACATGAAGGGGTTAAATGTACACAAAATAATAAAGAATTAATAAACAATTTATTAACTGCAGCTAGATTAATAATTGCCAGGAATTGGAAGGAACAAAGGGATTATCAAATAGAAGAATGGTACAAAGAAGTCTGGGATATAGCTATTAATGACAAACCTACGTGTAGGGTTAAAGTTAAGAGGGGATTATTGAAATGAATTACTTTGATGAGGTTTGGAGTCCATTTGTTAAATTTGTACTGGAAAAAGGGAAAGGGAGTAAACCGGTGCAGGAAACATTACAACTATGGAAAGGAGAATAAGGGTCCCCGGGGTGTGTGTATGCATGAGATAGTTGTATATTACTTTATCTAGTTTTTAAATTTTATTATTGTGGTATATTAAGTTGATCTAATGTGATTATTGTATGTGTAATAAAATTCAAATAAAAAATTATTAAAAAACACCAAAAAACTTCACAGATTTTGTCATATTTGGAATGGAAAGAAATGGAGACATTACAAATTTGAATGTGGGAGAAAGTGAAACTAACAGATTTGTCCATCCAAGCCTAGAGCTAAAAGCTCAGTTCTAAAGAACTTGAATTTAAAACCTTTAGCCATGTTTGTGTTCCTGAATTAGGTTAACTCTTGCGTTAAGAGAGCCTTCAAGGCCCCCATTGGAATAGGGGAATAAAATGTGCTTTCTGGAGCCTCCAGAAAGTGCACATTTCCTACCCTCACACTAATGGTGGCCTCCATTAATGCAGCGGGAGGAAAGGCCATGATCCCAGAAGCCAGGGCAGATCCACACCTGTGGGGGTTTACGAGCGCTTATGCTCTGGTCTGCACTCCCAACCACTCCCACCATCGCTAGCCACTGTGTGAATAGAATGCTGGACTAAACGGAGCCTTTATCGGATTCAGCATGGCTGAATCATGTTCCCAGGCTCTATCTCCTTTCTCCCAACTACCTATCATGTGGTGGTTTCCTGGCTCCTGTGCATTTTTTCCTATTCTGAAGGATTAAAATGCATTCCCTAACAGTCACTGGCAGTAAGAGATTATATATATATAGGCTCTGATCCTTTTGCCTTTGGTCCTGCCCACCACTGGGGTATGATGGCCGAGAGCTTCTTCAAAATGGAATTTTAAGACCGTAAGAAAGCAGTGCCATGCTGGATCAGACCAAGGGTCCATCTAGTCCAGCACTCTGTTCACACAGTGACCAGCCAGCCATCGGCCAGGGACCAACAATTGAGGACATGGTGCAACAGCACCCACCCACGTCCCCCAGCAACTGGTGCACACAGGCTTACTGCCTCTGATACCGGAGGTAGCACACAACCATCAAGGCTAGTAGGCACTGACAGCCTTTGCCTCCAGGAATTTATCCAACCCCCTTTTACATATTGTGGTAGTGAGTTCCATAATTTAACTATGCGCTATGTGAAGAAGTACTTCCTATATTTGTCCTGGATCTCCCACCATTCGGCTTAATGGGATGACCCCAGGTTCTAGTATTTTGAGGGAGGGAGAAAAATGTCTCCCTATCCATTCTCTCCACCATGCATATTTTTGTACACCATTATCACTTAGCCTCCTTTTTCCCAAGCTAATCAATCCCAGTTGATGTAACCTTCCATCATAGGGGAGATTTTGTTGTTGGGCTGAAAGGGGTTCAACACTACTGTTATAGAGTGACCTAAGAAAATATAGCTGCCTGCCCTAAGGAGTTTACCATCCAGATTTAGACTGGGAGAAGAAGGAAGACACATGAGGAACAAGTAGGAATGAGGGGTAAATTTGTTGCTGTTTTTTCTTTTCTTTTCATTTTAACATGAAGCAATCTAATTCGGACTTTCCAAACTAATATGCAAGCTGGAATACAATTACCCTTCAGTTTTTCCGCTTTTCTGAATTTTGTGATGCAGTTCTCCAATCCAAAAATGCATACAACAATGTGTACATTAGGAAAATGGTCTGCATAAAGATATAGTATGTGTTGTGGGAAAGTGCTTCCCCCAAAAAATGTCTATTAGGGGAAATTGCACTTGAAACTTTGTATTAATTTTCATGGGCCTAATCTACACCAAGCAGGATATAGCACTATGAAATCAGTATGAAAGCGGTATATCAAAGGCAGGAGCCACACTACTGCTTTATAGTGGTATTGAAGTGCACTGACAACTGAACTGTTGGGGCCCATCGACACATACCATATACTGCTTTCATACTGCTCTATCCTGCTTGGTCTGGCTCCTGCCTTTTATATATCACTTTCATAGTGCAATATCCTGCTTGGTGTAGATGAGGCCATGCAGACCTTTTAATAACCATTCACAAACTGATGCAGAAATAGTAGGAATGAATTTGTGCTTGGAAAAAATTGACATTATAGATAGCAGAACAGACCTTTCCCCCCCCCTCACCCGTAGTAACAAAAGATTAACACAACAAATAGAATCGTAAATAATTCTTAGTTGAGGATGATGAATAAAGCAAAAGGCTTCATAGAAGAGGTAGATTTTGCACTAGAGTTTGAATAACAAGTGAGAAATGGCTTCACATAGGTGTTCTGGGAGGCACAGTTAAAGCCCCCCAGATATTATTAGGCATTTACATATCATTTTACTGCAATCCCAGTACTGCGACAAAAACATTGAACATAATGATTATGGCAAATTTGCTCCAGCACTCCCATCTATGCATTGTACATATTGATTCAGAGTACATGAAAGGCGAACTACATCAAATACTATGAGGAGAATAAATTATTCATTATAAAATTTTACAAACCTGTGTAAAAAATAAATTATGCATCACAATTTATGGAAACATAGTTGCACTTAATTTATTTATTTTTAAAAAAACCAACTGGATAATCTTGAATTTGAATATGCCCTTCCATGCCTTTGTATCACATGGAACTGTTAATCTTAAAACTTCCAGAAAACAGGCATTGAACCTACCATTAGCCAACCCTATCTACTAGTCCTAAGACACACAGATCTGGCAATCAATGAATTGTATTTGTGCTGAGATCTCTGGAATAGTTTTCTCCTATGTCTCTGAAAAAGGCACAGAATGTGGTTGTCATGACCCCCACTCATCTTGGGACTCCTGTTTACCTTTCTCTTTAAAAAATCCCAACCATGAACACAGTTGGTATATGGCTGCCTACTCTGGATTATTTTTTTTTCCTTTCAGTTCCCACCTCTGGGCGCCACCTTTTACTCTTCCACTGGTTCTGTGATTCTCTGACCCTTCTTGGTCCCACAGCAACCAGCCTGGCACTCTGTGCTCCTTTTTATTCACCTTTTCTTTACTACTGCCACCATGCAACTCCATACCTTACTTCTGGTATTTAAAGAATCCAATCCAGTGTGAAACAAAATAACTTTTATTTAACAAGAAGTAAGTTCACGCATGTTATCAATCTTGAGGTTTCATTTGTTTCAGTACTTGGTTGTTAATATACAGTTGTCATGTATCCTTGCCTACTCTACCCTCTAAAGTCAAATGTAACTCCTCCTTCTCCCTCTTATTCCCAAAACAATAAAACACAAACCCTACAGTGATCTAATGTCTTCAGCACACTAAGACCAACTCTCTCTCACTCCCAACTGCCAACTACTAACTGATTTCAACTGTCATTCCCCTTCACACGCTTGGATCCAACACCTAATCAGCATTCACTCCAACATTCGATTCACTCACTCCCCCTCCCAAAAGAATTAACCACTTACCAGCCTTACCATATGAAGTCTAAACAGCATTTACATCACAGATAAATATCATAAAACTGAAACATCACAGTGGTCATTTTATAATGGCAAATGGGACATCTGTAATAAGAGGAAGTTGTAGCTATAACTCATGAAATAAGAAAGCATTAAATATTTGAGTTTGGGGATGTCAGAGAAATCCACAACAGAATCAAATGAGTTTGGATTTTCATGAGTCCAACATGAATGACTGCATCATAATTCACACCCTGTCATGTTTTATTAATTAGGTATTGGGAACCATCTGTGCAATGTAATTTAATGATATCGGGGGGGAAACAGGGGGGGAAATAATTATGCTTGCTTATAGTAATAGTTTTAATATTCTTCTTGCATTGAATATGGAAAGTAATCACAGCAATACCCATAACTTCCCCCACCCTGCCATTTCATAGCCTTGTTTGCAGTGCGTGGGTAGATGTTTCTACAATGTATGTAGAAAGGGTACATACCAAAATTCCCTACCGTCAGAGAATTACCTTTAGCAGTGATGAGGTATCAATTTTGTTTCAGAAAGGTATTTGGCATGGAATCAGCTTTAGTTGCCCTGATTGTTGATCTTAGCGATGTGTGTATCGGCAAAACCTGAGTTTACCATATCCTCCAAATTTCATGTCAAAGCTTGTTCCAACTTGAGTCTGTATCAGATTGCAAACTGTGTTTTGTTTTGTTTTTGGCATAAGAATCTGTGTGTATTTTTATGCATTTTATTCCCAAATGTACACATTAATCGTGCACATCATTGCCCATTGATTAAAGAGTATTTGTGCACACATTTCAAAAGTATGTATTTATTCATGCACATTTTTAAAAAAGTGTAGGCATGCTGTTGTATGCATTTTCTTTAGTCCGCAAATTGCATTGCAAGCTCAGACATGTATGGATACTAAATACAGGTTGCATTTGAGTCTGTGTTCTGTCTGGAAGGCATGAACTGAGTAAATCCTGATCAAAAACTGAACTGAACTGAATTTCTAATTGAGCTATGCAAGGAAAAAGACAGTGCATGTTTGACCTTATTGATTCCTCTTGACCTCTCAGTGGGTTTTGATATTATTGAGCATGATATCATCATGGGATCATACTCCCCCAAAAGATCAGGTCTACAGTCTGGAATTATATTTGGAGAGCTATGTTGCCTCTGTAGCCTGAAGCACCATTCACCAGCTTGATCTGGAGCAAGCTACAATCTTCCTTGGGTAGAAATAGTATGTCCACAGTTATCTGTGTACTGGTAACTAGGGATGCTTCTGGATTTTGTTGAATCCACACTTCAAAGCAAACTGACCTGATCTGCACTCCCTGGACTAATCTGCAAATCAGAACACATTCCTTGTGGTTTTGCACTTATCCAAATTAGATAGAAAATATGAAATGGCCTCTCAGTAGGCGAGCATGGAGCCTTCCTTCTTTCCAGCCTGCTCTTTTAGGAGGCATATAACGAAGAAAAGGGGGGGGGGGGGCATTAAAACCACAAAACCTATACTGTGTGCACACCATTCACACAATATTATTTAAGGTAGATGGATATTATTAAGATTTATGGCCCGTTCGGATGAATATAACTGTTATACTTATGTCACATGTCATGTCCATCATGGAAGTCAAAGTGTTTACCTAGGGTCCATAAATATGCCCAGTCCTAGGCAAGCTTATTTTTTTTATTTATTTATTAAGAAGCTGCCTTATACCAAGTCAGCTCCCATTGGTCAATCAACCATTGACATCAGTACTGAATGGCAGTGGGTCTTTAAGGTTTCAGGCATATTCCTTTTTTCACTATACCCAGAGGAGCCGAGGAAAAGAACTAGAATCTTCTGCATGCAAGGCATACAAGGCATGTGCTCCACCAAAAATGTCCAAATTGTGTAAGCAGGCCAATCACAGTAAGGTGGCACTTCCTAACACCAGCCCACTCATACCCACAACTGGGTAATAAAGGCCCAAGGGTGGCTTCCTACAGGGCAAGGCCCAGCTCAACTGTCCCCCACAACAAACCTATCATTAAGTCATGAGCCCTTTTGAAATGCCCTCCCTGGGGCAAACACCACTAACACACACACCCCAACATGGGACCCAATAGGCTGACAGAGCTGGTCGAGCTGGGGGTGGGATTGGGACTCACTGAATCTTCCCCCTCAATGAATGCAATCAGCCACACATGTGGCCGGATAGATCTAAAAGCAGGCCATATGCCTGTCCCTTCCTGAGTGATCGCTGCCTGGCCTGGTCCCACAACGTGACCCATAGGCTCCACACTTGGTCTAGGCCAACTGTGGCAGGATGCATGCAGTGCCAGAGGTGGCCAGGACAGAGGCTGGGCCACGTATTAGGCCAAAATGGCAGGCTCCATGGAGCCTGCACCACAGATCCCAACCTGCAGACCTGGCGGACCGAAGGCCTTGGTGCACCTAAGCTGGTGCCCAGGAGGATGAGTGCGCGATGGGGTGGGGAGATGCCATATGGGGCAAAAAAGCCAGTCTGCAGTCATAGCAAAGAAAACCCCAGGCATGGCAAGCTGCTTTGCTTGAAAGGCCAGGGCCTGAGTGGTGCCAGAATGGGCTGTGCTGAGATGAGGTGGAGCAACACCAAACATGGTCTATGCATAGTTATCAGGTGGGGAGAAGTCGCAGCAGGGCAACCCCTCACAAGGCTGCTGGGGTCAGGTACAAGAGCTGACTGGCACCCCAATGAACGTAGCCTCCTTGCCAAGCATCACAGCTGCAACTCCCGGCCAAGCAACTCCGGGGACCAGGCATTAAGCCAAAGCCCCAGGCTTTGAGCAGAGGGGAAGGGGTATATAAACAATTCCAGGATTCTCCACCCTCCATCCTCCCACCGAGCAAAGGGGTTTGCCTCTGCTGCTGTGAGCCATGCCTGACTCCTGAGGAGAATTGGCGATGAGAAACAGGGCCCGAGTATCATGGCTGCAGCACCCCAGACCTACAGCCCCAGTGCTGAAGCCAGAGTCCCAGGCCTGAACTTGGGGTGGGTGGGTGAACCAGCCTGTATCTACCATCCTCCACCCCCCCTCCCCTGTTGGGCTCACTCCAAGCCAGCCATGTCAGCTAACCAAGGCACTCTTGCCCCCCCCCCCCCGCCTCTGCTGCTGATGCTCAGTCAGCAGCCGAAAAGTGAAAGAGGCCGATGCATGGCATGGCCTGCCTTTATCGGCTTGCCCCACCTTTGCCTCACATGGCATATGAGTGTCAATCACATGAGGTGCCTTATTCTGCTCCTCCCCACCCGCAACAGCCATTTCCCCACCAAAGCTGTCCCGGCTGGTCAGGTACCAGATTTATAATCAAAATAAATCTTGCTCCATGCAATATATTACCAGGAAACAAAGTGTACTCACACTGAATTTTAATTGCTCATTATTTCTATTGATTAAAATTCCCCTAGATATGTGAAATGAACTGTAAACATCGGGTAGGGACCTTATTTTAATGGCAAGTATCAATTATTCTGTTTTAACAGCTTGATCTTCCAATCGGTTTGCGCTGGCTGAGATCTTTCTGAATAGGCTGCGAATTACTAGAGGAGCATCATTATGCTCCTCATCATTAACTCTGTATTATTTTTTCAATTTTCCTGCAATATATTTATTTCACAATTTACAGTACCTTTTGATATGTATTTTCACACATGTTTTCATTCTTATCACATGTGTTTTCTTTCTTAGTCTCTCACAAGGTTGATCACTGAAGCAGTGAATTACTCTCCTCACAAATCATTCATATTTTACCAGCCCAAGGATTGAAAAGGTAGGGTTGACCTTATATACCTTCATTATTAGAAACAAACATTTACAGCAGATTTGTCCCTAATAGTCAATGGTGCTGCCTTGTTCTTTAGAACCGGAATAGTTATTTCAATCACTCTTACTTTAAAGAGGAAGTAATTGGCACCACATGATTAAAACTATTATGAGAGTCACAAGTTGAACTGACAAAGATATATGAAACAACGGAAAGACTACAGGACCCAAGGGAGTAGGGACTTTCAGAGGCTATATGAAATTTATGCAGGCCAGCTTGAGGGGGAAAGTAGAAAGGAAATTACCATGACACCTTAGGTGCGATTTAGAAAAACTATTTCAAGAACCTTTTAGATGTGTCTCTAAAGATCTTTACACTTCTCATAAGGACATAAGAAGTGCCCTGATGCTGGATCAGACCAAGGGTCCATCTAGTCCAGCACTCTGTGCACACAGTGGCCAACCAGCCATCGGCCAGGGACCAACAAAGCAGGACATGGTGCAACAGCTCCCTCCCACCCATGTTCCCCAGCAACTGGTGCACACAGGCTTACTGCCTCGAATACTGGAAGTAGCACACAACCATCAGGGCTGGTAGCCATTGATAGCCTTCACCTCCAGGAATTGATCCAACCCCCTTTTAATGCCATCCAAATTGGTGGCCATCCCTACATAATTTAACTATGCACTGTATGAAGAAGTCCTTCCTTTTATTTGTCCTGAATCTCCCACCAATCAGCTTCATGGGATGACCCCTTTGGGTTCTAGTATTTTGAGAGAGGGAGAAAAATGTCTCCCTAGACACATTCTCCACAACATGCATAATTTTGTAAACCTCTATCATGTCTCCCCTTAGTCTCCTTTTTTCCTAGCTAAACAATCCCAGTTGTTGTAACCTTCCCTCATGGGGGAGATGCTTCAATCTCTTGATCATTTTAGCTGCCCATCTCCAATGGGAAATGTTCAGCACCTCAACAAAATGTAATTACTAGGAAATTTTAGGTGGAAACTATGATAGTTAAGCTGGTATAAAAGCAATACAAACTTGAAGTGTAGCTACAGCCCAAACGACTGTTGTTGTTGAATATTGCAAATTGCAACTCAGAGAATTTGAGCTTGCCAGTTGAAAAGGGCAATCTTTGGTTGCTTAGCTGCTTCAGGAGCTCAAATGTGCTAGGAATGCAGGATAGAAATACAAGAACTCTCTAAGCAAAGAAAACCCAAGAATCAAAATACCCATTAAGTTGAGCCCGCTTTTCTAAAAGTATGCAGAACGCTGGCCATTTACTTCTTGTAATTTGGACTTGTAGTATTTTAAATTTATGCTCCTTGTATCTTCCTGCTAGCCTGGTGTGGTTCTAGAACTTCTTTTCCACTTGCTATGTTTAATTTACTTGACGAGAAAGGAATATGGCTCATTTTTCTATAATGATACCAAACCAACTTGTTTCCTCAGTTATAGCAACACCTGCTAAAGCTCACAAAATTAAAATTGGCTACTATGGCCACTATAAACTTCAGTCCAAATTGTTCACTGACTCATACTTCATTCATCTTAAAGCTGCTAACCCACATGGAGTGCTATCTTAAACAGAAATAAAATTTGGATCAAATTTTGTAACAAGGCAAAAGGCAAAAATGACACACACACACACACACACACACACACACACACACACACACACACACACACACACACACTCTCTCTCTCCAAACAAATCCCCAATCTGTTTATTATGTGAATGTTTACTAGAGGCTTTCAGGCCTAAATATGAAAAGGTCACCCTGCAACTATTGGCTAAATAAGCTTTCCTTTCCTTCCTTCCTTCCTTTCTTTCTTTCTTTCTTTCTTTCTTTCTTTCTTTCTTTCTTTCTTTCCATTTTTCTCAATTAGTAAAACAGGTGTTTTAAAACACAACTCATCAGTCCACATACATTATCACATCTTGGCCCTGTGGGGAAGAAGAAGGACTGAGGGGACAGGAGCAGGCAGAAGTAACATCAAGGCCTGCTCCTGCTGGACTCTTCCCCCCCCCCCCCACAGGGCAAACTGCCATCTTGGCCCTGTGGGGAAGAAGAAGGACCGAGGGGACAGGAGCAGGCAGAAGTAACATCGGGGCCTGCTCCTGCTGGACTCTTCCCCCCCCCACAGGGCAAACTGCCATCTTGGCCCTGTGGGGAAGAAGAAGGACCGAGGGGACAGGAGCAGGCAGAAGTAACATCGGGGCCTGCTCCTGCTGGACACTCTCTCTCTTTCTCTCTCCTCCCTCCCTCCCTCCTTGACTCCTTTTCCTTGTGTGTCATGTCTTTATTAGATTGTAAGCCTGAGGGCAGGGACTGTCTTTTTTGCTAAGTGTAAGCCGCTCCGAGAGCCTTTTTTGGCTGAGGAGCGGGGTATAAGTATGATAAATAAATAAATAATAAATAATAAACTAAGAAAAGAATTGTGATGGGAAGCAGCTACTGGCTAAGATATGTATCAACAACTCTTTAAGGGGTGGGAGAATTAGCAAGGTTTAAAGTTGCTGAAGCTCTCTGAATTCCACCTCGAAGCTCAGGGCTCATCTACACCAAGCAGGATATTCCATTATGAAATTGGTATGAAAGTGGTATATAAAACAGTTGTCAATGTGCTTCAATATCACTATAAAGCAGTCGTGTGGCTCCTGCCTTTTCTATACCGCTTTCATACCACTTTCATTGTGGAATATCGTGCTTGGTGTAGATGAGGCCCCAGTCTGCCTCATTCTGGTCCTGATTGCGAACCTTCACTGTTCTTGTTCAAATGGGAGAAGCATGCATGGAAATGCCTCTGTGATATAATTCTACATTGTAACTCTGTTTTGTCATTTGCACATGACACAAATGTTATGTAGTGCAGAGTTATAATCTCTTTGTGGTCATGTAAGAATATGCAACCCTCTGCAGTTCATCCCTCTGGTGCAATGCCAGCATCTAAAGTCTTTTTGACCCTGATGAGCCATTGTAGAAAGATTCAGAGGGGGGGGCAGTGAAAAAGGAGAGATAGAGAGAGGGGGGAGGGAGAGAGGGAGGGAGGGAGGACTGGTATGTTCTACTAATCACACTTTAGATGAGGCTGCTACATTTATTTAGAATATGTGTGTTGCCCTGATCTGGGTCAGAATCATGTGTTCTCCGAAAAATGGTGGTTAAGTTTCCCCCACCAATTTTTTACAAAATTCTACAAATTCCACAACCACAATTTCTGCAAATCCCCATTTTCACAGGTTTGTTGTGTTTTTTTGTGTGTGTGTTTTTTTTTAAAAAAACTCAACCTGTTCCTAGATTTTGGGGAACACAGCTTGGTCAACAAATGGGAGCTGAGGTGGGCAACAGAAGTCCATAGAGCACCCAAATGGTTGGATTTACAAGAGATGGAGCAGTGGGAAATATTGGATTCTCCCCCCAAATCCATAATGTTGTCACTGGAAGAGTTCCTCCCTGGGTGTTTTTCCTTTACCACCGTGGGAGATGTTATTCTTACCCCTAATGGTGTTATTGCTATCGAACAAAACAAACATAAAACACCCCTTAGTAAAAACACAAAAATGGCCTAAGTCACACCTTGCTAATAAAAGAGTGAGATTTGTGATTCCAGACTCAATAAGAGAAATAATGAGCTTTGGAGTCAATCCAGATTGATATGAGCTATAGAAGTATACATTAAAAAAAAAAGAAAGAAACAGCATACACTATAACAGATTTGTTTTGCTTTATGCAGTGCAGGAGGTTGCAGAGAAAAGCACAAATACCTTTCCCCAAACACTTATGTTTTTACTTGTTGCCTAGTATGTGTAATTCAACCCTGATGGTGCAGGTTAACATTCCAGATAATAGACGTTCTGATTTCATTAACTCTGCATTTCATTCAGAGGATGAAACTACATACTACTTTAGAGATGTAGCTAGCAACTATGGGCATATCTACATGACTTGTTATCCCTGGGATCATCCCTGTTCATCCACATGACACACAGGGATCCTGGGAGTAGGGAGGGATGATCTCTCCTTTTCCCTGGGATAACAAGCACCACTTGTTATCCCAGTTTTTCCCACGGTTTCAGGATGATCCACCATCCCAGTTTGTCCTGGCTCCTCGTGAGTATTTATCCCTGGGAAAACCCGTGCTCGTCCCCCCTGACCCCAGGAGTCCCTGTGCGTCATTTGGATGCACAGGGACTCAGCCATGACCAGCCCAGATTTTCGGGCTAATGTAGAAGTGGCCTCAGTCTTCTCTTCTTGAGGCTAAACATGCCCAGTTCTTGCAGTCTCTCCTCATAGGCCTTTGTTTCCAGATCCCTGATCCATCTTTGTTGCCCTCCTCTGAACCCTCTCCAGCTTGTCTGCATCCTTCTTGAAGTGTGGTGCCCAAAACTGGACACAATACTCAAGATGAGGCCTAACCAGTGCTGAATAGAGGGGTACCAGTACTTCACACAAATTGGAGGTTATACTTCTATTAAGCATAGAAGGTTAGGGATGGTTGCACTCCAGAGAGAGGTGGGGCAGACATCAAAGCTTAGAAATGGAGGGATAGAAGAAGCCTGGCTCTGCAAAAATGGTCTGGCAAAACTGCAGGGCTAGGAATGGAGTGCGGGAGGAGCAGAGAGAAGAAGAAAAATAGGAGAGATAATGGGCAGAGAGGAGAGGTGGAAAAGAAGTGAGTTATCATGTATTGCTTTGAAATAACCAACCAAGTGTTTGGCTGGAGCACTCGAGTACGTAACATAATATACATGCGCTGCTTTGTGGTCTGTATGTGTCTCTTGAACTCAATGAATGCTTTTCTTTTTGCATACAGATCTAAAGAGGCTCCTATTTATAACTATTGTGTATAATGCAAAGCCCACTCATGATTATATGCTAATGGACAGCACTTCTTGGCTGGCTTGCTCAACAATGTATATTACCCAGGCTGTGCTTCAATACTTCACAAAAAATATAATTGCATAGAGGGCTGCATAGCACTGTCCCCTAATAGGCTTATGACTATTTTATGAATTGATTGTAACATTCCCAGGGCTCCAAGAGTAATCCGACCTACAGTTTTACTACACTGAGAGGTTTATTAGGCTGGGCTGCCTGCAGAATCATGAAAGATTTACTGCCCTTGTCTTCATAAAAGTAGTATTACACATCAGTCTTCATTTTAAAGAAAGCCTATATAGTACTAAAGCATCCTATTGATTTCAATTGTTTTTAAAGGGTCATGTTAACATTAACAAAATATAAAGAGATGAAGCTTGGGGAGGAAAAAAAAGACAGAAAAAACATAGTGTCTGGAATCATAAAAGTTGTTTCTAGGCTTACATTTCCATTTCCTTCAAGGGTTTATCCCCAGTGATTAAGGTTTGCATTTTCTATAGTGTTGTAGTGTGTTGTACACGGCAGTGCTGAATTTTTAACAAAAATGTCGCACATTTTAAATTAATCTGATTTCATGGTGCCTAAAATGGTAATATTCTTGCTTAGGCAAATGGACCTGCATTGATCCCAGCTTTTATTTCAATGGAGAAATCTTCATTTTAGAGACAAGACAAAACAAACAAAAAAGCAGATTACAGAAACAGAACTAAAATGTAGTGTTGGAGATTTCTCCTACACACAAAACTCAAAAGTTTACAACCAAATCAGCCCTGAACAGTACAAACCCAAGACTTGAAATTCACTTCCTTTTCATTTTTTGGGTGACATGTATTTATGTATTCAATTTTCAAAACCCCAACCCCCTCCTTGCTCTTCTTTCAGGGGTGAGGAATCTGTGGCCTTCTAGATAATGTTGGATTACCATTCCCATCATCCCTGATAATTGACCATGATGGTGTTAATATGCATTGGGGTCCATCAACATCTGTAGAACCAGAGTGCTGGTACTAACTGAATTGAATTCAACTGAATCTTTATTGCTTGTTAGCCAACTAGGCCATTCGCAAACAAATAAAAGTGGCAAAATAACATATTAACATAATAACATAATAGCATATCCATACTCCATCACACCACAACCAGAAGAATAATACAAGCTAGTAATATAAAACTGATAGTAGGCTCAATTGCAGTACCAGTACTGGCCCGCAAGTAAGATTAGTAAAATTTAATCCTATATGGCAAACAGAAGCTTCCGTACCTCCAGCGCCCTCTGTACAAATTTTGCAGTCCTGAACGATGTATAATGATCAGAGCCTAACAATAATATCTGAGTTACATTTTTAGGTGACATGTGGTTGAACCCGGGAATCGGGCACAAGGTATTGCTTCCTCAGCTCGACATACACTGGACACTCAACTAGAAAGTGTGTCATGTCCTCAGTTTTGGGGCAGCCGGCTGGGCAGTCAGCTTTAGCGCGTGGATGTCCACCACTCTGCCGCTAAGATCATCTTCTTGGCCCGCCGCTCTGACCATGTCACTCCACTACTGAAATCTCTTCATTGGCTTCCAATTCACTCCAGAATCCAATATAAACTTCTCCTGCTGACCTTCAAAGCTCTTCACGGTCTAGCTCCTGCCTATCTCTCCTCTCTCATCTCACACTATCGCCCCGCTCGTGCTCTCCACTCCTCTGATGCCATGCTTCTCGCCTGCCCTAGGACCTCCACTTCCCTTACTCGGCTTCGTCCTTTTTCTTCTGCTGCCCCTTACGCCTGGAACGCTCTTCCAGAACACTTGAGAACTACAAACTCAATTACTGCTTTTAAAACTCAGCTAAAAACTTTTCTTTTCCCTATAGCCTTCAAAAATTGAGTTTGTTCTGACTCTATACTGTTAGCTTCTCCCTACCCAGTGCCTGTTTACACTTCCCTGTGCCTGTTTGCATTCTCCTTCCCTCTTTATTGTTTACTACAACTTATTAGATTGTAAGCCTATGCGGCAGGGTCTTGCTATTTACTGTGTTATCTGTACAGCACCATGTACATTGATGGTGCTATATAAATAAATAAATAAATAAATAATAATAATAATAATAATAATAACATTCAAAGCCCTAAACGGCATGGGGCCAGGTTATTTGAAGGAATGGCCTGCCCGGACCTTAAGATAATCCACAGGGGTCCTTCTCCATGAGCCCCTGCCAAAGGAAGTGAGGCAGGTGGCTACTAGGAGGAGGGCTTTCTCTGCTGTGGCACCCCGCCTGTGGAACGAGCACCCCAGAGAGGTTCGCTTGGCACCTACAGTGTACTCCTTTCATCGCCAGCTCTTTTTCGTCACCAGACCTTTTTATTTTCTCAGCATTTTAACACTTAATTTAACTTTAATTTAAACTTTGCTGTTTAAATTCTATATTTTAACCTATATCAATTTTTGCGGTGTGGTTTTAATCCTGGTTGTGCTTTTTATATTGTATTTTGTATTCATGTTTTTAAATTGTTGGTTGTTTTTATGCTTTACATGGTTTTAATTTTTATGAACTGCCCAGAGAGCTTCAGCTATTGGGCGGTATAAAAATGTAATAAATAAATAAATAAATATATATATAAATAAACCTGCTCTCTACCACCCCAGCCCCTCAGGTGTGTGAGGCATTCAATTAATTCATATGAAGTCAGGTTATATTGCTACATACAACTGCAGAAAAGACAGAAAACATCAGACGTATGACATGATTTCTCTAACGTCCTGTAGGAAAAGGAGGTTTGCAAAAGTGCTATAACTACGTTAGCATCTAGTTTTATGAATGTTCCCTTTGAGTTTGGAGATGACAGGTGGAGAAGACAGGGACCTCTACTCTTCTAAAAACACTCTTTCAGTATGATTTGTCTTCTCAGTGTCTGGCCTTTTGCATGAGGAGGTGAGCCTGTTCCTAATATGTTTCAGAGTGCTTGATTTAGCCTTGTGGCTTCCACTTGCTAGTTTTGGAGCAATGTGCTGTCATTAGTCCAGAAAATAGTAAACCTTAATGAACTGGGAGCAGGTAAGAAGTGAAGCCACATTTGCATGGTGGGATACAAACACCTTCCAAATCCTAATAGACTATCCCTATCCCTAGCCTTCTTCAACCTACATGAGAAGAGCTAAGCCAAGGAACAAAATCCTCTCAGCGTTATAGCTTTTATTTATACAGTACTGATAGGACATGGTGGGCAAACCCTAGGGGTGTATCCAGTTCAGCTGGGGTTCCAATATTGCTCTGTGGGATTCTCCACATAGCCTGCCATCTGTCCCAAAACCCCTTCCCCCAACTGCAGATTAATTGGTGGTGTTTCCATGTCTATATGTGTTTTTTCCCCGATTCGAAAAAGTTGAAATGCCTCTTTTAGCTACTGACAGTAAGAGTTTCAAGCTAAAAATTCTAGTATTTTTGTTATGTTGGCCCTGCTCCTGTGCCCCCACCCACCAAAAGAGCTTCTCCACAATTTAATTTGTACTGAAAGAGGTCTGACACCCCTGGCAGACACCCTTCCTAGAAGCCTTACCTACCTTGGTTTTCCTATGTGTATATTCCTATTCTTCATAAATGTGCATTAGTTTCAGCAAAACCATAACAAAGTCTGCTAGGACTTTCCCTATAAACGCTATGATTCCAGCTGAATATCCTGATTCATTAAAATGCAAGAGAGCTGATTCATTTTGGAAGAGTACCGGCCTTGTGGGTATTGGTGGGTAGCATTTAGCAGCTGCTGACAAAATGCCATGATCAGCTGCCATTCATATTCGTTGGTCAATAAGTCTCAATGTTCGAAAAGAATGTGCAGGACACAAGTATATCATTTACAAGCTTGCTTTTTTTTTAAAGTGACATTAATTTCTTTCTGTAGGAAACTGACCTTCCACTTACTAATTTTGAGGCATTTCATCTAGTACAAAATGACGAGTATGTCATTGTCAGAATGGACTCTTCTGATAACTGTATCACACAAAACGTCATCAGCGCTTGACTTGCAGGTGAAAGGGAGAAATAATAAGATGAGACAATTGTATGTGGTATAAAATTTGGGCCACATTTATTGAAGATCTGCAAAGGGAAACTGGGTGGGCCCTACTCTACGCCAGCCACTAGCTAGGGTGAAGCATTCTATGTCTGGTGAGTGGCATGAGCTGATTGCCACACCCAGGCCATACCCTTTGGGAAAGGGTAGACCAACCCATTCCACTCACCCCCCGGGTCACACAACACCACATGGAGTGATGAGAGTCAGCCCAACAGGTGGCCTTCTTGCCCCACTGGGGCCATATGACCCTCAGCAGAAGGCCTCATGTATCACCTGTCACCAAATAACATTTCCACAGAATGATCACTATTCCTTTCCTCTAAGCATGCCCACCCTACCAGCCACCCCCACCTGCACAAACACTTCTCACAGGCCCCTTTGCAGATCAGACAGGCATAGATCATTGCCTGAATCAGTCAAATTGACCATCCTGTCAATAAAGCTCCCTCCTTGTCTTGATAGCTAAAGCCTATTTAACTTCTGGCAGGCCTGATCCAGGGCCTGTGGTTTCCACCCTTCCATCCAGGCCATTCTGGGAATCAGGCAGGACCACCATATTGCCCCATAGCAGCCCTCCTACCAGCCCAGAAAACCATGCCACACTCAGGTGAGCACCTGTACTAGGGAAGGCCCTATTGGCATTCCCAACTTACCTTTGGGCCTGCTAAGCCCAGGTGCTGCTCCAGAGAGAGGGAGCTGCTCCCTCTTCTGCCACTGCCACTGCCCTCTTGCCTCTCCCCACATGGCAGCAGACATGCATCCTCCGTGTTCTGTGGCCAATGGGAAGAAGCTGCTGGAGGAAGCCGAGTGCAGCCTCTGTCCAGAGAAAAGGAGCCTGGCACTGCAAGCTCCTCCTGCCACTGTCACCGCTGCCACCCCCACACCCCCGACTCTCCTTGCAGGCAACAGATGCATGTGCAGTGCAAGAGAAAGATACTGCTGGGAAGGTCAGGGATGCCAGAGGAATCCAGGCACCTCTGCCACCATGTGCCTCCTTGTGCGGCCACAGATGCACATCCCATACGCTCTGCAGCTGCACTTCGTGGAGCCTGACTGGCTGGGCACTGCTGCATTATATAACCGCGATTGCCCAGTCCCAGTGGCACCAAATATGCCCAAATGGGGAGTGAGCACGTCTCTCTTTCCCCTGCCTGCCACTCCCTCCCCATGGCCAGTGCCAGGATGCAGTGGAAGGGCATTTGTGTATTGAAAAGCAACGGACGAATGTGATCTTTAATCCAGTGTTTTGCCATTTTCAAAGTCATGTTTTGTGAGCTCAGCAAGCAGCCTGCCAGGGACTTAACACTTCTCTGTTCTTCTTGCTGTCTGAAGCAGGCAGAAAAGCAAGTTTATTGAGCCCTGCTGTGGGTCAACAACACACATGGTCTGTGGGTTTGTGTTCAGCTATGTAGATCACAAGTTAGGCAGGGCTGTTTTATGCAATGGCTAAAATAGCTCAACTATGCAGCACGGACACTGCAGTTGCCATGGACTTTTAGTCAGGAGACAACAGAAGGACTGTGTTAACTTCACAATATGGCAAGGAAGAGAGCCAGGAATAATAATAATAAAACGTAAAAAGCTGTTAATTTAAAGAAAGCCTTCATTCCTAGCAATTTCGGAATAGACTAGTTCCCCCTGAAGAGGTTAACTTGTTTCTAGTAAGTATAACCTGTGTCTGGGCCATAGTCCAGAATGCTGGTGAGAGTTCACATGACTGTATGCTTCCTTGGGTGCGTGGGTGGGTGAGTATTCCTACACAAAGAAAACATACTTGCCTGGTTCAGACAACACGCTGAACCATGCTGCTTAACCACAAAATGGTTAATGGAATGCATTAAGGTCAATGCATTCAGTTAACCATTTTGTAATTAAGAAGCAGGGTTTAGTGTGTTGTCTGAATGGGGCCGAAGAAGGCTAGGCTAGGTCCAGAAATGCTGCTGAATTTTGTAATTAATCACCTCATTTGCCAAAACACATCCATTCATAATTCTCACTTTTGCAGTGAGCCTCGACCGATATATTACAAATTTGGATGGCTTTAAAGGGGGGGGGGGGTAGATAAATTCCTGGAGGTGAACCCTATCAATGGCTACTAGCCCTGACGGTTGAGTGCTCTCTCCAGTATCCGAGGCAGTAAACCTTTGTGAACCAGTTGCTGGGGAACATGGATGGGAGGGTGCTGTTGCACCATGTCCTGCTTTGTTGGTCCCTGGCCGACAGTTGGTTGGCCACTGTGTGAATAGAGTGTTGGACTAGATGGACCCTTGGTCTGATCCAGCATGGCACTTACGTTCAACTATTAAGTTCAGAATTGCTTGTGAGCTTGAAGCATGTGCAGCCTGCATCCAAACAATGTCCCCTTGAATAATCCATTCTTCTTCCTTCCTCTTCCTTCTCATTGCAGGTCTGAAACTCTGAGGAGGATGGCAATGTTTTGGCATTGCCATTTGCTCCCTTTCTCCTTTATGGTTGGCAATGATGGTGAGTAAACTAGTTGGTAGAAAGTTGCAGAAACATCAGGAAAGGGGTACATGGCATGGTGATGTAAGACATCATGCCGCACTATGTGATTCCAAACTACAGCTCCCAAAATGCACTTTAACATGCAAAAATCCACATGCACACAATGGGATTTTGTATTAAAGAACTCTCATCCAAACTAACATTGGAGAATTGGTTACTTTCCAAGGAAACAATGAATTCACTCATGGTAAGTTCATACAAGACTAGTTAGCACCTCTTTCACTCGCATCGACTTTTCTCTGAGGAGAGAATTTTGTGTCGGGAGGATCATTCACTCATGTGACAACCACCACCCACACACACACACACACACACACACACCTATAAGGAGAAAGAGACCTTGAGCACTAATACAGACAAACACAACACAACACACACACACACCTATCTCAAATAGGTGAAACTATCCGTACCTGTGCAGTTTCACAATGGAGAAATTCAAAACAAATACTACACCAAACACACTGAATAGGTCTTTAGGCTCGCTTATTAACATTGTTATACCTAAGAAATAACACATAGGCCATGGCTAGACCAGGCCTATATCCTGGGATCACCTCAGGATCATCCCTGTGCATCCAAATGACACACAGGGGATCCCGGGAGCAGGCAGGCGTGACCCCTCCATTGGCCTGGGATAACCCTTAGGTCTAGCTAAGGCCATAGATCTGAAAACTGCAGATCACAAAAGGATTTAGTTGAAGACATGAAATTCAAATGATCTGCACCTATGTTGTCAAGGCTTCTACACATGCTACTGTCAGCCTGGAGGTAGAGGGAGCCTTGAGGTCAGTGGAGCAAAACCCATGCCAGCAGGGACAGCCTGGAATATTTATTTGCTCTCATATTCCAGCCCAATGGGATCTGTGACTAGAAGTGGCTTCTACTAAAAATAATCTGTCCCAATGACTTAAGGTGCCTAGGGAAATGGGTGTCAGCTGGCTTTATATGGATTTCAGTGGTGTGCACCAGTGACATTAACTTCTTCTTTTTTTATGTTAGAGGCTTTAGTCTTCAATTCCTGTTGCTCAGGTGTTACACACACACACACACACACACACACACACACAGAGAGAGAGAGAGAGAGAGAGAGAGAGAGAGAGAGAGAGAGAGAGAGATTTACTTATTTAAAGCATTTTTATACCGCCACCTCACCATTTCCGGCATCGAGGCGCTTTGCAATAACATATAAAACAATTCCATTAAAACCCTCACCCTCAAACCATTAAAAGCCCTCAACGCCAATTTAAACCACTCCCTCCCAAACTCTTGTGAAAATAAAAATGCCTTACAAAGGCCTTTCAAGCAATTGAGAGTGGGAGCCTGTCTAATCTCCAGGGGCACATTATTCCATAACCGGGGGCCAGCCACTGAAAAAGCCTTGGCCCCGGCACATTCCAATTTGTAGCAGGGGACCATCAGGGCACCCTGCTCCTGAGAGCAGGCCTGCCAATGGTGAGACACAGGAGAAAGGCGAGTGCTCAGGTATCCAGGACCCAAGCAATGCAGGACTTTGGAATATGTAGAGTTGGAATATGTAGGACTTCTTCTTCTTCTTCTTCTTCTTCTTCTTCTTCTTCTTCTTCTTCTTCTTCTTCTTCTTCTTCTTCTTCCTCTTCTTCTTCTTCTTCATGGTGCTACTTATCATGATTGCAAAAATAAGTCTGAACACGCATGAGCCAAAATAGTAAAGAGTTGGGAACAAAGAGGACACAAATAAAAAAGATGTGGGCTGGAAAGATGTGAAAAGCCTTGAATTCAAGGAATTTTCACCAAGAAGCAAAACAAGATATCACTCACGTATGTCTCATTGCACAATTTTCAACTGCTACATAGGGGTGGACAAATCTGTCAATTTTGCTTTCTCCCACATTCAATTCTTTTTAAATCTCATGTTCTTTCCATCCTGTTTATGAAGAGATTTGTGATTTCTGGTAAGTTCTCATTAGAAAATGAACTGAATGAAATTCTCATCCATCCTTACTGCTTCATTGAAAAGAAAGACTCCTGGATAGAGTATACACATGCAGAGGATTGTGTACAAATATATATGATTCCTAGCCTGTGGTTATCCCACTCAAGTAGGTTTCATTAGTAATTTTTGGTTCCTATATTTACCCTGCAATCATATGTAGGTTTACTTGAAAGTAACTCCCATTGTTTTCAATGGGATTTCCTCGCAGATAAGTGTCACAAAGCTTTGTTGTCCCTTCCCTACTACACACATAGCTATTTTACTCCTCTTGATCTATTTTGTTTTGTATAGAACACAATACAATATGGTAATAAGGGAACTGCATGCAGTGAAAATATGGGAGAAGTGGAGAGTGGTAGGCAAGATTTATATGGCTCGGGTCCAGGTTATTTGAAAGAATGTATTCTTCCCTTATGAGCCTGCCCGTGCTTTGAGATCTTCTGGAGAAGCCCTTCTTGCAGTCCCACCATCTTCACAGGAGCTCTTGGTGGGAACATGGGAGAGGGCCTTCTCGGTGGCTGCTCCAGTGCTTTGGAACTCTCTTCCCGGGGAAGCTAGGCCGGCTCCCTCCTTGATGGGCTTTCAGAAGCAGGCTAAAACTTGTTTGTTCCAGCAGGCCTTTGGAGAATAGTCTGGCCCTCCATCTATGTTAATGTCTTATAATTTTGTTGTGTATTTAAACTTTTATGGTTCCCCACCAATGTATGTTTTAAACTTTGTAAGGCTGCCTTGAGGCCCAGCATTGGGCAAAAGGTGGGATAATAATAATAATAATAATAATAATAATAATAATAATAATAATAATAATAATATCCTTTTTTCATCTTGGACAACTGATCCTATGGTAATCTAGAAATGAAAAGACATGTTGTTGTTGTTGTTGTTGTTGTTGTTGTAGTTTTAAGTACAAAAACTACAGCTTAGGTGTAAGTGCTGAGTGTGGAGGATCCTATTTGGATCAGGACCATGGGTATGGTAGGATAGCTACACTTCTGACATAAATGGGACCTACTTTCCTTGTTGTAAAGTGTTGTGTGCTATGCAGCCTGTTTGCATCAAGGCAAAGTTGTCTTTCAAGAATAAAAAAAATACCATCATATATTTCCTATATTGTCCTGTCTCCAAATGTCAGAGTCTCTCAGTAGGAGCTAAGTAAAATTGCATTTTTGCATATGTTATTGTGCCCTTTTTATCTTATATTGATCTTACTTCTGGTTATTTTACTTTTTGTAAGCTTCTTTATGCACTGCAAAAACTGGGGCGAAATATTTGAATAAGTACTACGCTTTTGCTCATGCTTCCTTTACCTTTTTGTTCTTGTGGATTCTCTTTGTATTCCTCATGAGTGTTGGGTTTTGGTTTAATCACTACACATCGCGGTTTCTTCAGGGGAAGTGCTGCAGCCTTAAATTGTGAATAGGGGAGACATGATAAAGGTATACAAATTATGCATGTTGTACAGAAAATGGATAGGCAGACATTTTCTCCCTTTCTCATAATATTAGAATGAGGAGGGAACCCCCTTTTTTACCTCTTTAGGGAGGATGTAGAGTTAAGGCTTGTGAGCCTTAACTCAGCTAGTAGTGGCATTTTGGAGGGGGAGTAAAGAAGGCTGAGGAGGCCATAAGAAAAGTGGTATGGCTACAGCCACAGTCTCCTCCCTCCCCCACCCCAGGAACACCCCCATTTTCTCATCTGTGAATTCTGTTTCTGAACATTGAGATGTAGCTAAAACCACACTGGCTACAAGGGGGAGAGGGAGGGGGTCGTGGTTTATGGGCTCTGAGGTTGGAGAATCTCAACAATCCTATGTCAATTGCTTTATTTATTTATTTCTGACCTCACTGTTTACAATTCTTTTCTCCCCTTCACTCTCTGTGAAAGACTCTTTAATGTTTTAAATGTCACTAAAAATAGAAAGTCAGACTGAGGCAAGCACCTCCACCATAGAGGTAGGCTCATAAGGGCTGTGAGATACCCTGTAGCCACAGTTCCCTGTATATTCCATGCTGTGGCAAATTCAGATTTGCCTCTCTGTGATGTATGAAATGCGCGATACTCATATTGTAAATATATTCATTTATAAAATGAAAGAAATGTTAATACTGTTTATAGAAGGACTGGAGGGGGAGGGGGAGGAATAAAATGGTTAATACCTACATTTTGGAATGAGACATATGAAATGTTTGTTAATGAATGGACATATTCATTGTATCCATTCATTAATGAAAAGAAGAACATATTTACCTTCATAAAATCATACATTAGTCTACACCAGTCTAGCCATATCAACGGATCAATGATATTTTCTTTAAAAATAAAACCTCAAAATGCCACCAATTTTGGAAGTATACATGTTAAAGTCTAACTCTGGGCCAAGAATGTCTCTCTGGGCTTGCTAGGCTGATCAAGTCCACTCTAGATTTGAGGAGGCCCAGGGTAAAGTGTCCTCTGGTACAGTCCTGAACCATACTGGAGGCCTCTGGGCCCATGGGAAGGGTAGTTATCGATATACAATCAAAAGTGTGGTGGAAGTTACTTTGATGTACATTTATTGCATTCAAAGCACTTGTTTTCAGGGCAGAGAATGTGTTGTTTGAAACACTTCCACCACACTTTAAATTTACCCTTAGAAATTTAAGGGTACATTATTATTTTTTAAACCGCCCAGAGAGCTTCAGCTATGGGGTGGGATATAAGTTTAATAAATAATAAAATAAGAATTTTGTCCCACATGTTATCTCTGTCTACAGCCATAGTGAAATGGCCACCTCAGACCAGAGATCTGGCCTGCTCTGTATATGCTCTTTAGAGTTCACTGAAAAATATTTTAACTCCAGCAAGATTTGGAGCTAGTGAATTCTTCTTCTTCTTCTTCTTCTTCTTCTTCTTCTTCTTCTTCTTCTTCTTCTTCTTCTTCTTCTTCTTCTTCTTCTTCTTCTTCTCCTTCTCCTCCTCCTCCTCCTCCTCCTCCTCCTCCTGTTTAATAGGTTTTGCTGGGGATGTCTGTTGTTGCTAAGAATTTTTACTGGTATTGTTTTAAACATCCAGGGCCAGTGTTGGCATATGGGACTCTAAAGCAACTGGTCCCACCAGTGTTTGTGGGGTTTTGCCGGGGGGGGGGGGCAGCTGACTGCCCATCTCACTGCTGTATGCTTATCAAACAGCAAAAGACAGTCTAGAGTTTCACACAATCCCCCCAGAGCAGTGCTATGTTGGGGATACTGTGTGTAATTTAAATGATAGGCAGCTTGTAACTGCCCACTACAGATTGCAGTGCTGTTACTATCCACCGCCATTGGCATAGTAACCAGTGGGCCCCAAAGATGTCAAAGCTGGAGCTGGCATTGTAAATATCTGTGGGTTGTTTTTTATTTGCTTTTTATGTGTTATCTTAGTGATTGGGAACTTTAGATTAATATTTATATATTGTAAGCTTCCCTGGAGGCTCTTTGTGCTTTGCTGGCAGGATATAAATTTCAATAATACAATAAATAATACAATAAAATAAAAGTGTCTTATGCCGGACTTGGATTTATACAGTGATTGCATTTGTAAGGGACTAGGAGATAAACAAGCAGTCTTGCCTTCCAGAAAAAGTTAGTTACTTCAAGAAATGTCTTCAGCAGACGCAGAGGAATTTAGCATCAAAAGCCATTGTCCCATTTTCATTACACTAGCAGTGGCAATAAGAAATTTTAATATATAGCAAGCAGTTAATTCTACATACTTACACATGCATACATCAAGTCAGGTTTTCTGGTCCGGTTTATATGTACTAAATGAAAATAACCTACATAATCAGTTGTGTAGTGTAGGTGGGTAAATAACGAGGCAGACAACATAGCTGGGTTTAAACAGGGCCACTTGTTTATTTAACTATCTGCAAGAGGGGGTTGCAACCTATCGGGCATCCATTAGGCCTGTTGCCAGGCCGCTTTGATCGGGCGAGACATTCCTGCCCGCAGCCAGGCGCTACGCCTAGCGTCTCTCCACGGGCCTCCCCTGACGGGGTTGGGGGACCTTCCTTTGTCACCCCCAGCTCAGACCGCCCGGTTCAGAGTGGGTGAGTAGGGTTGGCCCCAAAGGTAGGTCCTATCTCCCAAGCTAGGCCGCTGGGCTCAAAACTGGGAGCCTCAAACCTACCAATCGCTGTAAAGAGCGCCAGTAGATGCTCACCAAATTATAACCCCTATGGATGCCCGTACCTAGCGCAAATTCAAGTGACCAAATTAGCAAATCAACCTATTTATACTCCCTCGCTGTCTTACAGTATGAAGTAGGCGAAAAAACTCATGTACAATTCAGTATATGAGTAAAAAATTCCTACTTGGTCCCCAACAAGGCAACCAGCAAGCCCACACTGTTTACAGGGAGGGAGGGAGGGAGCCGCGCAGCAAAAGAGGTGGAGTGAGGGGTTAGGCTAACCGATATAGCCCACTCGCCCCTCCCCACCTGGCCCAAGATATGTCCATCACGGCATGGATGGACACGCCTCGTCACCACCCACGCACACACACAACCTCTTCCCCGCGCTCAGGCTTTGCCGAGCGCGGCAGAAACGCCCTTGTGTAGTGTAGGTGGGTAAATAACGAGGCAGACAACATAGCTGGGTTTAAACAGGGCCACTTGTTTATTTAACTATCTGCAAGAGGGGGTTGCAACCTATCGGGCATCCATTAGGCCTGTTGCCAGGCCGCTTTGATCGGGCGAGACATTCCTGCCCGCAGCCAGGCGCTACGCCTAGCGTCTCTCCACGGGCCTCCCCTGACGGGGTTGGGGGACCTTCCTTTGTCACCCCCAGCTCAGACCGCCCGGTTCAGAGTGGGTGAGTAGGGTTGGCCCCAAAGGTAGGTCCTATCTCCCAAGCTAGGCCGCTGGGCTCAAAACTGGGAGCCTCAAACCTACCAATCGCTGTAAAGAGCGCCAGTAGATGCTCACCAAATTATAACCCCTATGGATGCCCGTACCTAGCGCCACAGGGTGCGACAAGCAACTTGGTTAGTCGCTGCCCCCCCACCTAGCTGTGATCAAGCTGGCAATGCCCTCTTGCAGATCTTTCAAGAATAAATCATTCCCGGTGTCAGATAGGTGTACACCATCTTGCCTATAAAGCTCCCTCCGGCTCAAATTAATATAAGGGTGTTGTAAACTGCAATCGCCATATTTGCACAGTTCTCTATAAATCTCCGTGTTGACTTTCTTGCGAGCTTTTTCCATAGCCTTGTGGTCATGACCATTCCGCCAGACGAACCTGGGCAGAATGCAGGACCACATAATAACCACCCCAGGCCATCGCTGTCTAATGGCCTGGAAGTCAGCGAAGGCCTGCCAGATGATAGCCTTGCCCTTGAGCAAGCCCAGGTCATTCCCGCCCAGGTGTATTACCAGCACCTGAGGGGGAGGGCCGCGTAATTCCTGAAACAAGGTGGGCAGAAGGCGCTCCCACCGCATTCCGCGTCGGCCCCACCACTGAAGGTTAGCTCGACGACTCATGCCCAACTGGGTCCCGAAAGAAGAGTGCGACGCCCTCCTGCCGGCCCAGAAGATCATACTGTGGCCACAAAGCACCACTCGCACAGGGGCTCGGCCACTCCAGAGATCTGAAACAGATATGGCGAAATCAACTTTCAAACAAACAGTGAACTAAAACTTGGGCAATTGTCGCACATATCCCTTGTAGGCCTTAGACCGCCATCTCCCGATCGCCTGGATGCTATCCGCAGGCAAACCTATGTTAGCCGCTGTGGATGCAGCTCCAATTCTGAAAGAATGGGTGCCAAAGTGTACACCCTGCAAACCAAGTGCATGGAGTGCCTTCTTTGAAACGGCCCAAAACTGGAATTTCGTCAAGGGAGAAAAGTCCTGATGACAGAAAAGTATACCGGGGTTTTTTCCTCTAACTTGCAAGAAGTCCCCTAATGCTGTTACTGGGCACAGCTCGTCCATAGATGCTCGGCCCAGTAACACTAGTTGACCTTTGGCTTCTTGGTCGGTTTTGCATCGTCGGAGAGTAATTGACACTTGACCTGGTTCCCAATGCACATCCTGCAGTTTTAAAGCTCTCCCCGTGGTATCATGTTTGGACAGAGCTAGCAGCTCAGAAATCCTAAAGGCTCCGAAAAAGGCCGTTAATGCTGCAGCGTGGAACAACTTTGTCTCAAAAACCGACGAGCAAATTACCCTCCACTGTGATTGCAGGCCCATCAAAATCTCAGGAGAGATAGGATGTCTGCTGTCTGGCCGGCTTGGCGATTCCCTGGTCCATCCTTTGAGTATATGACGTACTCGAAAGTCATTGGTGTTATCACACCACCCCTGGGACTTGGATATAAATGCCAATGCTGCCAGCTTACCCGCAATGGACTTGGAAGAGAGGCCCCTCTGTCTGGATGCCACGCAAAATTCAAGTAAATGTTCCGCTGGAATGGGCCATTCTTCACGAAGTCCTCTGTCTGTTCTAAACGCTGAGAATTCCCTACCTGCTCTGCGATATGCTGCCTTAGTACTGGGAGCTACTGATTCCCACACGGCACGGTCAACTTCCTGTCTCCAATCTCCCATAAGAAGTCTGGCATTGGTTCCGGAAGCTGTCTGGCCCTCGGTGCCAGCTCCCGGAACCTCTGAAACTGTTGACGCGATAGGGCGTCAGCAATTGTATTTTCTAAACCAGGGATATGTCTAGCTCTAAATGATATGTTGTGCATAAGGCAATGCAACGTGAAGTGTCGGACCAAACTCATGACCCTGGGATTCCGAGATGACAAGGAGTTGATGACTTGAACGGTGGCGAGGTTGTCGCACCAAAAGTGCACTACAGAATTGGCTAATTCGGAAGCCCAAATATGGGCTGCAACGTAAATTGGGAACAGCTCCAAAAACGTTAGGTCTTTGCAAATTGAGGACTGTAACCATTCAACCGGCCACCGTTCCGCACACCATCTGTCACCCCAAATCATCCCGAATCCCAAAGCGCCCGATGCATCAGACTGAATTTGCATCTCCGCCTCGATTAATAAATCTCGACGCCAAAAGGAAATGCCATTAAATCTGTTCAGGAATTGCAACCATATGCCCAAATCCTCTCTCATGTCTCTGGTGATGCGGACATGATGATGGGGACGATGCAGTCCCTTCATAGCGTCACACAGTCTACGCAGGAAGGGACGGCCTGGTGCGATCACACGGCAGGCAAAATTAAGGTGCCCCACAATTTGTTGTAATTGAATTAATGTTAACTTCTTTGCCTGTCTCAGTGTGTTTAAGCGATCGCGTAGGTCAGTCAACTTATCCTGGGGTAAACGGCAGCACTGGTTCATCGAGTCTAACTCGATTCCTAAGAAAGTGATGGTGGACAGGGGACCCTCCGTCTTTTCATGTGCCAATGGAACACCCAGCTCCTCCATCAAAGCTTGGAATTCCTGCATCAGAAATGCGCACTGCTTATTGTTTGCAGGGCCAGCAAACAAAAAGTCATCTAAATAATGCACGGTGCTGGTGAGACCAGTCTTATGTCGTACCGCCCACTCAAGGAATGAGCTGAATCTCTCGAATGTGGCACAGGAAATGGCGCAACCAAATGGGAGCACCCTGTCCACATAATGTTTACCCAGAAAAGAGAAACCTAGTAAGTTGAAATCCTCTGGGTGTATGGGTATGATGCGAAAGGCAGACTTTATGTCGCATTTCGCCATCAGGGCCCCCCTCCCGTTACTCCGGATCATCTGCACGGCTGAGTCAAAAGAAGCATATTTGACAGAACTCAGATGATCAGGTATGTGATCGTTCACGGAATCACCCCTGGGGAAAGATAAATTGTGGATTAATCTGAATTCACCTGGTTGCTTTTTAGGCACAATTGCAAGGGGTGAAATTCTCAGATTTTTGATTGGTATGTCATCGAAGGGACCTAACACCCTGCCAGCAGCTACTTCTTTCAGAATTTTTTCCTGAACCAGCGATTCCATGGAAGATACGGAGCTTTGATTCCGTGCAAAAAAGGCAGTCCTAGGGCCTTCAAAAGGAATGCGGAAGCCCTGTGAAAAACCTGCTTCTAAAATTGCAGCATCCTGCCTATTAGGGTATACCGCTAACCAAAGCTTTAAAGGAACTATTCTAATTGGGCTGGGTCCCTTTTGTTGTAGGCGGCTGAGGAGGGCCGCCGGGCTTTCTGCCCCCGTGACCGTCCTTGTGACCACCGCGGCCTCCCTTAGCTCTTGGGCAAAGGGAAGAGGGATGTAATCCCCCACAAATGGTGCATTCGTGTTTGAACTTACAAGGGGTCCTGAAGCACATACCCCGTAAACTGTAATCCCAGCAGGGCAAGCGGGATTGAACCCCTTGCCCCGCCCCTGCTCTAACGCCTGGTGCGGGTTGATGTTTAACTACGATATGTCCGCTATCAGCCCTTTCCCCGAAAGTGGGCCTAGCCGGGGCCATAAATTGAAGCCATAGATCTTGGTCTCTTGCATCCCACAGGACAGAATGGTCAAAGGCTGCCTTTTTCCTAAATTCCTCATCGTAAATGAGCCAGGCACCACCCTCGTATTCGGTGTACGCTCGATAAATAATATCGAGGTACTTGGTTAAGATGCATCCTCTCTCTGGATATCTCTGCTGAATGACTCCCATGTATATCAAGTACCCGGGTAACCAATTAGCCCAGGTTCTGGCGACCTTCCTTCTACTGAGCCGCTCAAACTCCTTTTCCCCAATCCTATCTTTTTCTTTAGGCTCTAACTCCCTGTACAATAGTGCAAAGAGATCGATAAATTCTCCTCTCAAAATCTTTTCGCGTGTAGCGGGGAGTAAGTAATACCCCAGTGGTGTAGTGGAATTACCTTTCGGAATTGCTTGTCTATCAATTCCGGCCAAAGGATCCTTAACTGCGATTTTAGGTGGAGTTATCATGGCTGACAAATCACCAGCAGGGCCCCGCCATACAGCGGCGCAAGCCTCGCCTGTTTGGGTTGCACGACCCTCAGTCACCACGTCAGCAGATGCTATGGGAGTGTCCCGGGCCCCTGTCGGAACTGTTAGTTCCTTGCCCTGTGCCGCCATTCCCTGAGCAGCATTCTCAACGGCCCCAGGGTTGGCAGAAACACCAGCAGAGATGCCTGCTGTTAAGGAAGATGCCTCTGTCAGCTCCTGATCAGGGACGCCCGTAATTCCTATCTCTGTGTTCTGCCTGGCTGTGTCGGTCAAAGCAACTGCGGGAGCTGCAGATATGGTCACGGGCAACCCCGTCCCCACTGAATTATTGTCTTCCTGTGAAGTCCCAATGTTCATACTACTGGATGCTTGGCCTAAGACTGCGGATGGTGCTGTAACCGAACTGAGGCCATGGATCCCCTGTAAGTGTGGTAATGTAACCCCCGGGATCCAAGGATACCAACCCCAGGGAGGTATTGGTGTGTGGTGCTGACTAATGTGTTGTCCTGTTGTGCCAGGACTGGCCGTTGTGTCGTAGAACGTACCTGGCATGAGTAAAGCTGGTGTATCAGATGCAGTGTCAAGAGCAGGCAAGGGTTGACTTGGGTTACAGTCCTGTGCAACTTCTTGACTAGTTTCCTGCTGAGGCTGGCCAACCTGGCTGGTAGATGCTTCTAATGCGTCCATCCTGCTAGCGAGAGATTGCAACAGATTATCATGTGTTCTTTTGCGCGTGCGTAAGCCAGCGCTACCTTGTACCGCAGAGGGGGGCGGTACAGGGGGCACATTCAACCCTCTCTCTTTTTCCATTGCCTGAATCCTGGTTAAAAGGGAGGCAATGTTAGGATCCAATTCCTCGTCGGAAGAATCCCCTCTAGATCTAACCCGCTTTGCTTGCATGCGTGGGGCTTTGCCTTTACCTTTAGGTCCAGCCCTGCCTTTCTTGGAAGCCATGTTAATTGTTGCTGGATAAAAGAACAACAACAACAACAACAACAGCAACCACAATCCCTGCCGTACAATTGCAGAAGGGGAAGAGAGAAGGGAGGAAAGAGAAAGGGAATAATAATAATAATAATAATAATAATTAAAAAAAAAATTAAAAAAAAAATTAAAAAAAATAATAAAATAAATTAAAATAAAAAAATAAAATAAAATAAAAATTAATTTGAATTAAATCAAACTTAAATGAATTATAAGTGATTAATTCCTTGAATCAACAAAGGTGGTAAGTCCAGAATAAATCTTGAATCGGTCTGTACTTAACTGAGTAAGACAAACACAATGCCAAAGTACTGTTAAAAGGCACAAATAAACTTAAACTCAAATTTTAAAACCACACGTGATAAATCAGGAGTCACCTAAAACTTAAATAACTAACAGAGACACGGCCAAGAGTGTTGCTAGGGAATATTAAGCCCTGCTGGACTCAACGTCCGAGCCCATGTGCTTTATTTTGAATGCCCAAAATGGCGCCGCCTGGAATGAACTGCCACGTGGTATAACCACCAAATGGCTGAGGCTCTAACCAAAAAGCTGGCCCTACGGTGAGGCTTGAACTCGGTCTCGCATTCGCCTCCCCTCAACGTGCCCAAGCAGCTCAGAAACCACAGTTGAGGTAAAGGTTCCGCCCCACCAACAACTAAGCTAATTAGTAATTGATGCCTGTGTGTTTGCACTCAAAGCCAGCAGGGCCGGCTCACAGCCACCCCAAAACGCACCTCGCTGCAGCCAAAATTGCCCAGTCCCGCTCGCACAACCCCCACCCCCGGGATGTCCTGTGCTACCAGCCCTCACTAAGGACTGGCTAGCAGCATGGAAGCCTAGCCAGCCGAGGGTTACTCGGGAGTAAGCGGGGTGGGAAGCCCGCGCGAGCGCGGCGCTAGGAGCTGCTGTTGTCCCTTCCGATAAGAACCGCTACTAAACTAAATTAAATAAAAGCTCCTTTGAGAAATGTCCCCCCCCCAGAGCCAGCCGAGGTTACTCGGGAGTAAGCAGGGCGGGAAGCCCGCGCGGGCGCAGCGCTAGGAGCTGCGCCACGTGGCCGCTAAAGCCTCCAGCGCCCGCTGCTGACTCTCAAAGGCTCGGGTCCCCGAAACCTGTAGCCCCGACAGGGCTAAATCAAATCCGTTGTCAACGACGCCTCTTCGCTTGGATCTCCAACCGGTAAGTCCTCGTCCCTTTCGCTCGTTAATCGGCTGTTTGGAGTGAATGCTCCAACAGCCGCGCAGCAAAAGAGGTGGAGTGAGGGGTTAGGCTAACCGATATAGCCCACTCGCCCCTCCCCACCTGGCCCAAGATATGTCCATCACGGCATGGATGGACACGCCTCGTCACCACCCACGCACACACACAACCTCTTCCCCGCGCTCAGGCTTTGCCGAGCGCGGCAGAAACGCCCTTTTTCTGGTAAGCACAGGCTGCATTCCTAAGCATGCTTACTTGAAAGGAAATACCATTGAAGTCACCTCTAAGTCAATACAGTTGAGTTTGGACTTAAATAGTCAAAATGGCTGACCAAACACCCACAATTTAGAAACCGCAAACTGCAGTACCTAATTATGTAAAAGCTGGCTAAATTTCCCCCTTCACAATTTTGTATTTGCCTTCATGGCAAATATTTTCAAGAACCGATAATATTTTGCTCTAAGCCGTGACCCTCAAACTGACTTAAGAATATGAATTGAATTGCAAATATGGTTTCTGCTTAGTGAAAGTGCTGCTCTGGCTGCCAGCACGTTACTGATTCAGCAGGTTCAGGGTGTTGTAGAGTAATAAAATGGGCAAATATGTTAAGCTCTCATATATGTTTCATAATGGATACAGTGCCAAATTAGCAACTTATATTGCATTATTCACATAAAGCTGGAGCACAAATATAATATATATAATTTACTCCTCTGCAATTATACTTTGACTCTGATTTTTATGCTTATCCAGGCTAATTCGCATCATCTTTTGCCAATGTACGTGGATATTGAAGCAAGAAATGAGCTCCCTTCTCTACTCCATTTTGATGGTGTAAATGCTGACATGGGGCTCATCTACACCAAGCAGGATATTCCACTATGAAAGTGGTATATAAAAGGCAGGAGCCACACGACTGCTTTATAGTGGTATTGAAGTGCACTGACAACTGTTGGGGCCCATTGACACATACCATATACTGCTTTCATACGACTTTCATCGTGTTAAATCCTGCTTGGTGTAGTTGTGTCAATGGGCCCCACCAGATTTCAGTGCACTTCATTACCACTATAAAGCAGGAGTGTGGCTTCTGCCTTTTATATACCGCTTTCATAGTCGAATATCCTGCTTGGTGTAGATGAGCCTGTGGATTTATGGGGGAAAGCAGCATCTGAAGGTTATATCCAGCATTCACTAGAAGTAAATCTACAAGAGGTGGCATTCTTTTGCTAGTGGTTGTCCAAGTGCTAGTAGAACAACTAGCACATCTTGTGCAAACAACACCTAGGCCATAGCTAGACCTAAGGTTTATCCCAGGATTGTCCTGGTGTCAAACCTGTTCATCTAAGGCCATAGCTAGACCTAAGGTTTATCCCTGGATCATCCAGGGGTCAAACCTATTCATCTAGGTGACACACAGGGGATCCAGTGCTCAGGCAGGGATGAACCCTGGATGATCCTGGGATAAACCTTAGGTCTAGCTATGGCCCAAGTGTCTATTGAAGGTGCAGTGAGCCGTGAAAGAGCTTGTGCAATGACTAGTGCAATGGCTTCTTCCACTTGCGCAATCCCTTGTGAAATCCCATGCACAAGTAGAATAAAAGGATTGCATTTGATCCTTGCACAAGACTGGAAATGGAGTTTCCAGTGGTGGTAGAAGCTTTGCACTAGCTGAATGATACCATTGAATATAACTATTTTTGAACAATTGGTCATCATGAATGCCATCAAATGCTTTAATAACTAGTTGTGTCTCTAAGAGCAGAATCACTTCTATAGACAAGCATAGAAATTATAAAATGATTTATTCATTTCTAGTCAAAAAGGATTACTTAGTGCATGCACCTCAGTTACAGGTGTATTCTACAAGCTACTCACCCAAAGCAACAGGGTTAAGGGATTTTCATGGCTAACTTATTCCAGTGACAAACAATTCAAATGACTAGGTGGGGCAAAGGAGCTATTTGAATATAGATTAATTCAATTCTTCATACAGAGCAGACTTAGTTCTGGAAAGCAATTATTAGTTTAAAAATAAAACATACACCATACAAAAAATTAAAACACATTAACATTAGCTACTTTTGTGGATTATATATTAAAGTAGGAACTAATGTTTCTTTGTATGATGTTTGTTTGTTAGGAATTGATAGCATAAGCTGCATTCTCCTACAGGCCACCCTCTGTGTAAGCACAACGTAATGTAACCAGGTTTTAGATATAGTATGACGCCGTTTTGTATTCCAGCAATTCAGGTTACATTCAAGACAGTCAACAAGAAAGTAAAAGCCTTTGGGAAATTCCATGACACAACAGAGAAAGATCATGTTGTAGATTTTAAAATTCGTTTATTTTCTAGCCCATTCTTATTTGCCCCTCCATGATCTGCATGCATTGCCCTGAAGCATGCTTGTGGTAAAAATTAAAGGCCCACGTAGTGAAAATACATCATTTAACTAGCATGTGCATATTCTACTATAACACAATACTATACTACACAGTACTACGATATAATTTTCTGAGATGTTTCTCTCACACAAGTTGTTTGAAAGTAAAGATTTAAGGATACAATTATGATTGAAGTATATAATTATGAATTAAGAATATTTGACCTGATGAAAGAGAATAAAACTTCCATTCAGTGCCTTCCAAAATCACCAGTCTGATTTTATCCATGTCAACACATACAAGGTTTTCCACCCACCCCTAGAATCCAGATTTATAGGTCTTGAAAGGTTACTTCTGACATGCTCTGGAATGTCTCCATTGCGTAGCCTTCAGGACTTTCCTCTTTCTGTTTTGCAGATAACTGCCGGCATGGCAATCTTCCTTTATAGCCTTCAGTTTTGGAACAGACTGGCACTCCTAGCGATAGGGAAAATCAAGAGCTGCGGTGGGGAGCGATGTGTATTTTAGAAATATATTATGGCTGCAATCCTATGCACACTCAGAGGGGATTATGATTGTGGCAGGAGGGGGAAGGAAAGGATTAATCTTCCACAAAGGGACCGACAATTAAATTCAATGAATAACCCCCTATAATTTACCCACCCACCCCCAAGTTAAGGCTATAGAGTTTTCAATGAAGCACCAAAAAGCAGGGAAATTGTGAGCTTAGGATCATACCCTCTCCTAAGAAGGCAGAAAGTCCCAGTGAAATTCTCATTTTCCAAAGCAGATAACACATGTGGAGTAGATATGATACGCAGAGGTGATTGTAGGGCGGGCCTGTGATGTTCAGCTGCCTTATATGCTGTAAATGTAAATATCAAGAGGTTATTGTTTATATTATGCATAAAGTTCCAGAAAGTAAGCAGACCTCAGGGTACTTACAATTTATAAAGGGGGGGGGGGTGGTTTGAATGCCTGAGTGGTGATTGGGTGGTTGAGGGTGAGGGTAGAAGTGGGGTAGAGAGAAGTGGATGATTATATGAGAGAAGTGGATTATGTTAGTATTCTATAGTGGAACTTGTAAGAGAAAGAAGTGACAGAAACCAATACGCTTAGAACCTTTTAACCATATGCATTTCAACTGAGGAAACCATTAAGCTTATGTACAGTACATGCACTTGCTTATGTTAATAAATTCTAATTACATTTACTAAACAACTGGTGTGGTCTGTGGAGAAGTAACAGAGGAGAAAACAATTAATGGTGGCAGCGGAATGGGAAACTGAGGGCCAGGTTGCTGGGCTGTGGGGCCCAAAGAATAAAGGCGAGACGGGAGCAGCAGCAGTAGGCCCAAACCCTCACACATGTCATTAGCGGGGGGATTGAAGTGGTCCTGGGTGCTAGTGGCGTGGAGAGTCCTGTCAGGTCGCTTGTGGGTGTCTCAGGTGAAGTTGAGGCAATGCAAGAGAAGGCAGGACTTCACAAGGTCGTGCGAGCCCCTTCTGAGGTTGGCCCGGCGAGCACTCTGTAGCTGTCTGCCTGCCAAAACTGCATACTTTCCCCACCATTGACACAATGAAGGAACTGCGCAATTTCAGGAGCCTTAAAGGAACATTCTTTAAGGCCGCCTTTGGGGGTAAGTGTGCAGATTACAGAGCTCCAAAATGGTGCAATTCCCAAGGTGGCATAAATGGCAGCCACCATTGATGCAGGAAGGGGAAGTGTGCAATTTTGGTGTGATATGACTGATGTAAAACACAGTTTGATGCATTGGGTGGTTCACACATGGATATCCATTATTTATCTTCATATATTCACTTTATTAGCATTGTTTATCAAGTTATTTTCAACACCAATGACACAATGTGCACAATAATAATAATAATAATAATAATAATAATAATAATAATAATAATAAGATAACATTAATGATGGGGAAACAGCTGCTATCCAGGACTTGATCCTGGATGAACATGCTGACCTGGCCTGTATCACAGATACAGTGAAGAAGAGCTCTACTTCAGGTAACGCATGAAGAAGGGTCAAGTGATGGAAAATCAAGTAATATCTATGCATGTGTGAATCAAGCCTTAAATTAATATTGTCAGCTCTTTAATTAAATAGTCTGCCACAGTATGGATGCCTGTTTTGACTGTAGTCCTACAGACTAGAAGTAGCTCAGTTGTACCATTTAGAATATTGAGACAGAAAATAAATAAAATAAAATAAACCTCTGGGGTTTCTCCTTAATTTAATCTCACAAATGACTGCACTTATATTCAGTTTCAAATATCATAGTATTTTGACAAGGAATTGCTAATAGGCCAATGGGTATTTTAGCCGTATCTGAGAAGGTTTACTATTTCACTCTTTGCCTTGCCGCATTCCACTTATTCCATAGATAGAAAAGAGAAAGCACTTGTTTGCATTTGATATGAATTCATTGTGTATTATTTCTGGAGGGTTTCTTTTTCTCTTTTTATTTTTTGGTTTTTCATAAATTTCTGATGGATGATTTGAAGACTTAAAACAAGAAAGGGAATTCTTCTTCCCACACTAAGCTGGGACTGATACTGGATTCACAGACACATGTGCAGTGTTCTATTTTGCATCTGAATTCAATTAATTAAAAGTAAAGAGGGAAAATGCAACTTTTTGATAGAAAGTGCATTTATGAAGCATAGGTGGAGCAATAGTACAAAACCACATTATATCAGTACGACCAGAAACTTAGGCTGTAAGCCTATAACTTCTTACTTGGGTGTAAGCCCCATTTAGCTCTGGGCAGACATCTATAGCTCTTTTACATTTCAATCCTAGACATGTCAACACAGATGTAAGCCCCATTATGTTCTATGAAATTTACAACCATTTAAATTAGTATAGGATCAGGGCCTTACAGGGAAATACTATGGTCCCTGGGACATTGTCCCAGGGACCATAGGATAGACCAGAGACCTCACTCAGAGGCAGGAGCTACACTACTTCTTTATTTTATTATTATTATTTTATTTATTACATTTCTATACTGTCCAATAGCCGGAGCTCTCTGGGCGGTTCACAAACAGTTTTTATAACAGTTTATAACAGTATTGACAACTGTTCAGGCCCAGGACACATTCCATGTGCCATTTTCAAACCACTTTCAAAGTGTTATATCCTGCTTGGTGTAGATCTGGCCTGAGTTCAGAGAAAGAACTCTGAGTTCAGAGGAGAGGATGGAATCTCCCCTCTCTTCCTCCATGTCAGATCAGCAGTGTAGTGTGGGTGGAGTAGGGTAGGTTCTGGATCCTAGCCTTCCCAGCCCCCAACTACACCGCAAATATGGGGAAATATTTAGGTCAACCCTGAAGGTGGTACAAATGGCTATTTCCCATCCATTGCTCACAATGGCCAGAAATGGCTAAAAACAAAACAGAAACAGAAAATGGCACACACACAGAGAGAGAGAGAGAGACCTCCATCCTCAGTTCCATTCTGCCTGCAGGAGCCTGACAGAGCTTTGGAAATGTTGGAGTGCTCCAACCTCAGATCATTCTGACACAAAGATGGTATTGCGTCCTTAGTGACTGTTCATTAAACAATGGAGGCAGCCCACCAACCATTTCAGTTGTACTCTGCACAGTGTAGTGGCCCATGGGCTAGTTGGGATGCTGTCACATTTCCATCTTGCCTCATAATTTCCACATGGCCAAGTTCTCTTGCTTTAGCCTCATCAAACTTGGTCATATCAGCTCGATTGGGCAGGGGAAGGTTTTAAGCCATAAGCCTCACTCATTATTCCTTTATAATCCATTCCCAGTATCATCATCTTCCTTGCCGTGGTTCTTCAAATGGTCCATTTAAATGTCTTAGATTTAGGTCAAAGCCAAAAGCATGTGTTTTCATTTTGTTTTCTCGTGTGTGTGTGTGTGTGTGTGTGTGTGTGTGTGTCTTTCAATTATTTCTACCCATTTTCAACCATGTTCTGAAATGTATGGCACGGTAGACAAAGTGGGATGTTTCACCTGAGCAATTTCACTTTGAATTTTGCTTTAGGCAAAACTTGGTGTCAACCCTTAGGGCTGTACAAACCACCCGGAGAAATGTCATATTTTTTAATTCAAATTCTCTTTGCTTCTTTCAGTATTCCTACAAATGTCTTGTCTAAGCAGGACCTTTCAAATCAACAGCCAGTCTTTTTGAGATTTCAGGTAGGAAGATTTTTTTGAAAGCACACTCTGCAATTACAATCCCCACTACACCAGCTCCTGATTTTTTTCTCCTTCCTGGATTATTCCATAGGTGAACTCATAAATGAAGATCACATAACAAATGGGATGAAGTCTTGACACTACATAGCCAATTCAATTTGGTTACTTGATAAAACCACGTTTTGCCAAACAAGGACAGCTGAGGGCAATGCTTCTTGGCTTGTATGCATTGGATAATCCCCCATCCCCACTCAGCAGCCACACAGTCAATTAGATAACAAAGCTATTTTATGTTGACAAATATAACTGGCCACATGATGACATCACTCAGGGGAACCATAGGCAACTGAGGGCTCATCTACACCAAGCAGGATATTCCACTATGAAAGTGGTATATAAAAGGCAGGAGCCACACTTCTGCTTTATAGCGGTACTGAAGTGCACTGCAGGATCTACACTGCTGGTTTATAGTGGTACTGAAGTGCACTGACAACTGTTGGTCCCATGACACATCTACACCAAGCAGGATATAACACTATGGAAGTGATATGAAAGTGGTATATGATATGTGTCAATGGGCCCCAACAGTTGTCAGTGCATTTCAATACCACTATAAAGCTCCTGCCTTTTATATACTGCTTTCATGCCATTTCATAGTGGAATATCCTGCTTGGTATAGATGAGACCTAAGATGGGATCAAGCAAGGACAATATCAATGAAAAAGCAAACCTTTTTCAAGAAGTACTGCCGGGTGATGGGGGTGGGGGGGGGAGATAAAGCCATTTTAGTACTGCTCATGTGTAGTTTTTGGCTCAGCCCTTACATTAATCAAATTTCACTTTAGAAGGAAATTGTTGACAACTTACATTATAAGTAATGGTGCTGCATTTTTTTTTAAAAAAATTTTTTTGGTCTACTTCAGGTTAAGACCTTTCACTTCTCCCAGGCATCTCCCAGGTTAAGACCTTTCTCTTCTCCCAGGCATTTAACAGCATTTATTTATTTATTTATTTATTTATTTATTTATTTATTTTACAATATTTATATACCGCTCCCCATTGAAAAATTCCGGAGCAGTGTACAAGATAAAATGAAAATAAAAACAGAATAAAACACTTAAAACAGATTTTTAAAAGAAGCAAATACAGTGACTCCTGGCTGGACATTAAGGAAAGGCTTCCTGGAATAAAGATGTTTTCAGAAGGCACCGAAAGGAGTACAAAGTTGGCACCTGCCTGACCTCCAGAGGCAGGGAATTCCACAGGAGGGGAGCCAACACACTGATGGCTCTTCTCCTGGTGGACTCCATTTGGAGGATGGATCTATGTGGGACCACCAGGAGAAGACCCTCAGATGACCTTAGTGATGGGCAGGTTGGTAGAGGAGAAGGCACTCTCTCATTTAACAACATATGCTGAGTTTGTTTGTTTTTAAAGGACCCCAGAATAGCTGTTTTTATAAGGATACTGTGTTTTAATGCTTTTTATGTTTTCAAACTTTGTATATTTGTTTTAATGTTTACTGTTTTTAACCTTTGTAAACCACCCAGAGAGCTTCGGCTATGGGGTGGTACATAAATGCAATAAATAAATAAATAAATTTGCTCCTGGCACATTCCAGAACATCTCCCACTTAAATCTTCCATTGGAGAAATGCAGTATGTGCTCTTTTCACTGAGTGTCACATCATCCCACATTCTATAAGGGTTTTCTCCCCTTTTATTTCATACACAAATCTGAAGCATATTCCATCAACAGATCAGTATGCGGCAGGGTCTTGCTATTTACTGTTTTACTCTGTACAGCACCATGTACATTGATGGTGCTATATAAATAAATAATAATAATAATAATAATAATAAAACGGAAGTTTTGCTAGAAGAGCAGACCGAGAAGTACAACCCTCAAGCATATAAGACAAAAATGCTATTGATTCATAAGAAAAGGTATTACTGGTTTTTTTTGGGGGGGGGGGGGGAGAGAAAGAAAAAAGTGCCAAATATAGAGGGGGAAAAGTAACATTTCATTATTTTTAATATTTCATAGGAAACATATAATATGACATAGATATTTAATAGACCAGTCATTTTGACTCAAACCCTCATATTCTTAACGTTGATAAATGGTGCTGAACATCAAAGAGATTTGGTAATGTGTCAGTTTAATATATTCTTATAGTGGAAACTCTTATTCATGAGTATTATTTTTGTATCCTGTCTTGTACCTCCAATAGCTGTCATTTAAACATGAAAGGTTCGTGTGGTGCATTGCCTTAGGATATGATTTTCTCATTTCATAAATAAATGATATCCAGTCTACAGTGATGAAGTACTGGGCAAATAGAGGAACAAGTTTATGGAATACTGTCAATTTCTTGGAAATTGGCAGAAGATAAAATTTATATTGGCAGATGATATTCATTTGGAAGGCACTATATCAATGCTCACTGGATAAAAGCTCTAGATATAGGGACTTGTATTTTTGAAAATACTTACTAATTCTAATTAAGTGATATTTCGTTGTCATCATTTCTCCCCCCCCCCCTTTTCTTCCTCTTCCTGCTGGTGATTCGGATTTATCTTAATACTTTTGAACTTTTTAGCCCAGACTTTGCAAGCAATTCCACTGCTCTGGATGAAAATAACCCCTGAAGATAGCAAGCATGGGTGGATGGGGAGGAGAAATTCCCTGAATTTGGGGGCAGATGGAGAGGTTACTTTTCAAACAAGGTAGCAGGTTTTTTTTCTTCTTCTTTCAGGCCTTAGCTAGACCTAAGATTTATCCCGGGATCATCCCTGCCTGCTCCCGGGATATCCTGTGTGTCATTTACATGAACAGGGATGACCTTGGGACGATCCCAGGATAAACCTTAGGTCTAGCTAAGGCCTCAGTTATACAAAAGAATAATACCTAACTTTAAAACTATGGTGGGTAGTTCCCAGTGGTATCCATCTTCATTTCTAAACAGATTCCCAATGGATATAATGTCATTTCTCAAGATGTAGCATTTTCTGAAAAGTAACCTCCCCACAAGAGTTTTTCTTTCTTTCTTTCTGAGAAAGCTCTAGAAAGTTCTTCTCCACCTTTGCAGCCAGGATGTGAAGGTGGGAGATATTGTTGGTTAAGGTTTAAAGAGGAAGTAGAAGCCACTTGCTGTGCCTTTCATGGATCATCTCTCAAACACATTACTTATCCTAGCCTCATTTTCAGTATTGCATCAATACCGCATGACAAAACATGCATAGCAGTTTTACAACATAACCATCTGTATCTCTGTTCAGAAGCAAGTCCTGCTTTATTCAGTGGTAGGTTGACCATATTAGGGAAGCCAAAAAAGAGGACACCTGGGGGAGGGGTTGGGAATGTGGCTTTCCGGGGCCTCTGAAAAGCACATTGTTCACCCCCCACCTCCTTAAAGGCCCCAATTGAAGCAGAGGAGGGGAAGCATGTCATGTTCTATAATGTCCAGGAATGACACACTCTCCCCTTTAAGGCCCTGATTGGATCAGTGGGAGGGAAATGATGTGGCTCCAGAAAGTGTGTCATTCCCTCTGACGATGCTAATGGCGGCCTTAAAGGGGAAAGTATGTCTTTCCAGGACATTATAGAAAATTACAGAAAATCCCCCCCAACCCCCAGGATAGAACAAAAGTCAGGACAAATCTGGGGAAACCCTGACAGTTGGTCACCTATTTTCAGGCAAGGGTGCATAGAATTTCAGCCTTACCATGCAACCATTTGTATGTCTACTAAAATGTAAGTAGCCACTGATTTCAATAGGCCGTACTTTGGGATAAGTGTGCATAGAATTGCATTATTCCCACTTACTGTAAGGAAGTCCATTTGAAGTCAATAGAACTTACTCTTAAATAGGCCTGCGTAGGATTGTACTACACAGTCTTCATTTTGTTAGATCAAATGTCTTCTGTCTCTTAGGGCCTTGCTAGAACTACCAGTTAATCTGGAGAGAAGAAGGAGCGAGGCCGCGCTGCAGCTAGCACGGGCTGTCGCCCTTTTCTACACGTGAGATGCGATGGGGTAAGGGAAAGCCCCGTCGCGTCCTCCATTTTTAAAAAAACTTAAAGGGGCCATGTGCGCAGGAGCGCACCAACGATAAGGTAAGTCTTTTTTTAAAAAAAGGGTTCCCCACTCCCCCTGCCCGATTTCCCCCCACAATGTATGATGCCCCTCGCTCACCCCCCTTGCTCGCCCGTCTGTCCGCTCACCCCATCGCTCGCTAGCCTGCTCTCCCCCTCACTCGCTCGCCTGCTCGCCCCCCTCGGTCGCCCGTCCATCCGCTCGCCCGCCTCTTGCCCCACTTGCTCGCTCGCCCGCTGGCCCCCTCGCTCACCCGTCCACCACCCCCACTTGCCATGTCCACCCCCCCACTCACTTGTCCACCCCGCCCACTCGCTCACCTGCTCGCCATGTCCAATGCCCCCTCTGCCCCCCGTGATCTCCCCCCCAGCCCGATGGGCACAGCGGCTTCTCCCGACTACTCGCAAGTAAGCGAGCAGCCGGGAAAAGCCACAGAACTAGCTAGACCTTCTGCAGCCCTGGGCTCAGCCCGGGGCTGTGGAAAAACCAGGCCACAAGCAGATCCAGTTATCCTGGGTCAAGGGAGGGTTTAGCAAGGCCTGACCCTGGGATCCCCTGTGCATTGTCTGCATGCACAGCATGGAGCCCGGGCCTCGCACCGGGCTAAACCCTCATCTAGGAAGGCCCTTAGACAATGGAATGTCTGAACACACATAGACTTGCCACACAGACATGGTCCATGGAAATGTCCGAGCTGTAGTAATGCAATAGCTGAGTATTAACTGTGAGCCAGGAATTCCTGGTTCAATTTTCACCTCTGCCATAAATTCATGAGGTGGTCTTAGACAAGTCATATCTCTCCCTCCCTCCCTCCCTCTCTCTCTGTTTCTACACCTCCCGGTGTTCAGGGAGGGAGGGAGGCTCTCATGAGATCCTGGTTGCGAGAGCCCCCCCCCCCCGTGTGCACATGTGGTGGTGATGTCACGGGAGGAACCAGGGACATTGCAGGTGCTGTCCTGCCCCCTCAGTTGGGCCTGTCATGCATTAGTGAAGCCCTGCTGCAGCAAAAATGAGAGTTTAAAAAGAAAGAAACTCCCCCCCCCTGAAACTGCCCCCAAACCATTCCCTGCCATCCCAGGGGTGGTGACATTGCTGCCACCCCTCCCCTGATGGGCACAGAGCCTCAGAACATGGCTCTGTGTCCTTTTCTGGCACTACGCTTACACATGAGTAAGTGTATAGGCAGTCAGTGCAATTCCTTTAAGACCAGCATTATGTGGTCTCTGTAAGATGTACCTGCCAGCAGTCTAGCTGCTGCATTTTGCACTAACTGCAACTTCTGAGTCATCTTCAAGGACAGTCCCATGTAGAGTGCATTGCAGTAGTCTAATCGGGAAGCTAACAGTGCATGCACCACTGTGGCTAGGTTGTCCCTGTCCAGGAAAGGCCGTAGCTGGTGGATCAGCCAAATCTGACCCCAAGTACTCTGTGCCACGGAGTCCACCTGAGCCTCCAGTGACAGATGGATCTATGAGTACTCCCAAGCTACGCACCTGCTCCTTCAGAGGGAGCACCACCTTATCCAGATCATATTGATATAGGACGGGATATAAATGTTTTAAATAAACAAATAAATAAATAAATGAGTAAGCGTGGCACCAGGTGCCCACACTTTCCATGGTCTTGGGATGGTCCTGAGACCACAGGAAGAATTGGCTTTTCCCAGCATTTATTTATCCTTGGGAAAAGCTGTGCTTTGGACACACAGGGACTCGCCCTCTCTCTTTCTCTCTCTCTCTGGCTCATCATAATGTGTTTTTTATATTTGTGTGTATGTGTCTGTTTTAAATGTAGTTTTATTTTAGTGGATGTGTGTGCGTGAGAGTGTGTGTGTGTTCACCACCAAAAGATTTTTAATTATTTATTCTAAGGAGTGGAGGAATGAAGATCTATGATAAAGGTCAGGAACTTCAACAATGCAACAAATAAGTGTTAAGCAAATTCCTGAACCAGCGGTTTTTAGGGATTTTCAGAAGACAACAATAATGGCATTATCAGGATACATCAATGCATCTAGAATACATCAATGCAACTGACTTGAACCTTGAATGAATGAGACCCTACACATGAGGGTTGCATTTCTTTTGTAGTGTGACCCATGCACTACAAAAGAAGAGGGAATCACATGAGAACTGCCTTCACAGGCAACTTGAGCCCTACACTCACTCTCATGCTTCCCTGTATATACACAATTTCTGGCCCATGCTGTACACTTCAAATATGCAGATGTCACAGAGATGTGTGTGTGGGGGGGGGGGGGATACTATAATGAATTATTTCTTCAAGTGATTTCTTTCTGAAATTAAGAGACATTTTCCATATAGTTGCTGTTATGTTGGCTTAAAGAACCATTTTTCATAGCAGAATATTCCCCCACTCAGATATTGCCCTGTGACCCTGAATTATGTGCTTATTATGCTCCAGGCACTTCATTATATCTTATTCAAAACTTGTCTGGATATATGAACTTCTGCATAAAATTCCCAGGGCAACAGTTTTGAGACTCAAATGGTCTAATTAAAAATAACACAGAGAGAAAGAAAAAGAAAAAAACAGATTGCAAATATATTGTAAATAAACCACAGTTTGAAATTCTGCAGAAGCTCAGTTTAAATTAATTACACATCTGGTTCTGTTATAACTTATTAAAAATACTTGTAACCTAAGAACATGTTTTCTTGTATCTTTGTTGTTCTTGGCCAGATGTACTTCACATGGAAGCATGCCATTACTTTTCTCCTGACTCTTTCAAAAATCTCCAGCCTGAACCTATGCATGTTTACTCAAAAACAAGGCTCACTGTTAAATGAAGGGATGGTGAAGTTCTTCACATTTCTCCGCAAATCTTGTTCTGACTCAGGTTCTTAAAGCATGCAAGCCCTTTCAAAAGTCTATATCTGCATCTGCAACAACAGACAGAGCATACCAAAATCATACTAAAGTAACTGCATTAACAATGAATGTACTTTCATCAACTGTTTGTCATGTTATTATTGATACTTTTCCATTTGTACAGCCCAAGGTTGTGGACAAGATCCCCGAAGGAGTGAGGTCAACCACCTGTACACAGGACCTTTGTCCTTTTTGTATGCTCATGTCATCCAGAGGTGGCCTGGCTAAGTGGATAATAGGAGTGGGAAATGCATCCTTGAGGGAAAGAAGTTATGGGGTTAAATCTCTCTCTCTCTCTCTCTCACACACACACACACACACACACACACTTTTTCTCTGTGGGCGTGTATGAGTAGGTATTCATTAGTCAGTTCCAGCCAAAAAATAGTTTAGAGATTAAAAAAAAATAGTTAATGGTCAGGAAATTGAGCTCAGGAAGCCAGGGGATTATACAGTTCAACCAAAAGGTTTGAGGACGAGGTAATAAAAATGTATTAGTTTAGAAAACCAGGAAATTATGAGGTACAATAGAAGCCAATTTGGCCAAACTGACAGAATCAAATGTTTCAGAAGCCTGGTATTAATTCAATGCAATAATAATAATAATAATAATAATAATAATAATAATAATAATAATAATAGAAAATTATTTCTTACCCGCCTTGATTTTGATCAAGGCAGGGAACAACAATAAATGATAAAATACGTAAAATTGAATTAAAACATAATATACATTGTTAAAAACATCCTAAAAGAACATCCTAAAAGCATTCTAAACACATTTTAAAATTCCACTAGATAGGCCTGCCAGAAGAGATCAGTCTTTATAGTTTTCTTGAATGCTAGTAGACTGTTAAGTTGACGAGTCTCCTCTGGGTAACAGCTTTTAATTTAGTTTCTGCTAGCTGAAGTAGATTTTTCCCAGAGGACATGAGTGTGCAGCGTCGGATTGTACGAGAGAAGGCGATCCCGCAGGTAGCCTGGACCCAAAATATGTAGGGCTTTAAAGGTGATAACCAACACTTTATACTTTGCTCGGAAACTAATTGGCAGCCAGTGAAAAGATTTTAAAACTGGTGTAATGTGGTCATCCCTAGGTGCACCGATGACCAACCAGGCTGCCATATTTAGAACTAGTTGAAGTTTCTGGACTAGGCACAAAGGGAGCCCTATGTAGAGCACATTGCAGAAGTCGAGCCTTGAAGTTACCAGCGTGTGCACTACCATCTTTAGGTCTTCTAACTCTAGGAAGGGGCTCAGCTGATGTATCAGTCAAAGCTGATAGTAACAACGACGTTCATAATGTGGAGCACATCATTTTATTCAAGCCATACATACACCAAACAACTAAACATTCTTGTAATCACACATAGTGTAGCCATGCATGATAGTTTTACTTACTCCTGTATTAGCATGTGCAGCCCCAATTCTGATCAGGACCATAGTGCTCTGGGAGGGGTGTTAAACCTTCCCCATATTTTCTTCCAAATTAAAGCCCCTATGGGTTCTTTTTTTAAGAGATGGAGGGCGGGGAAGCCTCCATTGACTCCAGTGGAGATTCTTTTCCCCATGCTAGGGTTGAAATTTCAGGAGAAATGGGGAGGGAGAGGTTAATGGGAGGAGTCTAGTTTAGTAATAAAGCACATGCTTTGCATACAGAGGGTCCCAGGTTCAATCCCTAGGTAGGGTGGGAATAGTCCTTGCCTAAACCCCAGGAGAGCTGCTGCTACAGTGCTGACAATACTAAGCTAGATGGAACAATGGTCTGACTCCATATAAGGCAGTGTCTGGCTGTCACTGGCTAGCCCTGGATAAGAATGGGGTGAGCCATCAGAATGGAAATTCCATGGTGTCCATTATCTGAAATACATCAAAGGTATGCTGGATCTTGCATAAATATAAGCGATTCTAAGTATTGACAACTTTATTGTCCTTGGTCATGCTACAGAGCATTTAGTAGCAACCTATGACACAGAAATGAAGCAGATGCAACTTTTGCCATCCCTTTATCTCCATGTCAAGAAACAGTTCACCTGAGATAATCACACATGTGTCAGGCTACTGTTAAAGATGAAGGAGCAAGGATAGTGTGTTTGTTTGTATCAGCAACACCTGAGATTCTCCTCTGCTTAGAGCACCCTTCCCCAACATGGTGTCCTTCAGATGTTTTGGTCCACTGCTCCCATAATTCCTAACCATTGGTCATGTTGGGGCTGATGAGAGTTGAAATCCAAAACATGTGGCGGGCACTGGGCTGTGGAAGGCTGGCCTAAATTGACCAGATGACAAGGAGGAAGCTATACCTTTTATAGCCTGCGCATGGTAAGTTGAACCTGTCAAAAATCTCTATTCTAAACCACTATGGAAGGTACAGGAACATTGTCTGTGATGGCATCTGGAGGCCTTATGCCTGTTTCTTTGGACAAATCACTCCTTTTCAGGGATAATTGGCTCTAATGACTGATAGATCAGGAGAGATAAAGAGGTCCTCACTCAGACAAGTCCATTTAGTAACCATCCCTAATTAAACAAAGCAATTTGCACTTTGACAAAGAGCCCTCTGTGACAGGAATTGTCAAAGACGTGTACAAAATGCTTTAGAAGAGACAGTGGCTGATCTTACTGCTTTCACACTTTCTCTCCAGTACTTTCAGAGAAGAATTCCTCAGGTGTGCACCATTTTCATTTTAACAACTGGGGTGTATTGACCCCCCCACCATGTATTTAATCCTTTGTTTCCCCAGATGCAAAGTATATATTATACTCACATGGAGAAATTGATCAGCATGCAACTGACTAGCTGCTGATCCATATTTCAAAATCGTCAATGTACTCATATGCTGTGTCACAGTCCTAGATAGTCATATGCTCTCAGTAAGTACAAGGAATTGCTTTAACACCCACAGTGTATAAATCTATGGTCAGCTTCTATTTTTGCCAACTCCCAGTTTTGCCTGTTCCTCACTTCTCCCCTGCTTACATGTCAGTTCAGTCTGCAGTCCTGTCCACATTTACCTAGGAGTAAGTCTCATTAAACACAGTGGATCTTACTACTGAGTAAAGCTGCACTTCACAAATCCATCTGAGGCCTGTTTTAGCTGAGGAGCTCATCATTTGCTAAAACTATTCCAAGACTGTACAGCTTCAGGTGGAGAATTGCAGGACTAAAGGGTACCAGAGGTGAGCCAGGAACACTCACACTAGGGCTGTGCACCACCTCGGGCCAAGGCCCCAAATGCAATGCAAGGCGAGCTGATTTGGCCCACCTCACCTCGGTTCTGAGGCAGTTTCGGCTCAGCCCGATGCACCCCAAAGCTGATTGGCACTGAAGCTTCAGGGCACTTCGGAGCACTTTGGACCAGCACTGGGAGGTCCTCCTTACCTGCTGCCATTGCCACCACTGCCTCTTCGTCGCTCCTGCCAGCCTCTGGCACTGGATGTCAGTAGAACCAGGCTGTGTGTGATTTTAAGATATGGTGGGGGATCTGCAGATTAGTACCCCTAGAGGTACTTAGTACCTCTATGGCCACAAACTACGATGGTACTAATCACCACAGCCCCCACGATACCTTAAAATAATGTGTGGCCTGGTTCTACTGACATCTGGCACTGGAAGCCAGCAGGTGCAACGAAGAGGCGGTGGTGGCAGTGGTAATAGCAGAAGGTAAGTGGGGTGAGCAGGGATAGGGAAGCTTTTCTCATTACCAGCTGTGCAGCTGGCGCCTTTGATGGTCCAAATCTCGCCTTGGCTTCAGCACTCAGGCAAGTCAGGCAAACCCCAAAGCACCCCTGAGGTGAATCAAGGCTGCTTCCGGGGCTCCAAACCAGCCTCTGAGGTAAGTCGGGGGGGGGGGGTCGGTGCACAGCCCTAACTCACACCCCTTCAAATCTTTCTTCAGCCATGGATAGATCTTTGATATCTTCCATCATCACCTCAAAACGCAAGACTTTGGCATGAAAATAGTACACATACCCATCCAGTAATTGACTTATAAGTGATGGGTGATGCATTATGTGTCTGACAATCCTATACAGTATGACCCGTTGAACTCAGTGAGGCTTACTGCTGAGTTGACACATATAGGATTGTGCTGCATATTATTTAAAGAGAACAGGGATAAAATAACACATTTGGACTAGTACGAACAAAGAAGTTCCTGGTTTAAATATCACGTCAAAAACAGCCTTACTAGATGGCCTTAGGCAAGTGGCCTCTGCTCTCTTCCCCCACCCCACTGCATTGTGGTGGTAAAAAAAATACCAACTGACTTTATAATTCTAAGGATTACTGAGATAATACATGTATAGAAATATGAAGTGATTCTTCCTAGAAATTGCTGTTTGTCCCATAAAGGAAGCCATACAGGAACAGCTGGGGCAAGTAGCAGCTTCAAGTGAAATCAATTTAGATCAGGAAAATCCTTAAGGTGAAAGGGTTGCCTGTATGTCAGTGGCATATCTGTCTATATGTGGCCCAAACTGGAAGAGCCAAAGTGAGATTTTGTATCAGATTTTTAAAAATGAATAAAAGCCACTCAGCTTCATGGCCCCAAACTGAAATGAGCCCCACATATATGGGGAAAACTGATGCCATATGTTGCTTCATCTCAGCTGGTTTGACCCACAGACAGGCACAGGCACAGGTGCACACACCCATAATTGTCTTATATGTGAAGGACTACAAGAGACACAGGCTGTTGACTTACAGTGTATGTGACAGGCTATGAGGAGGAGGAGGAGGAGGAGGAGGAGGAGGAGGAGGAGGAGGAGAAGAAGAAGAAGAAGAAGAAGAAGAAGAAGAAGAAGAAGAAGAAGAAGAAGAAGAAGAAGAAGAAGAAGAAGCTTTCCCTGGCTGTAAAGGAAACTCATGAACATTTACAGAGTAGTAGTTCCACAACGACTCTCCAGATGACAAATACAGTGAGATTGCGTAATGGAGTTTGTGGATATATCACGGACAGAGATATGTTTTCAGTGAAGCCTGTAGATAGATATCACACACAGTTTTGGTTTGATTGCTCAGATAAATACATAATAAAAATTGTTGATAAAGACAACACAAACGTTTTCTTGGAAATGAGATTCCAGTTGTATTTGTAAGCTAGATATGTTTCAAAGGCAGTGATCAGATTCAAGGGAGAATGGAGCTTTCATAGGTGTGTAGAAGAAGACATTTGGCAGGTGCAACTTGTCATGTGGGGAGGAGAGAAAAGTTAGACCTGTTGAAATTCCAAGTTGTTGAATGATGTAGCAGCTTAAAAAGAAGCACATATTTCTGTTTCAAGATAATGTACTGCAAAAATGGAGGAAGGAGAGAGAGGGAAAGGTATGTGTATAGAAATTCACAGAATCTGAGATGAGGACTATCATTTTGTCCAGTTCTACTAGCCTACAGCTATTTCTATTTCTTTCTTTTTCTTGATTATATGCCTTGTGCCGCTGCACAAATTCAGCCTCCATGTCAAGAAATTAAATGAAACACAAAAGAAGCAAGTGCACCCTGAATACGCTGCAGACTTTTCTCCATTTGATTGTTTCTCATTTTCCATTACAATGCTTTGTGCAATTGTGCAAATTCACTCCCCGATAGTCTCCTTGCAGAGAAATGAAATAAAATACGAAGCAATCATGTGTTGTTGCTATAGAGAATAGGTAGCTGGACAATTTTCCTCTGAGCTTTAAAAAAATCTGTGCAGAACCCAAGAAGAAAATGGAAGCCCAACCATGACCTCACAATATTATTGTTATTTGACTAAAGGTCAAATATGCCTGATGGATACATAAGGCTTAGAGATATTTCATGTGTTTTCTTTAAACCATGGTTAAGTGTTACACCTCAGCATTTAAACCATGGTTAAGTATTGGTTGCAAGTTAGGATGTGGAAACATGGTTTAAAATGGATTTGCAAATCACAGTGTCTGTCGATAACTGTGATTAACTGTTACTCCCAGCATAGTGAAGTGACCTGCCTCGTGCGGCACCATCAAGAACAGATAGAGAACTTGCATTGCTGCCCCTCATGTCTGCACCTGCCTCTCAGGATGCCTTTGTGCCACCACCTTATTCCCTTCTCTGGGAAGCATTTAGGTCAGAGGTGCAGAACCTCTTTTAGCCTGATGGCCAAATTCCATTTCTGAAAAACTCTTGCAGACCACATTTCAGTGATGGATGGGGCTGACAGCAAAAGGGGGAAGTACCATAGACAATGGGGATAGGGCTAAAATTGCCAGAAATATCAAAATATATTCTCTTACTGCCAGTAATGAAGTCTTAGGAGAGATATTGCAACCTTTAAGGATTTGGAAAGGACTGAACAAAAGCTGTTAAATCACCAAATGATTGGTTGTTGGGAGACAGGGGTGAGGCTAGGGGAAGGTTGCGTGGCCATCTGGGGAATACTGGAGGAATTTAAATCATGCCCATATATGGTATATCTTAATGTAACTAAGTGCAAATTTATATAATTGAAGTAATCACAGATCATCACCCTGCCTAACCATGCCTCCATTTCCCCCTTCTTCTGTTGTTTCTATATGTTTCCTTTTAGATAGTAAGCCCCTTGGTGTAGAGACCTGCCATGGATGTTCTTGGTAAGTGCCAAATACATAGAATAATAATAATAATAATAATAATAATAATAATAATAACAACAACAACAACAACAACAACAACAACAACAACAACAACTACTACTACTACTACTACTACTACTACTTGAATGCCAGCAAGTTGGTGACACTGTGGGTGAGTGATTCTAATATTCAGGAGATCTGTACTGGAGGGGGTTGCTCTCCCTTCTGAAGGAATTGGTAAGGCATCTGGGATTTCTCCTGGATTCATTATCATTTGACACTCAGCTGAGAGTCTTCAACAAGATTCTGCTGGTTTGACAGCTGTAGCTCTTCCTGAACAGCTTGGCCATGGCGGACCAGGTGCTGGTGAACCTGAGATTGGAATACTGCAATTTATTTATTTAAAATATTTATATCCTGCCCTATATCACTAAGATCTCAGGATGGTGTACAGATAAAAACATACAGTATAAAACAATAAATATACACAGTTAAAAAAGAAATTAAACCATGATCCAAGTTAAAACAATATATAATTTAAAAGCAATAGATGCAGTTAAAACAGTTAAAACAATGTGCCAGTGAGTTTAACCATCAAAGGCTTTGTTAAAAAGCCATGTTTTTACTTGGCGTCGAAATGCAATCAATGTTGGCACCAATCAGGCCTCCAAGGGGAGGGCATTCCACAGTCGGGGTGCCACCTCAGAGAAAGCCCTCTTCCATGTCCCACCATAGTGTATGTGTTGCATTGGTGGGATGCAGAGAAGGGCTATTGTAGGAATAACCATGGGATTGTAGGAATATTGTATTGTAGGAATACCCATGGGATTGGTCCAGAAACTGCAGCTGGTCCAGAATGCAGCTTCTTATTCCCGGAATGGAGTAAGCCATCAACAGCACATAACATCTGTGCTGAAGGATCTTCAGTAGCAGCTGCCAATATGTTACTGTACCAAATTAACAGTTTTGACATTAGTGAACAAAGCCCTGAACAATTAGGAAGCAACCTGTCAAGGACTGTCCCACCCCATCTAGCTCTGCCCAACCACATTTATCCCTTACTGTCCTTGCATCTCCCATCCTCCTCTTTCCATTGCGAACCCTTAGTTTGTAAACATCTTAGGACTAGGAATGGGTGAGCGAGCCATGTTTGAGCTTGCCAAGATTCTCCTAACCTCAGCATGCTGCTTATCTCTCTTCAATTTGTGCTCACATTTGCAATCACTGCTCATTTTGCATGAATGGGAAGATTGAGCAAAACTGAGCCCTATTGAACGTGGAAGTTGTGCAAACAACTCCCAAATGTGTGCAAATTTCTTCAATAGGTTAAAGCTTGGGTGATTTAAAATAGGAGTAGCTTGAGAAAATTGTGCATTTTTCCAGTACACATTTTATAAATGAGGAGGTAAGTTTTGGAATTTGCAGATATTTGTGGAAAATGCACTCCTGTTGGAAAAAATCCTATCCATCCCTAATTAGGATGGGACCTCACCTTTCTGTTTATGCTGTAAAGCAGGGGATTTTGGACTAGAACTCCCATAAGCTCCAGCCAGTATGGCCGATGGTCAGGAATTAGCAGTCCAAAATATTTGGAGCTCATCAGGTTGCCTACCCCTGCTGCAAAGCACCATGTTTAAAAAACTAATTAATCGTATTGTAATTTATTTGAAATTAGTAGCCACGGTCAATATTTTTTAAAGCAGACTTTTGTTTAAGATTCCGATACCGCACAGATCTGGCTTATTGCTTCTAACATCTTGAGGCACAGAACAAGATGATTTGCAAAGACATGGCTGTGACAAAGGGGGGGGAATGGAAGTTGAAAAGTTAATGGGGTTCAAGAACTGTCAGAACTGCCGTTTCTTTGGGATGCGTTGAGAATGTTTGGTTTCTGTGGCGCTTATAAGGTTGACTTCAGTGTCTATGAAGGGTGAAATTGTTGCTGCAAAAAGAAGCCAGAGTAGCTAAATGCCCCTGAATGCTTGGGTATTTTAGCTGACATTAGAACATAGGAATGTGTTATAGTTTAACGCTCAAACAGCAATGTTGCTTTATCTGTATTTTCCACAATGCCAGTCAATGTCACAACCACACAGAGATCATTCACTGCCTCGGGGTATGTCAAGATGTAGCTTAAATGTGGGATGGAAAAGACCCATCTGAATAGATTGACTGCTTTTCACAAACACATTGTCATGAAAATTGATGTCAAACCAAGTTATCAAAAACCTCGACCTTTGCTCAGATGCTTGCCTTTTGGAACCATGGAAATAAATACCACCAAACGTGTTTTACCTTGTCCTGCTTGCATCATGGCCCACGAAACTGCACAGTGGTGCTCTTGTGTCCTGCTCTTCATCCATTCAGCTAAATGCTATTTTTGCTGAGCCCTCACAAAAGGCCACTCTTGGTACAAATAATGGTGACAAGAGTGAAGTGTAAGTCCTTTGCTCTGCGCAAACAGGAAAACTGTACAAACTGAGCACTGAAAAAAGGGAAATTTGCACAACTTCCTTGATAGATTATGTGGGGCTGATTCAGTTTACAGGGGAATTTGCACGAAATTGAACTGGGATAGTTGCATGAATGTGAGCACATGTCCAGCAATTTGTGAACACTTTCAGCAGATACATACTCGCAACCATGTTTGGTGCTAGAAAAAAAAATATTGTCATACACCCTGAGCCAGGAATCAGGGATTCTGTCCTAGGCACAGAGTGATAAGTTTCCAAAATCTTCTCTTTCAACTTCACCTCCCTTTTAGCTTTTATTATATTTCTCCTGTCCATACCACAAAATGGTTCAGAAAATGCGGGTATAGCTGCTCACAGACATCTGGGATAGTATTATAGAAATTACAAACAAACAAAAGAAGAATTGTTATTGCAATGAATCAACAGAATACGAAACCACTTTAATATATTGTATACTCTTTCCAGTGCCTCCTTCACAAGAAAAAAATACCTACATTATAACCTCCTACACACCAGGCACATGCTAAGAGAAGGAGATTGGTTTGACATATTTCTCCTATGGTAGCTTGTACTAATAGTCACCACCATATGCTTTTATGCCTATACCCATTTTTGGAAGTTTATAAACTAAAAGAACATATAAAGAGAAAAGGAACAGAGGCAGATGGAGCTGAACAGATTCTGTTCTCTGCTGAATTGATGAAAACCCAACCCAATTTTTCTGATCTAAGCAGAGTTAATCCAAATTCTTAACACAATTTTGAAACCGTCACAATGGGAATAGCAACCCTGTTTATCTTTTCTTCTGCTTTTCTAAGCAGAAAATTCATCTTTTACATTTCATAAATAATATTTACTGATCTCTGATATAGAGACAGTATGCCAGTGTGCAAGGTGAAGTCAAGTTTTTTGTTTCAGCCGTGTTGCTGGGAGTAACAGTTGAAGATTTATGGGTAGTGGGTTTAATGCAGATTGTTGCTACTGTCATTGTAGTTTGTAGCTCATGGATGGTGTTATGTTCAAGGTTAGTGATGACCACAAGCCCATTTTAAACAAAACAATTTGCATTTAAGAGCCAATAGCCCTGCGAACCTCTGTACTGAAACACGAGAAGATAAGAATTGCTTTTCTGGAGAATATTTATCAAGGCCAATATTCATCTTCCTTCCAGACATATCCAGCCAGATGTTACTCTGTAGAGCACCATGTACACTGATGGTGCTATATAAATAATAATAATAATAATAATAATAATAATAATAATAATAATGCCTTTATGATGCCAACAAGTAGGGACCAAAGTTGGCAACCATCTCCTGTTATCTGTCCACAGTATCCAGAACCCAGAAGTGTACAGCATTAGGGTTCCATTTAGATGTCATGAGAAATAGTCATTCATAGGGACAGACAACAGGGGATGGTTGTCAAATTTGGACCCTAGTTAGGGTCCTCCCGTGGGCTTATGTAATTCAGGCAAGTTGTACTGCAGGCCTATGGACCAACCTGGTCTGCTTGGGAGGCCAATCCATCCCTCTGGGCTTTCCCAGAGAGGTTTGCTCCATCTAAATGAACTCAGGCTCACCTAGGGATGTCATGGGCGTCTGTCTGGAGCTCGAGGCCTGACCATTTCTTGCCAGTTTGCCTCCCCACCTGGCCCGGCTGCCAGTCTGCAATCCCTGAGCTTGCCTGACTGGGTGCTATCCAAGGTGCTGAACCCATTTTGAGGATAGGGTTCAGTACTTTGATGAGATTCTTTAGAGTTCTGGGTGGTTCAGACTGAATCTCTTAATGTATTTAAAGCCTCAAAATCAGAGCTACCATCCTCCACATACCAAGACATTCAAGAATCAACTAGTCATTGCCACAGACTATTCCCAGGAAGAAGGTGAATACTTCCAGCTTTAGAATGTAAAATACTGCTCTCTTAAAAATGCATCTTTCAGGCCAGACTTATTTAATACTGCTGCTATGGATTAACTCCATTAAAAATGAGCTTTCTCTCTTTCCTCCTCCTCTCCTCTCTGAGCACCATTCTATTGTTTGTACTCAGACATTTCTGAGATCAGTCTGAAACTAGCCATGAATAGCAATTCGCAGACTCTTTTTAGAACAGCACCTTCTTTCCCTTGCAAACATTCCATTGTCTGTACAGAACATTTAAACACACACACCAAAATACACATATCCTGCCAAAAACACACACCATCCTGCCATGGAATTTTTCCATCTTAGATGACATAATGGTATTTTAATGACATTTGACAGAACAAGACTTCTGTGAGAAACAATTGGAATTCAAGATAAATGGCCCAATGTAGGAAGGGCACGCTGCATACTGAGACAGTTTGGCTCACTTTCTGGATCCGTCCTGTGCAAAAGGACATAGACAAAAAATAATAAGCTTGCATTGGACATCTAAGCTGGATTTGCCTTGCTGAACTGAGGCCAAGTCTAAACCTGCCTGTTGAACGGATTGTCAGAGTAATCAGCCCTGACAATGTTGATCGCTTACCCACTCCCGTTGCATCAGTGGGTGACCAGAGATGCCTAGAGCTGAAATGAATTTGTTCCGCCCAATTTCTCTCACTGAATTTATTTATTTATTAGATATTTTATCCTGCCTTTCATGCTAACTACCTTCACAAGGCAACTCACACCATGTGCCATAACAATAATATACTAATGGCACAATCCTACCTGGATGTCCATCAGCCTCTGAACTCAGAGACTGATGGACACCCTATGAAGAGCAGGAAGAGGTGATCACCACCTCTGAGTGCCTCTTGCTTTGTATTTCAGCTGGATGGGGCTTTAGGTGCCCCATTTAGCTGAGGCATTGGGAAGGGGAGAGAAGGGGGCTGACATAGCTCATACCCCTGCTTTCCCAGACCCCCACCCTCCCCACAGAGAGAAGATGGCCCTTTCCATCCTCCCTGAGGTCACTTTTCTAAGCTCAGAAAGGCAGGTGGCACAGATCTCTCTGTGCCGACTGTGAAGGGGTGAGGGCAGTACAGAGAGCTCAGACTCCATGATTGGAATGTTGTCTCTGACCTTGGATCCAGGAATCCAAACTGTCTTATGGCTCCCCAGACACCGTCTAGGGCCTATAGGTTTTCTCTCTGCGATACAGGTGATTAAAACAACAACAAAACACAATAGCAACAATAGTAATAGAGTTCTTAATAATAGCAGTAACAGGCATGGTTATTAGCACACAGTGCCATAAGATTACCCAAAGGCAGACATCTTTAAGGCTCTCCCAAAGGCCCACAAAGGAAGAGCCATACATATTTTCCAGGGGAGAGTATTCCAAAGACACAGGGCCACCAAACAAAAGACCCCTTCCCTGATATTTGGTGATCAAACAACTTTCACTGGTGGACCAGAGAGCAGAGTCTCCATTGGGAATCCTAAAACATTGGCAGGTTCATATGTATATAAGTAATCCATCAGACTGCCTGCTTCCAAAACATTTGCAGCATTAAAGGTTAATTGTATGAACAACTTAAACTGGAACCAGAAACCAACAGGCAGCTATCGTAAGTGCAGAATACAAAAGCCTAGTTCCTGCAAGCAATCTCTCTGCCACATGCTGCACCAGTTCAAGGGCACATTAGAGCACATTAATGTGATCTATTCTGAATATGTATTACTGAGGGACAAGATCAGCTTTCTCTAGAGAAGGCCACTGCAGCTGGTGAATCAGCCAACGGTGGTAAAAAGTACACCTGGCCACTGGTAACACATCCATAGATTACGCTGAGTTCAGGAGCACTTCCAAATGGTGTGCCGGGCCCTTTAGGGGGAGTGTAATCCCATCCAGGACCAGTTTTATATGAATATCCAGTTCAGCAGACTTCCATCTGCTCTAAATTAAGTTTCAGATGCTTAACATTCTCAGATATCTCTAAACATTAGAATATGTGCCCATTTTGTGTTTATACATCCTATGATGTTTGATTTCAAGATTTGATATTCCACAGTATTTGGTGATTGGCCTGTGCTGGTAGTAAATATTTGGAAATAGTTAATGGTTGGCATCCAATGATATTTGAATAGGAGAGAACTTGATAATTGATATGCAGTGGTTTTTCTTAGATGCCACACAGCCATCTTTAGTATCTGACAGCTTGTGAGATTTCACAAGATGCCTGTGCTTAGATGGTAAAGTTCCATCCAGAGATCAGACAGGCCAGAAGCAGGTGGGTAGTCAAGGTTAGGCGGATGGTTAGGTTATCAAAAGTAGGGTGACCACATGAAAAGGAGGAAAGGGCTCCTGTATCTTTAACAGTTGCATAGAAAAGGGGATTTCAGCTGGTGTCATTTGTATATGTGTAGAACCTGGTGAAATTCCCTCTTCATCACAACAGTTAAAGCTATTCTAGAGTGACCAGATTTAAAAGAGGGCAGGGCACCTTCAGTTTTAACTGTTGTGATGAAGAGGGAAATTCACCAGGTTCCCCATATATACAAATGACACCTGCTGAAAATTCCTTTTCAATACAACTGTTAAAGATACAGGACACCTGTCCTCCTTTTCATATGGTCACCCTACCAAAAGTGGCAGACCAGTGAGAGGAAAGGGTGAACAGGAGACCATAGAGATACTCTTAGCAATGGAAAGTATTAAGCTTAGGCTGAGGTATTAAGCCTGAAGCAATAGTTATACCATGTCAGCCAGGCCTCTTTTGCCACCTCCAGATCAACAGGCCTGTGTGGGCTGATGAGCTGTAGTACTCCTACACCCTGTAATGGTAGAGGGTGTAAACTAACTTCCTCATAACTTACACTGCTTCCTCCCTGGTGCTTTGAACACTACTTTGGCACTGTTCGAGGCACCAGGGATGCTTCAAAATGAAGTTTTCACAAAGCACCTTGGGACGGGGAGGGGGAGTTAATGGAGAGAGGAAGGGGCAGAGACAGTGGCCTGCTGTTGCCATGGCTGCTGAAGCAACAGCAGCAGAAGGCACATAGAGGTGCTTGAATGCTCACAGGAGTAGGTGGAAGGACTCAGAGCCATATGTTCCTGAACATGATGGGGGCCAGATACGACTTGAAATTTACCAAACCATTTTCTGTTTTGAACTGAGCATGAATTGAATTGGAGGTTCATTTTCCACCTCCACCACCCACCACCCTGCTACCTGATATAATTTTAACTGGAGACAGTGATGTCAGGGTCTGAACATTCTGCAAAGCAAGCTTCTATTCTATGACTGATCTGCGACACCCTCAGAACTAAATTACGTACTATGCTAATCAGGAAGTGTATAGTTGAGTCTTGACTCTTTTTTGGGGGGGTACTCTAGTCTGTGTGCATGACTCTAATTTAGATTGGGAACACCATGCCCTGATCTGCAACACCTCCAGGAGCATGGTGTTCCTGATCCAAATCAGGGCTGCATGTGCTTACACTAGAGTAAAAAAGGAAAAAGGCTGGCTTTGGCTACAAGTATAGACTGTCTTTCAATATAGCTGAGAAACAGATTTAGCACCTCATCTGCATTTTGTAAGAACTAGGGCTAGATCTACACTACTGCTTTAGAGCAGCATTGAAGTACACTGATATCTGTTTGGGCACATTCCATATATCACTTTCCTAGTCTTATTTAATGGTGGTGGGACCTTGGGGAGCGCTCGCCCCACGAGCACTTGCGCCGCCACCAGTGCAGCCCACCTCCATGAACAGGACCCTGCAACCCCTTGCCAAGGCCACCATTGATGCAGCAAGGGGAATGTGCAATTTCTGTAGGTTCCAGAAAGGAACCTTTCCCCCCCCCCATGCCAATGAGGGCCTTAAAGTCCCCATTAATGCAAGGGTAACCCCTTTAATAGACCCCCCCACAGTGGCAAGGGGAATGCACAAATTCCCCAAGCCTGGGAAATTGCGTATTTTCCCAGCCTTGGGGAAATCATGCATTTCTATCCCTCCTTCTCATGCCAATGGGGGCCTTAAAGGTGTTAATAACGTCTTTAAGTCCCCATTAGTGCAGGGGGGGCATGTAAATTCCTGCAAGTTGGGGAAATTGCATATTTTTACTGCTGTGTTAATGATGGCCATTATTAACACGGCAGGGGGAAAGGCACGATAGGGTCTTTTTAGGGGCTCGCAAGTGCTAGGGAGCAGGTCTGTCCTCACACTGGGCACATCCGCTTGGGTCTATAAATGCCAAATGCAGGGGCATCACTGCCCTCGCAGACCCAAAAGGACACTGGCACCATCCCTAGTGTTATTTCTTGGGGTGTGTACGGACCCCCCCAATCCGCTTCTCTTCCAGATCCGCAATTTGCGGATCAGGCCGCTTCGCTTCACCTCACTCCGCCTATAGTCCGCTCCGCTCCGCTGCGGAGCTCCGGATCTGGATCGGAGCTCCGCTTTCCCCCCATAGGCTTGCATTGAAATACAAAAAAGTATGCAACTTTTTTTCTGTTAAAGTTAGAAACATCACATTTGGCACCATTACACCTCATGGACGTATACAGACGCATGCCAAGACTCAAGCCAATCCCATCATTCCCTGATTTTTTGGGAACTTATGAAAATCGGACACCCCATTTGCAGACATGGGCTGTTCTCTGACGTTTTGACAGATTAAAAAAATTGAAGTGGGCACCCCCACAGATGCCATCTAGAGCCACATTCATGGCAAGACTCAAGCCAATCCCATCATCCCCTGATTTTTGGCGGGGCTCTAAACTTTTAACTCACCCCAATTCACACCCCTTTCAATATCTCCGTCAATTTTCATGTTAGAAACCTCAAACTCACCACCATGATAGATTATCCAGGGATACACATGCATGCTGAGACTCAAGCCAATCCCACCATCCCCTAATTTTTGGGGAATTTATGAAAATCGGACACCCCAGTATCTCAGGGATTTAAAGCGGCAGACAGCTCAATGGGCCCATTTCAAAGGAAATCCCAACATGCCATGAATTGGGGAGTAGAGATAAACCTAAATATTAATCTTCTTCCACACTTGAAAAAATTGATTTGGAACTTCCAAAAGTCTAAGTGAGCACAGTCAAAGCAAGACACACACAAACCATCCCTGCGAGGCGGGCAGGGGAGGAGGGAGGGAAAGCAGGCAGGCAGCAGACATTTCTGGGGGCATAAGGAGGTGAGCCAAGGATAGTTTCAAAGCCAGTAATGCATATAAAATGGAATAAATAAATAAATAAACAAAGGAGGGGTGGAATTAAAAGCAGCAGTGTTGCTAAAAAAACCAAGATTTTTTTAAAAAGGCTATACCTGTCTTTTACCAGTAAGAGGGGAGTGGACGTGCCCAAGGGGAGGGGGATTAAGAAGTCACCTTTCACTTCAACTCATGAAAGGCATTGCTTCTCCACGGGTTTACCTTTGGAGGGCTCTGATGGCCCTCCAAGGACAGGAGAGTGCACTGGGCACGTCCACATGCCCTAGGGGAGCTCATCCCCTTGCACCACATCTATTCAGTTGTTCCCCAAGGTTAGGGTGGGTAGCAGTGCTGTGTTTCCTATGTTATTTATTTGCTTAGTATATGATTTCAGGTTGTGTTTGTGCATTTGGTGGGGCTACTGCTTTAAAAAACACTGGGAAAAGTCCGTTCAGACTAATTTATTTATTTATTTATTTATTTAATTACATTTATATACCGCCCCACAGCCGAAGCTCTCTGGGCGGTTTACAACATTTAAAAATAGTAAACATTAAAAGTATACAATTTAAAAACACACACACACACACACACACACACATAAAAACAGTATAAAAACAACAGTATCCATTTTAAAACAACAATTGTGGGGTCCATTAAAAACAAACTTAACGTTGTTAAATGCTGTTAAAAAGCTGTTAAAAATGCCTGGGAGAAGAGAAAAGTCTTGACCTGGCGCCGAAAAGATAACAATGTTGGCGCCAGGCGTGCCTCATCGGGGAGATCATTCCACAGTCGGGGGGCCACCACTGAAAAGGCCCTCTCCCTTGTTGCCATCCTCCGAGCTTCCCTTGGAGTAGGCACTCGGAGGAGGACCTTAGATGTTGAGCGCAGTGTACGGGTAGGTTCATGTCGGGAGAGGCGTTCCATCAGGTATTGTGGTCCCAAGCAATGTAGGGCTTTATAGGTTAAGACCAGCACCTTGAATTGGGCTCGGAAACATATAGGCAGCCAATGCAAGCGGGCCAGAATCGGTGTTACATGCTCAAACCTCCCTGTTCCAGCTATCAATCTGGCCACCGCATTTTGCACAAGCTGCAGCTTCCGGACCGTCTTCAAAGGCAGCCCCATGTAGAGGGCATTGCAGTAATCTAATTTGGAAGTTACCAGAGTATGGACAACTGAAGCTAGGTTATCCCTGTCCAGATAGGGGCGTAGCTGGGCCACCAACCGAAGTTGGTAGAAAGCACTCCGTGCCACCGAGGCCACCTGAGCCTCAAGTGACAAAGATGGTTCTAGGAGAACCCCCAAGCTACGAACCTGCTCCTTCAGGGGGAGTGCAACCCCATCCAGAACCGGTTGAACACCCCCCATCCGATCAGAGGAACCACCCACCAGCAGCATCTCAGTCTTGTCTGGATTGAGCTTCAGTTTATTAGCCCTCATCCAGTCCATTGTCGCAGCCAAGCACCGGTTCAGCACATCCACAGCCACACCTGATGAGGATGAAAAGGAGCAGTAGAGCTGCGTGTCGTCAGCGTACTGATGACAGCGCACTCCAAAACTCCGGATGACCGCACCCAACGGTTTCATGTACATGTTAAACAGCATGGGGGACAAGACCGATCCCTGCGGAACTCCATACTGAAGAGTCCACGGGGCCGAGCAATGTCCCCCAAGCACCACCTTCTGGAGCCGTCCTGCTAAGTAGGAGCGGAACCACTGCAATGCAGTGCCCCCCACTCCCAACTCAGCCAAACGTTCCAGAAGGATACCATGGTCGATGGTATCGAAAGCCGCTGAGAGATCAAGGAGAATCAACAAAGTCACACTCCCCCTGTCTTTCTCCCGACATAGGTCATCATACAGGGCGACCAAGGCTGTTTCCATGCCAAAGCCGGGCCTGAAACCCGACTGAAATGGATCCAGATAATCAGTCTCATCCAAGAGTGTCTGGAGCTGGCCCGCCACCACCCGCTCAAGGACCTTGCCCAGGAATGGAACATTTGCTACCGGCCTGTAGTTACTAAGATTTTCCGGGTCCAAGGAAGTTTTCTTCAGGAGTGGTCTCACTACCGCCTCTTTCAGACGGTCTGGCACCACTCCCTCTCGTAGAGAGGCATTAATCACCTCCTTGGCCCAGCCGGCTGTTCCATCCCTACTAGCTTTTATTAGCCAAGAGGGGCAAGGATCCAGTACAGAGGTGGTTGCGCGGACCTGTCCAAGCACCTTGTCCACATCCTCGAGCTGTACCAACTGAAACTCATCCAAGATTACAGGACAAGACTGTACTCTGGACACCTCACTAGATTCACCTGCTATAACACTGGAGTCTAAGTCCTGGCGGATGCAAAAGATTTTATTCTGGAAGTGCCTAGCAAATTCATTACAGCGGGCCTCAGATGATTCTACCGTGTCCTTGGGACCAGCATGTAATAGCCCCCGGACAACTCTAAAAAGCTCCGCTGGGCGGCAAATTGAAGATTTAATAGTGGCAGCAGACTAAGAAAGAGAAGTTCCCAGAATCCCAAGTTACCCATTTTGCCTATCCCCTCCTCCAACTTTGGGATCATGTGATCATGACCGGGAGTTGACTCTGCCCCTCAGCCCTTCGGAAAAGGCATTTTTCCTGCCGGTTTTTTAAAAAATTCTAGCGCGCGACCCGCACCACACAGAGAGCTGAGAGTAGGCTCAAAATGACCCCCAGCCACGACTCTCTAAGCACAAGACGTTTCAGAAAGATAGCTTAAAAACCAACACAGTTATCCCCTATTCTTTTCCGCAATGCAATCCTATGGGCGAAATTTTCCAAAATGGCGATCGGATCGCGCCGCGAAAAGAGAAGTGCTCCGCGTATGGGCGCTTCTCTTCACCGTGTTTCTACGGGTCCCTGGTCCGCTTCTACTCCACCTCTGGGCAAGGCGGAGCAGGCCAATTCGCTACTGATTCTCCGATTCTAATCGGAGCAGAGCACATCCCTATTATTTCTTCCTTCTTGTTCCACATTAGCTGAAATACTGCAATAACTGTGTGTCCTATGAGGTGTAAATGTGCAAGAGGGGTATAATATCACAATGATGGGACTGTTATTATTTGGCACAAGGTGTAGATCTGAGGCTCGTCTACATGGGCACTTTGCCCCTTGATAGCTTTGGACTGCCTGCAGGTGATCTACATGATGCAGCTGCCACTCCGAAGCAATCCAGGGACAAAGCCCTGAAACTCTGCATTAAAAAAGTTGGGGACCTACACCGACTTTTTTCGATTGGAACCAGGCTCTGCACCTCTGCTGAGCCTTGTCATGAAAAAATAAATAAAATATAAAAGGGGGGGTTGGAAATCCCGCCAGGGAGGGAGCACCCCATTCGTCCCCCCTTGTTCACCAGTTAGCTGTAAACGCAATCCTTCACATTTACAGCTGATAAAACCCCAAACACATGTCAGTCCCTTTTTTTCCTTAACCCCCCCCCCACTAACCATAGAAGAGGGGGCATGGATGCCCCCAGACTGGCTGCGTGAGTGCTTGGGTGGGTGCACGCAGTGGCAGTGGTCCCTGGAAAACCCTCAACTGCGCTCCTTCTGATGTAGATGGTCGCACCACCGCACACAGCATTATTGTTGTCATCAAGATGAGGGCCTGGTCCAGGCCTCAGTCACACTGCTCTTTTATTTTCAAATGTGTACTAGAAAAATTGACCAGACAGTTAGCTTCATCCCACATACCTGTTCCCTCGAATCATCCCCATAGCATAATGTTGTTGTTGTTGTTGTTGTTGTTGTTGTTGTTGTTAGCTAAATCACACCCCGGGCGCCACCACTCCTAAGATCCTTTGCATACCAGGAAAAGGGTTTAAAGGGGAGAAATGTAAAAATCATAAAAATCAACAGATTACCCAATCTGATTCAAATTTGGTATACTGAAAGCCCTCCTTAGTATCTATTACTGTGCCAATTTTGATGTCTTTATCTTTAATACTTACGCAGATGTAAGCATTTGTTTAATTTTTAGTTTAAACATATCAAATCGTCCTCCTATGCCGCTAGTGGCCGCTCGGAGAACAACAAAAGATTCACTCTTAAAGGGGTAGTTAAATACGTTGGTTCTTTTGGCTTAAAGCAGGATGCATGGGAGTGCTTCACAGTCAAAGCAGATAATAAGCTGGAAAACTTCGGAGTCCTTTGCATGCAATTCACAGTGACTGGGCAGTGTAATGCTGGTTTGATGACGCTAAGTGACTCAGCATCACTCAATGCATGACACTGAAGTATACCTTTCTTCCTCCCCAACCCCCAGGTCCAATTCCAGATGGGTTTCTACTCTGAAAGCAACACTTCCAAACATTAATTGTTCAGGTTGTTCAACTATAGTGTTTTTGCCAAGCAGAGAGAATCCATAAAGACATCACAGCCAATGTCTCACCCATTTCATTCTTAATCTAATTGTTGATTATCTATATTATCCTACTTATTGTTGCAAGATAATATTAACATTTAAAATATTATGTTAGTTTTATATGTTATGCGATTTGGTGCCCAGTATGTTTTGTTTAAAAATAATATTTCAGTAACCCCTAAAGATTTACTCTCCTTGGCATTTTTAATTATGGGAGACATCTGCATTTGACATAGGCACACTTGCTCTCCTAACTTGACTGCTGTTTCCTAGATTACTTTTTCCTAATGAGTGAGTAAATAATAATCCTAATAGCAATAATAGGCAGAGACGTCTGGCTGACCGTTAGTGGGAAAAGATGCCGGTCTAGATGGATTTTCGTTTTGATCCAACAGGGATCTTTTTATGTTCTTAATTAACAATATTATCATGAAATCGAATGTCAGAAAAAGCAAGAAGTAACAGGCCTAATCCCGACAAAGTTAATTTCAACAAACTTGTTTCATTGACTTCAATTAAGTATCTGTGCCAACTTGGATGCCTTTGTTTTTTTACGAAGTCAGAGATGGAAGTAACTTGGACCCTGTAGGATCCTGTTCTTATGGATGCTTTTCAACTTACGTAATTTGAGGACACGGACAAGATTTTTGGAGGATTGATCTTCACTACCTGTATTCTAGATTCTCGTCCATTTTGGCTTTTAAAATCTACTAAGGCAGGACTGAGACCTTAGCTAGACCAGGCTATATCCCAGGGCGAACCCTGGAATCGTCCCTGTGCATCCACATGACGCACAGGGGATCCCCGGATTGTTTTACTCTGTACAGCACCATGTACATTAATGGTGCTATATAAATAAATAAATAAGTAATAATAATAATCCCTCCCTTGTCCCGGGATACAGCCCTACACTTTGGCCCCACATTTTCTGCGGTCTTGGACTGCCCAAGACAATGGAGCGTGTGGCCCAGTTCTGCAGGTTTACTTGCGTGGAGCCGGGAGCCGCGCACAGGGTGCAGCGCTCCTCAGAAGTGCTGTGCTCATCGGGGTTAGGGTGAGGGGAGCAGGGAAATGAAATGATTTTTTTTTAAAAAAAACCACTCACCTTTGTGGACGACTGTTCATGCGCTCCTCTCCCTTTAAGAAAATAAAAAATGGTGGGCGTGATGCCTCTCTTCCTGAGGTTGTCGTGCCTTACATGTAAACAGGGGCAAAATCTCATGTTAATTGCAACGTGAGGTCTCCCTGCCTCTCCCCTGGACTTTCAGGTAGGTCTACCTAAGGCCTGAGAGTGTAGACTTCAGAAGAAATAATTGCTACCTGGAGGGAGGAATTGGTGCCTACAGCCCTAAAGGAGGCAGTGATTAGGCTCCTCCTGAAAAAGCCAAATTTAGTTCCTACCACCTGTAATAATTACTGCACGGTGTCCAATCTCCCATTATTGAGCAAAGTTCTGAAGTGTGTGTGGGGGGGGGCATGATTCTATGACTTCTCCTGAACCGTTCACCTGAACTTTTCAGTACCTTTAGATAACACTGAACATGGTTTAGTTCTAGCTAGGTTTTATGACAGGTCAATTTTAGAAGGTGGTGATAGGGGACTTCAGCTCTGACCCATGGTCTGTAGGCACCACAAGACTCCTTTGTTGTCCCCCATGGTATTTAACGTAAAACTGTTAGGGAGAAGTCATACAAAAGGCTGGAACTGTGGTGCTTGCATTACGAGGTCACAACAGCAGCCTAGAGAGGAATCTTGAGAGAAATCTGAAAAGGGCATTGCAGTGGGCAGGAACAGGAGGAGAGGCCAGGATACAAGAATTCCTATGGCCTCTTCAGTCCTAGCCCTGCAGCACACCTCTGCTAGACACGCTGAGAGGCCTGCCTACAGGAAAAATAAACAAATGTATAACAGAGAGGTGAAAATCACCAAAGTCGCTTCTTCCACCCTGCTGGCAGTAGCCCAGCAGGGCATTGGAAACTTGATAGTCTCCAAGATTGTGCCAAGTGATGGCACAACCCAAAGGAATGCACCATCTTCATTTGGGCTCTCCAAACAAAGAAAAACGAACTAAAACCAGTTGGTTGTGTACAAGCCTTAAATAGATGCCAGATTTTTAGGTACCCAAGAACATTACAGCCAGTTTTAAATCTCTATAAATCAAAGGTGGTTTCAATGTTACTTGAGGTAATTTGGAGTTTTGCAAATATAATCACAATTGCAAGGGCCCAAAGCCATTTTCTGCATATGGTTTTATGGATACTAAAATCTACTGCTTATTTCATCAGAGCAGAGTTGGGTGTTGAGGTGATTTCTGCCTTAATATGTGTTAGGATGACTAATAAGTGGTGTAGAATAGATCAAATGGGTGAAGACAGCCTCCAAGATTTGCCTTGTGGAATAAATGGCACTAGCCCTAGGTAGCTTCTGGTTTCAATTTTTTTTAAAAATACTATTGCTGTATAGATGTTCATGCAAACACTGCATTTACTTGGAAATATAACCAGAAACATCTTCAAACAAAGAGTACTAGACATAGGAGCACAAATAGACATTGCTATTCTTTCTTCTTCAAGTATTGTGTGTTGGTTAGCAAGTGTAAAATGTCAACATCAATATGAAACAGAAGTCATTTTCCATGAAAATAGAATATCAGAAAGCTCTTACCTGACTCCGTTTTGAACAGATAGAATCAATGGTCTAGTTCAAGACATATTATGCACTGGTGGGGCAGAAGTACTAGAAGATTTTCCTCACTACAATTTTGAATGTTGGCTATATTCTGACGTTAGAGAATGCTGTCTACTCTTTTATTAAAGGAAATGAAGGGGAAAAAAACAAGCCTTCTACTACAAGGAATTTGTCAGTGTAGTAAGTAATGCAGAGAATATCTTCCTTTGCAGTAAAGGCTTCCCACCTTAGGAAAAGGTCTCTGGAATGCATCTCATTTAACTGAGGTGGGGATTCTGAGTTGTGAAAATATAATCTCATTTTGGTATGTTCTTCCTCAATTTTTAATTTTCATTGTTTTTTGGAATAGTTTTAATTTTAATACATAGTTCTGTTTTAGTAAAGTCCAAAGTTCTATGTATACTTTTAAGTGGAATTCTAAATGGAACTTACTTTCTCATCTGTTGATATGGTACTTAGACTACTTCAGTAAATTCTAGTGCTGTGCCAAATCCTGCCCCCTATATTTGGGAACTTTTTCTCTCCGTGTGGAAGAAACATTTTTTTTCTGCCTCTTTCACAGGGCGGGTGGAGAATTCCAGAGAATTTTCTCCTTGGAGAGGGGGACAGCAATTCCACATACCTTTTCTTTAGAGGTCTTCTTTCTATTTTTTATACTTTTTTAAAAAAGGCATTTGGAGAAGCCCAGCAGCTCTTCATGAATGCTTATTGGAGACCATGTGGTCTCACCCTCTCCAGTAGCCATTTAGGAAGAGCTCCTGGAGTCCTGCAAATGACAGGGTGTTTTTGTTTTTAAAGTAGAGAAAAGACCCATCAAAACTCCCTACACTTAAAAAGTACAAATTCTGTCCCCCACCCCAAAGAGAAAATTCTCCCAGCCTCTTTTGCAAGAATTTTCATGCCATCCCACCCAAAAATGCTAAAAATCAAAATTTCTGGCACAGTACTAATCAATTTTATTCTATTCTATATATTGAGATAGCTTTACAATGATGGAAAGAGAGGCTGAAGATCTATCAACTCACTGCATAGAACATCAAGCATGAAGTAGCATAACCACAATTTCAAAATCACAGAATACACTCAAAGAACAGGACCAAAACAGGCGAAAGGGATCAGAAACAAATCCTCAAAGAGCAAAGTAAAAACTTAGTAAAAACAAACCTCAGCGGATTGACCACTGACACATATGAATTTCTGAATGAGTAGAAGTATTATGACACATTGTCATAAAACTTTCAAATTTTTATATGCATTTATACTCTGTACAGCACCATGTACATTGATGGTGCTATATAAATAAATAAATAAATAAATAAATAATAATAATAATAAAGTGCACACTGTGCTAGATTACTCAATTTAAAAGAAGGTACTGTTTTGTTTTAGCTTGCTTGGTTAATAACAAGAACCAATCACAGAAGCATTATATAGAAGTAGACTTCATGTTTCAGCTGAGGTTTAATGTGAAAAGTCAAAAGGGATTCTGACTACAGGAAATTCCTCCTCCAACTCCTCATTTCTCTTGCTCATCATTTGGATTACATTGTAATTAATTTAATGATATGATTAAATGTTGTACTGATGACTAGTGATATCAGCTTGAGAGGGGAAAGAGAGAAAAAAAGTCTGTATTCTCAGGGAGGAAGATTAAATCTGTCCAGAAATTCTCCTGTTGTAGATAGTAGCATTCATGATACAAGAGGAACTAGGATATTTGAGGTTTCATATTAGAGATTTCCTTTTTCCTATACCTCACTGGAACCATTCTGTTAGGTTGATGGCAGGCTTCAAAGCCAGCTTCTGTCAATTATCAGATCCAAACAGGCACTGCAGTCCAATAGACATCTCTGGGAATGAGTCCCATTGAATTCTTCAGAGTAGATATACATACGATGGTGCTGTAAGTCGGTCGCGCATAGTTCTCATTGAAATTGGAGGAACAATTTAATGGCAACTATTTTTCACATTAATTTCAAGGGGACCGAAGTGCAACATAGGCTAAAACCCAATATAGCTGAGCAGACAGAAAAGAGATTTTCAGATGTTTTGGATGTCAGCTCCCAGCAATCCTGATGAATGGCCATGCTGGCAGGGTCTCCCAGGAGTTGAAGCCCAAAGCATCTGAAGATAATCTGTCCATTCCTGCTATACATACTTTCTTCAGAGCTGGCCCAACTGAACATAATGGGGATTACTTGTGAGTAGATGTTTATAAGACTATATTGTTAATCTGGTTCCAAATCAATGTTTCTGTAACCACACTTTGGAATAGAATTATTTCTATTATTAGTATGACAGACAACTCATTTCAAGGCCAGTTGGACAACTTGACCATTTTATTTTTACTTAGTTAAAATATTTTTGGTTTGCCCCTCCACTCAATGAGTGCTTGAGACAATATCCAAATAAAAACAATAAAAAAGAATACACTACATAGACTACTGAAAGCTAAATACCTTTTGCACAATAAAACTTGTGATTAATAATAAAAAGAGAGAGATGATAACTAGGGGTGTGCACGGACCCCCCCGCTCCGCTTCTCTTCCAGATCCACAATTTGCGGATTGGGCCACTTCGCTCCACCCCCGCTCCGCTTATGTCCACTCCGCTCCGCTGCGGAGCTCCGGATCTGGATCGGAGCTCCGTTTTCCCCCCCCATAGGCTTGCATTGAAAGCTAAAAAAGTATACAACTTTTTTCTGTGAAAGTTAGAAACCTCAAGTTTGGCACCATGACACTTCGTGGAGGTATACACACGCAAGCCAAGTTTCAAGCCAATCCCATCATCCCCTGATTTTTGGGGAATTTTTGAAAATTGGGCACCCCATTCACACCCCTTTCGATAGCTCCGTCAATTTGCACGTTAGAAACCTCAAACTCGGCACCATGATAGCTTATCCAGGGATACACATGCATGCCAAGACTCAAGGCAATCCCATCATCCCCTGATTTTTGGCGGGGCTTAAACCTTTTAACTCACCCCAAATCAAGTCCCATTTTACAACTATGTTAATTTGCATGTCAGAAACCTCACCTTTGGTTCCATGACAGCTTACCCATGTGTCCACATGGACACCAAGTTTCAAGCCAATCCCATCATCCCCTGATTTTTGGCGGGGCTCTAACCTTTTAACTCACCCCAAATCAAGTCCCATGCTACAACTGCGTCAATTTGCACATCAGAAACCTCACCTTCGGTCCCATGATAGATTATCCAGGGATACACATGCATGCCAAGTTTCAAGCCAATCCCATCATCCCCTGATTTTTGGGGAATTTATGAAAGTCGGACACCCCAGTATCTCAGGGATTTAAAGCTGCAGACAGCTCAATGGGCCCATTTCAAAGGAAATCCCAACATGCCATGAATTGGGGAGTAGAGATAAACCTAAATATTAATCTTCTTCCACAATTGAAAAATTGATTTGGAACTTGAGTACAGGAAGGACTTCTCCCCTGAGTCAAAGCAAGACACACACAAACCATCCCTGCGAGGCGGGCAGGGGAGGAGGGAGGGAAGGCAGGCAGGCAGCAGACATTTCTGGGGGCACAAGGAAGTGAGCCAAGGATAGTTTCAAAGCCAGTAATGCATATAAAATGGAATAAAGAAATAAATAAACAAAGGAGGGGTAGAATTAAAATCAGCAGTGTTGCTGAATAAACAACAAGAAGAATTTTTTTAAAAAGGCTATACCTGTCTTTTACCAGTAAGAGGGGAGTGGACGTGCCCAAGGGCGGGGAGTGGACGTCTAGGTACCAGTCTTTAAGAAGCAAACACTCACTTCAACTCATGATAGGCATTCTCTCCAGTGATTTACCTTTGGAGGACTCTGATGATCCTCCAAGGTCATGAGAGTGTACTGGGCACATCCACATGCCTAGGGGAGCTAATCCCCTTTCACCACATCTATTCAGTTGTTCCCCAAAGTTAGGGTGGGTAGCAGTGCTGTGCTTTCTATATCTTATTATTGGCTTAGTAATTAGGGGTGTGCACGGACCCCCCTGCTCCGCTTCTCTTCCAAATCTGCATTTTGCAGATCGGGCCGCTTTGCTCTGCCCCTGCTCCGCCTATGTCCGCTCCGCTCCGTTGCAGAGCTCCGGATCCGGATCGGAGCTCCGTTTCCCCCCCCCCCATAGGGTTGCATTGAAAGCTAAAAAAGTATACAATTTTTTTCTGTTAAAGTTAGAAACCTCATGTTTGGCACCATGACACCTCATGGACATATACACACGCATGCCAAGTTTCAAGCCAATCCCATCATCCCCTGATTTTGGGGGAATTTTTGAATATCGGGCACCCCATTCACACCCCTTTCGATAGCTCCGTCAATTTGCACGTTAGAAACCTCAAACTCGCCACCATGAAAGCTTATCCATGTGTCCACATGGACGCCCAGACTGAAGGCAATCCCATCATCCCCTGATTTTTGGCGGGGCTTAAACCTTTTAACTCACCCCAAAACAAGTCCCATTCTACAACTACGTCAATTTGCATGTCAGAAACCTATCCTTTGGTCCCATGACAGCTTACCCATGTGTCCACATGGACGCTATGTTTCAAGCCAATCCCATCATCCCCTGATGTTAGGGGAAGTTTTGAAAATCGGACACTCCAGTATCTCAGGGATTTAAAGTTGCCATGCAGACAGCTCAATGGGGCCAGTTCAAAGGAAATCCCAACATGCCATGAGATAACCCTAAATCTTCTTCCACACTTGAAAAATGGATTTTTGAACTTGATAAAGTCTAAGTGAGCGCAGGAAGGACTTCTCCCCTGAGTCAAAGCAAGACACCACCACTAGCAGCAGCAGCAGCAGCAGCCTTCGGCTTTCCCCTGGAACCAGTCGCCTTGCCCGCCTCTTTCCCCATCAAGACCGACTGGTGCTGCCTCTGAAGATGCATCTTCATGCTGCTGGTTCCATAATGCCCTGTAGATGAACCCCTGCTTAGGGTGAGTTTGCAGTGGCGACAGACAGCAAAGCGGGGATCCACTCCCACCTCAAAGTGGTCCCACACTATGCTTGTCTTTCGCTTCCGTGGTGACACCACCAATTGCCCGCCTGAGCTCTCTGGTGTTGCCACAGAAACAGGGGTTGCAGCGGAAGAGGGGTGGGATGAGACTGGGGAGAGAGCCTCAGCCTGCTGCTGCTGCTCCTCCTCAGCACCCACCGCCTCCTCCTCCTCCTCCTCCTCCTCTAATGTCACTGCTGCCACCTGCCTCTTGCAAAGGGGCACTTTTCCCATTCCCACCCTCAAAAAGAGAACGACGGGCGCAAGTTGCAGAAGAGAGTGGCTCTGCCTGCTGCTTGTCCTGCTTCTGTTGCGGAGCAGCCAGCCAAGGAGTTGACCGTTTGATTTTCACAGCAGGAGAGGCAGCCTGCTTACTGGTGCCAGCCTGACCCTTGCCTTGACCACTGCTTTCAGCACGCCCCACCACAGACATGCGCCTGCTCCCTCTTCTCATGATGATATTATACTACTAATAATAATAATATGTATAAGAATATACTACTACTAATAATAATATGTATAAGAATATAATATTAATAATACTAACAATAATATGTATAAGAATATACTAATACTAATAATAATATGTATAAGAATATAATATTAATATTAATAATAATATGTATAAGGATATTACTATATGTAGGGAAATGGGATAAGAAGTGTGTGTATGCTTTGCCCAAACAGGTTTTGAAATGCTCAATCTGTGGCTGTTGCACTTCACAAACAGTGCACACAGCACACTCACACAATAACACAGTCACATACACATACACAGTCCAAGTAACAAAGAGAAGAAATAGATAATAATTTTTTTTTGGTTTTTTGTGTGTGTTTTTTTGTATATAGAAGGAAGAAGGAAGATGAAATACAGTCAGGCTTTAAGAGAGGGAAGGGGGGGGGAAACAAACAAACAAACAAACAAACACTCCAAAATTTAAAAATAAAGTTTATATTAAATCAAAGTAAGGGAAAAACACAGAGCAAACTAAGCTAAAAGTCAGAAAGAAGCAAACAAACACACACACACGGGCCAAGCTAAATCCTAAATCTATCTCCAAACACAGCAGCAGCACCACCTAACTAGCTCCTCTCCCCACAAACGCCAAAACCCACAAGACGCTAAGAGCTCAAAGCTCTGAGGGTGCCTCTGCCTTAGTCCCCCCCTCGAACGCTGGGATTGGAGGATGCTTCATGAGGTGATCATTTTTCATCAGGATTGGGAGTTGAATGTGTCTGTCATCGCTTAAAAAAAAAAACCCGCCGGTTTACCCGCTGTCCCTGTTTGTTTACCCGATTTTCCAAAAATTCTAGCAAGCGAACCGCAGCACGCAGAGAGCTGAGAGTAGGCTCAAAATGACCCCCATCCATGACTCTCTAAGCACAAGAAGTTTCAGAACGATAACTTCAAAAACAACACAGTTATCCCCTATTCTTTTCCGCAATGTAATCCTATGGGCGAAATGTTTCAAAATGGCGATCGGAGCGGTCTGCGAAAAGAGGATCACTCCGAAAATGGCTGCTTCTCTTCGCCTTGCTTCTAGGGGTCCGTGGTCTGCTTCTACTCCGCCTCTGGGCAAGGCGGAACAGTTCAATTCGCTTCTGATTCACCGCTTCTAATTGGAGCGGAGCACATGCCTACTTAGTATATGATTTCAGGTTGTGTTTGTGCATTTGGTGTGGCTACTGTTTTAAAAAACACTGGGAAAAGTCCGTTCAGACTAAGAAAGAGAAGTTCCCAGAATCCCAAGTTACCCATTTTGCCTATCCCCTCCTCCAACTTTGGGATCATGTGATCATGGCCGGGAGTTGACTCTGTCCCTCAGCCCTTCGAAAAAGGTACATTTTCCCGCTGTTTTACCCGATTTTCCCAAAAATTCTAGCAAACGAACCGCAGCACGCATTGAGCTGAGAGTAGGCTCAAAATGACCCCCAGCCACGACTCTCTAAGCACAAGAAGTTTCAGAAAGATAGCTTAAAAAACAACACAGTTATCCCCTATTCTTTTCTGTAATGCAATCCTATGGGTGAAATTTTTCAAAATGCAGTTTTTTGGTTACTGCCATTGTTAATTACCTTTGACAAGCTTCAATCAGATAGCATGTACCTCACTTGAGAAAACCAAGACAGAAAACTTCCTGATCTGTGGGATATGCATCCCCTCCCTTATTTTCCTTTTCCTATTTTTTTTAAGAGAGGAAAACTATACCAGTTTCCAGGTCTGTACTTTTTTTTTTTTGTATTGGATGCCCAATAAAAAGGAAAGGAAGAAACCAGTGAAGTAACAATCTTCATCACCTTCTCTACCACCAGCTGATATGTTGCTAACTGGGAGTGGGCCCCTCGTTCCCTCACAGAAGCCACCAGAACTAACTGCTCTGAGAACAGGACAGGAAGAAGTGAACTGTCATAAAAACAACCCAGAACTCTAAAGGGGATATCTGTCAGGATTGGTACTATTTGCTGAGTGCTTACATGACGCAGGTCCACGCTCAAAGGGCTGCTCCGCGGCAGAGTGCTAGCAGAACTCAGGTCCTGACCACCAGTATTTCATGGTGGGTTAATTCAGTGCATCTGGTAGCAGCTAGAGTCAGGGCTATTTAAGACCAAAATTGTAGCTCTAGCTTTTGCCACAGCCACACTGCTCCTTGTTTCCTGATGCCTTGTTTTTTCCGGACCTTGGACTGTGCCCTGGACCATGCCCTTGCTTCTGGCCCTGTCTGGACTCAGGTTGGACCTTGCTTTTGAACCCTTGTTTGACCCAGGACTTGCTACTACCGCTGGCCTTGTTGGACTCTGGGCCCCACCACTGGGTTGCCCCCAGAACCTCACTCCGCCTCTTGCTCCTGCCATGTCATGGTTGTACAAGTAAACTGGTCTATCCCAGACAGCGTGTGTGTGTTAGTCTCTGTACACCTTTGCTCTCCTGGGTCCTGGCACCCAGTCTGTGCTCCCAGCCACCCATGCCCCAGACTGTTAGAATATCTGAGTTTCTGAGCCCATTTTGCAGACAGGGTTCAGCACTTTGGACAGCTCCTTTAAAATTCCAGCTGGTTCTGAATGAAACCCAGAGACAAATCACTGCCCCAGCCTCCACTGCCACCACCTGTTTAAATTGTCCAGTTTAAACATTTGAATGACATATTATTGTGTTATGTTTATCTTAGGTAATTTGCTCTTATGGGCTGAAGAGCAGTGTTGTTGTTGTTGTTGTTTAAATAAATATTATAAATAAACCAGTCAACTTCTGAAGTTAATGGACATGGTTGAAATATTTCCAGTGTTAGGGCTAGTGTTCCAGTGTTCTTCATAGCTTCTTGCTATAAATACCTTATACTTCTTCTGGGACACAGCATATATACTACACTTTCCCCCTTATTTGAGATGACAACCTGTTTCCCAAAAGATGCTGTACAAATGGAGAAATTTGCCAACAAATCAAGCCCCATGTTCATCTACGGGAAAAAGCATACAATTCCTGTCAAACTGCTGGTGGGGCCTTGTCAAACTTTAAACTCCTATAAATAATCCATTTCTTGCTCTTTATATCTCAAAAGAGGCATGAACCATAATCACTCTGATCAGTCTGTTGAAGCCGCTTTCTCAATATAAGCCATAGAATCTACTGACATCCAAGTTGTGATTATACTGATGTAATGTGATCCAGCCGATTCCCCCTTAATGACTGTGGTACTATAACAGTGTATGAAAAAGTAGCATTTGAATGACTTGATGATGATGATGACGGTAATGGCGGTGGTGCAGGTCAAGAACTCACCACTCTTGGAGAGTTGCATCTTTTTGGCTGGGGATCCAAGTCAAACGTTGTTGAAATATGAGGAATATAACTCAACAAATTTTCTTTCCCCAACCATAAGCAACATTAAGCTGTTTGTGATTTCTGATCGAGACGAAGCAGTTGTTGTGAAACAGGTAGAAATAAAACCGGAGACCTATAGCTCAAGTATTCAGTTATCACTCAAGTATTCAGTTATCAAGTACTCAGTAAACTACTTGATTTTGGTTCTAACAATTCGTTCAGTTTCGTTAAATACTTATGTTCGATCATAATTATATAAAGTGTTTGATCATTTATGATAAATTTATATAAAATGTTCGTTTACAACCCCAGTTGCTTTGATATTATTTAACATTTTAGCAGTTGTGTGCTCATTAGCATTTTTCCATTTTGTTAATTCCAACTGCTGCCTTCTGCACTGTTGTACAGATCTTGTGAAATCCATCCATCATTTGTGTTGTGGATTGTGTGGTGTCGTTTATTCCAACATCCATGGATGGATTTGATTTTTTTCCCCATTATGAGAAAATATATAGAAATAATTCCATTAAAAAGTTCACAACAATTTGCATGATTTATGTTAGAACATAACATTTAGCCTATCGGCCCCTATTTGCTTTGACTTTTCCCCATGTATATTTTCCAGCATGACATATGACTCAGCCAAAATGTGCATATTTTCCTGTGAATGAATTTGTATAATTTGGGAGAAAGTAAAAATAAATAAATCTGGAAGTCCACTGACTCTGCATGGCCTGGGGAGGCCAGCAGATTCCACAGGCCGGATTCTTAGAAATCCAAATTCGTTTTAGTCCATCTCAAATTTCTCCTGCACCTGATGGCAACTATTAGAAACATGGGGCTGAGCAGGTTAAAATTTGATCTCAAATTCTAATGTTCATTAGACAATTCAAACTGTATATTAATAACTACCTGCTGTTGGAGACATCATTTTGCTTTCTTCCACTGCAAATTTCTATTTGTTTGTTTGGTTAGTTTTGTAAAGCAGACGTTTCTCTCAATTTATGGTGGTTTACTTGTAAACATCTCACAGCAATTTAGAAATTGCACTAATTGTTCTGCAACAAGGTTTTGATCATGCTTTAGCACCAATTTACAAACTGTACATTAAATATTATTCTTTTTAATGGCTTACGAAGCAATGTTTTAGACTTCTTTATTTAATGGAAATATTTTTGAACTCTCCACTGGATATAATTAAATTACACATTCATATTTTTAATTAAGTAAGCTGTGTGTGAGCATTTTTTGGGACAGAGATGCAATTGGCTACAGGAATTTAATGGCTGCAAGTTGTTGCAAGATTATTTCCAGACAGTTCTGTAATCCCATTACAAAACATTAATTACACATTTATTTAAGCAATTAAGCATGAAAGTGTCATCATTGTCAGGGATATGATGTATGACCTGAAAGTAATTTGGTTAATGAGGAACAAGAAGTTCTTTCTAACTAGGGCAGGTATTTAGTTAGTGGCATTGCTAATTACCCTTGACAAGCTTCAGGCAGATAATCTGTACATCATTGAGAAAACCAAGAAAGAAAACGTCCTTCCCTTTACTTTGGTATTGTATGTCCTCATCACCCATGTTGCTAGCTGGATTGGGGCCTTCCTTCTGTGAACAGGACAGGAAGAAGTGAACTTTCATCATCACCCCTCAATGGAGGCTGATGGCTCCAACGTCAGTAGGGCAGTGAATCTGCTCTGGGTTTCAGTCAGACCCAATCAGAATTCTAAAGGTAGAATCCAAAGTGATGAACCCTATCCCCCCTCCAAATGTTTCAGGACCTTGGACACCTCCCCTCTAGAGTTCTGACTGACATTAGTTCCACCAGCCTCCACTGTCACCACCTCTTGAAATATCCTATTTTAACCATTTGAATGACATAGTATTGTACTGTGTTTACCTTATTTAGCTGCTTTTGTCTGCTTTGGAGCAAGTTGTTGATGTCTTTTTTCAAAATAAAGCCTGAAAAGAAATCAGCCAACCTCAGAAGCTAACAGACATGGTTGAAATACCTCCAGTTTAACAGCATTTAACAATGCTAAGTTTGTTATTTAACAGACCCCAGAACAGTTGTTTTTAGATACTGTTGTTTTTATGTTTTTGATAGTTTTAAATTTTGCATATTTTTAATGTTTACTGTTTTTAACTTTTGTAAACCGCCCAGAGAGCTTCGGCGGTTATAAATAAATAAGGATGGTGCTCTGGTGCTGTTCATGGGTTCTTGCTGTTTCCCAGCAAAAACAAGGTCAATTAATTTACACAGATTGTGAAAATCTGTTTTTCTCAGACTAGATTTTGGATTGCCTGTGTACAACACTTACTATTTCCTACATGGCATATATACAACCCTGGTTATACCATGGATCTAACGAGCCTAGTATTGTTGAGTCCATCTGGTAGTGGCTCTACAAAGTCTCTGGAAAAGTATCCAAAGTTTGTAGCTTGCCAAGTGCATATATCTTTTTCTTTTTTAAAAATGGAGATGCCAGGGATTGAACCAGAGATGGGAGAATCTGTCATTCTTCTAGTTCCTTGCTGCAGAGATGGAGAACCCATTAAAATGGTTCACCCTCAGAGACCTATGGATTCCTGAATGCTCGGGGCGATTTTCCAATAGCCATAGCTGACTATTCCATTATCCTGTGGAATGGCAAGGTGTGAAGGGTCATTTACCCAACTGCTCCTGGATGCCCCCTTCAGCACTGTAGAGTTCAGATGGCTCCTGATTTATTTATTTTTTAAAAATTCACTTGGCACTTGAAAGCCATTAATGCAGTCACTAGGCAAGCCTGCTTGGGGAAAACAAATTCATAAGCAGGGTGCCACAACTAAGATGGCCTCCTCTCCAGTTGTCTTCTACCACACCTCAGACGGAGTTCAAACATTTAACACATTATTCAGGACCTAGGCTTATGCCTACAACTCCCAGGATGCCTTGGGTGAGAGGAAAGATTTATCAGGCTGTGGCAGCCATCATCTGGAAGTGGCTCACCATCCTGGGCCTGGGTTGGCTGCCTCAGTTACTAGGCCCCATCAGGAGCAGAAGGGAAAGAGGTTGCAGCTCTGGTCAAAAGGCATGCTGGGAGTTGTAGTTTTTGTTTTCTGTGGAGACAAGGAAAATCATGATGACAACTTTAAGGCAGCCCTGGCCAATTTTTGAGGATGTGTGTGAGAGAGAAAAGAAACTAATTTAATTTGTTTTAAAGTTACCTCCCAGGCTTAGGGCAGGCCTACCGTGCAGGATTGTCATGAAGGTAAGAGAGAGGGGAAAATGAATTTAATTTGTCTAGAGGTGAATGCACAGGCCCAGCACCAGCCTGCTACTTCAAGATGATTACCTCACAGACATATATGTCTTAGAGGACCAGAGCAAAGCTGGGTAGAAACTTGAATTTTGGCACACTGATATGTCTGGCTATACAATATACCAGAAAAATCTAAAAACATGAAATTTTGGATTTTAAATAATTTTAAAGAATTTAATAAAAAACTGAGGGTTATGCCTACAACTCCCTGCTCCAGCCAAGGTGTGATGGGAGGTGTAGACTTTTCAGGTAAAACAAAAAATGTGGTTTATCACAAAGCTCTAATTTAAAATACAGTTCTCATTAACACAATTTCCCATGTATTCTAACAAAACAATTTACTAACTCAACCAAACTAAAAACACCAACCAACCTAACGATGAATAAGTTGCATATAAATTTATTATATATCAAATAAATGTTATAACCTTATTCATGGACCCGAGCAACACCGGGCACATCGGCTAGTATGGCATAAAACCAGGCCACATTTCTTCAATTAGATATGCAAAGGATTAACTGCGTGAGCAGCTAAACTCAGCCAGCAACTAGCTAGGCTGTATCAGGTAAAAAATATTCCATTCCTATCCTGGCGTCTGCCAGATCCCCACCTACAGGACTGCCCCTTTTAGGGAGAGGAGGCCTTCCCATGCCACCCCATCCTGTTCCACAAAATACCAGCTGGGTGAGGTGAGTTGGCCTCACAGGTAACCCTTATCCCCCCACTGGGGCCATAAAACCCTCAGCAGGAGGACCTCAGGGATCACCTGTCACCATGCCTGAGAATGCACACCATCCCTGAAGTCCCTCATCATGCCCACCCCCACCAGCTTAATGGAAAATTGTGACCAATTGATCTAACAATTAAAATGAAACTCATGATTAGCCTAAGGCACTTCTGCACCTTTTACAGTGGGCCTGTTCAGAACATCTTAAACCATGGCTTTAATCATCGATGTTAACCCAGAAAGCCAGGCTGTGTTCAGAAGACACCTTAAACCATGGCTTTAACCATGGTGAATAAGGCTTTTTTTTCTTATTCACCATGGTTAAAGCCATGGTTTAAGGTGTCTTCTGAACATGGACTGGCTTTCTGGCTTAACCACTGTGGTTAAAGCCATGATTTAAGGTGTCTTCTGAACAAGCCCAGTGTGAAGTAGGCAAAAAGATCTGCCTAGCCCTGGCAGATCAGACTAAGAGTCAAAAATTCCTACTTGCCCCTCCCCCAAAAGATGACCAGCAGAAGCCCACACTGCATTCAGGGAGGGTGCTGTAACCCAAAGAGGCCGAGAGTGGGGTCCCAACAGCTCATAAGGCTTTGTAGTCAGGGGTGGCACCACCTAGCCTCCTCCAATGGAGGCCATCCATGTGTCTCTCTCCCCCTCCCAAGTGGCTAGACAAGCCAGATGTGGGGTGCAGCACTTTGCGCTGACCATGTGTTAACTCCCAAAAAGCAGGAAGATTATTTCAATCAGCACGTACATCAGTAAATATTAAGAATTGTTCCAGTTAAAAACTTATCCATATAATGACCTCCTCCCAAAATGGGGCAACTACTAGGCTTTGCCAAAACATATGAATAAAAGAAGTATTGTGTTTCAACTTCAACAATTAGCTGACTTAGACAATTCCTTATTAAAGAGACGTGACTCTCAATAGTAACGAAATACACTTTACACCCATATTTATCACAATAGCAATGAATCCACTTTCTGGGAAAACTGTCATCTTTTCATATTTTTATCAAATAAAATACTTCCATGAAAAAAGCTCTGTCTTCAGGGAAGGAGTGTGGAATATATATATATATATATATATATATATATATATATATATATATTGGAAGCACGTCCTGTGTCATGACCTCCAGTCATGAACTCCATCAATCGGACTGTGGCAATGCTTTCTCTGAAGCGCCCAGTATTGGCCACAACCTCAGGCAATACATTGAGCAAGGTGAATAATTGATTGTAAGAGGTAGGGCAGTTTGTATACTGTTGTCTTAATAAAAGTGAGCACTTGCAGGAGGGGAACTTATGCTGCATTGCTGCCTGTATGTTTAGTTTAGCTTTTCTAAAAGTCCAATTTGCAAACTCTCAGTTCATACATGAAAAAGGGACACACCTGTACACACAATTCTATTGTTGGTGGTTCAATTAGGGATGGATCGATCAGTTTCACTTCTCTCACCTTCAGGGCTTTCCCCCCCTGTCTCAAGTTCTTTCTCTCCTGAATATGCAGAACTTAGTGAATTTTGGTAGATTCTTAACAAAATGACCTAAAATGGAAATCTCACCCAGCTGTGCAATCTAAATCCAGTACATACAGCTGTTCCCAGTATGGAGGGGACCACCTGCTTGCCATATTGCTGTTAAAGATGAGGTGTCTATTAAATAAAGGAGGTGGCAACCCTAATTAAGTACTGACAGGGTTAAATACAGAAATTCAATCCCAGTCTTTTTAAGAGAAAGCACTCAAAGCCATGGGCATGGATGGATAATCTTTCTGTGTTAGTTTCTCCCCTAGTCAAATTGCATTATTTATTATTATTATTATTATTATTATTATTATTATTATTATTATTATTTATATAGCACCATCAATGTACATGGTGCTGTACAGAGTAAAACAGTAAATAGCAAGACCCTGCCGCATTTTCATCATGACTAAGGAGAACATGGTAAATTTGCCAATTTCACCCAACCATAGACGTGAAGGCTTTTTTGTTTGGTTTGGTTTGTAAATTACATAGATCCAATGTGTTTATTCCTTTTTCATTCTTTACCATGTATTGTTGTTTTGTTTTTAGCTCTGCACATGTTGGAATTGCTTTTACATTGATACAGAGAAGCCTACAAATTAACTTACACAGCTACTACAGTTGGACACATTGTGTCCACCATGCCTGAGTGAAGACATGCCTGCTGGCTCCTCTACCATGTTCCACCCTTATAGCCCCATGAGCGAGGCATCTGCCCATTCCATCCCCATTGGACAGAGTTGCCCCACAGCCTAGGGTGACCATATGAAAACGAGGACAGGGCTCCTGTATCTTTTAGCTTCATCACACCAGGGTTTATTATTTATTTATTTATTGCATTAGCTGAAGCTCTCTGGGCAGTTTACAAAATTAAGACAATTCAAAACAAAACAACAGTATAAAACCATAATATAAAATACAATATAAAATACTGTGCAATCACTGCGAATTGCATGCAAAGGACTCAGAAGTTTTCCAGTTTATTTGACTATGAAGTACTCCCATGCATCCTGCTTTAATTGTGCTTCATATATAAAAGAACAGACTTATTTTAATACCTTTTTAGGAGCTAATCTTTTGTTTTTCTCCAAGCAGCCACTGGGGGCGCAGGAGGAGGATTTGATACGTTTAAAGTACAAATTAAACAAATGCTTACATCTGCGTAAATTTTAAAGATAAAGACAATAAAATTGGCACAGTAATGGATATGAAGGAGGGCTTTAAGCATAGCAAATTTGAACCAGATTGGATCATCTGTTGATTTTTTACATTTCTCCCCCTTAGACCCTTTTCCTGGTATGCAAAGGATCTTAGGAGCGCTGCTGTCTGGGGTGTGATTTAGCTAACAACAACAACAGCTTTACGCTATGGGGATAATTCGAGGGAAACAGGTATGTGCGATGAAGCCCTTTAACAGTTGCATAGAAAAGGGGATTTCAGCAGGTGTCATTTGTATATATGGAGAATCTGGTGAAATTCCCTCTTCATCACAACAGTTAAAGCTGCAGGAGCTATACTAGAGTGACCAGATTTAAAAGAGGGCAGGGCACCTGCAGCTTTAACTGGTGTGATGAAGATGAAATTTCATCAGGTTCCCCATATATACAAATGACACCTGCTGAAATTTCCTTTTCAATACAACTGTTAAAGATACAGGAGCCCAGTCCTCCTTTTCATATGGTCAGCCTACCACAGCCGATGAGAGGGACCAGGCTACTAAACTTCCCTGGCTTCAAAATGTGCTTGTTCTTTTTATATACTTTAACATTTTTTCAATATTTGTTTTCAGACATTTTTCAATAAAATGTCTAAAAACACATAGAACATGAATGCCATATGGTTAAAACTTGCTCACTTTGGTGCTGATGCAAAGTTTGGTTGAAAACAATGAAATGGTATTGCAGAAGTATATCTTTTTTTAAAAAAAAAAATGATTTGGCACCATTTTGTCTCAAGGTGGGAGTTAAAATGCTCACTACACCTAAAAACATCCCAGATAGAGGTAGAACAAATCCTGAAACTTTCATAACAATTGGATATATAGTTTTCGAGTCCATCAAGAACATACAGACAAACATTTCCTTATTTATGGACGCACAGCAGTACATACTCAGTTAAGTCTTTGAAAGGAAAAACAAAACAAAACCAAAAAGGTTTCACCAATCCTCCTATAAGGTGCTTGTGCCAGAAAGAAATGTTTGTTTTACATAATCTGAAAATTTCAGGAAGATTGGTTAAATATTGAGGAAGATAAAGAAGTTTAAAGAAAAAATAAATAGAACCGTCTCTCACTTCCTTTTGTTTATTTAGAAATTGGTGGTCACCAGAAAATTGCTCACATATTGTTATGAAATGGCGGGTCCTGGATATAAATCTTTGATCCTATTGTTTTCCTTTTGTGTTGCAGTTGATGGAATGGTTTTTCTTTTTTTAAATAAATAAATAAATAAATAAATTTTAAAAATCCATGTATTTGACTTTTTACAAATTTGAAGAGATTTACCATAAGGAAAGCTGAGCGAAGGAAGATAGATGCTTTTGAACTGTGGTGTTGGAGGAAAATTCTGAGAGTGCCTTGGACTGCAAGAAGATCAAACCAGTCCATACTCCAGGAAATAAAGCCAGACTGCTCACTTGAGGGAATGGTATTAAAGGCAAAACTGAAGTACTTTGGCCACATAATGAGAAGACAGGATACCCTGGAGAAGAGGCTGATGCTAGGGAAAGTGGAAGGCAAAAGGAAGAGGGGCCGACCAAGGGCAAGATGGATGGATGATATTCTAGAGGTGACAGACTTGACCTTGGGGGAGCTAGGGGTGGCAACGGCCAACAGAAAGCTCTGGCGTGGGCTGGTCCATGAAGTCACGAAGAGTCGGAAACGACTGAACGAATAAACAACAACAAACCTTATGCTCTATGGGGATTCTCTATAAGAGATTCCATAATGCATCTGCATGCCTCCCCCCTCCGCAGCTGCTTGCCTCTCTCCTGGGGAGGGGGAAAATGCTGCCTCCTCATTTTCCCCCCTTAGCCTGGGGTGGGTGTTTTAAGGAACTGAATATCAGAACCTTCCCATCAGAATGGAGGCTAGGGAGCAACTGTTATATCTATGTTTGTTTGTTTTTACCAGGTAGTAAATGAGAAAAAATTAAAACAATAAATGTTTTAAGGTTACCTTAAAAACCCACACCACCTTTCAGCCCCTTCCTGTGGGTGCTTACTTAGAGGTAAGTCTACCTGATCTCATTCCAGGAATGAATGCAATCCTTTATTCACTTTTCTGCGGGGGAAGCCTCTTTGAACACAATAGGGCTTACTTCTGAGTAGACAAGCATAGGATTGTGCTGTAAATTTTATAATCCACGTTGTTTCCTACCAGGACGCAAAAGTAAAAATAATGAATGAGATGGGGGGGGCACACAGATTGCCAGGATATTTTAAGGTCTTTCAGAGGGACATTATACCCATTTCAAGGCACCGATCTTGATTCATTTGCACAGTGGGGAGCTTTCCCTCTGCAGCTGTGTGTTTTATATTTATTAATGTACTCCTAATGTGTGTGGGGGATCCATGCCACAATCACACAGTTGAAGAAATAAACAGGTTGCTGATTAATTGGGGCAGAGCTATGGATTACATATCCAATAGAGAACATTCCTCTGTACGGGTGTGTTAGAATTCACCGCATCTGTTTCTTATTGCCATCACTATAAACATTGTATGACACTTTGCTTTTATTTTAATCTAATTATTTGAGAAATAGATACAGAGCAGTTACCCTCTATGTCTGTGTTTGTTTTGTAAGTATCTGCCATTTTTCATCCATTTAGCAATTTCTTTTCTTCCTCTCTCAGTTCATTTGCTTGCAATATTTCAATGAGTTTTTGCCTCACCTTTTGAGATAATGGAAATATAATGTACAGTCATCAATTCTTTTGGGTTTTTTTAACAGTTTGGTTTGTCACACATGCACAAGCATCACAAGTGAATTGTTTCTTTTGTGAATGTTTTCAGATTCTGCCTATTGAAGGCCAAAAATTGTTTTTATACACCTAAATATCAAAAGGCATTCAGAGCTCTCAATTACATAAGAATTTAATGTCAACATTTTAGCAGCCACCACAGCATAAGAAAAAAAAAGACATTGGATGACAATTTCATAGAAATACTATGTAAATACTCTGTTAATTCACTTTTGTAATTAAAATAAGAGTTGTTTAATAACCTCTATTTATGACAAAATCTTTCATTGATTGGGAATGCTGCTATTTGTAGAAATGTATTATTAAGTTATATTAGGTATAAGTTTAGAAATCTGAGGACCTATCTGCACTAAGCAGGATATTCCACTATGAAAGCAGTGTGAAAACAGTATATAAAAGGCAGGAGCCACACTACTGCTTTATAGTGGTAATGAAGTGCACTGACAACTGTTGGAGCCCATGGCACATCTACACCAAGCAGGATATAACACCATGAAAGTGGTATGAAAGCAGTGCATGGTCTGTGTCAATGGGCCCCAACAGTTGTCAGGACACTTCAGTACCACTATAAGGCAGTAGTGTGGCTCCTGCATTTTATATACTGCTTTCATACCACTTCCATAGTGGAATATCTGCTTGGTGTAGATGAGCCCTGAGTTGTAACAACTCTGACCTTGAACAGGGAATTTAGCCACTCTTAAGAGCACTATCCTTCCTCACTGAAGGCTGGCTCAGAGGGTTTAGGATGGGATGGAAGTCGTAAGATCGGCCATCCCCATACATTCCCAGAAGGGTCTCCAGGTGTTGGAATAGTGGTGGCAGTGTTCCTGCTGTAGTAGGACAAGATTTAAGGCATTATGGGAGCGCTTTTGGTGCATATTGGGAGTATGTCAGTGGCAGCCTTGAATCAGCTAGATCCAACACCCTTTACATCTTCCAAATGCCCCTGGATCGCTCACTTTAACTAAGCCAGCCTGAAACTGCCATAGTTAACTTCCCTTCCATTACTTCCAATGAGAGGGAAATGTCTGTGTGTTTTAAACAGTGGCAGTTTAGAAGTCCCAAAACAATAGTTTATACACTGCCCCCAAACTGTCCCCACCATACAAAGTGAGCTGGCACGGCTTGAGAAGTGCCTCCCACCCACCCTGCATATTTTTCTGCCTGAATCTAGAGTGGCCCTGCATGTGGAAAAGGTAGGATTTCTAAGACTACTACCTTGAAGGTCCTGGCTTTCAATAGGCGACCTTGCAAGCTCAATTTTTCTTTGAAGTTCTTATGAACTTCATTTCCCAGTGTCATTGGTACTGATTTGTACCATAGCTGTGGATTCTTACTCTGTACCCTCTACCAGCCCATCAACATGACAGGTGATGTCTGCAACCTTTGCACCAGGCAGACAAATCCCCATGTGGTCAACATACTGTCACAAACTTATCTCTGTATTCACAATGTTTGAAACACCCTCTACCAAGTGCCCCTTCCCCCCTTTTCGCATGGAGGTATATCCTTGGTGAAAGAGGCTATTGGTTCATCATCCAAGAAATGGGTTCTTCTGAAGCAGCCTTCTCCAACCTGCCCCCCTTCAGTTATTTTAGGGCATGTCTATACCTCCCTGCAGAGGGGGGAAGATCTCGCAATATGCTGATCATGACATCCTCCCCCTGCATTCACCCACAGTGTGCGAAATCCCTGGAGGAATGAGGATGTCACACCTGTCATTTTTTTTAAAGGAAAGGACCTGGAGCGCACCTGCACTCCAGCACAAAAGTAAGTTGCTTTTTTATAAAAAAAAAGAAAAAGAAAAAAAACAGCCCTGACCCTTCTCCCATCTCCATCCCGATGGGTACGGAGCTCTTGAAGAGCTCTGTCCCCTGTGCCTGGTTCCCTGTTCTTTGCATTTACTTGCAAGGAGCTGGGATGAAACTGGGATGGCTGCCCACACATCCCGCAGTCTCAGGACGATCCTGAGATCGTGGGAAAAACTTGGGTAAAAGCCATCCCTGTTATCCCAGGGAAATGCAGGGATCATCCCTCCCTGACCCCAGGATCCCCTGTGTATCATGTGGATGTACAGGGATGATCTGGGGGTGATCCTCTGGATAAGGCATGGTGTAGACATGCCTTAGACTTCAATTCCCAGCAGCTCACTCCAGCATGGTCAATGATCAAGAATCCTGATAGTTGTGCTTTCCTCAGAATGATGCCCTCCTGCCCTGGGACCTTTATTCTCTATGACAGCCAATAATCTGTCAGTCTGGGTGCAGGAAGCTTCTGCCTTGGGAACTTATGAAGACGACAACCATAGTCAAAGCCTTTTCTGTAGTGTTGCTCCAGTTGTGGAACACCTTCTTCAGAGGTATGGCATTTTTTTAAAAAAAATGCCGTCCCTCTCATCCTCCTGCTCCAGCAGCCTGTGTTATAGACTGGATCATCTTCACTAGCTCCCGGTTCGTTTCTAGGCCCAGTTCAAAGTACTAGAGTTAACCTATAAAGATGTCCACAACTTAGGGTCATAGTATCTGAAGGGACCCCCTCTTCCCATCTATTTTACTTGTCAGGAGATCATCATTGGAGGCCCTGGTCTGACTCTCCTCACATGCTGAGGTATAATGGGTGACTACACAGGAGCAAGCCTTTTCAGTAGCAGCAACCCAGGCCACAGCTAGACCTAAGGTTTATCCTGGGATCATCCAGGGTTCGCCCCTGCCTGAGCACTGGATCCCCTGTGTGTCACCTAGATGAACAGGTTTGACCCTTGGACGATCCAGGGATAAACCTTAGGTCCAGCTATGGCCCCAGTTATAGAACATCCTCCCTAAATTGCTCTGCCTATTTTGTTATTTTTTCAGTACCATGTAAATGTGTTTTTATCCTCTCAAGTCTTTTAACCCAATGTATATTTCTGCTTCTATTTTATCTCTGTGATATTGTGATGCCTGTTTTAGCACTTTTGATTGCTACTTTTAGTTGATCTGATTTATATGGGGTTTGGATTCTACTTGTTTATATTGTATGTTGTTCTAGAACAATCAGCTATATGAAAACTAACATACTTTATAAATTAAATAAATAAATAAATAAATAAATAAACATCACTTATCCTAAATGGAACAGCAACCATGGTGTAATCACATTTTTGTTTTTGCAAAAAAATGCATCATCATTGGGCTGAAAGAATTTCAGATAGAGTTGTGCCAAATCCCCCTGGGAAAAGTCTCTAATCTCATCAAAACTCTTTTGACTTCCCTCAGAATTCCTAAAAAACAATTTCTAACGTCATTTCAGGAGTTCTTTTTGGTGGTAGCCATAATTCTAGTATCCTCTTTCCTCAGAAAGTTTTCCACTTATCACGGTCTTCAGGGAGACAGCATTTTAAAAAGAATAATGGATATGCTTTTACCTAAACAATAATAGTATGCCAATTAAGTCAAGCTACATTTGTATATGTGTATCCCTTTAGTGGGAGAGAGCTGCTTCAAAGAAGGGATGGAAGAATGGGGGACTTTTGCAGTTCTCTGAACACCACTGTGACACTCAGCTTGCCTTGTTTCTCATGTTCAACTGTGCTTGCTTTTTTTCTTTTTTTTCATTTGGTTCAAATGGGAATGGGAAAAATGCACTTAAAAAAAAAAGCACACCAGAAATACATGCTCCCCCACAATAATTTTCAAAGTATGAAAATGTACATTTTTCAAAAGGCAATGCAAATTCAGGAATTTGCTAAAAATTCCAGAAAACATGTTCTCCTGCACGTTGTTGTGTTCGGGACTGGGAATGGGACATGCTTGCATGGTTTACAATCATAAACGTATTCCGAGAAATCTCAATTCACATATTCCATTCTTTTTACACCTAAGGCCGTTGACTGCCTGTTGTATCTTCCTTGTGATCAAAGCTCCCCTTACTAGCAATCAATTTGGGCTGAGGAGAGCGCTTCTGCACGCTAAGCCAATGGCCTCATAACTTCTGTTCCTTTGCATCTAGTGAGGCTTATTTATTAACAGTGGATATTTCAGCCATACTTGTCATTATTAATCATCAAATCTTGTTCGACAAACTGAGCTATCATTAGGGGCTCACCTCTCCCTGTCTTGGTTAACTTGAGCAGCCCTGATCTGATTGATCATTCTCTACATGTAATAGAAGCCACCGTTTGAATCCGTTTTTTTTATCATTCCTCCTTCATGTCTCGCTCTCAGGCCCTTTCAGGCCCTCCGTACACGATTTCATTAGCACTCATTACAACATGTTATGGTCTCCAATTGCATTATCATGCCGACAGCACACTGCTGTGCTGAGGTCTTCCCTGACTTTCTGATTCCACTTTGACATGCGGTGAGCATATTTCTCTGAGAAATATAATGAGTGTTATTATTTTAATCTGAGTTTTTCCACAACAGACCTCGCAGTTGGCGGAAAGTGACATAGCTTGTGTTTGACACCTACTAACCCTGTAAAAATGTCACTTGTAATGTTAAACTGCCAACATGACTTTCCCCCCTCACTTGAGGCAAAAGACTGAACGGTTTATAGGAGTGAACACCTTTTTTTCTGATAGGAAACCGCATGCCTGCACCCCCTCACACACACCTTCAGAGAGGAAACAGCTCAGTAAATGAAATCGCAACACACAGGTATGTAGGATGAGCAATTGTTCTCTGCATAATTTCTTAATTTCCCTGAGGTAATCTGTGGCCATTTCTACACCTGCCACACACACCCCTGGATCATCCCTGGATCGTTCATGTGCATCCAAACGACACACAGGGGATCCCGGGAGCAGACAGAGATTATCCCTCCATTTTCCTGGGATAACTCTTAGGTGTTGAAAGGGCCTCAGTAAACACTGATACTGTGATATAACTTTTGCACCAAGCTCTGCCATGCAACTAAAGTTTATGCTCTCTTTGGTTGAAGTTCTCTTGCAAGGATTCTATTTTATTCTTAAAGCATAAACAGATGCTTCCTAAGTTAAATGTGGCAAAGTGTATAGAAGCCTTCCCCATATAATCATAGAATCATAGAATAGTAGAGTTGGAAGGGGCCTATAAGGCCATCGATTCCAACCCCCTGCTCAATGCAGGAATCCACCCTAAAGCATACCTGACAGATGGTTGTTCAGCTGCCTCTTGAATGCCTCCCTTGGTGACTGGTTCCATTGTCGTACTGCTCTAACAGACAGGAAGTTTTTCCTGATGTCTAGCCGGAATCTGACTTCCTATAACTTCAGCCCATTGTTCCGTGTCCTGCATTCTGGGTTGATGGAGAAGAGATCCTTGCCCTCTTCTGTGTCCCTTCCTGGGACCCTCCGAATGTATTGGATTGTCAATGGCCATGCTAGCTTGGAATTATGGGAGTTGAAGACATCTGGGGGGCACCAGGTTGGGGAAGGTTGGTGTATAGAATGTTGTTTTCCCACAACGACAGCTAAGTTCAAAGAAATGTGCAAGGCCCCTTTCACACATTGCTTTCAGATGTTTGCTTATGGGTTCACCCCTTCAAAGTGTGTATCTAGAGCTGCATTTCTAGACAGCTTATTAGGGGAGTAAGTTCCCCTAATGGAACTTATAAATTATAAGTTATAATAGGAAGTACTTCCAAGCAGGATTGCTCTATTATAGTGCCATGTGCGATGGTGAGAGACAGGCATTAGACTACATGAGCGTCGAACATATACTTGAAAGCAAAGATGGGGTTGTCGCTGCATAATGCATAAAGTGGCCCTCAAACCTGCAGTTTACTTGCAAGCCACTCAGGGCAGAATTACATGGCTGCCAGACAAAATAATGTAGGGCTGCTCTAACTGCAGGGATCCATGATTTGCACAATATGCAGGCTTACACACCAGTAGCAATTGGCAAAACAGGAAGAGTGGCAAATTGCACCACTCTCCACCACCACCACCCTATGACAGGAGACCTACTGCTGCATCCCCACCACCTCCAGTGGCTGCTCTGGAGAGCCCCACTAGCTGCAATTCCACTTTAGCATTTGCAATTTTTAAAAACACACACACAAAGGCCTTACACCATGCCCAGCTTGCCTGGTTGTGGTGAGGCAATTGCAGGGGAGGGGAGAGAGACGTATGGTGGATCGCCATAGGCTTCCTCGTTTGGCACTCCGAGGTGGGGAGGGGACTGGAGACACTATTTATGGAGTGCTTCCCTTCCCCAGCCTTCTCTGCATTTGTTTTGCAGCTCCCTCCCTCCTTCCTTGTAGTCAATGTAGGTTCACCAGTTGCCCCTAGGGGGGCCAAGTAGGATTTTTTTGCTCTCAATCATTTCTTTTGGGAGCTTTTTGGCTACTTCACATTGTGAGACAGTAGGGGAGTATTAACTTGGCTAAATGGTTGAATTTGGTCACATTTTGACTTGGGGCAGGTGTGCAGGCATTAGGAGCAAGAATAAGGTTGGTGAGCATTCTTAGGCACCATTGTGGTGATTGGAAATACCTGAGGCCCTCACCTGGGAGTCTTGTGGTGTCAGGTGGTGGGATAAAGGTTATCTCTTAGGCCAACCTTACTCACTCATTCAGAGTTTTGCAACCTCAGGGGGAGTGACATCGGAAGGCCTACCTACCCCAAAAGGGGAATCCTGATGGGTGGCGATAGACACATGTAACTGGTCGGGATATGAATGGATCGCCTGGTCCCAATTATGGCCAAGACACTGGCCATGATAGGATGCCCGCCTAGGCCTCCATTTTCCTTTACAGATATTCATCAATAAATGTGGCCCTATTTTAAATCCAACTTCTTGTTTCGTCTCATTATTTCACCTTCCAAACGCAAAAACAATCCATACAGAAATGCATTCACAATTTTTTTTAACAATATACACATTAATGTACACTTTTTGTGAACCCCCCAGAGAGCTTCGGCTATTGGCCGGCATAGAAATGAAATAAATAAATAAATAAAATAAATTAAAGCACACATTCATGTTCACACTTTTGTGTGTAAATTTAAACATACACATTTTGGGATATATACACCCATTGACTAAAGCATGCTTCTGTGCATTTTGAAAAAAACAATGCACTTTTCTTTGCAGGTTTTTTTTTTTAATGTGTGTATGTTGTTGAACATAGTTTTGCGGAAACATCACAAGCTTGGAAATGTATGGATTTCTGGCCACAAGTTGCATTCAGGTCCATGCCCCAAAAGTATGAATTGGGAAAATCCATTAAAAAAAATACTTGACAGAGAAATATCTCTACTGGTGACATGGTTAAAAAATTTTTATCATAGCAGCTCCTGCAGTCTCCATTCCAGAAAACACTTATACATCCAAACCCTCATTGCTTTCTTTCTTTCTCTCTCTCTCTCTCTCTCTCTCTCTTTTTAACTGACTATGTCCTATCCCATAGAAAATAATATCAGTGGGATAAATTTGAAGATCTGATCATCACAATTTTTTAAAGACAGTTATATTGTGAATCTCTCAAAATTTAAGATTGAAGACTTAAATCTACCTTCACTATCATGGTTAAATAAATTTCTATGCCAGTATTTTTGTTCCCTAATTTTAAATATGATACTATGGTTATCATGTATCCCTATGCAAGTACTGCTCTTTCTGTATGGATTCATATCAAATCTTCCAACAAAAAATGGGACCACCAACAAAATGTTACTGTGAAGTTTTGTCCCTAAGAAGAATGATACTGTTTTTATTTCATTTTTGTATATTTAGTTTTATTTTCAGCTGTCACTCAGCCATAGATTTAATCAGTAAACTCACATATTCTGCCTGATCTCTCATTTCTTTAGACCATTTTCTCTCTCGTTCTTGTTGTCTTTGTAGGCTCAGTTGCTATTAATGTGGTTTTCCCCCATATATTCCTTGTTAAGCGCTCTTCTTCTTCTTCTTCTTCTTCTTCTTCTTCTTCTTCTTCTTCTTCTTCTTCAAGCCATTTTCTTTTCCTTTTCAAACTTATATACTGCTGTGAACCTAGGCGGTCCTTCAAGTGCATAGAAGCTACTAGCTTATTTTTGGGTGGCCGTGTTTACCGTTGAAACTGATCAATACTCTACGATTCTAAATTTGCCTCTAGAGGGAATGATAGATCTGGTGGTGTGGTTTTATGATGGAACATTGAATATTCATTGCTTTCTTTTTTAAAAGAAAAAAAACAGTTTCTGTAAACACTGTGTAAAACACAGTCTAAGTATGCATTCTTTCTCCCAAGAGATGTCTGCAGACTAGGAAATCAGAGGAAACCTCATGCAAAGATTTGCTTCCACAAAGATTCAAACCAGAATTGTTTGCTCTGGCAGTAGGGGAATTACATCAAAAAGCAAAGCTAATTACCCACACCATTCACTTCATTTCTGAAGCTCAAAACACATATTGCAAAGAGACATATAGGCACTGCTGAGCTGTAAAGTCCTCCAGTTTCTCCCTGGAAATGTGCAACGGGTAAAAAGTGCCCTGATGTTATTGTGTTCGCATTTTCCTGCCTCCCCCGCCCAGCATTTCAAATAGTTGGATGCCATTGGATGGGGATAAGAAGCACTAATACAATTACATATATTACTTTTGTTGTTGTTGTTGTTGTTGTTGTTGTTGTTACACATTGCTAGGAAGACACAGATCAGCAGTGGTCATCAGCATCCATGGTAGTATGTAGCAATCACAAATGCTCAATTGACATCTAGGAAAAGGAAATTCGGCTATTGGGCTGTATAGATATGTCATAAAGGAATAAATACATTCATTCAAATTATTGGGGTTTTGTACATAAATTGAAGGAGATTTGAAGGACCCAGTTCATGAAAAACTGAGATTTCTTGGTAAAGAAAAGAAAACCTTTGCTGGATTCCTGTAAATCAGGACTTTCAGACCGATTCAAGCCACTGATCTCATTTGTCTTCAACCGCCTTCATTGATCATGAAAAGTGTAATTGTTTGTTGACTAACCATAATTAATGAAGAGATATTAATGTCTTCCTGATTCATGCAGCCTTTACAAACCAGTGGCTTTTCTTTTGAATATTTTATCTGCTTCTGTGCTGCTGTTAAAAAGAATTCACAGCTGATCACCACAGAAAGTTTGAAACAACCCTCATTTTTCATCTGAAATCAGGATGCTCAACCCATCAGGGCAGTTCCAGAATGGGTTGAATGAAAAGATTGCCCTGTTTGCCCATTTGTCTCCATGCATTCTCAAAATGGGTGCAACCTTAGATGTTCAGCTCGGCGGGGGGCATTGGACATGGCAGGTGGGTGGGTGGGCGAGGGGGGGCTTCGGACATGGTGGGCGGGCGGGCGAGGGGGGGCATCGGACATGGCGGGCAGGCAGGGCATTGGACATGGTGGGCGGGTGGGGGGCATCGGACATCATGGGGGGAAATCGGGGGGAGCGAGGAACCCTTTTTTAAAAAACATCCAAAAGCCTACCGTATCATTGGTGCGCTCCTGCGCACATGGCCCATTTAAGCTTGAAAAAAAATGGCTGATGTGACGGGGCTTTCCTTTACCCCGTCACGTGTCACGTGTGGAGAGGAGTGACAGCCCGCACTACTTCTAGCGCGGGCTGGCCCCTCCACCCACCGGAATTTAAAGGTAGGTCTAGAAAGGCCCTCAGACCATTCTGCCCATGTAGTTCCAGATGGGGCACTTCTCCAAGCACAATCAGTTGGTATTGAAGGACAGGGCCTTTTCTGTGATGGTGCCCTGATTGTTACAATATTTTCAGTGCAAAGCTAAGACACCCAGCATTTGAAATTCGGATTATTGCCAGCAGTTTTACCATTCTGTTGCCTTTCTGTTTTATCCTCATCATATATTGTTTATTGTGTTATATTTTTATTGCTATACACTATCCTGTGTTTCACTGTAATGAAGTGTGGTCTAGAAAATGCTGAAATAAATAAATAAGCAAATAACCAAACCATCTGGCTAGTTGGACTGAAAGAAAGCTCTCTTACAGGGCAAACCTATCATTAAGTTCAGTGAGACATATTCCCAGGTAAGCATGCAAAGGGTTGCAGCCATAATTTATAAAATGTTGGGAGCTCATATACAAGCCATCCTTACTGTGCGGAGGAAATCAGGCTAATACCTGTTTAAAATATCTGACCTATAGTTTGGACACATTGATTAATGGGTTGTATCCAATGCTAGTCGAGCAAGTCCCATTAATTTCAATAGGTCTACTTTAAGTAGGACTAACTTTGGGTACAATTCAAAGTATTCAGTGTTCAGAAATCAATGTGATCTCCATCCTGGTGTCCTCCAGATATATTGGACTACTTCTTCCTGTATCCCCCAGCCAGTTGTAATCCAACACACCTGGAGAGAACCAGGTTAGGGAAGGCTGATGGAAAACAGAATGATTTGGTATTGTTCCAGTATTCTCCAGTGGTATAATAAATATTGTTGCACACACAAAAAAAATATTATTCAATTGCCAGTATTTCGCAGGGAGGGGAAACAAAAACTCTGGTGTAAGAGGATGGCAGAGATGAAGGTTTCAGATAATTTCTCCTTGGGGAAGGAACAAGGTGTCCACAAACCTTTTTAAGTGTAGGAAGTTTTGATGAGTCTTCTTTCATTTATTATTATTATTATTATTATTATTATTATTATTATTATTATTATTTTAAAACACACCCCAGCACTTGCAGGAACACAGGAGTACTTCCTGAATGCCTATTGGAGAGAGTGAGGTCACATGGTCTCCAAAAAGCATTCACTTAGGGCATGTCTACACCAGCCCTATATCCTGGGATCATCTCTGTGCCTCCAAATGCCACACAGGGGATCCCGGGAGCAGGCAGGGATGATCGCTCCATTTCCCTGGGATAACCCTTAGGCGTAGAAAGGGCCTAAGAAGTGCTAGATGCCTTCAAGTGACAGGGTTTTTAAAAATTAATAAATAGAAGGCACCTTAGCAACACTTTGAAAAGTATGTGGAAATGCTGTCCCCCCTCTCCCAGGAGAAACTTCTCCAAGAAAAACACCACTTTCTCAGGGAGAGAACACGTTCCCCCAAATAGAGAGCAGCACAGCACTAGTAATAAAATTCTGAATATACATTGTATGTGAAAAAGGTCAAGATAAAATAAACACATTTAGTGTAAAAAAACAATATTTGATAGGCTAGTCCTCCAACGCAACCACATGTGAGTTGCTTCGCAACAGTGGGGATGCCAACTCCCTTTCTGACAGTAATTTCTGGGCCCTGAAGAGTTCCCTGAGAGGTAGACATTCAGAGTGCCACTTTGTGACAAGAAAAGTTGTTCCTGTTCTTCAAGCGCCTACAGTTTTCCTCACCGATCTGTCACACACTTCAAAATAGGAACTGGGGATATTCAAGATGGCAAAACTTCAAGCCTCTCAGGTTATATAAAGCAAATAGCTTTATTTCCCAGGTATTTTGTTAATAGTGCAGTTTCTTCTGATCTTTTGCTTTCTGTTTGCGCTTCCACTAAGTGGCTGATTTATGTGAGGTTCTAGCGAAACACAGTTGCTGTATTGCTGATGAAGATTTATTATGGTAAGCGAATGTTTTCCCATGGTTCTGAAAGGCACATCGAAGTATGCTGTGTTTGCCGTGCAACAAAGAACATATTGATTTGAACCAAAGGGCAACCCATCCACATGGCAAGAAGACTTTATTCTTATTTCTATCGCAACTTGCAAGATTTCCATCAGATTCAAATAAATATGATGGAAGGATCAGTGAGCAGGTGACTCGCAAAACCAGGGTAGAATATGGACAGGGCTGAAGTGTCATTGATTGGAACATCTCATCTGTATGCTACCTTCAATAACGTACCATGGAAATAAAGAAGGAAAGAAAGAATGGAAAAGGAGAGGATTGTTTAAAACTACTCTTGACCTTGATATATCATCTAGGCTTGCCTCTTTTTGTCTCTGACAAAATCACGGTGCCTTTAACAGCTGCACATCAGGCCATCTTATTTCCCCAGCTAGTCATCTGAGCCTCTCCTGTCTACTCCTTCTGCATCCTAATGCTTTCTAAACCTTTCTCTGCAGTTGTCAAAGCCCAAGTGCTGGGCCGTTTCTACACCTGTCTTTTCTCCAGGGATCTTCCCCGGATCATCCCTGTGCATGCAAATGACACACAGGGGATCCCAGGAGCAGGCAGGGTCTATCCCTCCATTTTTCTGGGACAACCCTTAGGTGTAGAAAGGGCCCTGGTTGTTGTAATATTTTATATTGTGTATGATCTAGGCACTGCCATGTTTGTTTACCTATGGTAGCTATTTCTCTCTCTCTGTTGAGTATGTGTCAGTATGCACAATACCATCAGAAAACATGGTGGCTGTGGGAGTGGATTGCCACTCCCAACCAGCAGGCCTGTTCCCTGGCAGCCATAGCTTGGTGGGTACAGTCTGCACATTATACATAGGGATGGGCAAAATCACCTGCTGCCACCTCACCCTCCACTTGGCAGACCCTTGCTGGCCACTCACCTCTGCCTGCACCAGGGCGCAAGCCACCCAGAGATCTGCAGGCACCATCAAGTGGCAACATGCTTCCCTGATGAGCTGCCACCTTCTTCACCACTGGGAAAAAAAACACCTCTGAAAATCAAAAACATGCCAGGAAGTCCATGGACTGGCATCCAGGGGGCCAAACTGGTGGGGAATCTGTAATAAATTCTGTATCTTATGATACAGTACTCTTACTACCATTTAAGGATGTTGTGAGAGTCTATGGACTCCCCTGTGCCTGCCCTCCCAGACCCTTTTCACTGAGCCACAGGGTGCTCATGCATCTGCTCAACACTTAGTGAGAGCCCAGTAAAGCTGCCCTCCCCTTATCGAGTTGCCATTTTGCACAACAGTGGTGGCTTGGGCATTTCCGGGATGGGAATGTAGCATAAATGGCCCTTTTATGGCTGCCATTTATGCAATACTCTCTTCCCAAATTGTTGCTCAAAATGGTGGCTTGGTAAGAGGATGTACAGCCCTGCAGCTTTGTCAGGTGCTCGACAAACCATTGAGTAGATCACACAGTGCCTCAAGTGGGTGATAACGGCAGCAGTGCCTGGCAAATGCTCAATGAAGCCAAGCAAGGGTAAGTCCATCTATCCCTAGGCCTTTGCTAGGCAAGGGTTTAGCCTGGGCTGATACCCAGGCTCACCCCAACACACAGGGGATCCCGGGGTCAGCCCGGGGTTAACCCTCCCTTGGCCCAGGATAACCGGCACCAGGTCTAGCCTGTTCTGCGGCTTTTCCCAGCTACGCGGCTTACTCGAAAGTAGCCGGGAGAAGCCACGCACTAAGCCGCGCACCCATCGGGCTGAGGGGGGTAATCACGGGGGTGGGTGGGGAGAGATCAGGGTCAGGGGGGAAGAGCAGAGCTGGTGGGAGAGATTGGGGGGAACAGAGCCAGGGAGGGGAGATCACGGCTGGGGGGGGAGGGAGATCGCAGCTGGAGGGGAGGGAGATTGGGAGCAGGGGGGGAGTGGGGAAACCTTAAAAAAAAACTTACCTGAGCGCTCCTGTGCTCCTTTGCTCCAGTCCCTTTAAAACATTTTAAAAAATGGCGGAGACAACGGGGCTTCCTTTACCCTGTTGTGTCTGACATGTAGCTAGGAGTGACAGCCTGTGCTAGCTGCAGTGTGAGCTGGCCCCTCCACACGCCCGGATTAACAGATACATCTAGCAAAGCCCCTAGTATTAGGGGTGTGCACGGACCCCCCGCTCCGCTTCTCTTCCAGATCTGCAATTTGCGGATCGGCCCACTCCGCCCCGCCCCCGCTCCGCCTATGTCCGCTCTGTTCTGCTGCGGAGCTCCGGATCCGGATCGGAGCTCTGTTTCCCCCCCCCCCATAGGCTTGCATTAAGCTAAAAAAGTATACAACTTTTTTTCTGTGAAAGTTAGAAACCTCAAGTTTGGCACCATGACACCTCATGGAGGTATACAGACGCATGCCAAGACTCAAGGCAATCCCATCATCCCCTGATTTTTGGGGAATTTATGAAAATCGGGCACCCCATTCAAACCCCTTTCCATAGCTCCGTCAATTTGCACATTAAAAATCTCAAACTCACCACCATGATAGCTTATCCAGGGATGCACACGCATGCCAAGACTCAAGGCAGTCCCATCATCCCCTGATTTTGGGGGAATTTATGAAAATCCAACACCCCATTCACACCCCTTTCGAGAGCTCCGTCAATTTGCATGCTAAAAATCTCAAACTCGCCACCATGATAGCTTATCCAGAGATGCACACGCATGCCAAGACTCAAGGCAGTCCCATCATCCCCTGATTTTGGGGGAATTTCTGAAAATCCAACACCCCATTCACACCCCTTTCGATAGCTCCGTCAATTTGCACGTTCAAACTCGCCACTATGATAGCTTATCCAGGGATACACACGCACGCCCAGACTCAAGGCAGTCCCATCATCCCCTGTTTTTTGGCGGGGCTTAAACCTGCAGACATCTCAATGGGGCCATTTCAAAGGAAATCCCAACATGCCATGAATTGGGGAGTAGAGATCAACCTAAATGAATCTTCTTCCACACTTGAAAAATGGATTTGGAACTTCCAAAACTCTAAGTGAGCGCAGGAAGGACTTCTCCCCTGAGTCAAAGCCAGACACACACAACATCCCTGCGAGGCGGGCAGGGGAGGAGAGAGGGAAGGCAGGCAGGCAGCTGACATTTCTGGGGGCATAAGGAAGTGAGCCAAGGATAAGCCAGTAATGCATATAAAATGGAATAAATAAATAAATAAATAAAGGAGGGGTGGAATTAAAAGCAGCAGTGTTGCTGAATAAACAACAAGAAGAACTTTTTTAAAAAGGCTATATCTGTCCTTTACCAGCAATAGGGGGCGTGCCCAGGGCTGGTCCTAGTGATCAGTCTTTTAAGAAGTAACGCTGTCAGTTCAACTCATGAAAGCCATTGCTCCACCACGAAAGCTCTAAGGAGTAAAGCTGTCACTTCAACTCATGATAGGCATTGCTCCACCGGGTTACTCTCTTTGGAGGGCTCTGATGGCCCTCCAAGTACAGGAGAGAGTGGGGGCACGTCCACATGGCATGCCCTAGGGGAGCTCATCCCCTTGCACCACATGTATTCAGTTGTTCCCCAAAGTTAGGGTGGGTAGCACTGTTGTGTGTTTCCTATCTGTTAGTATGATTTCAGGTTGTGTTTGTGCATTTGGTGGAGCTACTGTTTTAAAAAAACACTGGGAAAAGTCCGTTCAGAGTAGAAAGAGAAGTTTCCCAGAATCCCAAGTTACCTGTTTTGCCTATCCCCTCCTCCAACTTTGGGATCATGTGATCATGACCGGGAGTTGACTCTGCCCCTCAGCAATCCAGGGATAAACCTTAGGTCTAGCTATGGCCATGATCTTCATTTTGGAGAATTGTGTTATTCTTCATAGTCTGTAGCAGATAACTTGGGTCCATGGTTAAGGGAAACTGACCTGTTAATATTCAGTTATTCCCTTTTTTAAAAAATCAACTCCTTTCTGACTTCAATGTCACACACACACACAAATCATTCCTTGCAACTAACTAGAGAATCCACTGTAGGTTTTAGGTTTTTTTAAAAATGTACTTCATCAACTTTACTCACCCTCAGCAGATTCCACTTGGTGCCTGGCTACAACTTCAGGGTTGGTGGGTGCCCATCTGTCCTCATTTCTATTTCCAGCCCTGCTTGTTCTTCTGGAAGACCCTCCTCCTCTTCCTCTTGCTGGCTGGCATTTGGACAATGAGTCCTGAGATCTGAAGTGGTAACCAGGAGAGAGAGATGTTCCATGCTCCACAATGAATTTTTTTTTGTAAAAGCGATGAGTGTTTTGGAATACTGCTGTTTGATACAGTAGAAGGAGTTGTGTTCTGTATTCCATTTTTAAACACATCAATGGCACTGAAATTTAAATGCTGTCATCTTTTGAGCCTAATCAAAATCTGTGATGGAAATTATAGTGAGAAGGATTTATGAATTCAGTGTGCGTGTGCAATATATATGGATGTGTGAATCAGGAAAACTTCAACTCAAGTCCAACTCAAGTCCGGCGATGTGATGTTTGCCCTGTCCTGGACGGGGTTGCACTCTCCCTAAAGGATCGGGTCCATAGTTTGGGGGTGCTCTTGGATCCAGAACTGTCACTTGAGGCACAGGTGAACTCAGTGGCAAAGAGCACCTTTTATCAGCTTAAGTTAATATACCAACTACACCCTTATCTGGACAGAGATAGTCTAGCTACAGTTATCCATTCTCTGATAACCTCTAGTTTGGATTACTGCAATGTGTTATACGTGGGGCTGCCTTTGAAAACATTCCGGAAGCTTCAGCTGGTACAAAACAGGGCAGCCCACCTACTAACAGGGACTGGCCAGCGAGATCACATTACACTAGTCCTTTTACCTTGACCTTAAGATCATCCACAGGGGCCCTTCTCTGTGAGTCCCTGCCAAAGGAAGGGAGGCAGGTGGCTACTAGGAGGAGGGCTTTCTCTCCTGTGGAACCCTGGCTGTGGAATGAGCTCCCCAGAGGGGTCCATCTGGAGCCTACACTGTACTCTTTTCGTCGCCAGATGAAGACCTTTTTATTCTCTCAGTATTTTAACACTTAATTTTAACTTAAATTTAATTTTTACTGTTCTAACTCTGTATTTTAATCTCACATCAATTTTGCTACGTGGTTTTATCCTGGTTGTGCTTTTTATACTGTATTTTGTATTTGTGTTTTTAACCTGTTGGTTGTTTTATTATGGTTTTACTTTTTGTGAACCGCCCAGAGAGCTTTGGCTATTGGGCGGTATAAAAATATAATAAATAAATAATTTTGTTTTTTAAAAAAACTTTCTTTTTGTCATTTCATATGAAAATCCATGCATATTTTCATGCATATTTTCCTAAATTTACATATCAGTTGTGCACATGATTGAAATGTGCTCATTCTTCTACCATTGATTAAAGTGTATTTGTATGCATTTTTCAAAAGTATGCATATTTCCATGTGGATTTTTTAAATGTACAAATGATGTCAAATGTTTTTTCTTATTTTTTTGGCCGAAGAATCATATTGCAAACCCAGAAATACATGCACTGATTGTGTCTGAGTCTGTGTTTGGTCAGGAAAGTGTGAACTGTGTAAATACTGAATTTCTCATACATCCCTAGTGCACCAGCACTCTATATTGACCAAAGCCAAATCTACACCAAGCAGGATATAACACTTTGAAAAGGGGTTAAAAACAGTATATGGAATGGGTCATGGGCCCCAATAGTTGTCAATACCATTATAAACCATTATAAAGTAGTAGTGTATTCTCCCTGCCCAGAAGAGGGGTCTACAGGACAACCAGTCACATCAAGCAAGCACGTAAGTCTCCTTAAACAGGTATGCCAGAGGGGGGTCAACTCAGATGCCTCAGCCCCTAAAAAGAAAGCTCAAGTAAGGCTTTACCTTGCTCACAACTGAATATAAATTAGGTTTAGAATGACCATTAAGCCAAAAACCAAATAGGGGAGGCTGCATGTGTATAAAATCATAGATTCAAATATAACTCCAATATGGATTGGATCAAAGGAGAGGGGATAAATTTTTCAGGGAGATGGCTTGGTCCAAGACTGCATATTTAGCCTTGATACTGTGGGGAAAAAGTCTTGCTCCACTTTGCAAAAAGTTTGAGGCAAAGGAATGCTAATCCTAAAGCTCTTCGCTTTGAAATGTCAAATTAAGAGTTTAACCTACAGACATCAGGACTCACGTAAAGTGAGTTCTGATCTGTCACTAAATGCCTGAATACTGGAAAGAAGACATATAGGAAATCTAGGATAAGAACTCATGCCATACCGATCCTGGGTTGAATTATATATTAATGCAGCTTATAGTCTAAGAGTATCAACGTATGATTGCCAAGGTTGAAGAAACTACAAAGCAAACCAGATAATTTTTGGCACCTGCATTTGCAACTGAGATGACAGTTGTTATTGGGACCATCCAAGAAAACCCAGGTTTATATGTGCTCATTTATTAAAAGTAACCCCTATTTAATCAGGATTACATGATACTTGTGGCACTTACTGTACAAGATAAAACCCATCACAAAATGGTAGACATTCAGACATTTGGACAACTGAATATGATTGCTAGGGTGAAAGGTAATGATTTATAATATGAATAAATAAGGCCTTTTAAGAGTTTCAAATATTGTGGGTATTAATATTAAGTTCTTATGATATTTCAGAGGTAGTTAAACAGAGCATGAGATTATTAACAGTTTCAAAATGAAACAAATTTGATGAAATTGCAAATATATAATTAAACATTTAGCTGCAAATACTTTTATAAGCAAAACTGTCCATACTTTTGAATAGAAAGTTTCTTCTTCTTCTTCTGCTTCTGCTTCTGCTTCTGCTTCTGCTTCTGCCGCTTCTGCTTCTGCTTCTGCTTGGTCCTTGTGAGAGTTGACAATATAATGATTATCAAACTTTCTATCTGGAGATAATCTTTTCTACATTTACATCTACTATAGTCCATACATATCTACAACTGTATGTTGCAGAGTATTTTGTAGCATATTCTAGGGTACATTCTCTGTCCACAAAGGAGACTGTCCAGGATTGTTGAGCCTCACTTGTTGCCATGATGAATTCACAATTTGCCCGAGAATGCACTCAATCTGTTCAGTTCATATTTTAATGTGAACTTACCTAATTTCACACTTTCAAACCATTCAGTCATTTTTCAGAAAAGTACACTTTTATAAATTTTGCAATGGGTTTCTTCAACTAAAAATGCATTAAAATGCATACAAAAATGTGAATATTAGGGAAAATAATATTTAAATATTTAATTGCAAAAAATACATACATTAAGCAGAAATGCATACAAAATGCATGTATTTGGAGTAAAGGGCACAAAAAAAGACATGAATTTTCATGCAAACTTGTGGGTGGAATCTAAATTTTGGACAAACTGAATTTAAGACTGCAGAAACTCTCAAAAATCTAGATGAATCAAATTTAAGATTGGGAAAAAAAAGAAAGAAACAAAAATCGAGAAATTTATCCATCTCTGCCATTAGTGGTACATTTAAGGAAGGTGGGAGGCAAACTGTCTTTAGGAAACATTTGTCCATGATTTCTGATAATCCCATAAAGATAATCTTTTTTGTAGTTCTCTTATAGGTCATAGACACAGTCTTTTCAAAAGGCTGTGAAATCATACATTTTTCACTGTTTGCCTTCAAAGTTTCAATTCAGCAAGTTATTCTTGCTGGGTGGTTTCTGTTTCTGTTTTGCTTATTATGATGGTCTGTTTTGATTCCCTTCCTGTTGTTATTTGGTTAGACTCCTTACATATTTATTTTGGATTTCTTTTTCTGTGGGGAGGGACAGTCAGGCTCAGATAATTTTAAATTCTGAATCATTTGTTGATTTGTAAACAACTTTGAGAAGTGTTACGGCTGAAAGACTGCCTATTCTACCATTTCAAAGACCCAAAGCAACACACACACACACACACACGGGTATTATTATTATTATTATTATTATTATTATTATTATTTATATTGTACCAACAATGTACTTGGTGCTGTACAAAATATACAAACAGAAAATATAATACAATCAAAATCAGTTTAAGCATTTTCCAATAGATTCATAGAACATTCTTCTATACTGTGCTTCAAAACATGACTGATGGGAAGGTATATCATAATATATAGACCAATTTTAACATATACTACAGATGGAGGAGAAATTCCTTTGGTATGCATTTTAGTACAAATCAATCACATGAATCACAACACAATTATCATCCAGGTTTTGTACTTCTATAGATTTTTGAGTAGATTTCTCTTATTAAAATGTATATTAAAATGTATATATTTTTATTATTTTAAAAATTTATTTTTACATTTATATCCCACCTTTTTTATCGTATTGCAAACAATCAAAGGCAGCTTGCATGGTCCTTGTCCTCTTCTCCATTTTATCCTTCCAACAACAGCCCTGTGAGGTAGGTTAGGATGAGAGTCTGTTTCTATGGTTCTAATAGAAACTTCAAGCAAGCATTCACAACCATTTCCTCCTAGGAACAATATTTCACGAGAAGCACATGTGAAACAGGCATAGGATCAGAAAGATGGCAGAATGCCCTTTTCTTATACAGTGATGTAGAAGAAAAAATTGCAAGAAGTGCTGCTTTTCATTACAGGCAAAATCGGACAAAGAACAGATGAGCAGAACATTTGTCATAAATAGCTACCTCCCTAATTTTTGTTCCGGCTATATTCTATGGAGTGTCATTCTGAAGGTTTCTTATTATCTTAGGCCTCAGCTAGACCTAAGGTTTATCCTGGGATCATCCAGGGTTTGCCCCTGCCTGAGCACTGGATCCCCTGTGTGTCACCTAGATGAACAGGTTTGACCCCTGGACAATCCAGGGATAAACCTTAGGTCTAGCTATGGCCTTAGTTTGGCCTATAGAAGAATTGATCAGCTTTGTATCTAGGGATATTCCCAATGTTGTCCATTTTGTGTTTGGGGCAAAAGTAGCGCTTTTGGGACAGTGAAATATTTCCTAAAATACCTTACCAATGTAGGTTGGTTGGTTTTGGTGCTGTCAACAATCTGGTTTGATATGAAATGTTGCCAAAACCACAGGATCTTTTCTCCACAACTGTAGTGGTTAACAAAACACAATTCCAATCTCTGCTTTTGGCTCACCCCTATTTGTTTACCACATACCATGGTAGGTGGGAACTGCGGGTACAAACCCAACACATTTTAACCTAGGCCTTAGCTAGACCTAAGGTTTATCCCGGGATTGTCCTGGGGTCATCCCTGCCTACTCCCAGGATCCCCTGTGTGTCATTTACATGAACAGGGATGACCCTGGGACGATCCCGAGATAAACCTTAGGTCTAGCTAAGGCCCTAGAAGTTTCATCTCTGAGAAACTGTTCAGGACAAATGGGTGCAATACAATCCCTCAAAGGTATAGCTCATTTGACATAAAAACAAACACTCTCTCTATAGAATAATGCAGTAACTGTTTCCTTTCTCCCAGCTGTTCAAGGTAATTTGACATTTTTCATTACATCTTGGCTAAGAAGGGCCTGGATATTGCAGCTAGAAGCTTATTTATCTCATTATGTATCATAATGTGTCCAGGTACTTTGCTGCCCTGTATGTCTGGCTGTGACTTGATTTAATTTTCAAAGGCTATAAGAAGAAAGGCTTGTACGTATAGGCTTTCTCTAGAACCATTTTGTAGCTTGGAATCTGATTTGGTTTCTGAAATCTAAGCTATATTCGGCCGGCTTTTCTAAGAAAAAAGGGTTTGATTCTCTTAACATTCAATCAATTTCAAAAGCTAATTTTTACACCAACACATCTGCTTGATGTTCTGATGTTAGAGCCAGACTAGAAACATTAGCTTCATTAAGTACTTGTACTTGCTTCCTTTGAAATAGGTGGTTACTATTTTTATCCTTAGTATCATCTATTGTAACACCCTCTACATGGGGCTGCCCACTCAAAACCACTGAAAACCATCAACTACTGCAGCATGTAATATTTCAAAATATTACATGCTGCTGTCCAAATTTTGACTTGGGCAAATTGCTGGAATCATGTAACTCCCTTTATTGTATTAGCCACACTGGCTGCCAGTTCATTTCCAAGTGTAATTCAAGGTGCTGGTTACTACCTTAAAAGCTCCAAATGGCTTGGGCCCTGGCTAATTTAAAGACCATCTCCTCCCACGTAAACTTACCTGTCTTTTAAGATCAGCTCTGATGCCTGTTCTGGGTGTGCCATTAACTTCAGATGCACAGTTGGTGGCAAGTGGGCAATACATTAGGGGGCTTTCTTTGTGACAGCATCCTGCATGTGGAACTCTGGGCCAAAACAGACAGTACTTTAAATGTATGTCTAGCAGCCATGTCATATATAGATAGATAGATAGATATAGATATAGATATACTTGGCATTGCTCAAGTCCCCTAAGATATATGTCTGTGAGGTAATCATCTTAATGTAGTAGACCGGTGCTAGGCCTTTAATATAACTTTTAAACAAATTAAATTCATTCCTTTTTTTCCTCTTTCCTCCTCACAACAGCTCTGCAAGTAAGGCTGATGCTAGGTCTGTGAGGTAACTTTAAAACAAATTAAATTTGTTTCTTCTCTCTCTCTCTCTCTCTCTCTCCTCTGACGCATGGCCAGGGCTGCCTTGAAGCCGACACAATGATTTCCCTTGCCCCACAGAAAACGAAAACTACAACTCCCAGCATGCCTTTCACTGTGGTGCCTGACTTGCCAATGGGAGTCTTGTCACTGAGACTTGTGGGAAGTGAAGTCTGACTAAGCCAGTCCACATTGTACTGTGCAGTTGGTGCCTGTAGGTAGGCTGTGAGGGAGCCGACTGGCTGATGGTTAGCTTGGTTGTTGCCACTGGCAACAGGTTTGGAGCTGTGCCCTCCTTCCCTCCCACTCCCACTGATGCCTAGCAACCAAGGCAGCTAGCCACAGGCTCAGGAGGGCAGGCCACTACCAGACCATGGCCACCAAAACCCAATAAGCCTTCCCTCCTACTCAAGACATGCCGGGAGTTGCAGGCATAAGCCTACGTTCCTGAATAACATGTTAATTGTTCAACACCATCTGAGGTATGGTGAGAGGCAACTGGAGAGAGTGCCTTCTTAGTTGTGGCACCCTGCTTATGGATTGCTTTTTTCCCATGCAGGCTGGCCTAGTGACTGCATTAATGGCTTTCCAGTGCCAAGTGAATATTTTATTTTCCCCCAAGTCCTTTTAATTTGAGATTTTTTATGCTGTTTTCCCCCCCCTGTCATAGCTAAACCACAACACGCCAAGACAGATGCAGGAATTACTGAATAAAGTTTTTGATTTTTATGTAAAAGCCTGACTATACCATTGAAACAGAAGAGTGAATGGAGACATGATTGATAGCTGAGGCTAGAATAGAATGACGGGCAGGGTGAATGGCAGTTGGAGAAAGTCAGGCAGAAGGAGAACAAAGACAGTTAGTGAGTTAGGATTGAGACTGGTAGTGACCTGGGTTACTAATCCATACTGTATGTAAAATCAGCCACTCTACATGCCAGTACTAAACCTCCAAGCATGCTTTTCATAGCCCTCAGGTGCCTGCAACTTTTGAGAGGTGCTTGCCTCCTCTCCTTGATAGATGGAGAGCAGCTAATGCTGCTCCTTGATAGAACATCAAGAGGAGGTAAGCAGCTGTCAGTGGACACGCCCAGCCAAGTACTGCTGGGGTGCCTCCAGAGCCAGTGCTACCATAGAGGCCACTCAGGCGGCCGCCTAGAGCACCAAGCTAAGAGGGGCACCGGGTGCCATGCAGCACTCATGCGCGTTGTTGGCTGTGAGCCAGCCCAGCCCAAGTATTCAGCTGGGCCTGGGCGGGTGATGTGGTGCTCCATGCCCACCCAGCCGAAGTGAAGCCAGGGACACTGGGGTGGGGCTCCACGTTCAGACTTCCGCCTGGAAGCCACCCTCCCAGAGCCAGGAGGCCGCCACCAGAAGAAGAAGAAAAAGCACATGGCAAGCTCGACGCTGGCCCAAGCCAGCCTCTGCCTTACTCCCAAGGAAAGGGCACCAGGTCACCTAGCCTCTCTCCTCAAACAGGCTGCGATGTCCAGGCAGGCAGGCAAGCGGGATTCCCTCTCCCTTCTCCCAGGAAAGCTAGGGACTTGTGGACTCCTCAGAAGGCAAACTCTCCTGCTTCCTGATCCTGCACACGTGGATCAACGGGACTTGCATCCGAGAAAGCATTGCACCAGGAGGCACCAGTGCGGCCTGATCCGCCTATGCCTCCTTACTCTGAAGCCTTATTCCCCTGAGTAAACGTGTGGAAGGGATCGTGACGCAAGGCTGCATAGCAAATTGCATTCGCATGGAAGTCCCAGTGAATTCCAGATGTGATAGGCTTACGGGGATTTAGGGGGGGAAAGAGGTGGGGGGAGAGTTATGGTTGGGTGGGAGGGAGGGGTTTGAAGGGTTTTTTATGTTTTTATGTAAGTGAATTTGAGTTGCAGAGCACAAGGGATTGAAAGGAATATCAAAAGGCTGAATATGGATAAGAAAATAAAGATATCAACGCTCAATGTTAAAGGTCTGGGGGCAGTCGTGAAAAGGAGGAGAATTGAACAAATGCTAAATAGAGAAGGATCTGATATTATTTTCCTGCAAGAAATACACCAAGTAAGGGATGGGGTAAATGAAATACGTATGAAATGGTCAGTCTACTATGAAAAGTCATTGGGGACTTCAAAAAAAATGGAGTGGCTATATTGATTTAAAAAAGAAGTGGATTTATTTTAGATACTATAAAAAAGGATGATAATGGTAGATATCTTATGATAAAGGGTCAAATTGAAGGTAAAGTGTATACGTTGGTTAATGTTTATGCCCCTAATGAGAGACATAGAGAGTTTTATATATAATTATTTAAGGAAATAGAAGAATTTAAGGAGGGATATGTTATTTTAGCTGGAGATTTTAATATGGTTATGGATAATAGAGTGGATAGGTCAAATCCCACTAGTGCTGAAAAGAGAAATAATATCACTATATTGAATAAATTGGTAAAAGAAAAAGATTTTGTGGATGGTTGGTGTTTACTTAGGGGGGCGGAACCTGGTTTTTCATATTATTCTCCAGTTTATCATACGTATTCCAGGATAGTTCACATTTTTGTCTCAAAAGAGTTTGCAACTAAGGTTTGTAAAATGGAATTGGGGGTAATTAAAGTAACAGATCACGCATTGCTAAGTTTAGATTTTACAGTTAGGAAGGATTATAGAGAAGCGTTTAGGTGGAAAATGAATACAAAGATATTGAAATATAATAAAGTGGTGGAAAAAATGGAAAGGGAATTGTCAGAGACTTGGGAAATTAATGAAAAGGGATGAACGGCAAGGGCAGTTGTCTGGGATACCATGAAGGTGGTAACAAGAGGGATTTGTATTAGAGAAATGTGTAATTTAAAGAGGCAACAAGTGGCATTGCAGGAAAAGTTAGAGGAAGAGATTAAGAATTTGGAGAAAGTTTATTGGCAATTTAAAAATAAACATAAATTAATAGAAATACAAGAAAAGAAAAAAGAATTAGAGAATATAAATTTAGAGGAAGTTCAGAAAAATTTAATTTATATGAAAAGAGAGTACTTTGAAAATAGTAATAAAAATTCTAGATTGCTAGCTAGACTCACACAAAAGGAAAAAGCTAGGAATGGGATAGGAATACTGAAAGATAAACAAGGGAATTATTGTCATATAATGAAGGGTAAAATAAAAAAAATCAAGAATTTTATCAAGAATTATATAAGGAAAAGGATACTCAAAAAAAGAAGATGGAAGTTTATATAGAAAAGTATATAAAGAAGGGAATGGAAATAGAACATAAAGAGCTAATGGAGAGGACAATATCTCGAAGAGAAATTGAAGAGGTTATTGAGAATTTGAAAGTGGGTAAATCACCTGGGGTAGATGGTTTAGGACCGGAATATTATAAAGTTTTAAAAACGTTTTTAGTACCAAAATTATTGAACTTATATAACGCCATATTGGAAGGAGAGAGGATACCAGAATCATGGGAACATTCATTGATAATTTTAATTCCAAAACCAGATAAGGATTTGACTGTCCCTGATTCATATAGACCTATCTCGTTAATAAATCAAGTCGCTAAAATTTTCTCAACTATTTTAGCAAAACGATTAAATTAATTTATAGCTGAATATATAGGGGAAGACCAATGTGGATTTGTAGCAGGTAGACAAATGCATAATTTAGTGGGAAGAGTTTTAAATGTAATACAGGTGATAAAAAAAGTCTAAGACTAAAGCGAGAATTTTGGCATTGGATATTTTTACGGCTTTCGATTGTGTGAGCTGGCAGGCATTAAAGATGGTTTTAAATAAAATGGGATTTCGAAATAAATTTAAAGCTATAATAGAACAGTTATACTCTCAAAATACAGCCGTAGTGGTAGTGAATGATGGAGTTACGGATAAGATACGACTAGCCAGAGGGACAAGACAAGGATGTCCACTCTCGCCTGTCCTGTTTGTAATGGTTATGGAATTATTGGCGAACGCAATAAGAGATGATGGGACGATAGAAGGAATAGGTGGTATTAAAAAAATAAAATTCAATATGTTCGCGGATAATACTTTGCTAACTATTAAAAATTCAATAAGAAAGATGGAAATAATTAAACAGCAATTGAGAGAGTTTGAGGAAATTACTGGGTTAAGAATAAATTGGTCCAAATCAGAGATGATGTTATTTAATTATACTAAAAAGGAAGAGAAGGAGTGGGAAGGAAAGGGAATAGAAATGAGAGTTAAAGAACAGATTAGATATTTGGGAATTAGAATTACAAAAAATTTAGAGAGTTTAGAGAAGGAGAATTTAAATAGCTTAAAAAAAGAGATTTTAGTAAAAATGGAAAAATATAAATGATTAACTTTATCATGGTTTGGAAGAATAGCATTAATAAAAATGAAGATTTTAGCAAAGATCAATTTCGTGTTTAGGATGCTATCAATAAAAATTTCAGAATTAGAGTTAAAAAGTTGGCAAAATATCATAAATAATTATAGTAATGGGGATAAAAAAGCAAGGGTAAATAAGAATAAATGGTATTTAAGCCAAAAAAAGGGAGGATTGGGTCTCCCAAATATTAACCTATATTATGTAGCTAATAGGTTAAGACATATTATGGAAGCAATTATAGGAGTAGGAGATTTAGATTGGATGGAGGATAAAACTACAAGTAATATAGAGGTGAAGTTGGAAAATGTATTTTTTAGGGAAGGAGAAAAAAAATGGGGTGAAAGTATAGATAATCCGCTCTTGAAGTTTCACTGGGAAATTTGGAGTAAATATAAAAGGGAGTTGCTTACGAGCAGCTCCCCTTTATCACCGGTAATAATGTTAAAGAATTTCCCTGAGAACTTAAAGAGCAGATTAAGTAAAGTTTTAATAGAGAAAAATAAAATGAAATTTAGGGAATGATTAAGAGGGATGAATACAAGAGAGAAACTGGAAGAGGTTTTAAAAGATAAAAAATTAACTTGGTTAAATTATTGGCAACTAGAACAATGGACTAAAAATTGGGTAAGAGAAAATGGAGACTGTAGAGAGTTGTCGAAGTTTGAGGAGTTAATTGTTAAAAAAGAAACTGATAAAGTAAAAAACATAGTGACAAAAGGATTAATGAGTGAAATATATAGAATATTGCTTGAGAAAGGGTTGATGGATAGTTCAGGGAAAGTGGTTTGGGAGACAGATTTGAAGGTACAGATAGGACAACAGAGTTGGGATGGATTATGGAGACAAAGAGTGTTGAGAAATATGTCAGTGAGAATAAAAGAGAATTATTATAAAATTATATGGAGGTGGTACCTAACCCCGGTTAGATTAAACAAGATAAATAATCAACATTCAGCAAATTGTTGGAGAGGTTGTGGGGGGAAAGGAACGTATTTACATATGTGGTGGGAATGCAAATATGTACAAAAATTGTGGAAGATGGTGTTTTTGGAGATTGAAGAAATTGTGGGAATGAAGATAGAACGAACACCAAGAGTTGCATTACTGTCACTATTTGAAGACTTAAAATGTAAAAATGAAGTTAAGGAATTGATAACGAATTTGCTGACTCCAGCAAGGTTGATTGTAGCTAGGAACTGGAAGATTCAAGGGGATTATTGTATTGAAGAATGGTATAAAGAAGTATGGGATATAGCTATTAATGATAAATTGACATGTAATATTAAAGTGAGAAGAGGTATAGCAAAAACGAACGATTTTGAAGGAATCTGGAAACAGTTCCTAATATTTGTGTTTTCTAAGGGAAGTGGGAAACCACCAGCAGAAGAAAGTATGAGATTTTGGAATCAGGAATAAGATCCCAAGGTGGGGGGTGCAGTTATATGTTAAGTATGATTATGTTATATAGATATGATATTAATGTTATTCAACATTTATGTAGTATGTTGTTTTTCTTTTAATTGTAATGGTGTATGTTTAAGTATTGCAAATTAAAAAAAAAAATTAAAAAAAAATTCCAGATGGCTCGGTCCCAAATCGAAATGAGCCAGTCCCAGCTCTCCACTCAGCGCACACGTTCGGACTTCCGCGCAATTTTTTTTGGGGTGCAAGTAGCTCGCCTTGCCTAGGGCGCAAAATAGTCTGGCACCGGCCCTGGGTGCCTCAACCTCTGCTTCTCATCCACCAGGTGCTCCATCAGAAGCCTGTACCTAAGGGCCAGGGCCAGGTCGGGCACTTGCTCCCTTCATTAGGCCGGTTTCTGGGCATGCTCAGAGTGCCTCCCTTTCCTCCGTCCTTCCCTCCCTTTTAAGGGGGAAGGTAGCACACACACTTCCCCCAGATTCTGAGAAAACAGCAATATCAGGACAGGGTACCTTTGATCATGTTCAGAGTTCAGCCTCTCAAAATCACGCTGTTGTATCTAGTCATGATTTTAAAACCATGCACAGTGGGTGGGAGGAGGCACTGTGAATGGGCACAGCCCATTTATGTGAGTTGTTTCCTTTTATGTGGAGTTGGGTTGACTACTCGAGACCAACCTTTAGGAGTCTGGGTTGTAAAAAGCATGCAGCGGCCACCTGTCTGTGCACTCACAATGGCTGCCAAAGGCCAGTAAGTCAGGCCTTCCACCCAAGGCATGCTGGGAGTTATAGGCATAACCCTACTTTTTTTATTAAATTCTTTTAAAAAATACAGAAAAACCCAAATTTTGTGTTTTTAGATTTTTCTGGTACATTTAATAGCTAGCCCTACCAGCACGCCAAATTTCAAGTTTCTAACAAATCTGGAAGTGGGTAAACATTTCTGGACATACATTGCATCCACATATCTTCCACTTTATAGACACTAGCATGAAGAGTAGGGCAGCTTTATAAAAACTGGGCTCCTTAGAATAAAAATAAAGAAAGAAACAAAAACATATGTGCTATACACACATTTAATGTAATGTCTGTCTTGATATTTAGTGCCCCGAGAGCTTAAATCATCCTCCCCTGTATTCCGCTGGCAAGTGAAAACACTTCTCGTAAAACAAATATTTGACTCTGTTATTGCTTTCATAGTAATTTATTACTGACACTTAATTTTTTTTGGGGGGGGGGGTTGCAGCTGGTTTTAGCTTGTTGATAATGAGGCTGTCTATATGCCCTGTATACCCCATGGTGGCTGGGCAGTGGCACTGCATTGTTTATATGATGCAGCCACCAACTCGCAGCCGCCATGGACGATTTCCTTGATACTGCACGATTTAAAAGTTGCCAACTTACCGTGCCTTTTTCATTTGCTGCGAGGTCACCACCTTTTTTCCACTGTCTGTCAGTGATGACCTTGCTTCAGGTTAAAACTGGGGACATTCCCAGGGATGGATCAAGGCACAGGGTAAGTTGCAGTAAGCAGGGAAGGCAGGGCAGAGGGCACAAGTGGGGTCGACACATTACGCCATTAATTTTACAACTTCATTGGCTGGCAGTCCAGGTCTGGGCCCGATTCAAAGTGCTGGTATTAACATTCAAAGCCCTAAACGGTTTGGGGCCAGGTTATTTGAAGGAATGCCTCCTCCCATATGTACCTGCCTGAAACTTAAGATCATCCACAGAGGCCCTTCTCTGTGAGCCCCTGCCAAAGGAAGTGAGGCAGGTAGCTACTAGGAGGAGGGCTTTTTCTGCTGTGGCACCGCGGCTGTGGAATGAGTTCCCCAGAGAGGTCCACCTGGTGCCTTCACTGTACTCCTTTCATTGCCAACTGAAGACCTTTTTATTCTCTCAGTATTTTAACACTTAATTTTAACTTAAATTTAAATTTTACTGTTCTAATTCTGTATTTTAATCTTATATCAATTTATGTTGCATGGTTTTATCCTGGTTGTGCTTTTTATACTGTATTTTGTATTTGTGTTTTTAGACTGTTGGTTGTTTTATTATGGTTTTAATTTTTGTGATCTGCCCAGAGAGCTTCGGCTATTGGGCTTTATGTTAGAAATAAAATAAATAAATAAATAAATAAATGGCCCCTGGCACTGTGGCTCTTTCAGCTGGAATGCCTGCACTCCCTCCTGAAATCAAGATGTAGCATTTCTTCTCCACAGTTGCGATACTGCAGGGTTTTGAGGGAATGAGACGGCCAATGTGTTTTAAAAACACTTAATGTGCTTAAGGATATTTAAAGATAAAGTTAATCTGATTTAAAAGACATTTTAGATTTAAATTAAAGTTTTAAAGCAAAAAGAGGAATTGCTTAAAGATTTTATGTTTGTGTGTGTGTGTGTGTGTGTGTGTTTTGGAGCTTTGTGGACAAGATTGGAGTGCCTGGTGGACTGGAATAGGTCTGTGAGATGAAGGTTCATCCTCCGATGTATAGGCTATTTTATTTGGGGAAACAAGCTTTGACATTTTGCAATCAAAATGTGAATGGCGAAATTTGCTATATGTACATAAGTTATTTATATCCAAGCTTTCTGGATACATATCCTTCCAAGGCCACTACCTGAACAGTACATCCTGTCTAGTGCTGTCCAGATAATGAACTGAAGCATGGAAGTAAGAGCAATTTAAAACAGCAGTGCTGGTTTTCTTCCAAGAGAAAAATCAAAAGGATTTCTTTTTACTGAGAGCCATCCCAGGTGAGCAACAGGGTCAATTAGTTCTTAAAACCATTGACAATCTGTACATTAGCTTCTTCCTTCTTTCTTGATGTTTGATTGCATTTGGCATGCCATAATTTATTTATTTATTTATTTATTACATTTTTATACCGCCCAATAGCCGAAGCTCTCTGAGTGCAATTAGAGTGCAACCCTATAGCCATTTACTTTGGAGTAAGCCTCACTGAAGTTAGTGGGGCTTATTTCTGAATAAAATGTATAGTATTTCACTCAACGTGAAATCCTATACTCTCCTATACTCTCCTACCTGGGAGTAGTTCCTACTGAATTCAGTATGGCTTTCTTCTTTTAGAAGTTGAACAGTAAATACTGTATACAAATCACTCACACCACATATAACATGTCTTACATCAATATATACAATATTACCGTCTATAAGCTAATTGATTGTTTTAAGCAATAATCATTTTAAAACTATTTAAAATCAAATTATCTATTTTGCAGAAAATAGGCTTACTTCTGAGAAGATACGATACAATTGCTCTGTTAATGAGATCCTTTAAAAGAATTGTATGTGCTCATCTTATACATAAATCAATTCCATTTTTAATTAACCATTCTCTCAACTCTTTCCTTAATTTGAAAATAAAAAACAACAACTAAAATTCCACATTTAAAAATCAACTAAAATACCACAGAGTTGAGTCAACTGATTTGTACAGTTACAAGGATTACATGATAAGAAAGAATGACGGGGCATGTTTCTGTGATTTACTATGTACTTTGCATATATCAGGAGTTATATCTGGCCAGCTCCTATTGGATACTGAAGCAAATACTGGAATAATGAATTGTTGTCTGTTCCAGCGCAGCCATTTTGCATGATTATTGCAGAGGTAGACAAATGCTGGTCTGGTTGGGGGTGGCTCCCTGGTGTAGCCCCAGAGGTGAATTTTCTCTTTTGGAGTGGAAAATTTGGAGTGGAATTTTCTCTTTTGTAGGGCTGGGCGCGGCCACCATATATAGGTGCAGCTGCCCCTCCCCAGCTACTGGCACCAAACACCCACCCAATGGTGGGCAACCAAGTCTCTTCTCCCCCACACCCACAATAGCCTCCCCACGGCCATGTACCAGGACGCAGGGGGAGGGCATTTACAGGAAGCCTGCTTTTATTTATTTATTTATTTATTATTTAAGCTATTTCTATACTGACCATCATAATATTTACTTCAGAGTAGTTTATAATGTAATTTACAACAAAATAATAATAAAATATATAATAACCCAGTGAAAGGAAACAAATAAATACCATTGCGAGAGGAAGGTGAAATAACGAGACAGACAACAAGGTTGGAGTTAAATAGGGCCACATTTATTTATGAGGATTCAGCAAAGAAAGATGGAGGCCTAGGCGGGCATCCTATCTTGGCCATAATTGCGATAGGGCGATCCAGTCTTATCCTGACAGGTGACGCGTGTTCTTCTCCCCCTGTCAGGATTGCCCTTTTGGGGTAGGTAGGACTTCCGATGTCACTCCCCCTCAGGTTGCAGGTTGAGTGAGTAAGGTTGGCCTAAGAGGTAAACCTTATCCTGTCACCTGGTGCCACAGGACTCCCAGGTGCGGGGCTCAGGTGTAACCAATCACCTCAATGGTGTCTTATGAATGCTCACCAACCTTATTCTTGCTCCCGATGCCTGCACGCCTGCCCCTTCAAATGTGACCAAATAGAACCAAATTATTCTATTAATACACCCTCACTGTCTTACAGTGTGAAGTAGGCGAAAAAACTCCCAAATAAAAAGAATTTGAGAGTAAAAAATTCCCCAAAGGGTAACCAGAGGCGAACCCACACTGTTTACAGGGAAGGAGGGAGGGAGCCGCAAAAACCAAAGCGGAGCAGAGCGGTGAGGAGAAGTATTAAATAATGCAGCTCGCCCCTCCCCGCGTCAGTGGCACCACCAGCCAGTAGGCCAATGATCAAGTGCTACTGTCATGTTCGCTTTCCGTGCAATTACCTCCCCACGCCCATGCAAGCAGGACGTGGTGGTGAAGGCTTTAATGAATGCAACAGTTACAATATAAATTAGAACAGCAAAGTAGAAACTTCCATTCCAGTGTTTTAAAATATAGCACCCGCCCAACTCGTACAATGATTTTATATATATTGTATTTGATGCCTAAAAGGTAACGTGGGTGCCAGTTGGGCTGCCTTGGAGAGTGTGAATTTGAATTTGAACTTTCAAATTCAAGCAGGTTTTGGAGATAAATATTTAATTAAATATTTAATTTGCATCCTTTTAAATATTTCTAAAAATGAATAAATTGTGGGCCTTCCTAATTGCCATGACAACACATTGCCTCTTTATTCCTGGCCCTGGGAAAACCTTAATTTCCAGCAAAGTTTATTTACTTTGGTTTAACATATCTCTAACTTCTCTAGAAGATCCTTCCAGTTTCCTGTCCTTTCAGTCTCTATCTCCTAGCACAGTTGACTCCAAATATTACATCTTGATCAACCTTTATTTCACCACTTTTGACTCTGCCTGATTTCTTTTACCTATCTACACAGTGGCACAGTTTCCTCTAGTGGCTGTCTAGGAACACACACAACTCCCTTTCTAGATTCCCCCACTTTTATCCAATTTATTTCATACTGTGAAAGAAATACACATACTTGGGTTTCATTCTGAAACCCTCAGAAACTCATCTTTTAGTTCACATTTTCTCTATGGCCTTTTTAACTGGTCTAAATTCACCTGAATCAATTTTTCCAGCTTGGTTTGATTTCCAAAATATGGATTTCTGGGAAGGTCGGTCAGAGTTGGCATTCTTTATTGTTGCTTCAAATATCCCCTATTTTGTCTGGTTTAACTGCAAAACAAGATCATTGATTCAAATTGCCCAGTACTGTGTTCATAGCAAGGCAGTTACAACTCACTCTCTCCATCTCTAGCAAGATCTAGGGCTTGCTCTTCCATTGCTTTGCACATTGTGGAGTCATTTCTAGTATTACCATAACCATCATTGCCATTCAGCCCTCTCCAATGTATGTAAGTTAAACCCATTTAGGGACTAATAAAATGACTTTTCTGATTTGTGCTATGTTGCTTCATATTGGCTTTGCAGTATAGGGATTTATCCCTAATTGCTCCAAAGTGTCTTGCTTTCTATTTCTTGCTCTCTTGCCTTGGAATACTATGATAATATCTTTCTTTCCCTTTTTCCTGATATTATCATAATTAAATTTTCTATGAATAATCTAATGTTTGTGCATGGATGCTTAAGTTCTGAAATAATTAAAATGGTTTCTAGGTTGCTTGGGTTCCTTGCAGACCTATTGTGGGTGAAAATAGTGGCTGCTATTAAGGATGGCAATTCATTTAGTTCACATTTTACTATAAACTTCTCTAAATTAGCACATTGAAATCAATATTTGAATGAAAACTCATTTATCCTTCAAAATTCACACTCCTCCAAATATTGCAATGAAGTTCTCCAATCCAAAAAAGTGTATACAAAAATATTAGTGAAAATAGCATTCAAAAATGTGTTAGATTGGGAAACATGCTTGCAAAAAATGTTTTTATTAGACAAAATCCCATACAAAAAAAATGCATATAGAAATGAGCACAAAAATACATTCAAATTAAGTTTCATGTGAACTTAAAAAAAAAAAAATCTTAATATGATGAACCAAACTTAAGATTGGAAAACTTCTCAAAGTTTAGGACAAACCAAATTTAAGACTGGAAAAATGAGAAAGTAAGGCCTTAGCTAGACCTACAATTTAATCCAGGATGGAGGAGGGAAGATCTCGTGTTGTGTTTAACGTCACGCCTACCATTTTTAATTTTTAAAGGAGATGGAGCACATGAACACTTGTGTGATGAAGGTAAGTTTTGTTTTAAAAACTAACTACTTTCCCCACTCCCCCCACTCTAACCCCAATGGGCGCAGCACTCCTGAGGAGTGCTACACACAGTGCGCGGCGCCTGGCTCCATGCGAGGAATTGCACAAAGCCGGGTCAAACCACAGAAATGGGCCACACGTTCCGCAATCTCAGGCTCAGCCTGAGACCGTGGAAAAAGCGGGCCCAAAGGCAAGGGAAAGATGATCCCTCCCTGATCCCAGGATCCCCTGTGCATCATCTGGACGCACATGATAAAGCCTGGTCTAACTAAGGCCTATGAGAAACTGAAAGATTCATCTATCCCTAGATGCTTTGAAAAATGGTGGAGAACATTTAGATAATATTCTGCAATATTCAGACTATCCCTGGAGGGGTGTGGGCATGAAAAAAGAAGAAGAAAATTCAAAGATTTTCTCAGAAAAAGGTCATGTGAAAATTTCAGTTCAGCTCTAGTTTAAACTAATTCTGAAAATAATAAGAAAAAATAGAAGAAACACAGATATCCAATGTAATTATTTCATTCTATTAAAAAAAAGAATCCAGGGAATTCAGAATGTCAGACCCATGTAGAAATTCAGATGAGCAGGTTTTCAAAAATCATCCCTACCAAAGAGCTCTACAAAAGAACTGTTGAGCAATTTCACTATTTGTTGCTTCCTTTTATTTCAAGCAACTATTTCTTGCATCCTTTTATTAGTGCTTCTGGGAAGTTGAAGCCTAAGACAGTAAGAAAACTTAAATGACTTCAGAAGTTCTTGTATTCAATGCAGGGAGCTGCTTAAGAGTAGGGCCATTCTGCCACGCCCGGCACAGCCTGGGCAAGGGGAAGCGTTTGTGCGCAGGGGAAGAATAGAGACGAGCCCTTCTACTATTGGCTCTGAGCAGGTGGTGCCACCAAGCGGGGAGGGGTATAACGCTGGCCTATAAAGAGGCACTTACTTCTCCCAGTTTCCTTCTTGTTCACGTGGCTCCCTCCCTCCCTGTATGCAGTGCGAGTTCTCTGGTAGCCATTCCGGTCTGAGTAGGAACTTTTTGCTCATGTTCTAAATTGTTCATGAGATTTTTCACCTACTCCACACTGTAAGACAGCCTGGGAGTATAAATAGGTTGATTTGGCATTGCTTATTAATTTGGTCACAGATGATAGGCAGGAAGGAACGGGCATCCAGAGGAATTTTCTAATGGTGAGCATTCACAGGCACTGTTGCGGTGGCTGGTAATTCCTGAGGGCTCCCAGTGCTGAGTCCCATGGCCGGGCTGGGAGATAAGGGTTACCTCTGAGGCCAACCTTTCTCACCCACCTTGAGCCTTATGGCCTGGGTTGGGGGTGACACCAGAATGTCTCCCTACCCCAAAAGGGGTGGCTTGTGGAAGGGTGAATGTACAGTGCCAACCCATGGGACATGAATAGCTCGCCCTATTCAGAAAGGTCTGAAAACCAGGCCAGACAGGATGCCCTTTAGGTTCCCCCTTTACAGAACTTTAATAAAATGTGGCCCTGTTTAAACCCAATGTTCTGTGTGTTGTCTCTTTATTTACTGACCTCCATCTCACAAATTTGTGAATGACTTGTGCATGGTTTAAGCACCTCCTTCCAGCAAGCCTTTATCATTCTAGCATTATTATTTTTACATAATATTTGACGTACCATAGGGAGAAGTGGGAAGTTGTATTACTGATCCCATGCTTGGAACAGTGATGGGGACCCCATACCCAAGGCACGACTCTCACCTTTGTAGAAAAGATGCCAACACTAATGAATAGAATGTTTCCTTTAATTAGTTGGCAGTATCCAATTGGAGCCTTCCATGCACAGCCAGTGCTGCCCGCCCCAGACCACAAACAGCCTCTACTACTGCTTGTGTGATGTGATATAGTGCTTCTGGGAACAATTCCCAAAACAAGTGGAAATGTTCATTTCTGGAGGAGGGGAGGTTTCCGGAGTTCTGCCCCTTCAATAAACTTGCCTTCCCCCTGTTTCAGGGCTTGTTCTCAGATGGACTATATCACATTGCACAAGCACTAGGGTCCATTTGTGGACCAGGACTGAGGCCCACAGTTCAACCCAATGGATATGTCTTGTGTGTTCATTCTGGGAGTTTGGGGGAAATGAGACATCTTTCAAAATGCAGATTTCCTTGTGATCACTACATCAGTGCACATTTATGCCAGGTCTACACCAAGCAGGATATAGCAGTATGAAAGAGGTATGAAAGCAGCATATAAGAGGCAGGAGCCACACTACTGCTTTATAGCAGTATTGTAGTGCACTGTCAACTATTAGGGCCCATGACACATACCTTATACTGCTTTCATAGTGCTATATCCTGCTTGGTGTGGCTCCTGCCTCTTATATACTGCTTTCATACCACTTTCATAGTCCTATATCCTGATTGGTGTAGATCTGGCCCCTGTGATTTTCTACATATAGCGCTGGCCACCTGTGATAGTGGCTGAGCCTCATTGAAATCAATGGGATTGATTTCTGAACCAATATGTATAGGATAAGGCTTCACGTCTATAATCCTATGTGCATGCACATGGAAGTCAATCTTACGGAAATCAGTGGAATGGCTAGAATGGGTTGTGAATCTCATTACACAATGGCCCTGTTCAGAAGACACCTTTAACCATGTGAATCTCATTATGTGATGGCCCTGTTCAGAAGGCTTTAATCACATTGGTTTAAAGTGTCTTCTGAACAGGGCCAATAAGTCTCACAAAACTTCCCAGATCAGTATGAAATCTCAGGGAAACACATACAATATAGACTAGTAAAAGAAAAAAAAGAAAAAAGAAGGAAAAGGTATTGATAGATGATAAATGGATTAGTAGCTCCACAGTAAACTCATCTTAAAAACTCATGCTGCTATTTCAAGATACCACAAATCTCTCTGACATGTCAACACTGACTTCTAATTGATTTACCACCTCCTAGTCTGTTCACTTTGATGGGAGGTGTTGAGGCCAAATACTGCTCTTGTGGCATTTTCCATTACATTGCACTTAGTGCAACCATTTTAGTTCTGCCTTGTAACAGTGGCACTGCATACTTGTCAATGGATAAAATGCTTAGCTGGTACAAAGTGATGGTATTTACTGAAATTGCTGAAAATACTGTGTAACAGAACCAAAACTTTATAGAAAAGAGCTTGTTGGTCCACTTTAGTTAATGCAAATAAAATGTTGTAGCTGACTTTTGTGAAAAATATCAGCAGTGGTCGCCATGATGAGTTTCAGGCTCTACAAGCAAAATGGAATTCAGGAATGCAAGTTCAGTTTTGTTACTGCAAATACATTGATCAATGGGTCATCATAGCCCATGATGCTGTGGCAGAAATAGGACAGATCTACACCAAGCAGGAAATAGAGCTATGAAAGTGGTATGAAAGCAATATATAAGAGCCAGGAGCCACACTACTGCTTTAAAGCAGTATTGAAGTGCACTGACAACTGTTGGGGCCCATGACACATACCATATAGCGCTTTCATACCACTTTCATAGTGCTATATCCTGCTTGTTGTGGCTCCTGCCTTTTACATACCACTTTCATTAGCGCTATAAATTGCTTGGTGTAGATCTGCCCATAGTAATACATAAAAGAGGTTTTGTTTTTGTTTTGTTTTTTAAAAATGTCTGTCCCTAAATGCTTAAGAATGTAAATATGGTCATTCCAGTAAAGCCTGCCACCCCCTTAATAGAGTAAACATATAGTTAAGATATGTACTATGATTTTCATCAAATCACTTAATTTGGAGGGGGGAAATAGATCCATGGATGGGGGGGCAGGGGCGGAATGAAGCCTAGAGAAAGACAACATCCTGTTTCTCGCTACATTTTGAATTTGAGCCTTAATTAATTATTTCACACATTTTACATCTAGTTTGACCTTTACAGCTGTATGCCACCCACAGCATCTGCAAAGTCAAATACTCAAGCAAGTGAGAATAGCTCTGTTTAGAGATTTGTCCCATCTGACCCTTAGAAGTTTTGCTGATCCCTCAACATTCCCGCAGATATTTTGCTGACCTCCAAAATGTGTTGCAATTTTTCCTCAAAACGTTATGGCAGATTTGGCCGCTTTCACATGTGTTTGTCAACATTCCAAAAAGAAGAACATGCATAATAATAAATCAAGATCACTAAACAAAGAAAGAAATGTACTAATTATAATTATTATTCTATAACCGATATGGAACATGTACAGTAAAATGGCCTACATAGGACCTCAATGCCGGATAAAAGAGTAAGAAATGCATATATCCCACAAGGTCAGAATCAAGCCCCCCCCCTAAGCTTTTTGGGACTTGGGATGACATATTTTTCTTGCTGCCAAGGCAAGTTTTGCTTCCTGGGCAGTGATAAAAACATCAGTGCCAGAAAGAAGAGCCCATACCTGCTTTAAGATGAGTCTATCTGTCTGGCACTGGAGAATGATGGCAAGAAATCTATGCCTACGATGGTCATCTTAGTAAGTAGTGGGAAACATCTTCAACCTCCCCAGACTCTCAAATATGGAGACTTTGATGGACTGGAGTTATCAAATCTTCCCTCCAGAAAAACAGAAGGCAGGCATTGTAAACGCAATTCTGTGACTGATTTTCTTAGACAGGCTACAGTCAGAGTTATAAAGTAACTCTCCAGACCAAATGACATAATAGGTACCAACAGGCATAGGACATCTGTGAAAGTGTGAGCAGGTCCAACCACTTAGACTAGAGACATTTTTTTTCCTTTAAGCATCTGCTTGACTCTATCAGAAGCAAAGCAAAGCAACTGCATTGGTTTTGGCATTTGATCAAACTTTTGAAGAGTTTCAACAGAGGAACTAAATGGAAACAATGGTGCCATAATCTCTCTCTAAAAGTTCCTTGCTTGCTGCACTTGCTAAGTGAGTTTATACAGAGCCTCCAAAATAACATCTTCCAACTGTTATTTAGCTGTGGAGACTTCCATTTACGTGGTATACATGACTTTGCAGCTGTACATAATTCCTTAAGAAGGTCTTTATGAGGACTCCGAGATCATTAGGTACAAAAAAGTGAAGAAGCACAGTTTTTGGAATTACCTGTGGTCTAGTATGAAGAAATTCCTGACAGTAATCAGCAACCACCTTCCAAAACTCCTGCACTGTGGAACATTCACACTGAAGATGAAAGCATGAACTGAGTACCCTTCCTCTCAATTGCCCCTCCCCGCATCCCTGAAACATGGAGGGTGTGTGGATCATGGACTTCTGGACAAGAGCATGCGGTGATAGGTGGGAGTTTAGAGATTATGGAAAACTAACAAAGCAATGTCGGACTCTGATTATGAGTGAGGAAGGGAGATTCCACCACTATGCCAGTAGAATGGCTGCAATAGTTCAGTCCAGAAGGGGTGGGGAGAGGAGAATGGCTCCTGGTTCAGTCAAGCAATGTAGAGGAAAATACACTGTTTATAAAATCCCCAAACGGCACAAAACTCACATGTATTCCACTTGCAGCTTTAATAAAAACATGGCCAACACCCACCATAAATGTCCCTATACCAAGGACCTCACAGGGACAAGCCCTTGGCTCTTTCTACACCTAAAGATTATCCCAGGAAAATGGAGGGATAGTCCTTGCCTGCTCCCGGGATCCCCTGTGTGTCATTTGCATGCACAGGGATGATCCTGGGATGATCCCTGGAAAAAAGGTAGGTGTAGAAATGGCCCCAGTGCATGACCCTGCACCTCAGCACACACAACATGCAAAACTGTGCCACAGTGCCCTGACATGGTGGCCCAGGAAGCAATGACCCAGACTTCAGATATCTTACAGGCAAGGATTCAAGGGCCCTTATCACAACTTCTATTTTGGAGCCCAACACCCAAAGGGAATGCTCAGAGCCTACAGAGGACCCACATAGCTCTCTGGGCTGGATGCCTGCAGAAAGCATACACAAAATGACAGCCTGTACAGAGATGGCCATGCATAAGAAAACTTCCAGTTTAAAGAAGAAGAGGTTCCATGGTTTATATGGAAGGGGGATCCTCACTTTTTTTGGAGTGATTTGCTTCTCATTGCCTCTTCCCGTTGTTTTTGGGCAATTCATATGAAAATGGCACACATCATAGAAGTTTCTCTAGGCAAGAAGCTGGCCAAGGGCTCATCTACACCAAGCAGGATATTACACTATGAAAGTGTTATATAAAAGACAGGAGCCACACCAAGCAGGATGTAGCACTATGAAAGCGGTATAGGGTATGTGTCAAGCAGGATATTCCACTATGAAAGTAAAACATCTTCTATCGGATCAGAGTCCACAGGTTACTCTAAAAGTGGCCAGTTTTTGTGCGGCTGCCATAAGCCAACGGAAATTGATGTTGAAGAATTTTATTGTACCTTAGACTTAGGCTGAGACTGCCGTGTGTTTTGTATTTTATGGATGTATTTTATTGTATGTTGGGTTTTTTAAAATATTATTGTGATGATGTTTTCTGCTGTGCTGGTCTATGACCGAAATAAATAAACAAACAAACTATGAAAGTGGTATAAAAGCGGTATATAAAAGGCAGGAGTCACACCACTGCTTTATAACGGTATTGAAGTGCACTTCAGTGTCTACACTACTGCTTTATAATGGTACTGAAGTGCACTGACAACTGTTGGGGCCCATGACACATCTACACCAAGCAGGATATAGCACTATGGAAGTGGTATATGGTATGTGTCATGGCCCCCAACAGTTGTCAGTGCACTTCAATACCACTATAAAGCAGTCGTGTGGCTCTTGCCTTTTATATACCACTTGCATAGCAGAATATCCTGCTTGGTGTAGATGTGCCCTATGTTTCAGAAGGATAGGATAAGGGGCAAAGGTGGTACGATGACTGAAAACAAGTTTAAGGCTCTCCCCCCCCCCATAGTGAAGCCAGGTAGCATTGGAAGAATGTCCATCTCTGGATCCTTACCTTCCCCCAAAGTGCAATGGTTGAAGAACTCCTGGTACAATGCATTCTAGAATTGGCACATGGGTCTGGCCATGACTCAACCCACTCCCTCTCTGGCCAGAGCCTCCCAGCTCTCATCGGCATGTGTGATGTGAAATGAAAGAGATGCTATTTTTGAAGACACAATTTTTCTGAAGACAAATTGCGAACAAAGCCTCACTCAGGGTCCAGCTTCAGTTCTGGTCACTTTGGAGAGAAGCCCACTTTGTATCAGGAAGCACCAGAAGTGGCACAGTGGGGCCCAATTCAGCTCTGGCTTTGGCCGAATCCAGCTCACATCCCATACTTTTTATTTATCTACTTATTACATGTTTGTTTGTTTTCCTTCTCATGAGTGCCAATTTCAGATTGTGTATAGATTTTCAGACAAGTTGAACGAAACTGATGTTTTCCTCAGATCAGATGAAGACAAATATTCCATCTGCTTTATGCGAAGATCATCACAGAATGACATAACAGTAGATGATTCTATCTGTTCAATTTTATTTTCACTTTTGACTACATTTCAACTTCATATTTGGTACATCTTGTGAAAGGACTTTTCTTTAATTTTCATTTAATGTGTTTATGTGAATATATAATAAATATCAATAATTCCATAGTGCCATCTCCTCCTATCAGACATCTTCTGGTATAACTAGCTATTCCCTCCAAGAACAGTAGATCTAGACAGAACAGTTAACACCATTCTATTTTATTTTATTTTTACTTGAAGTTAATATTCTTTGTCTGGGGACAACTGCTTTGTGGTTTTCTGTACGTAGATTGGCTTTCTTTCCTTATACAATTAATTCTGGTTGTGTGACCTGTTCCATAGTAAAATCAGGCATTATAAGAATTACAAGGATATAATTACTGCAAGCAGTTACAAGGATAATTATTACAAACAGATTCACTGGAGTCCTATCTTTCAGTGCCTACTTATTGATGCCTACAGGAGCCTTTATAAACAGTTATGCAATGAGACCACAGAGGTTGTTGCTATGTATTATGTCTTTGGTTTCGCTCCCCTGGGGTCTTTTGCCTTGCCCATAATAGAGACATTAACTTAGAAGGGCAGGGAAAAGTCTCCCCAAACTGGGCAGTTTTGGATTGGATTGGGATAATTGTCTTGAGTTCTTATTTTTTCAAAAGAACATGAATAATTTCTGTGCTTTCTAGGCATGGAGGGAAATCAGTATTTATTTTTCCCACATTTGAATTTTTTTAAAATCTCAAATTGTAGTTTATCAAGAACTTTACCATTTTGTTTGTTCTTATCGCACAATGACCAAATGAAATTCTCATCCATCCCTCACTTTGTGAAACTCGGCCATTTTTAGCCTTGCGCTGCTGAGGCCAACTGTACCCATTCCTTGAAATGGCAGATATGGCCATGGTGACACCTGCACCTCCTGAATCTCTAAACCAGCTTTCCCCAGGATACTGCTCTCCAGATATGTTGGGCTTCTATTTCCATCTGCCCCAGCTAGCATGGCTAATTGCCTGGAATTCTGGAATGTGTGTGCTGCGTCTCAGCTGGATTACTATATCACATTCTATGTGAGGCTGCTTTTGAAAAGTGTTTAGAAACTTCCGCTGTTCCAGAATGTTGTGGCCAGGATCTTGACTGGGGCCAGTTATTATGAGCACATGAATCCACAGTCCTAACAGCTTCACTGCCTGCTAGTATATTTCTAGTAGGGGTGTGCACGGACCCCCCACTCCACTTCACTTCCAGATCCACGATTTGCAGATCGGGCCACTCCGCCCCGCCCCCGCCCCGCCTATGTCCACTCCACTCCGCTCGGAGCTCCGGATCCGAGCTCCGTTTCCCCCCCCCCCATAAGCTTGCATTAAGCTAAAAAAGTATACAACTTTTTTCTGTTAAAGTTAGAAACCTCAAGTTTGGCACCATGACACCTCATGGAGGTATACACACACACGCCAAGACTCAAGGCAATCCCATGATCCCCTGATTTTTGGGGAATTTATGAAAACCGGGCACCCCATTCACACCCCTTTCCATAGCCCCGTCAATTTGCACGTTAAAAATCTCAAACTCACCACCATGAAAGCTTATCCAGGGGTGCACATGCACTCCAAGACTCAAGGCAGTCCCATCATCCCCTGATTTTGAGGGAAATTATGAAAATCGGGCACCCCATTCACACCCCTTTCCATAGCTCCGTCAATTTGCATGTTAAAAATCTCAAACTCACCACCATGAAAGCTTATCCAGGGGTGCACATGCACACCAAGACTCAAGGCAGTCCCATCATCCCCTGATTTTGAGGGAATTTATGAAAATCGGGCACCCCATTCACACCCCTTTCCATAGCTCCGTCAATTTGCACTTTAGAAACCTCAAACTCGCCACCATGATAGCTTGTCCAGGGATACATACGCATGCCAAGACTCAAGGCAGTCCCAGCGGCAGAGCCCGGTAAAGGACCAAGGGAGAGGGGGACCTTACCTGCCTCCGTCTGTGGTCCGTCGCCGTCTTCAATTGAGCCCGTGGTTCCACCAGGAAGTCTGGGCCGCCTGGTGGAACCGCAGGCTCAATTGAAGACGCTGACGGACTGCGGACGGAGGCAGGTAAGGGAGAGGAGGGCGGGGAGGGGGTTTACCGGGCCCTGCCGCCGTCGCCGCATGGGCGACAGCGACAGCGGCAGGGCCCGGTAAACCCCACTTACCTTTCCAGCGGAGCTCCGGATCGAGGCGAAGGATCCGCCTTCACCTCGATCCTCTTCGCCACGCTCTGCCGGCCCCCCAATCCTCTTCGCCTCCGCCTTAAGGGCAGGCGAAGCCCCCTGCTCCGCTCCTGCTTCTCCGGTCCGATTAGAAGCGGAGCACATCCCTAATTTCTAGGCACAATTTAAAGTTCTGGTCATGGGGACACTTGTGCACTCCTTCTCGTTTAAAAAATAAATTCAAAATGGTGGCCGCGATGTTGCTCACCGCTTGTAGACCAGGGCGACAATCTTGCGATCATAAAATCGTGAGAGTGTCGCCCTACTACTCCCCTTGTCTAACTGAGGCCAGAGAGAAGCAAATAAGAGCTTAGAGGCATCCTTTTCTCCAAAAGGCACTCAAATCTGATGAATGTATTTGTGGATGACTAATTCAAAACCTTCCCCACAGCTCTACTTACAGGTGAACCCTTCTCAGATGCATCCTAGGATGCAGTTTGTTTATTTATCCCCCACTCTCCACCACCACCACCAACAACAACAACAACAACCAAAAAGCCCTCAGTAAAAGCCACTGAAAATCCAGCCCACTCTTTTCATTGCATAACCTTTCTTTGGATCTCACATAAACATACACACTCTCTAAAGTCCCATCCAACATGATGGGCAGGAAAGCTGGAAATTATTGTTGTATACATGATGCTTCCGTGTGTATAGCCCCCCTTTCTGCGTCTGTTTCTTGATCATGCGAAGGTTTTAGAGAATGTTGGGGAGTGGAATGGAATGTTGGGAGGTGACATCACTTCCTGTAATACAGAACTCAGTCAAGTAGCTTCATCCCGTGTGCCTGTTTCTCTCGAATTATCCCCTACAGCGTTTAGCTGTCTTTGTTGTTGTTGTTAGCTAAATAACACCCCGGGCGACAGCGCTCCTAAGATCCTTTGCATACCAGGAAATGGGTTTAAGGGGGGGGAAATGTAAAAAATCATAAAAAAATCAATGGATGACCCAATCTGATTCAAATCTGATATGCTTAAAGCTCTCCTTATTATCTATTACTGTGCTAATTTTGACGTCTTTATCTTTAAAACTTACGCAGATGTAAGCATTTGTTTAATTTTTCTTTAAACATATCAAATCTTGCTCCTGCGCCCCCAGTGGCCGCTCAGAAAACAACAAATGATTCACTCCAAAAGTAGTACCAAAATAGGTCGGTCTTTTGCCTTTGAAGCACAATTAAAGCAGGATGCATGGGAGTACTTCACAATAAAAGCAGATTATAAACTGGAAAACTTCGGAGTCCTTTGCACACAATTCGCAGTGATTGCACAGTATAACGCTGGTGTGATCAAGCTTGATACTTCTCACCAGGATGGAAATCAAAACAGGGCCACTGAGAAGTACAAGGGAAGTATAAGCACATTTGGTGGAACCTTGAGGTTTGTGGAAGTACACAAAATCTTTAAAACAAAATACAGCCCAATAAGAAATGGAGCTCAGTAGCTATGGAATATTGAGTGACAGTTGTAAAAAAAAAAGTGAGAAAGAATAACGTTCATGTAACTTTGCTGAAATAGGGTCCCTGTTAAGAATGCCACATTAGATATTTTGTGGCATCACACTGCCTTTTACTGCTATGTTTCTACTATGGTTTCTGTGTGGAGTAGCAGCAGAATCTGTTGGGGCAGGAGAAACATGCTTTATCAGGGTCTGGGGTCCTAGAGGACTCTGGATACACACAGGGCTTTGGAGAATGGAATGGAACATCCTGAACAGAGCACACCTGGCTGCCATGAACCCTGAAGAGGAATACTCCTATTTGAATATTTTGCCACAAGTTCCTCATGTGTATTATAGATACAGATTATATGACATAGAAAAAAACTTTGTTGAAAATAGTTCAGCTTATTTCTACATTCTCTGGATAAATCATAGGGTTTGGAGCAAAAACATTCCCTATTGTGCTCTAAATGGCTTTTCTCCATATGTTACCTTTAGGACTCCTCTTCCTGCAATTCACTGGGATCTGCTTTCTTCGCTAGTATGTCTACGGCTGGAGGGCACAGGCAGCATAACTGTTTCTTAAAAAATAGCTGCTAAAAAAAATAATCAATAGCATTGTGATCTACAGACCAGTTAAGATGGAGCAGCTGTTTAAGAAGCTTTAACCTTGCTGACTTCAATGTGACTAGGGATGAATTCCAGCAATCAATTTAAATGGCAGTAAACGTGTGATAGGCTCATCACCTTCCGGCTTGTTCCCCTACTGCCAGAGAGCTGGTTGAGCTACTGATAGGGTTTGATCCATGAGCACTGGTCAATGATAACAGTTTTGCAAGTGAAAGTTATCTAGTGAAAGCTGCAGTTTTATGTGACGTCAGGTTAAATCAGGTTAAGCTGCAACTTCTCTTGGGGAGTGGTTGCTGCTGGGCTGTTGTGATACATACCTTGATAACTTTCAAATTGAGCTAGTCCCCGTCTGCATGGGAAGGAGCGCCAAATTGGAGCTGCCGCTGCTGCCGCTGGCAAGACCAAGGAAAGGGGAGGAACGAGGCAGCTGGCTCTCCTCCCTCTGAGCTCGCTCTGGCTGCCCCGTTCCTTTCCCCCTCATTTAAAAAAATATTTTTAATTTTTAGATGTGAAGGTTCGTATCTATCGATTAAAAATAAAAATGGCGGGGAGAGAAACGGGGCATCCAGAGTGAGCTCAGAGGGAGGAGAGCTGGCTGCCCCATTACTTTGCCCTCCCCAGTGCTTGTCCCATCAGCCTCCCTGCTGCCCCATTCCTCTTTTCCCACCCACCCATTTTTAATTTTATTTATTTATTTATTTATTTATTTATTTACAGTGTGGAGCCTGGAGCTCTCTGTCCACCCACTTCCATTCCCCCTTTATTTATTTTTCTTAAAAAGGCTCTGCGCCTCTGTGGAGGCGCCAAGCTAAAAGAGTAGTGGTAAAGTACCCACCTTTTTTAGCGCGGAGCTTTGGGGCTTTGCCCCCGGATCCCTTCAGAGTGGCGGCCGCGTAATGTAGATCACCTGCCCCCACTCCAAAGCTACCCCGGGGTAAAGTGCCCATGTAGACCAGCCCCAAGCATAATATATTCAATGTGGGGCCACTCCAGAATGCTGAAGCTTCAGTTGGCTTAGAATTCAGCAGACAGATCACGAACTTTGGGGAATCATCAGAGGGGGCAAAATCATGTTTCCCTACCATCGCTTTTCTTCCCACTGCTGTTCCACAGTACTTCCTCTTCCTTCACATGGATGATGATCGCAGAGAAGAAAGAGGAAGTCATGTGCTCTGCTGACAAAGCTGGCTCCACTTATGGCAAAAGGGGGAGGGTCAGTGGCAGGGTGCAAGAGATGAGATGAATGTAACATTCCTTCCCGGGTCGCTGTTGGCAGTGGGAAAGGACAGCTTTGGGGGTGGGTGGGGGGGAACCAGAGAAAGGTAAAGGCATTTCCTTTCCACCTCTCACTCAGAGTTCCTCCCGCTGTGCTCGGCTAACTTCAGTCAGCAAGATCCTTCCCCCAGGGAGCGGTGAGGCATCCCGGTTCAGCCCCACGTCCAGCTGCAAACCATATTGTGCTTCTGGGACAGCTGCTTCCTCTTTCTCTCACATGCTGAAGAGCAAGTAAACAAAGACCATTTGAGTGTTTTTATCGCACTGCTTTTCCTGCACACAGTAGGAAATGGCGGCATGTTTCGCTCCAAAATCTATATCAGATTTAATGGAGTCTTACTTTGTCACGGAAAAGAGGCCAGAAGGGGTGGGAGGTGCATGAGAAGCAGACAACATCGTGAGAAGGACCCACAAAAATCTGTGAGTGCCCAGTAACTATCATGCAATAGAAAACACTCATCTGATGGAGCCCTAGGTGTTCAGCTATTGGACAGTACAGATATGTAATATAATGTAATAAATAAATAACTGCTGTCAGCCACAAGGAGCACCAAGCACCTCTTTTGAAACTCGTTGAAAGTGAGTTTCTATGCACAATTCAAACTGGAAAATTACTTTGCAGGTTGCAACCAGTGGAGCTGTTTCAGAAGAGGTGTTCTGTGCTACATAGCTGGTTTCCCTCTTCTTAAAGCTCAATAATGTTGTCCTTGAACACTGTCTTGTATTTGGCAACATAAGAACATAAGAAGAGTCCTGCTGGATCAGACCAACGGTCCATCTAGTCCAGCACACTGTTCACAGGGTGGACAATCACCAGGTGTCAACAAGGAACCCACAAACGGGATATGGGTGTTATAGCACCCTCCTACCCATGATCGCCAGCAATTGGTGTATATAGGCTTACTGCCTCTGATACTGGAGATAGCACATAGCTATCAGGACACTGATAGCCTTCTCCAGGCATTTATCCAATCTCCTTTTAAAGCCATCCAAATTGGTGACCATCACGACATCTTGTGGTAGTGAATTCCATAATTTAACTATGTGCTGTGTGAAGAAGTCCTTCCTTTTATTTTTCCTGGATCTCCCACCAACCAGCTTCATGGGATGACCCCTTTGGGTTCTAGTGTTTTGAGAGAGGGAGAAAAGGGTCTCCCTATCCACATTCTCCAGACCATGCATCATTTTGTACACCTCTATCATGTCTCCCTGTAGCCTCCTTTTTTCCACAATTGTTTTAGACACCAATGTTTCCTGTAGCTTTGTCCCAACAAAGTCCCTGGATACGTTGTGTCATCACACCGCCATTTACTGCTATGTGTTTGCTATGCTTTCTGTGGGGAGTAGCAGTGGAGTTTGTGGGGATCAGGGTCTGGAGTTCTAGAGGAACCTGGATACCCACATTACTTTTCACTTGGTTTTCAGTCTTTTTCGTCTTCTTCCATCAACTAACATGATACACCATTTGCATCACTTGAATTTTTATTTCTTTTTAGAACTGCGCTTTTTATGTCTGGTTGCACCATTTTTAAAAAATTATTTTTAAAAAGGCCTGATTCAAAGTGCTTGTTACGAACTTTAATCCCTCAATGCCCATTAGATGGGGGGGGCTCCAACCTCAGAGCCCTCCATGCAGTCTATGCCCTGCTGTTTAAAGCCTTGCATGGTGGGAAGAATGACAGGGGCCTTTTGTTGGCTTCCGGTTCCTGCTAAGATGCATTTTATGTAATACAGGACTCTGAGCCCACCTAACTCTCTAACCTTACAATGGGCAGAGACAGGAGGTGAGAGGCTTGTGGATCCACACTCTCTCTCCACCCTGCCCATCATCCCACCCCCAGATGCCTGCTTCCTTCCCTCATGAGGTCGATGCCAGCCTCAGGAAAAGGAGGCGCCACAGAGCTTTCCACAGGGGCTGGGCCTGTGCAGATGGAGGATGGGATCTCCTCCTCCTCTGAGGACAGAGGTCTGTCTCTGGCCTCTGAGAAGACCTGCAGCTTCTTATGATCCTTCAGTTGATGTCTAGGGGTGGGGGCATAGGTTTTCTCCCTTCCAGCAACATTTTGACAACATTGATATCCGAAGCTGTATTGAGGGCTGGTGAAGTAAAAGAAACTTGTATGGCTGTTTTCCCTTGAAAGTTTGCTAGGAATACGGAGCACGCTTTGCAAGGAAAATAAATCCTTCTCTTGTAAAATACTGAAGAGGCGCACAGGTGTTACAGCTTTTAATTTCTCTCCCCATTAAATTCCCCCACCTTTCCCACACATGTTGTATCCCTTACAGCTCTCAGAAGAATGCTTATACATAACTGGAAATTCATTGTCAGGATTCCTTTTGATCATATTCTTGGAAGAGAAAATTTGTTATTGATAGACATATCCACTGGAGGTTTGCCATCTACTTCCCTTGCTCGGCTTCGTCCATTTTTGTCTGCTGCCCCTTACGCCTGGAACGCTCTTCCAGAACATTTGAGAACTACAAGTTCAACCGCAGCTTTTAAAGCTCAACTAAAAACTTTTCTTTTTCCTAAAGCTTTTAAAACTTGATGTTGTGCAGACTTCTACTGTTACTTTCTACTGTTAGTTTTACCCTACTCTGTGCCTGTTTACCCTACCCTGTGCCTGTTGGCATTCTCTTCCCCTCCTTATTGTTTTACTATGATTTTATTAGATTGTAAGCCTATGCGGCAGGGTCTTGCTATTTACTGTTTTACTCTGTACAGCACCATGTACATTGATGGTGCTATATAAATAAATAAATAATAATAATAATAATAATAATAATAATAATAATAATAATAATAAATCACAAGGGAAAAGATGTACTTCAAATGACAGATTGAGACACACAGCACACAGCCTCTGACTTCTGAGGTTTTCACAATATTAATAAACAACTATATTAAAAATTATTAAACAGCATGACAGTCTTTTATCATTCAAGAAAGCTATCAAGTCTGATCTCTTCATGCAGGCCTATCCAGTGGAATTTTAGGATGCTTTTAGTATGGTTTTAGGATGTTTTTAGGATGTTTTTTAGCAGTGTATACTATGTTTTTAATCAGTATTTTATGTATTTTATGCTTGCTGTTGTTCCCTGCCTTGATCCAATCGGAAAGGCAGGTAAGAATTTATTATTATTATTATTATTATTATTATTATTATTATTATTATTATTATTATTATTATAAACATGCTTAGGCCACAATCTTAAGCCTATTTAGATGAATAGACAGAAAGGAGCCCTACCATGCTAGCCAGGGAGTGCTGGGAATTGTAAGATCATGTACATTGATGGTGCTATATAAATAAATAAATAAATAATAATAATAATAATAATAATAATAATAATAATATCATTTTCTGTCTAAACATGCATAGGATTCCACCCAATCCTATCTAAGTCCTCTTCACTGCCATTCCATCCCCACCCCCTGAATCATAGAATCATAGAATAGCAGAGTTGGAAGGGGCCTCCAAGGCCGAGTCCAACCCCTGCTCAATGCAGGAATCCACCCTAAAGCATCCCTGACAGATGGTTGTCCAGCTGCCTCTTGAAGGCCTCTAGTATGGGAGAGCCCACCACCTCCCTGTTTGCCATATCCCCCTGTTTGGGCCAGGAGCACCCTTGATTTTTATCAATCCAGACACCGTGAGCATAGTGATGCTGAGAATAATGCATCATTGGGGTAAGGGGCTTCAAGGAAGCAAACTCTAAATACTGGGAGCCCCTGATTCAAAGTGCCATGTTTGCTTATTATTATTTATTTATTTATTTATTTATTTATATAGCACCATCAGATTTATATAGCACCATCAGAAAATAAGATTGCTTATTTAGGATGCAATCTGTCCTCACTCTGAATTTGTTTTATGACACCATGTCCCCAAAGTCTGATTACATCATGACACTGTGCTGTCGATCACAGTGTTTATATGCAGCAGCAGGTGCAATAGAAGTGAGGACGGGTGGGCAGTTGGAGGAACATTTCAGCCACATCACAGTAATACTGTTATGCTGCAAATGTCCACATGGGATGGAAAATGTGGATAGGAAGACATTTTTTTCTCACTCTCCCATAATACTAGAACCCGGGTACATCCCATGAAGCTGATTGGTGAGAGATTCAGGACAGATAAAAGGAAGTCGTTCTTCACACAGCGCATAGTTAACCTATGGAATTCTCTACCACAAGATGTAGTGATGGCCACCAATTTGGATGGCTGTAAAGTAAATGCAGGTTTGTGGATAAGTTCCTGGAGGAGAAGGCTATCAATGACTCCTAATCCTGATGGCTATGTGCTACCTCCAGTATCAAAGGCAGCAAGCCTATATACACTAGGGGTGTGCACGGACCCCCCGCTCTGCCCCACGGGCCAATCCGAAAATTTCAGATCGGCCCACTCCGCTCCACGCCACTCTGCCCATACTCCGCTCCTCTTCGCTGTGGAGCTCCGGCTCCGAATCGGGGCTCCGCAGTGGAGGGGAGTGGTGCCAGGTAAGGCCGGGAGAGGAGGGCGAGGGGGGGTTACCGGGCTCTGCCGCCGTCGCTGCCCGTGCAGCAATGGCAGCAGAGCCCGGTAAGGGACCAAGGGGGAGGGGGGCCTTACCTGCCTCCGTCCATGGTCCATCGGCTTCTTCAATTGAGCCTGCGGTTCAACCAGGAAGTCTGGGCTGCAGCCTAGACTTCCTGGTTGAACTGCAGGCTCAATTGAAGAAGCCGAGCGGATGGGCGAGCAAGAGGATGGGTGAGTGAGGGGGTGAGTGAGCCAGGGGGCAAGTGAGCGAGCGGGGGGGGGGAAGCGGGGGGCATCAGACATTGTGTGGGGGAAATCGGGGGCAGGGGGAGCAGGGAACCCTTTATTTTTTTAAAAAAGCAACTTACTTTTTTGTTGGTGTGCTCCTGGGCACATGGCCCCTTTAACTTTTTTTAAAAAATGGAGGACGCGACAGGGCTTTTCTTTCCCCATCGCATCTGACATGTGGAAAGGAGCAACAGCCCGAGCCACTTCTAGCGCAGGCTGGCTACTCCTCCCACACGGATTCTGAGGTAGGTCTAGCAAGGCCCTTAGTCTCATAAAAAACCATATTCTTGGCTTTTGTCAAGCTTCTTCAGATATTCTGTCTGAGGATGAACACCGAAGGGCTTTAACCAAAATTTTGCTGGCAATCCTAGACAAGATTCCTATATTCCTCATAGCTATTTACAAGAGGGAAATTTAGCACATCATGCCTGGGCACTGAATAAGTCTGAGGAACAAGATCCACACCCTGTTTCGCCTCTTGACCTCCATCTATAATGTGAAGAAATCAATTTTCTGGAGAAACATCCTGTCTCCATTTATTCTGGTGGAGCATTGCAGTCATTTTATTGTCTTCCCCTGAGTACAGCACTGTAACACCCCCTTGTAACCAAGATGGTGTTGGGTTCTTCGGCCAGTGAATTTAATGTAATTAATCTCCAATAAATGAAATCCATACTGTTGATTGAACTGGATTATCCCCTTTTCACATGGCCACATCTTTCCTTCCTTCCTCCATTTTTGTTATTTGTACAGCCAAAAGATGGCAGTGCATCATCAACAATTCTGTTAATGCAGCATTTGAAAACATGCATATCCCTGGGTCATCAGGTACAAATTCTATGCTTTTTAACAAAATGTATGCACTTTTAAAAGCTGACCAGCCGTTCCCTGCCTGCCCCTTGTGTCTTTATTAATCTGTCTCAATTCAAATTTAACTCAAATTGAGTATAAGGGATTTCTCCCTCTCTATGTTAAAGCAGTCCTGTTTTCATTTAAAAAAAAAAAACAGTTTAAAGGGCCTCTTTCATGGGACTACAGTAACTTCTCAGGAGGGAGCATTGCAGATATCTTAAAGCGCCATCCGATGAGCCTTTGATTGCTCGCTCGTTACTGGGCTTACAGAGTTTGCTCAGGTCCCTCATGTGACATTGTCTGCCTCCTGTGTGCCTTCTGCCCCTTCTGGCCTTCCTTTTGAGAGAGAAAAAAACCATCTTTAAATCTGATTTTTTAAAAACTTGGAATCGTTGCTCTCTCCTGCTGTGTGCAGGAGAAGCAGCGCCATTAGAGAAGCAGACTCAATGGGCCTCGTGCTCATTGTGTACTTCCCCTTTTGAAAGAGCAAGTAACTTGAGGAAGGAAAACATGGGCGGAGAAGCGAGGGTAGAGAGCATGTTAACCCTCGGGGTGATGGAGCTTTTAGGGCCTTGCTAGACATACCTTAAAATCCGGGCATGTGGAGGGGCCAGCCTGCGCTAGAAGTAGCGTAGGCTGTCGCTCCTATCCACGACGGGGTAAAGGAAAGCCCCGTCGTGTCAGCCATTTTCTTCAATCTTTTAAAGGGGCCATGTGCACAGGAGCACACCAATGAGAAAGGTAGGGGTTTTTATTTATTTATTTTATTATTATTATTATTTAAAGGGTTCCCCACCCCCTGCACCCGATTTCCCCCCGGCGATGTCCGATGACTGCAATGTCTGATCCCCATCCCCCCTGACTTCATTTCCCTCCCACACCCTGCCCCACCCTACTCCGTTTCCTCCCCACCCTGCCTTGATGGCTGCAGTGCTCCTGTGGAGCACTGTGCGCCGTCCGCCGCTTTCCCCAGCTACTCATGAGTAAATGCAGTAGCTGGGAAAAGCAGTGGAAAGGGCTACACACCCGCGGTCTCGGGCTCAGCTTGAGACTGCAGGAAAAACCAGGCCACAAGCGGTGCCGGTTAGCCCTGGGCCAGGGCGGTTTGAGCCCTGCTTGAGCCCGGGATCCCATGTGCATCATCTGGATGCATAGGTGCCGGCCCGGGCCTCGCACCGGGCTAAATCCTAGTCTAGCAACAGCCCAAGTCTTAAGTAATAGCATTGATTGCATTACAGAAACTGGTATATTTCTGCTGTCTTACCGGTCTAGACCCTGGGACACTTCTGCAACTAAAGCTGCAAGCCTATGTACACGTACCAGTGAGCAAGCCAGCATCAGAATTCAGCATTGGAGACCTGTCATGGCCCACCCACAGTACAGAACTCCCATCTTACCACCAAATCCCTCAGACCTGCTACTCTTCCTTGCTGTTGCTTCCTATTCACCTGCCTACTCCAAGTGTTCACACAGCGACTCTCCTTGCCTTGTGTTCTGTTCCTGGACAATAAATGCCTGTTTGAGTTGCCCTAGGTCTGGAGAGCAAAAGGGGAGCACACTCTGGCTTCTGCCATCACCCAGGGGTCCTGGCTGCTTCCCAGGAATGACATCAAGACAAGTGGAAGATCATCTTGGCCCATCCATCAACCAGAGAAGCAGTTGCTAGGTGATCACACCCTACTCCATCCCAGAAAGAATGCCCTGTGACTCCAAAAGAAGGAGGAAAGAATGCTCTGGGCCCTTCCATGGGCCAAAGGAACAGGAGCCACCAATTGCTATTCAGGCACAAATATCAGCAAGGGAAGGTCAACCTGGCCCAAAGTGCATTCAAATGTCCACTTACACCTCATCACCTTGTTCTGGCATTGGAAAACTTATCACCCTCCTTGTCCATTTCCCTCTGTTTGCAAGCCTGACGGCAAGGCCTCTTTTTTATTATTATTGATGTGAGCAATTTGGGAGACAATAATTAACAAAAGGCAGGATAAAAATGTAGTAAATAAAGAATAATAATAAAAATAAATAATAAATAAATAAATACATAAATAGCATCTAGTTCACCTGAAGTGCAAAGAAAGGCGAAATACTGTTGGTTCAACTCAAACTGATGACCAAGGTCATTTGATATTCAAGGCCTAGCTTGCAAAGCAGCATCACTGTGCCCTGTTTTCATACTATGCCTACTTCCGCACGGCATGACTGGGCAGAAATATCAGTTTGCCTGATAAATGTGGCCTAAAACTTGAAAGAGAATGTCCTTCTTCTCTTCCTAAATTATGCTTGTGTGTTTTTATGTTTATCAAGTGAGAAGAACATTGGGGGGGGGATGTATGGGAAATTTGTTTCTTTGCTTTTGATCTGGATTTATCCACTTTACACCTTCCAGACTGAACATGGATTCAGATGTATTCTGCAGTTAAAGTCTGTACATTTCCAAGTTTGCAATATAATTTGTGCAACGCCCCCAACCCAAAGAATGTGTTTGTCTGTATGCATACATTTGAAAAATGCAAGTGAAAAAATGAATTCTTTGTAAATAAAATAAAATAAAAAATGCACACAAATATCCTTTAATTAATGGAAGAAGAATTTGTACATTCCAAAGATGTGCACAATGATACATATATTTGGAAAAATATGCATGAAAATTCACATGCATTTCCATGCAGAAAGTAAAAACAACAACAACAAAGCTTACAATCTGATATGGAGTCAAGTTGGAATGAGCATCAAGACGGAATTAGGGAACTCCGGTCAAAAGACTAACAGCATCTCAGTCTTGTCTGGATTGAGCTATAGTTTATTAGTCCTCATCAAGTCTATTATCACAGGCAGGCATTGATTCAGCACATCCACAGCATCACCTGATGAAGATGAAAAAAAGTAAAGCTGCCGAGGTTTGAGCCCAAAACGGATGCCCATGACATCTCTAAGATAAACACATCCAGCTAAACTAACTACAGTGTGTCCTTATTTTAACTAAGCAGTATCTTACTGTCTCTTAACAAGTTTTCCAGTTACAGCAGCTCTTTCTGGGCTCTGGGCTTCTTTCCACATTCTTTCTCTCTTGTATTTTCTTCTGATCTTGTTGATCTGTCCACCCACACACCCTCCTTTTGTTCCAGGCTTTTATATCTTTAAAAATATTCTGTTCCTTCCCCTCTCCAAACAATTGGGGGGAAGTATTCTTGTTTACCTTTGCCATAAATTCCTAGCTTTTGAATCCTTTCCTTGACTTTCAGTTGCTCACTGCAAACCTTTTCCTTCTTCCTCTGCAGACATTCTGGCATCAATATCCAGGTAAACCTTTTTTTGCAAACCTCCTTATCTCACTGACCTTCTGTTGAACTTCCTGCCCACTTCTTTATCTCTTCTTCTGCAGACTAACTGGTTCCATGAGCCTCCTGCAAACCCTTGGCTTGCTGAGCTAACATCCTGATTCTAATAATCTTTCACTAAACATTTGACCTTTTGGCTGGTAACATTTTGGCACACATATAAAACAAACAAACAAACCCTAATGGAAATTAGTTTTGTTCCTTCACAGCAGGTTTTCACACTTCTAAAGGGGAAAAATCTTCATGAAATGGTAGAACACTGTGCTGCCAAGGCAGAATGTACACTTGTGCTCATTTGGGGGACTTTTTCTCATTGCAGGGGCTTGATGACTAGTCCTTTGGTGCAAGTGGGAGAGCTTTGCAGGTGAAGAAACTTCTATAGTTGAAAATCAACAACAACACTCAAAGGGGTTCACAAGCAGATGGGGAAAGGAGTTGTGATACACGTCATCACTAGTGGCATATTTATTTTTATTTACTGAGTTTATTAAACACCTTATAAATAGGCATTGATCAATAGTTGCCCATGAATTCCACAACAATGTCACAATCACAGTATTTCAGGATTGTTTAGCTTGTAACCCACCAAGCCAAATACACTTAACCAGCTGTCAAGACTTCCACAAATGTCATGCTGTTGCCTTCCACAAAGGACTGTAAAACAACAACCACAGGTTGTAAAGTACCTAGTGGATAACTTTACAAAACTGGAGCCTTGTAAAGTATCTGGCAGGATACAATATATGGCTCATGGACAGCATTCAGCTAAGTGGGTCACATGTTTGACAGGATTGAAAAAGGTTCACTGACAAAATGGCATCTTCCCACTGACATCATATTGCAATTTGAGTTCTTGTACAAACAGCCTTACCTGCAGGAAAGGTAGCTAGAACCTGTGCACCAAGTGAGAGAAAAACTGTGCAAAACCAATAATCTCGAATGGCTTAGCGTAATAGCTGCTTGATGCCTGCTGGCCTAACAGATATCTGTGTACACTCTGTTTGGAGTATAAGAGTTTCTATGACAGCTAAACAAATAATTGGAAGAAGATAGATACCCAGATGGTGTGATGAGTAATAACTTCTAGAGCACTAGAGTGCATTATCTCAGTCATCCTCAGATAAACCCTAGAAGACAGACAGTTTTGCAAAAGAAAACTATGGCAAGAGATCACAAATTGCCCAAGGATCTCAATTCAGTTCTTTTGTATTCAAGTCCAACATTTGTATCCAGAAAACTGCGCCAGCCCAAACTCTGCAGAACAACGTGTTCTGGTTAATGAAGATTGTTCCTGGAAATAATGTTGATCATTGTCTCTCAAAAAAAGGGACATTATCAAGCGAATACTTTCCCCAGCAAAATTGCAGTGATATTTTCCTACTTATTACATTTGTTGAAAAAAAATGTTTTAAGTACATTATATGCATTTTCCCCCAACAGCAGAATGTTCTCATTTCTCTAGAACAGGCCAACAACTTGTGATCCACTAAGCCAAAAACAGACCACCAACCACATAATGTGCCCAACCAGGTCATTGACAAATCCTCCATTTTCGCCATCTCAGGCAATAAAAAACAGGACATTTGTTGAGCCCCTAGTGACTCACCAGGCATAACTAGTAGCCTGTAGTCATCTTACTAGATTCCAAGTTGTGTAGGCTCATATATTATTAAGTTTCCCCTTAGGGGCCAGACTTCCCCAACATGGTGGCTTTCAGATATTTTGGACTGTATCTCCTAGAATTCCGGACTGCTGACCATGCTGTCTGAGGCTGACTAGATCACAGAATAGGTTATAGTAGACCATAGTTTGATATAGCGAAGCCTTCAAGCAAACATATGCAACTGTGCCCAGCCCGTTTGAGTAAAGCCATGCCTGCTGGCACCCATGGCCCCTACCTTGGTGCACCTCCTGAGGGAGGGATCCATTCCCCTGAGTAGGGGAGGGACTACCCTACAGCAGTGGTAAGGAATAAGCCAGAAAATTCCTTTTCTGGTTAGGAAAGTCTGCCTCTAGTGACTGAACATGTAACTGCAGGCTTCAACCACATAGACACATTTCAATTACTTAAAATTAATGAATGCATTAGAAACAAAATGTATACGTCTAGAGATGCATGCAAAGTTTCACATGTTTAGGCATCATGGACTTGGTGACAGATAGACAGACACATGTCCTCTTTAATTATTATTATTATTATTATTATTATTAATAATAATAATAATAATAATAATAATAATAATAATTTATATAGCACCATCAATGCACATGGTACTGTACATAGTAAAAGAATAATACAGCAACACCTTGCCACATAGGCTTACATTCTAATAAAATCATAATAAAACAATAAGAGAGGGAAGAGAATGCACCAAATAGGAACATGGGACAAAAAAACTAACAGTGTGAAAGTAAGAAAAAAGTCAAGTTCTGAAAGCTGTAGAAAAAAGAAAAAAGTTTTCAACTGAGCTTTAAAAACAGTAATTGAACTCGTGATCCGCAAATGCTGTGGAAGAGAATTCCAGGCAAAAGGGGCAGTGAGAGAAAATGGATGAAGCCGAGCAAGAGAAGTAGAGACCCTTGGGCGGGTAAGAAACATGGCATTCAATGAGTGAAGAGCACGAGCAGGGCCATAATGTGAAATGAGGGAAGAAAGATAGGAAGGAATGGAGATTGAAGAGACACCTACAGTGGCATTGCTATCATTATATGGAGATTTAAAATGCAATAAAGAAACAAAAGAACTGATAACGAATTTGCTGACAGCAGCAAGGTTGATCATATCTAGAAACTGGAAGGTGCAAGGAGATTATCATGTTGAGGATTGGTATAAAGAGATTTGGGATATGGCTATAAATGATAAATTGACATGTAATATAAAAATAAGAAAAGGGATAACAAAAACAAATGATTTTGAGGGAATTTGGAATCAGTTCCTAGAATATGTATTATCCAGGGGGAGTGGAAGACCACCTCCAGAAGAATCAATGAGACTTTGGAAACAGGAATAGATCTCGGGGTGGGGGAGTGCACTTTATGTTATGTAATGATGTATAAAAAATATTAATTAGAAATGTTATAAGGATAATCAAGTTATGCATTATGTTTTGTTGTTGTTGTTGTCTTGTGTTGTGAATATTGTAGTATTGTATTAGCGTACTGTTAATCAATAAAGAATTTAAAAAATAATTTAAAAAAAGAAAGGTAGGAAGGAGCTAGACTGTGACAAGCTTTGAAAGTCAACAGGAGAAGCTTATATGAGATTCTGAAGTGAATTGGAAGCCAATGAAGGGATTTTCAGAAGTGGAGTAATATGATCAGAGCAATGAGCCAAGAATGGACTATACTATATTATCCATGTATCCTGTTATTACAGTTCTAAAGAATCATTTCATTGGAGAATGCAAGTCAAGATGACACTTATTAAACAACCCTATTTAAGGCTTAATCTTCTGTCTGGCTCAATACCAGTTTTTAAAATGAACGTTCCCACTGACTTCAGTGGGACTAGATTCATGTAAGTGATCATTGAATCACCCACTTAGCATTAAGAAAGGCACCACTTGAAGCACATCAAGTATGACCATGCTTTGTTGTATGGGGAGGGGGGGAACCACCCGACAGTCCTAAAATACGATACTGATTAGTCCATGTGACTTCTGAGAATGGGCTGGCATGGACATAACTAGGGTAAAGTAATAGAATATTCATATTCTTTCCCATATATAAAGTGATATTGAACAGAAAGTGAGTTTCTGTTCAGCAGCGCTCTTACATGCCAAATAGCACAGCCGTCATCCGCAATAGACGGAAGTCTTCATCAGGTTATTTCTCAATGTAATGAAGAATGTAATGGAGGCTCCCTGTTCTTCTGCCTATAAAGCATGCCACAGTTCTGCACAGAACTAATAGGGAAGTGTGGTATGACCCTGAGAAACACACTCGAAAACCACCGTGATTGGGAAGGCGAACGTACAGATGTGTACTAGGTAATCATCAGGGGATGGGTCAAGATATAAGTTGCTGTTGCCATTTGGGGCATGCTGCTGCTTGTTCATCCAGAGATGCATGAGAAATTCATTTCAGTTTGCTTTCGATCAAGATTTACCCATTTGGTACCTCCCGGATGAAATATGGACTTGGATACAATTTGCAGTCGAAACCTGTACATTTCTCAGCTTGCAATGTGATTTAGGGATGAAAACCACTGTGTTCAACAGCATGTCTGCCTTTGAAAAATGTGCAAAAATGTGAACGTTTGAAGTATGTGCACAAATCATGCGCTTTCATCAATAGGAGAATGCAGACCTTTCAAAGATGTGCATAACGAATGTGTACATTTGGAAAAATACTAGGGGTGTGCACGGACCCCCCGCTCCGCTTCACTTGCAGATCCGCCATTTTCCGGATCGGGCCGCTCCGCCCCGCCCCCGCTCGTACGATGCAGAAAGTTGAGAGTGGTCTCAAAATGACCCCCATCCACGACTCTCTGTGCACAAGAATTTTCAGAATGATAGCTTAAACCCCCCCCCAGTTATCCCCGATTCTTTCCCTCAATGCAATCCTATGGGCGAAAAGCCGAAAACGCCGTTTGAGCCGTGCGGTTGACCCGATTTTCAAAAAAACATTGCACGTGAACCACAGCACGCAGAAAGTTGAGAGTAGTCTCAAAATGACCCCCATCCACGACTCTCTGTGCACAAGAATTTTCAGAACGATAGCTTAACCCCCCCCAGTTATCCCCGATTCTTTCCCTCAATGCAATCCTATGGGCGAAAAGCCGAAACGCAGTTTGAGCCGCGCGGTTGACCCGATTTTCAAAAAAATATAGCACGCGACACGGACAACGCAGAGAGGTGAGAGTGGTCTCAAAATGACCCCCATCCACGACTCTCTGAGCACAAGAATTTCCAGAGCGATAGCTTCAAAAACAACGTAGTTATGCGCGATTATTTGCCGCAATGCAATCCTATGGCGAAATGTTTTCAAGATGGCGACCGGAGCGCTCCGCCTGAACTCGGAGCTCCGAAAAATGGTCGCTTCTCTTCGCCTTGCTTCTAGGGGGTCCACGGTCCGCTCCTACTCCGCCTCTGGGTAAGGCGGAGCAGGCCAATCCGCTACTGCTTCTACGCTCCTAATCGGAGCGGAGCACATCCCTAAAAAATACACAACAAAGCACACACTCAGATAGAGACACGCGTCAGAATGCACTTCAAGATGGAATTTAGACAACGTTGGCAAGCTTGCGTTCTTCCGATTCACACATCCCTATCTTTAATATGAGCAGGTAGCTCCATAGGATGCACTGCAGCTCTTATTCATTCATTCCCCATCCTTGTGCACATCGTAGTAGGGATTTATGGACTGTGTAAAATCCATTCCATCTGTGTTTTTTAGATTGCCAGGTGCCTTTTGTTCCATCACCCACCCATTACACATTCTAAGAGGATGAAATGCCTCTCCTAAAGTTTAGTTACAGGTGATAACTAAAATATGTTGGTATTTGGGGCTCAACCTCTTTCTTTACGCCAAGGCCATTTGCCTTTGGTCTTCACACTACTAGAGTTTTTCCAAAATGGAATTTGGCACTTGGGCTGAAGAGACCAAAATGCTAACCAAAATGGCTAACAATAGAAAAAGTATATTTGACAATGTAAGAACTAACATTTTGTTCTTCAATAACCAAACAACAGGCATGGCTTCTGCTCCCTAGCCTGACCTGAATGCGAAGGACTATCCATTCTTTAGCACTCCAGGATTTAATGAACTCTAGGCATCGAAAATAACGACACACTAACAGCGCAATCCTGTACCCACTTTAAAGGAAGTCTCATGGAATTCACTGGAAGTTTCTTCCAAGCAGATATACCTAGGCTTACCCTGCAAGGGTAAAGTCCAATCATTCGGATTTCTCTGACCTATCTAACCCTTCCCCCATCTGCTGCTTTTAAAAGGACCTGTTTGACATCCTTTCCTACTCTGTTTACTTGCTTGTATTCCACCAATTGAAAGGCTTTGTAAGGTTCTTTTAAAAATATCAAAGGTTTGGTTGTATATTTTTACAATCTCAAACCCAAGGGGGGGGGGGGAGGAGAGAGAGAGAGAATATTTGCATTACAAAGCTTTTAAAAAAATAAATAAATAGCAAAACTTATTCACTGGAAGAGCCAGCGATGGATATATAGAATATTTCATTGAGTACTTTGCTGGCCATTTGCCATTCTCTAAATGGCAACCAGTAATGATTTTTTTTAAAGAAAAAAAAGTCGTGTTAACTAGTTTGCATCAAACCGAATGCACTTAAAAGTTTTAAGAGATCAAGCTAATTTCCTAATGGCAGATTAAATCTACATCCCAGTATATATGAAATCATTGTGCAATTCCAGGAAAATGCAATACAGAACCAGCAATACTAGCAACATTTTGTTTCTCTTCAAAGGGGTTTCCATCCATACGTCCTACGTTTTGAAATAACCAGTCAAAACATTAGTTGCAAATCTCTAAAAAAAAAAAAAAAAAGGAAAGAAATACTACTTTTACATGCCTAGCTGTGCCTCAGAGGCACAGAGGCACTACCTCTCAATCTGACATTCAGAAGAGGCCACAACAGAGAGGAACTTATTGGTGGTGGCCCCCTGGTTATGGAATGCAATCCCAGTACCAGTTGCCTTTTCAGCTCCAGGCTAAGACTGTATTTTCTTCAGGAATGTTAAAAATCTTGATATATTACTCCCTTTGGTATTTATTTTGATTCTTACCTCCTGAGATTTTAATTTTACTCACTGTGTTTTAGATGACAGCTAAGCCACTGTGCTTAAGCATTTTGAGCTAAATATTATGGCTTAGCATGTCATGTGAACCATTCCTAAATCATGGTGGCTACATAACCATGGTTTGAACATGCTCACTAACCACTTGCTGCAAAAGGGTTAGGAGCCTAACCATGGCTTAGCATATTATCTGAACAGGCCCATCATGTTGGATCTGTGAATTTCAGTTTTATAGCAATTTGGATTTTTCCAGTCTTATTACTGTCATGTTTTATTCATTTAGTTGAACTTGGTTTTAAGATGTCTTAAATAAATAAATAAATATTGTTAGCATGAAGCTCAGCAGTTTCCTTGGATGGCCTGCCAAAAATTCTGTGTCTTCAGGGGGGGAAAGTGAATATATATTTTTCTCTTGCACTTGGGTCTTTCATATTTTAAATGAGTGAACTGTGAGGATAAAAAGCAAAGTAATATTTACAGTGAACACATTTGTATTTTAATGGTGTGTTCAAGCTACATGTTTATCTGTTTGGAGCCCCTGATAACAATAAAGCCAGCTCTGAAATTTAAAGGCAGCCTGTAAATATTCATCTCAGAGTCAAGCAGTCCACTCCTTTTGAAGACTGCATCTTAATAGCCATGCGCCCTGTTTGTTTGTTCTTACCCATTTAAGATGAAGTAGATTTAAGTGGAACAGGCATGGCTGAAATACCGCCTTCATCTATAGAATCATGGGTTGTGCTGCATTTTCAGAGAAAAATACGTTTGCAAAGTTCATTCTCTGGTTTTAAATACCACTGGAAAAAAACGTTATTTTTTCCCTTGTCCCACAAGGTTTTCAATTCCATCATTTGAAATGTGATGTAGGGATGGATGGATAGACCTGCCAGGTTCCAGTTGGTGACTTTTTTAGGGGCTAAAGTTCACTCATAAGTCACCTCCATCCCATTTCTGCATTCATCTGAAATTAAAAAAAAAAGTCCACATGAATATGTGCATTAAAATGCAATTAATATGTGTTTGTAAATACGTCTTCTTCAAAAGGTATACATTTCTAAATGTATTTCTTCCTCAAAATACACAGTTCAAAATGCATTTTGATACATTTTGAGCTAAAAACTGCAACACAACATTTGGAAAAGTTTGAAATCCAACAGTTAGCTACAGTCTATCCTGAACATTAATCCAGAAGGTGCAGATTGGTGAGTTCATATTGAAATTTACAAAGACTGAATTCTTCAAGCATCCCTATGTCAGATTTGAAGGAGGAAATGCTAGAGCAGAGATGCAACACACAAACTCCTCTCAGTACATGTAACACCGCCAGTGCCTCTCCTAGGGATGTGATTGAAGGTTTCAATTGCATCTGATGCAGAAAAGTGGCAGTTTGATTATCTACTCCATGTGGAGATGGATTGAATAGAGGCAATGTCCAAACAGTAGAATGTAGAAAGGTGCATAGATGTAGCGGGCAGCTATCTCTGTGTCCTGCTGTGGCTGAATCAGATTCAGATTCAGTGTTAGGGCAAATTATAGAGCAATCCAAAATGCAAGCCAGAGAGCAGGCAAATGGTCAAGCACAAAGGCTTCAGTCCAGGATGGGATCAGACTAAGGCAAGGGTGGTCAAGATACAGGCAAAGGTCAAAGCACAGTTAAGCAATCAGATACAACACACAGTCCAGAATCAGTCAAACAGGACCTGAAGGGTCAGTAGCATAGAGGTTAAATCATAAGGCCACATCAGGAATACAAGGCACTGGAGCTGATAAAACAATATTTTTCTAGCATTAGCCAGGCTGAAACTGAAGGCTTATATAATAAGAGCTTCCTGAGCCTCACGCAGGGCTCAGCTACAATGCGCTGCAGGTGCTCTGGAGAAGGGCATTGCTCCCAAGGAATCTGTTCCTCCTGAGGAGTCCTCCTGTACAATAGAGAACCTTTTCTCAGAGGGATGGGGAAGCCTATGACATCCCAGATATAGTTAGGATCCAAATCCTATCACCACAAACTAGAATGATCAATGATCAGGGATTATTTGAATTGGAGTCCAACAACATCTGTAGAGGCACAAGTTTCCTCCCATTGCTTTAATTTCTAGCAGTTCTCTCATGGCAGATTAGTAGACAAGTGCTGGGTTTGGGAACCCATCATGACCTGAGTCCATCTTACTTGAAGAAATAATTTTAATGGAGAAAGATTATTGGCAACATAAAAATAAATATAAATTAATAGAAATACAGGCAAAGAAAAAACAATTAGAAAATTTAAATTTAGAGGAGGTTCAAAAGAATTTAATATATATGAAAAGGGAGTATTTTGAAAACAGTAACAGGAATTCTAAAGTGCTTGCCAGGCTCACACAAAAAGAAAAAGCCAGGAACGGGATAGGGATTTTGAAGGATAAACAAGGGAAGTATTGTCATACAATGAAGGATAAAGTAAAGATTTTTCAGGAGTTTTATCAGGAATTGTATAAGGGAAAGGATACTCAAAAACAAAAGTTGGAAGCTTATATAGAAAAATTTATAAAGAAGAGAATAAAAATAGAGCATAAAGAGTTAATGGAAAAGGTAATAACACAAGGAGAAGTAGAAGAAGTAATTGAGAACCTGAAGCCGGGTAAATCACCGGGGGTAGACAGTTTAGGACCAGAATATTATAAGGTTTTTAAAGGAATTTTAATACCAAAATTAATAAATTTGTTTAATTCCATATTGGAAGGGGATAGAACGCCAGAATCATGGGAACACTCATTAATAATTTTAATACCAAAACCAGATAAAGATTTGACTGTCCCTGATTCATATAGACCTATTTCATTAATAAACCAAGATGCTAAGCTTTTTTCAACTATCTTAGCAAGGCGGTTGAATAAATTTATAGAGGAATATATAGGGGAGGATCAATGCGGATTTGTGGCAGGTAGACAGATGCCTAATTTAGTGGGAAGAGTATTAAATGCAATACAGGTGATAAATAAGTCTAGGGTTAAAGCGGGAATTCTGGCATTGGATATTTTTAAGGCTTTTGATTGTGTGAGCTGGCAAGCTTTAAAGATGGTTATAAATAAAATGGGGTTTGGAAATAAATTCAAAGCGATAATAGAACAGTTATACTCTCAAAATACAGCCGTAGTGGTAGTGAATGATGGTGTGACAGATAAGATACGACTAGCCAGAGGGACAAGGCAAGGTTGTCCGCTCTCACCAGTCCTATTTGTAATGGTAATGGAATTATTGGCGAATGCAATACGAGAAGATGAGGAGATTGAAGGAATAGGTAGTATGAAGGAAATTAAATTGAATATGTTTGCAGACGACACGTTGTTGACGATAAAGAATCCAATAGAGAAGATGGGGAGAATTAAACAACAATTGAGAGAATTTGAGGATATTACGGGGTTAAAAATAAATTGGTCTAAATCAGAATTGATGTTGTTTAATTATACTAAAAAGGAAGAGAAGGATTGGGAAGAAAAGGGAAGAGAAATTAGAGTTAAGAATCAGATTAGATATTTGGGAATAAAAATTATGCAGAAATTAGAGAGTTTAGAGAAAGAGAATTTAAATGTGTTAAAAAAAGAGATTTTAGCAAAATTGGAAAAATATAAAAGGTTAAATTTATCTTGGTTTGGAAGAATAGCATTAATAAAAATGAAGATTTTAGCAAAGATTAATTTTGTGTTCAGGATGCTACCAATAAAAAATTCAGAATTAGAGCTAAAAAGTTAGCAAAGGATTATAAATAGTTATTGTAATGGTGATAAGAAAGCGAGAGTAAATAAAAGTAAATGGTATTTGAGCCAAAAAAAGGGAGGATTGGGTCTCCCGAATATTAAATTATATTATGTAGCTAATAGATTAAGATACATAGTGGAGGCAATTACAGGATTAGGGGAATTAGATTGGATGGAAGAAAAAATTACGAGTAATATAGAGACTAAATTGGAAAATGTATTTTTTATGGAAGGGGAAAAAAATGGGTGGAAAGTATAAATAACCCGCTCTTGAGGTTTCACTGGGAAATTTGGAGTAAATATAAAGGGGAGCTGCTTCCAAGCGGCTCTCCTTTGTCACCGGTAATAATGTTGAAGAATTTCCCGGAGGAATTAAAGAGTAGATTAAGTAAAGTTTTAATAGAAAAAAATAAAATGAAATTAAAGGATTGGTTAAGAGGAATGAGTACAAGAGAGGATATGGAAGAGGTTTTGAAGGATAAAAAATTAACTTGGTTAAATTATAGGCAATTAGAACAGTGGACTAAAAAGTGGGTAAGAGATAATGGAGAGTGTAGAGAATTAACAAAGTTCGAGGAACTAATAGTTAAGAAAGATAATGAAAGGGAGAAAAGAACAGTGTTAAAAGGGTTGATGAGTGAATTATATAGAATATTGGTAGAGAAAGGGACGGTGGATAATTTGGGTAAAATGGTTTGGGAGACAGATTTGAAGGTACAAATAGGACAACAGGGTTGGGAGGGATTATGGAAACAAAGAGCGTTGAGAAATATGTCAGTAAGAATAAAAGAGAATTATTATAAAATTGTATGGAGGTGGTACCTAACTCCGGTTAGATTGAATAAGATAAACAATCAGCAATCAGAAAATTGTTGGAGAGGTTGTGGGGTTAAAGGAACGTATTTGCATATGTGGTGGGAATGTAACTATGTTCAGAAATTGTGGAAGATGGTGTTTTTGGAGATTGAAGAAATTGTGGAAATGAAGATAGAACGAACACCAAAAGTTGCATTGCTGTCACTATTTGAAGAAGATTTTAAATGTAAAAAGGAAACTAAGGAACTGATAACGAATTTGTTGATTGCAGCAAGATTGATTGTAGCTAGGAACTGGAAGATTCAAGGGGAATATTCTATTGAAGAATGGTATAAAGAAGTATGGGATATAGCTATTAATGATAAATTAACAAGTAATATTAAATGGAGAAGAGGTATAGCTAAATCAAATGATTTTGAAGGAATTTGGAAACAGTTCCTAATATTTGTGTTTTCAAAAGGAAGTGGGAAACCACCAGCAGAAGAAAGTATGAGATTCTGGAATCAGGAATGAGATCCCGAGGTGGGGGGTGCACTTGTAGGTTATTTTGATTATGTTATTAAGATAAGATTTTGTATTCAAATTGAACATTATGTAGTATGTTGTTGTTGTTGTTGTTTTTATGTGAATGTAAATGTGTATGTTTAAGTATTGTAGAAAATAATAATATATATATATATATATAAAAAAAGAAGAAATAATTTTATTCACTGAGATTTGCATGTGAGTCTCTGATGTGTTAGCCATCTATGATAGTAGGGTGACCATATGGAAAGGAGGACAGGGTTCCTGTGTCTTTAACAGTTGTATAGTAAAGAGAATCTCATCAGGTTCATTTGTATGCATGCAGCACCTGAGGAAATTCCCTCTTCTCCAAAACAGTTGAAGTTTTAGGAGCCCTGCCCTCTTTTGTATCTGGTCACCCATCATCTATGTGTGTGCCAAACCTCATCTTACTGAGGTACAGGTCCCCTGAGGGTAAAGAAAACCTCATGGGCTGACAAACATTATTATTATTATTATTATTATTATTATTATTATTATTATTATTATTATTATTTCTGTACTGCTCTATAGCCAAAGCTTTCTGGGCAGTTTACAAAAGTTTATTGGTGAGTACCAGGTTTCAGACTGGACTTGCTTGACAGTTTAGGACACATATATCTCGGCTAAGGATGGCTACATATGTCAATTTTGGTTTCTCTCATTTTTATATGGACCATTTACATCTGTAATGTTGCATCGATGGCCCCTTTAATACTGCCATTTCTGCTACATTAAATTTACGAGAACAACACAAATCCTTTCTACATGAAATGGCAGCTGAGTACGGGAGCGGGCAGCTGCTGGACACTTGCAGACCATGTCATGGTCAGCCAGTGGGGGTCTGATAAGCATGATGGCTTGGCAAGTGCGGTCCAGGTGGTGGTGGTTGTGGGGATCCATTGAACTCTACCCCCTTCTTGGTCTCTCACAACATCCCTACTTAGCAGACATGTCTGGTATTCATAGAAATCAACACCAGAGGAACCCTGCTCTAAACACTACACTACCCTGGCTTTCATACACTTTTTGCAAACAGTATTCCCTAATATAATGCATTACAAACTTTGGAGCTGTGCAAAAATGGGAGGATAATTGCACTTTGGTTTGAATATTGGTTCAAAAGGCATGAATTCGGTAACTTTGCATTAAAAACAAATTAAGGAAATTTATTCCCCACCCTGCTCTCACCCTTCACCCTAGGAGGTAATGGTTTGCCTCATTTTCTTTTCACAGCCTTATGAAATAGGTTATGCTCAAAGATAATAAGGTCTCCAAAATTGCTTCATGGCTAGATGATAAACTGAACCTAGAACTCCATGGTTCAAGCCTGTGGTCTTTCAGCTGCATCAGTGTGGTTACAGTATTCTTTAGGAATTGTTACTCCAAAGTGATTTTAGCTGAAGAAGCTAAGCCCATTTGTAAAACCTCCATTTTTCTAGGTGTTCTCTTTCATTCCTTTTGTCACGCGGTGTTTGTTTGACTTAATACTTGCTGAAGTTACTACACTCTTAAGTGTGTTCCTGTTTTATCTAGTTAAACTGTAGTTCTTCTGTTCTATTTAAGGAGATAAAACCCTGAAAACTAGGGGAGGATGTGGGGAGATGTGTCACATCTAATAAAAAAAAGTACATTTTCCTTCTCTCGTCTTTTCTGGAAAGCAATCATATATGCATGCATATGTTGGGGTGGGGGAGAGATAGTGGATGTGGTGAGCTCCATGATCAAACAAATCACATGGTAAAGCTCAAGCTGGACTACCATTTTAGGTTGTAGTTGGGGAAATGTCCTCCGACCCAACAGAAAACTTAAAGGAGAGAACATTCTAAAAAATTGTCTTCTCCCCAATATGCTAGATTTTTGTGTGAAGGGTTTTTCTTCTTCTCACATTGGTTGTAGGCAATAATATTGCGGTCTGGGCAATCATATTTGGACATTGTGTTAGCAGTAGGGTGGCCCCACGTACTGCTGGCATTCAGCCCTCTGACATGGTTGCCAAGAACCAATTCAACCCTGGGGCTGAAGAAGTTCCCCATTTCTGCACTTGATGATCTCCAAGGCCCCTTCTATCTAGGGATGTCAGAGAAATCCACAACAGAACCAAATGAATTTGGATTTCTATGAATCAGGCCATGGAGTCACATGGATTGTGTGGACTTGCAATAATAATAATAATAATAATAATGATGATGATGATGATGATGATGATGATGTTGATGCACTGCTCAAAAATGTGGATTTTCTCCATAGGCTAAAGCATTGGGGTGTGGGTGTTTGTTTTTTTGCACATTTGGGGGGGTTTGCACATTTTTGCAAATGTGCATTTGAGCGAATTCAGGAAATTGGGAAAAAATACAATCCCATAAATGAGTAGACAACAGAACAAAAGATTTCTGACAATCTGTGAAATGCAAACAGAACAGATTTTATAAAATCAGTACTTCTCTAACCGTATCATCGTATGAAAGTATTTCACCACCTGGATTGTCCCAACTCTGGGCCCTCTTTCATTACTTGTGCACCATGGGAACTCAGCTGCAGTATAGCTTCTCTATACCTTGTTCAAGTGATGCCAGAGGAGCATACACATGTATTATTATTATTCCCCGCTTCGATCCTGAGGGAGAGGCAGGTAATATATTATTATTATATTATTATTATTATTATTATTATTATTATTATTATTATTATTATTATTATTATTATTATTATTTGCTGAGGCTTTGCTACACAGCACTGTAGGCCCAGTTTCCAGGAGAGTTGATGCTGGCATAGGCTCCTCCAGACTTCATTTTGATTCCTGGTGCAGTGTCCATCTTGATCTGCACTGAGTCAGCCAATTTGCGCAAATTATGCTAATTTAGCCATAATTTGCCCAAATTGCTCAGAAATTTCCACAAATAGCAGAATCTTTCAAAAAAAAAATGCAAAAGAGTATCCAGAGTTCAGGGAACAGCCCACAGCTCAGTTCACAGATGTAAAGTGAGTCGCACATGTTGCAGACCTCCACTGAGCCAAAAAAGAACCAGATTTCTGAAGGATGGACATCCCCCCCACTGACTGTGAAACAATTCATATGATCAGGGAGGTCTTTGTAAGGCTTAGCCAAAATCCATTTCTTATAATCTGAACCCAATGATTAGAGTCCTACCCTCTGGAGCAACAGAGAACAAATTTGTTCCATCATCTATGTGACAGCCTTTCAGATATTTGAAGATCAAAAAGGGACACATTCTTATTCTCATATCAAGGATCACTGGCTGAACACCTCCTCATACCATCTATTATTACTTGGTGATGGTGACACAGAACCACCCTTTGTATCCAGTATTAATTTACTTTGCAAAAGCTAGTCCAACTAAAACATCTCCCTTTATTCCTTCTTTCGTCCCTTCCTAATGTATATCCCCCTATGGCCTAACCCTCCCTCCTGAACTCCCATTAGCCCCAACCAGCATGGCCAGTTGTCAGAAATGTTGGGAGTTTGTAGTTGAAAGTTCTGGAGGGGCCCAGATTGAGGAAGGGTGATCTATGTGTTTAAAGTTTAAGAAAGCAAGTTTCACAGAGCATTTCACCTTACAACGGACCTACTTGTATCAAAAAACTGCAACTGAAAGCAATGCCAGCAGAATTGACTATCTCACAAAGTGATTATGGGATGCTAGGTACACATGTTCAAATGTTAAGAACATTTTTTAAAAAACAACTACCCCCAAATATTCTCCCAAACAAAACAGGGACAGTAATAAGAAGGTGTGGGCTGTCTTTGGTCAATCAGAGCAATTGGACAGTAAGTCCATGAAGCCTGCCAATGACACCAATAGAAGCATAGGAGCTGGATTTTGAGTGCACCTTGAAGTCTTTATTGGCAGTGCAGTAAATACCTTCTCATCATATTCATTTGTGGAACTCAGGTTCTGCAAGACTTTATTGACTCATTTAAATGATAAACTCCATTGTTTGTCACTTGCCTGGGTTTTATGCCATCAATTGTGTGGATGTTCTCCTCCTCCTCCTCCTCCTCCTCCTCCTTTCAACATGCTCAGGGTGCAATATTTCTATTTTAACCTGTTGTGTTTGTCTTGATATATTGCCAGTTCCTGTTTCCTGGGTCTGCATCATCTAATTGCTCATTATTTCCTTCTCAGTTCAAGAAATGGAGTGGAAGTGTTAACAGTAAGCAGGACGGCAAATAATGATGCTTACTTACAGTGGTGAACTTTAAATTAAGTATTTGCTATGCCAAGATTTATTTATTTTTTAAAAGAGAGTCATTAGGTAGTGAACACACACTAGGGAATGACTGTTGAAGATGTTCCTTTTTGAGGCACTTGTTTTAAAAGTGGGAAGGATAGGACTCTCTTTCTGTGGCAATTCTGCTACCCCAGGTGAGTAGTTCAGTGTCTCAACAGACAATCCATTTGGGGTTATGAAAGATCTGTTTTCAAACGTGTGTGTGTGTGTGTGTGTGTGTGTGTGTGTGTGTGTAAGGTGTGATATACCAACTACGCCCTTATCTGGACAGAGATAGTCTAGCTACAGTTTGGTAGCATTGTAGTAATCCAAACCTCTCGTTTGGATTACTACAATGCATGATACGTGGGGCTGTCTTTGAAAATGGTCCGGAAACTTCAGCTGGTACAAAACAGGGCAGCCTGTTTACTAACAGGGACTGGCCAGCGAGACCACATCACACCAGACTATCTACAACTATCTACAACTTCATTGGCTGCCAGTCCAGACCCAATTCAAAGTGCTGGCACTAACATTCAAATCCTTAAACAGCTTAGGGCCAGGTTATTTGAAGGAATGCCTCCTCCCATATGTGCCTGCCCGGACCTTAAGATCATCCTCAGGGGTCCTTCTCCGTGAGCCCCTGCCAAAGGAAGTGAGGCAGGTGGCTACTAGGAGGAGGGCTTTCTCTGCTGTGGCACCCCAGCTGTGGAACAAGCTCTCCAGAGAGGTTCACTAGGCACCTACATTGTTTTCCTTTCATTGCCATCTGAAGACCTTTTTATTTTCTCAGTATTTTAATGACTAATTTAATTTAAAATTAAACTTTGCTGTTTTAATCTCATATTTTAACCTATATTAATTTTTGCTGTGTGGTTTTATTCTGATTGTGCTTTTTATATTGTATTTGGTATGTGTATTTTAAATTTGTTGGTTGTTTTTATACTCTTCATGGTTTTAATTTTTGTGAACCGCCCAGAGAGCTCTGGCTATTGGGCAGTATAAAAATGTAATAAATAAATAAATAAACTAAATAAATAAGGTAGGTGTCATCTTGTGTATTGTGTCCAGTTTTGGGCACCACGCTTCAAGAAGGATGCAAACAAGCTGGAGCGTGTTCAGAGGAGGGCAATGAGGATGATCAGGGGTCTGGAAACAAAGCCCTATGAGGAGAGACTGGAAGGACTGGGCATGTGTGGGCAGGAGAAAAGAAGGCTGAGGGGAGACATGATAGCACTCTTCAAATACTTAAAAGGTTGTCACACAGAGGAGGGCCAGGATCTCTTCTCGATCCTCCCAGAGTGCAGGACACGGAATAACGGGCTCAAGTTAAAGGAAGCCAGATTCCAGCTGGACATCAGGAAAATCTTCCTGACTGTTAGAGCAGTAAGAGAATGGAACCAATGACCTAGGGAAGTTGTGGGCAATCCCACACTAGAGGCCTTCAAGAGGCAGCTGGACAACCATCTATCGGGTATGCTTTGAGGTGGATTTCTGCATTGAGCAGGGGGTTGGACTCGATGGCCTTATAGGCCCCTTCCAACTCTACTATTCTATGATTCTATTTCTTTGGGAGCTGCTCCTGACTCCATGTCAGCAATGGGATGTGCGGATCAGCAAAATGCTAACTCAGTCTTCAAATTCATGATCAAAGTCCATATTAAACTGCAAGCTTTGTTTTCTTGTTGTTGCACAAAACTACATGCAAGTGTCCCTGCAGATTTCTACAACCGTGCATATTTTTCTCCCATTGATTCAAGCGTGTCTGCGCACGTTTTTCAAAAACATTTTGTGCCCGTTTTTCAATTGTATGCATTTTTCAAACCCTTTTTACAATTACTATTCTGTGAATTACACCACAAGTTTGGAAATGTATGGATTTTGCAAACTGTGTTTGGGTCCACATTTGGGTAATTCTGCTCAAAAAAATATCACCTGAAATAAATTCCTCCTACAACCTTAGTTAGGAATGATTTTCATAAATAAGAACATGTGGTGGTTCAGCAATGACCATAGGATAGGATGCGATAAGCAATGGAATGATGTTGCAAGGTACACATGGAGTATGGCACTGAGCATCACTGTATAAATTCACATGTGGCAATGGAGCATATTACATAGGGCACTGGGATCAGGTAGCATTACATAAGCCCTTAATTATAGGGATGAAGTGACTGCTTCTCAGTGAAGGCACATGTGATGCAGATCAAAATGAACATAGATGAGTAGTCTATAGAGGGAAGCAGGTTTTCACATAAGGAGAACATGATAAACAATTAATACTTTCAGCTTAGTTCTGATGTAGAGCCGTGTTCCATCTCTCCCATAAAATTTCAGAATGGGCAGGGACCTCACCTAGTGAGCTACCATGGACTGTATGTTTTCAGGCTTCATGTGCCAAAACAACTCCGCTTCTGAAATCTCTTCATTGGCTTCCAATTCACTCCAGAATCCAATATAAACTTCTCCTGTTGACCTTCAAAGCTTTTCACGGTCTAGCTCCTGCCTATCTCTCCTCTCTCATCTCACACTATTGCCCCGCTCGTGCTCTTCGCTCCTCTGATGCCATGCTTCTCGCCTGCCCAAGGACCTCCACTTCCCTTACTCGGCTTCGTCCTTTTTCCTCTGCTGCCCCTCGTGCCTGGAACGCTCTTCCAGAACACTTGAGAACTACCAACTCAATCACAGCTTTTAAAACTCAGCTAAAAACTTTTCTTTTCCCTATAGCTTTTAAACTTTGAGTTTGTTCTGACTCTATACTGTTAGCTTCACCCTACCCGGTGCCTGTTTACACTTCCCTGTGCCTGTTTGCATTCTCTTTCCCTCCTTATTGTTTACTACAACTTTATTAGATTGTAAGCCTATGCGGCAGGGTCTTGCTATTTACTGTGTGGTCTGTGCAGCACCATGTACATCGATGGTGCTATTTAAATAAATAAATAATAATAATAATAATACATTAGGCCCTGTGACTGGGAAGTAGTAGGGCATATCAAGATTAGTGAGGCCTGAATAAATACAAAGAGACGGCTTTTTGTCTTTGCATGGTCAATGGAACCGTGAACTCAGCTTATTGGATTCTAGTTCCAAGTACAGTTCACTGATCTCAAAGGCACTGAAGCCCATGGCCACCACATTCTTGGCCTAGCCCTGACAGAAAGTAAGGCTCATTGAATGGACTGGGAATTATTAAACAAGCTTGGATCATGCTACATAATTATTCTTGGCTTGAATCCTTCCACTTCTAAATTCTCTAAACACACTTCTATCACAAATGTCCTAGGTCAACTTCCCACCATAAGACTTATTTTTCTATTCTGGATCATGAATCTTTCAACCTTCTCTTTCTTCCAAAAAATATTCCTCCATCTTGTCATGAATCTGTCAAAGGGCCCACTGCCAACAAAACTGACTGTTCTAATTTATGTCTGCTTTCCTGTACCTATCAGACCTATACACTCAGTATTTCTATATATATATTTGGCTGATAATATTTTTCTGTTTCAAACCATTCTCTCTCTCTCTCTCTCTTACTAAATGTGTCCTGAAAAGGATTAAATGATTATATTGTAACAAAACACTTATCTGTTTATATCTGAAGAGAAGTCTACTTATAATATAACAAAAACAAAGAACAAGTTATTTTAAGAACAAGGTTTTGGAGAATCATTCCTTAAACATCTCATATCTAATAGTATGACGAACTTCAACTGATTTCAGCTTTCTTCATGTTGTTAATCACTTTATTATTCCAATATTTGGTAAGGGTTGCATGTGTGTATAGACCATTATATGCCTACCACTACAGAGAGAACCTTCACATCCACTCAACATTGCACATCTGCTCAAGCACTGTGGTTTTCAGTGGAATCAGTTCCCATATTCACTCTTTCGTCAAGTGTAGAGAAATTAGGGTGACCATATGAAAAGGAGGACAGGGCTCCTGTTTCTTTAACAGTTGCATAGAAAAGGAAATTTTAGCAGGTGTCATTTGTATATATGGAGAACCTGGTGAAATTCCCTCTTCATCACAACAGTTAAAGCTGCATATGGTCACCCTAGAGTAATCAAATTACGTACGTGCATGTGTGAACCTGCTCATAGGTCTGGTTCACATAGTAGCCTGCAGGGCCAGCTTTACCATTAGGCAGCATGAGAAGCTACCTCAAGTAACAGAAGCAGAGGGAGACATGATGTCCATTCCACCTTCCACTGCCTCAAGAGATCAGACTCTGGTCCAGTGGAGATTGGTAGCTCTGATTTATTTCTGGGTTTCAGTCAGAACATGTTAGACCTCTAAAGGAGCCATCCAAGTTGCTGAACCCATTTTGGGGACACAGTTCTGGACCTTTATAGTTCTGACTGGTTCTGATTGAAATCCAGAATAGGTTCACAGCCACACTGAAATCTGAGCCACCAATCTCCACTGATTTAGTTCAGGGTGATTAGAGAGGGATGGACCCGCCCTCACCTGACTTCGTTAGGTGCTCAACACCACCACCTGTCACTGCTCATGGAGCAGTGTGAGCTTCTCAGCAGCCTGGTGTATGCCTGAAAAAGCTATGGGGCTGTCCGTCCTTCTAGTGAGCAGTCATTGTTGTGTATCAATGGTGGATTAGGAGTTTCCAGGAAGGTCCTCCTGCATAAACGGCAGCCAAAAAGAGTCTATGTATGCAATGTCTGAGGTGTGAATACTCCATTCATGCCTGTAATGTTGCGTCAATGGCCATAGCTAGACCTAAGGTTTATCCCTGGATCATCCAGGGATCAAACCTGTTCACCTAGGTGACACACAGGGGATCCAGTGCTCAGGCGAACCCTGGATGATCCCAGGATAAACCTTAGGTCTAGCTGTGGCCTAAGGCTCCTTTACGTTTGTCATTTATACAACATGCCCTTCACAGAAACCTCCACTAGGAGGACAGACAGCTGCCGGGACCTTCAGGGACCAGGCAAGCAGGGTCTGGGAGGCCAGGCATGGGGGAATCCAACTGGGTTCTTTTAAGTGCAGATTGGAATGAGGAAGGCAGTGAAATTTCTCTTCACTGTGACATCTGAGGAATTTCAAGAGAAGTCAGAAGGGTTTCAAGAAAAGCCTGGCTGCACAATGCACTCATTACATGAGAGCAGCTCCACAAGAGATCTTCTGTTGAGAATTCTCCCCACACATGAAACGTTATATTATTTTGAAATACAGTTAACAAAAATAAAAGCAACAATAAGAAGAACAGGCTTAATAATAAATCAAGATTACTAAAACAAGAGCCAGTGTGGAGTAGTGGCTAAAGTGTTGGCCTGGGAGACGGGAGATCTGGGTTCTAGTCCTCACTTGACCATGAAAACAGACTGGGTGACTTTGGGCCAATCACAGACTCTCAACCCAACCCACCTCATGCTGCAAGAATAAAGTGGAGAGGGGGAGGGTTATGTATACCGCCTTGGGTTTCTTGGAGGAAAAAAGGTGGGATATAAATGCAAAAATAAATAAATAAAATAGAGAAACATAGGGATTCACTACTTATAATTCTTAGTCTACAACAAATATACTTATGGAATATCTACAGTAAAATGGCTTAAGTAGGAGTGGCATACCTAATGAAAGAGTTAAAATTAGGGGTGTGCACGGACCCCCCGCTCCGCTTCACTTGCAGATCCGCCATTTTTCGGAGCGGGTCGCTCCGCCCCGCCCCCGCTCCGCCCACTTCCGCTCCGCTCCGCTCGGAGCTCCGGATCCGGATCCGGAGCTCCGTTTTTGCCCCCCCATAGGGTTGCATTGAAAGCTAAAAAAGTAAACAACTTTTTTTCCGTTGAAGTTAGAAACCTCACGTTTGGCACCATGACACCTCATGGGCGTATACACACACACGCCAAGTTTCAAGGCAATCCCATCATCCCCTGATTTTTGGCGAATTTTTGAAAATCGGGCACCCCATTCACACCCCTTGGGATAGCTCCGTCAATTTGCATGTTAGAAACCTCAAACTCGGCACCAGGGCAGCTTATCCATGTGTCCACATGCACGCCAAGTTGCAAGCAAATCCCATCATCCCCTGATTTTTGGCGCGGCTCTACCCTCTAACGCACCTCCCATAACCCTAATTCACACCCCTTTAGATAGCTCCGTCAATTTGCACGTTAGAAACCTCAAACTCAGCACCATGATAGCTTATCCACGTGTCCACATGCACGCCAAGTTTCAAGGCAATCCCATCATCCCCTGATTTTTGGGGAATTTATGAAAATCGGGCACCCCATTCACACCCCTTGGGATAGCTCCGTCAATTTGCATGTTAGAAACCTCAAACTCGGCACCAGGGCAGCTTATCCATGTGTCCACATGCACGCCAAGTTGCAAGCAAATCCCATCATCCCCTGATTTTTGGCATGGCTTAACTCACCCCAAATTGTCCCATTCTACAACTACGTCAATTTGCACGTTAGAAACCTCAAACTCAGCACCATGATAGCTTATCCACGTGTCCACATGCACGCCAAGTTTCAAGGCAATCCCATCATCCCCTGATTTTTGGGGAATTTATGAAAATCGGGCACCCCATTCACACCCCTTGGGATAGCTCCGTCAATTTGCATGTTAGAAACCTCAAACTCGGCACCAGGGCAGCTTATCCATGTGTCCACATGCACGCCAAGTTGCAAGCAAATCCCATCATCCCCTGATTTTTGGCGCGGCTTAAACTTTTTAACTCACCCCAAATCAAGTCCCATTCTACAACTACGTCAATTTGCACGTTAGAAACCTATCCTTTGGTCCCATGACAGCTTACCCATGTGTCCCCATGGACACCAAGTTTCAAGGCAATCCCATCATCCCCTGATGTTAGGGGAACTTTTGAAATTTGAACACTCCAGTATGTCAGGGATTTAAAGTTGCAATTGCAGACAGCTCAATGGGGCCAGTTCCAAGGCAATCCCAACATGCCACGAGATAACCCTAAATCTTCTGGCACATTTGAAAAAGGGATTATTGAATTTGATAAAGTCTAAGTGAGCGCAGGAAGGACTTCTCCCCTTAGTCAAAGCAAGACACATACACCATCGCTGCAAGGCGGGAAGGGGAGAAGGGAGGGAAAGCAGGCAGGCAGCATGCATTGTAGTGCCGCAAGGATGGCTTGAGCACTAACGCATAGCAAACCAACCCATAAGTGGGCGCAAAGTGAGGCAAAGATGGCTGGTTGTTTCTTTCTAAGCCAGCAGTTACGCCTTGAGGGGCACAGAGGAGGACGACTGGGAGCAAGCGTGCCGGAGGGTGCTGGCCACGAACCGCAAAGCCCATCTCCCAGGCACCAGGCGGGCAGAGCAGGCGAGGAGTCAGTCCTGGCAGATGCCCCACCACAGCAGCACCCCGGGGGAGGCGGGCAGACAGGCAGGCAGGCATGGGTTGGCGGGCCCAGAAAAGCTGGTACCTTGCACAAGTAAGCCATAGATCTGTGGGGGAGTCAGTCCCAGCAGATCCAGCTACCTCACAAGGATGGCTCCCAGGCAGGCGGGCAGGCGCCTCCACTGTAGTGGCTGTGCTCAACTCGGCGGGCGCACTACAAGACGAGTTGAAGTGAGAGCTCACTTCTCAGGAAATGTAGTGGCTGTGCTACGGGAGATCGGTGGACTGCTGGAGCTTAGCTTTTTCTCTGAGGGGAAGTCCATGAGTTGAAGTGACAGCTTGCTTCTCAAAGACAGGGTTACAGCGGAAGAGGGGTGGGACGAGACCGGGGAGACAAGCTCGACCAGTGACTACTACTAATCCCCACATCCTGGAGGACCACAGCATCCCACACAAAGTGGCTGTGGTGAAGTCAATGGCTGTCATGAGTCGAAGTGAGTGCTGACTTCTCAGGAGGAAACTTAAACTGTCCCTAGTATGCACTAAGTGGCTGTGCTATGGGAGTTCGGTGGACTGTTGGAGTACCAGCCACAATTGGGGAAGTGAATGAGTTTCAGTGAAAGGTTGCTTCTCAAAATCAGCACACAGATCAAGGACTCCATTTGATCCCCGAGCTATCTAAAGGGTGACCCGTGGACTGCTGGAGTTTTCCTCCGGTTCCCGGTGGCTGGGATGGGTCTCGGCTTCTCAAAGCCATGGCACTGCTGCATATGCAGTGCAGCTTCTCGAAAGAGAGCTGTCCCACGGAAAAACGGTGCATTACTGGAGCTTAGCTTTTTCTCAAAGGGGAAGTCAATGAGTTGAAGTGAAAGGTTGCTTCGGAAGTCTATGGCTTTCATGAGTTTCAGTGACAGCTTGCTTCTCAAAGAGGGCGTTACAGCGGAAGAGGGGTGGGACGAGACCAGGGAGAGGAGCTCGACCAGCTGCTGCGACTAATCCTCACCCACATCCTGGAGGACCACAGCATCCGCAGTAGTGGCTGTGGTGAAGTCAATGGCTGTCATGAGTTGAAGTGAGTGCTCACTTCTCAGGAAAATTAAACTGTCCGTACACACTAAGTGGCTGTTCTATGGGCGATCGGTCGACTACTGGAGTACCACCCGCACATAGGGGAAGTCCATGAGTTGAAGTGACAGCTTGCTTCTCAAAGATAGGGTTACAGCGGAAGAGGGGTGGGACGAGACCGGGGAGAGAAGCTCGACCAGTGGCTACTACTAATCCCCACATCCTGGAGGACCACAGCATCCCACACAAAGTGGCTGTGGTGAAGTCAACGGCTGTCATGAGTCGAAGTGAGTGCTCACTTCTCAGGAGGAAACTTAAACTGTCCCTGTGCAGTCAGTGGTTGGGGAGAGAGGCACGGCCAGCTGTGCCTCCACCGTAGGGGCTGTGCTCAAGTGTCTGAACTTGGAGTCGAAGTGAGAGCTCAAAATTGCTCCATATGAGACCAGGGAGAGGAGCTCGACCAGCTGCTGCGACTAATCCTCACCCACATCCTGGAGGACCACAGCATCCGCAGTAGTGGCTGTGGTGAAGTCAATGGCTGTCATGAGTTGAAGTGAGTGCTCACTTCTCAGGAGGAAACTTAAACTGTCCCTATGCACTAAGTGGCTGTGCTATGGGAGTTCGGTGGACTACTGGAGTACCAGCCGCAATTGGGGAAGTGAATGAGTTTCAGTGAAAGGTTGCTTCTCAAAATCAGCACACTGATCGGGTCACCCAGAGGTCCACAGCCTCTACGTAGTGGCTGTGCTGAAGTCAATGACTTCCATGAGTTTAAGTGAAAGGTTGCTTCTCAAAGGCGAGGACTTGCCTGTTTCATTTTCGCAGCGAGACAGGCAGCTGCAGTAACACTCACAACCACACACACAAGGACAGCTTTTGCACAGAGGCTCATGAGTTCAAGTGACAGCTTACTTCTCAAAACCATACTTCGGGATCAGGGAGTACGTCTTCCACTCCCAGGGCACTCCAAAGGGCGACCCGTGGACTGCTGGACTTTACCTCCCTCAGTTGGGGAAGTGAATGATGAGTTTAAGTGAAAGCTTGCTTCTCAAAGACGGGTTACAGCAGAAGGGGAAGAGGAAGAGGATGAGACTGAGGAGAGAGAGGTTGCATCGGAAGTCTATGGCTTTCATGAGTTTCATGAGTTGAAGTGAGTGCTCACTTCTCAGGAAAATTAAACTGTCCGTACACACTAAGTGGCTGTTCTATGGGCGATCGGTCGACTGCTGGAGTACCTCCCACACATAGGGGAAGTCCATGAGTCGAAGTGAAAGCTCACTTCTCAGATAACTTGAATTGCGAGACTGGGGAGAGACGCTCGGCCAGCTGCTGCAACTAATCCTCCTCACCCACATCCTGGTGGAACAAAGCATCCACCGAGAAGTGGCTGTGGTGAAGTCAATGGCTGTCATGAGTCGAAGTGAAAGCTCACTTCTCAGGAGGAAACTTAAACTGTCCCTATGCACTAAGTGGCTGTGATATGGGCGTTCGGTGGACTGTTGGAGTACCAGCCGCAATTGGGGAAGTCCATGAGTTGAAGTGAGTGCTCACTTCTCAGGAAAATTAAACTGTCCGTACACACAAAGTGGCTGTGGTATGGGCGATCGGTGGACACCTGGAGTACCACCCGCACATAGGGGAAGTCCATGAGTTGAAGTGACAGCTTGCTTCTCAGGAGGAAACTTAAACTGTCCCTACGCACTAAGTGGCTGTGCTATGGGCGATCGGTCGACTACTGGAGTACCACCCGCACATAGGGGAAGTCCATGAGTTGAAGTGACAGCTTGCTTCTCAAAGACAGGGTTACAGCGGAAGAGGGGTGGGACGAGACCGGGGAGAGAAGCTCGACCAGCGACTGTTACTTATCCCCACATCCTGGAGGACCACAGCATCCACAGTAGTGGCTGTGGTGAAGTCAATGGCTGTCATGAGTTGAAGTGAGTGCTCACTTCTCAGGAGGAAACTTAAACTGTCCCTGTGCAGTCAGTGGTTGGGGAGAGAGGCACGGCCAGCTGTGCCTCCACCGTAGGGGCTGTGCTCAAGTGTCTGAACTTGAAGTCGAAGTGAGAGCTCAAAATTGCTCCATATGAGACTGGGGAGAGAAGCTCGACCAGCGACTGCTACTTATCCCCACATCCTGGAGGACCACAGCATCCGCAGTAGTGGCTGTGGTGAAGTCAATGGCTGTCATGAGTTGAAGTGAGTGCTCACTTCTCAGGAGGAAACTTAAACTGTCCCTGTGCAGTCAGTGGTTGGGGAGAGAGGCACGGCCAGCTGTGCCTCCACCGTAGGGGCTGTGCTCAAGTGTCTGAACTTGAAGTCGAAGTGAGAGCTCAAAATTGCTCCATATGAGACTGGGGAGAGAAGCTCGACCAGCGACTGCTACTTATCCCCACATCCTGGAGGACCACAGCATCCGCAGTAGTGGCTGTGGTGAAGTCAATGGCTGTCATGAGTTGAAGTGAGTGCTCACTTCTCAGGAGGAAACTTAAACTGTCCCTATGCACTAAGTGGCTGTGCTATGGGCGTTCGGTGGACTGTTGGAGTACCAGCCGCAATTGGGGAAGTGAATGAGTTTCAGTGAAAGGTTGCTTCTCAAAATCAGCACACAGATCAAGGACTCCATTTGATCCCCGAGCTATCTAAAGGGCGACCCGTGGACTGCTGGAGTGTAACCTCCCTCACCCTCAATTGGGGAAGTGAATGAGTTTCAGTGAAAGGTTGCTTCTCAAAATCAGCACACTGATGGAGTCACCCAGAGGTCCACAGCCTCTATGTAGTGGCTGTGCTGAAGTCAATGACTTCCGTGAGTTCAAGTGAAAGGTTGCTTCTCAAAGGCGAGGACTCGCCTGTTTGCTTCTCAAAAAACCATACTTCTGGATCAGGGAGTACGTCTTCCACTCCCAGGGCACTCCAAAGGGCGACCCGTGGACTGCTGGAGAGAGGCAGCCTGGCTAGTGGTGGTGGTGGTGCCAGGCATTGCCTTGCCCCCTGCTTGCACCTCACCTAAACGTGCAGTCAATCATGGACAAACGGTTGTAAACCGCCCAGAGAGCTTTGGCTGTGGGGCGGTATATAAATGTAATTAATTAAATAAATAAATAAATAAATAAATAAATAAATGGAGTCTTTTGGAACTGGGTGGAAAACTATCCGGATGAGTTGACTAAGCTGTACCGGACGCCACAGAAATGAAATGAACTCAAGTGCGGTGCTTTGCCCTCACAGTCAGTCACACACACGCACGGTGACAAACTCTGCCTAGTGCCTACAGAGAAAAAACCAGCCTGCCTGAACTGTAGTGTGCCTGCCAACCCAAGGAGGGGTGGAATTAAAGGGAGCCTGCCTGTCACTCCCACGAGGGCTTGAGGGTGGGGTATCCCAGCAGGGGGAGATTGCCCTTCAGAAAGACCAGCTGCTCCACCAAGTCCGGCTCCAAGCGAGAGCGGTGAGGGGTCACTATGTCGCCCGCCATAGAGAACACCCTCTCGCTTGGAACACTGGTGGGTGGGCAGCTGAGTCGATCCATGGCCACCCGCGCCAGGTCCGGCCAAATCTGAAAACGGGATGACCAGTAGGCCAGGGGGTCCATGGAGGAGTCCTCGATGGGCTCTGACAGGTAACGCTGCACGGTGGTTGCAGCGTCATCCTGGCTGGTGGCTGGGGAGGGTCTCTGCCCAAACACGGTGTGCAGAGCCTCTTCCCAATACCCCTCGCCTGTGCTGCTGCTGGGAGGGATGCAGGTGAGGCTGCTGCTGGTGCTGCTGGTGCTGCTGCGGGGAGGGGTGGCCTGCTCCTCTGCCTCACTCTGCCCCACCCTCTTGGCCCATGCCGCCCGCACTTCGCCCACCAGCGTTTCCACCCAGTGCTGCCTGCTATTTGGCCCACAAAGCCCATCCTTCACACGAGGGTCGCACATGGCTGCCAACATGTGGACCCTGTCGGTTTGGATGGGCTCCAGCCTCCGCGTCACGCCGTCCCTCAGCCTAGTCACCGCTTCGCGGACCTCGGGCTCGAAGCGCCTGCCGGTGACGGGATCCCTGTACTCCAGAAAGTCGCCCATCTGTTTCTGGAGATGCCTGCATACAGGGATCACCTGGCTGAGGAGGGCAGAGCTTTTGCTCAGGGTCTCGGTGGCGTTCAGGAACGGCTTGAGGACCGCCACCAGCTGGGACATGGCGTCCCACTGCTGCTTGCCCAGGTGGTGGACGCCCATGTCCCTGACCCTGAACAAGTCGTGGATGGCACGCTGTTGCTCCACCATCCGCTCCAGCATCAGGTAGGTGGAGTTCCAGCGTGTCACCACATCCTGCACTAGCCTGTGCTGCGGGAGATTCAACTCCTCCTGCTTCTCCCGCAGCAAGCGACTGCCCTTGACGCTGTGGTGGAAATGGCCTGCCACCTTTCTGCAGCTCTCCAGGAGGTTACGGATCCCGGACAGGGGACCGAGGTTGGGCTTGCTGCTGCCCATCCCAAGGCCATCCCTCACCACCAGGTTCAAGACGTGCGCGATGCAGCGGACGCCCTCGAATCCGCCGTCGCGCACCGCCTTCACCATGTTGGCTCCCCCGTCCGTGACCATGTAACCGCGGGTGACCTTCTGCCCAGCTAGCCACCCATCCACCATGCGGTTCATGGCCTCCGTAATCTCCCCTGCCGTGTGGGACTGGTCCATCACTTGCGTGTGGAGGAGGGCCCAGCAGTAGCCCTCCTTGCCAGTCCCTGTAGTGCTGGATCCTTCCTGCCCCACGGCTGCCCACCAGTGTGCCGTCAGGGACAGGTAAGCGTGCACTCCGCCCTCGCTGGACCAAATGTCCGAGGTGAAGTGCACCATCCGTGCCTCTGCCTGGCACAGACGACCCAGCACTAACTCCCTGCAGGAACGGTACAGGGAAGGCACCACCCGCCTGCTCAGGGTGGTGCGACACGGCAGCTTGTAGTATGGCACCACAAGCGCCATCAGCCTCTTGAAGCCTGCGTTGTCGACGAGGCTGAATGGCTGGTCGTCCAACGCCACCATCTCACCGATTGACGTGGTGATCTGGGAGGGCGTTGGAAAACGCCATCTTGTGGTTCCATACTTCCCCCACCCCATTTCCGGCAGGGTTGCCTGCCTAACCCTTGTGGGGATGGGAGATGGAGAGCTGAGACTGGAAGTGCCAGCAGCAGCAGCAGCAGCAGCAGCAGCAGCAGCCGCCGCCTTCGGCTTTCCCCTGGAACCAGTCGCCTTGCCCGCCTCTTTCCCCAGCAAGACCGACTGGTGCTGCCTCTTAAGATGCATCTTCATGCTGCTGGTTCCATAATGCCCTGTCGATGAACCCCTGCTTAGGCTGAGTTTGCAGTGGCGACAGACAGCAAAGCGGGGATCCGCTCCCAACTCAAAGTGGTCCCACACGATGCTTGTCTTTCGTTTCCGTGGTGACACCACCAATTGCCCGCCTGAGCTCTCTGGTGTTGCCACAGAAACAGGGGTGTGGGATGAGACTGGGGAGAGAGCCTCGGCCTGCTGCTGCTCCTCCTCAGCCCCCACATCCTGGAGGCCCACCGCCTCCTCCTCCTCCTCCCCCCCCTCCACTGTGCTGAGGACCTCGTCTAGGTCCATCATCGGGCTCGTGGGCTGAAAGGAGAATGAAGGAGTTGGGGATACTCCTCCTCCTCTAATGGCACTGCTGCCACGTGCCTCTTGCAAACGGGCACTTTTCCCATTCCCACCCTCAAAAAGAGAACGCCGGGCACAAGTTGCAGAAGAGAGTGGCTCTGCCTGCTGCTTGTCCTGCTTCTGTTTTGGAGCAGTCAGCCAAGGAGTTGCCCGTTTGAGTTTCACAGGAGGAGAGGAAGCCTGCTTACTGCTGGCAGACTGAGCCTTGCTGCTTTCAGCACGCCTGCTTCCTCTTTTCATGATGACTAACAAAATATTAATACTACTAATACTATGTATAAGGTACTACTAAGAATATGTATAAGAAGATATAATATGTTTAAATGTAGGGAAATGGGACAAGAACAATAAAATATACTACTACTAATATGTATGAGAATATACTAATATATATATATATATCTACTACTAAGAATATCTACAAGAATATAATAATATGTTTAAGAATATTACTAATAAATGTAGGGAAATGGGACAAGAAATGGGACAACCACTACTATAACAAGAACAAAATATGAATACTACTACTACTAATATGTATGAGAATGTATACTAATAGACTACTAAGACTATGTCAAAGAATATAATATAATATGTTTAAGAATAGGGAAATGGTGTGCGTATGCTTTCCCCAAAATGCTCAATCTGTGGCTGCCTGTTGAACTTGACAAAAGCAGCCCACTCCGTCGAAGTTACACAGAGAAGAAAAAGAGAATCCAATTTTTTTGGTATATTTGGTATATAGAAGATAGAAGGAAACACAATCAGGATTTAAGAGAGGGGAGGGGGGAAAAGAACCAACCACTACTATAATATGTATGAGAATGTATACTAATAGACTACTAAGACTATGTCAAAGAATATAATAATAATATGTTTAAGAATAGGGAAATGGTGTGCGTATGCTTTCCCCAAAATGCTCAATCTGTGGCTGCCTGTTGAACTTGACAAAAGCAGCCCACTCCGTCGAAGTTACACAGAGAAGAAAAAGAGAATCCAATTTTTTTGGTATATTTGGTATAGAAGATAGAAGGAAACACAATCAGGATTTAAGAGAGGGGAGGGGGGAAAAGAACCAACCACTACTATAAGAAGAACAAAATATGAATACTAATATAATATGTATGAGAATATATACTAATGGACTATGTGAAAGAATATAATAAAATATGTTTAAGAATATAAATGTAGGGAAATGGGACAAAAACTGTGTGTATGCTTTCAAAAGAAAGCTTTCACAAAAGCAGAACAGTCAGGCTTTAATACAGGGAAGGGGGGGGGGGCAACCAACCCAACCAACCCAAACACACACTCCAAAATTCAAAAATAAAGTTTATATTAAATCAAAGTAAGGGGAAAACACAGGGCAAACTAAGCTACAAGTCAGAAAGAAGCAAACAAACACACACACACGCCAAACTAAACCTATCCTAATCTATCTCCAAAGTCCAAAGCAGGAGCACTAACTAACTAAGTGTTCCCTCCACGAACGCCAACCCACAAAGAGACACAAAACAGAAAGTTCTCAGGGTGGGTCTGCCTTAGTCCCCCCTCCAACGCTGGGATTGGAGGAGGATGCTTTCTGAGGAGATCAATTCTCATCAGGATTGGGAGTTGAATGTGCCTGTCATCGCTTCCAAAAAAATAAAAATAAAAAAATAAAAAAAACCCAAACCCCGATTTTTAAAAAAATATTGCACGTGAACCACAGCACGCAGAAAGTTGAGAGTGGTCTCAAAATGACCCCCATCCACGACTCTCTGTGCACAAGAATTTTCAGAACGATAGCTTAAACCCCCCCCCAGTTATCCCCGATTCTTTCCCTCAATGCAATCCTATGGGCGAAAAGCCGAAACGGAGCCCCGCGGTTGACCCTATTTTTAAAAAACTTCTAGCCCGCGACCCGTACGATGCAGAAAGTTGAGAGTGGTCTCAAAATGACCCCCATCCACGACTCTCTGTGCACAAGAATTTTCAGAACGATAGCTTAAACCCCCCCCCAGTTATCCCCGATTCTTTCCCTCAATGCAATCCTATGGGCGAAAAGCCGAAACGCAGTTTGAGCCCCGCGGTTGACCCGATTTTTAAAAAAATATTGCACGTGAACCACAGCACGCAGAGAGGTGAGAGTGGTCTCAAAATGACCCCCATCCACGACTCTCTGTGCACAAGAATTTCCAGAACGATAGCTTCAAAAACAACGTAGTTATGCGCGATTATTTGCCGCAATGCAATCCTATGGCGAAATGTTTTCAAGATGGCGACCGGAGCGCTCCGACTGAACTCGGAGCTCCGAAAAATGGTCGCTTCTCTTCGCCTTGCTTCTAGGGGGTCCGCGGTCCGCTCCTACTCCGCCTCTGGGTAAGGCGGAGCAGGCCAATCCGCTACTGCTTCTACGCTCCTAATCGGAGCGGAGCACATCCCTAGTTAAAATATAATTTATATAGCTTATAAAAGGTGCTTGTGCAAATGTGTGTTAATGTACATCCCACCACAGCCAACTGTCAGAAAAAGCTGGTTGGGTTGGTGGGGGGGGAGGGCATAGAAAATACACCAAAGGTAGAGTTGTTTGCCCCTCTTCTTAATTTCTTTCTCTTTTTTCTTACCGGCTAATTTTCCCTAAGAGTTGGGAGTGGGAAGAACAAAGGAAAGTAATCTGCTATTGCAGGGGTGTGAAACCTCATGCCTGTGGACCAAATCCACCCAAATTGGGGTCCCCACCTAGTCCTTTGGAGTTTCCCAGAAGGCCATGCCCATTTCTCCTGTCCACCAATAGATGGGTGGCTTCCCATTTTTGTGCAGTTTCCTCCCATTCTAAAAGGTCAAAATATCTCTCCGAACGTTTAGTTATTGCAGGAGAGACTTCAAGTGAAAATACGCTGGCATTCTTTTGGGAATTTTGGCCCCACCCCTTTTGCCCTTGGCCCTGCCCCTTTGACCTATGCCCCACCACCACTGGAATGCAGACTCTGAGAGCTTCTTTGAAGTTGGATTTAATCCTTGGGTGAAAGTGGTTCAATACTTTCTAGTGTTGTGCCAGAAAAAAATGATTATTCAATTTTCAGCATTTCTTGGGGGATGGAGGGAAAACAAAAACTCTGGTGAAAGAGGCTGGGAAAGGTGAGAATTTCAGAGAATTTTCTCCTTGGGGAGGGGGGCATTTTTTTCATATGCCTTTTTAAATGTAGGAAGTTTTGACAGGTCTTCTTTCATTTTTTTTTTTTAAACCAACAGCCCTGCACTTTTAGTAGTCCAGAAGTTCTTTCTGAATGCCTATTGGAGAGGGTGAGGTCACATGGGCCATTTCTACATCTGCCTCCCCCCCCCCCCCAGGATCATCCCTGGATCATTCCTGTGCATCCAAATGACACACAGGGGATCCCGGGAGAAGGCAGGGACGATCCCTCCATTTTCCTGGGATAACCCATAGGTGTAGAAAGTGCCATTTTCGCCAATAGGCATTCAGGAAGAACTGCAAAGCTCCTTCAAGTGTTGGGGGTGGTTTTTAAAAATAAAAATAAAAAATAGGAAGAAGAAACAAAATGGCTGCACTTTTAAAAAGGATGTGGAAATGCTGTCCCCTTTCCCAAGGAGAAAATTCTCCAAAATTCTCCCCGTACCTGTGAAAGAGGCAGAAGAAAGCCAGTGCCTCTTCCACAGGAAGAGAAAAGGTTCCCCAAACTAGGGGGAGGATTGAAGACAGCACTATAATTTGTGCTAAAGAAAATGAGAAAGGGAAATGAACAATGGATGGAGAAAGGCAGCCAGCGAATACTACAACATGATTTCTTTCTCTCAATGTTCCTTTGTTGGTCGACGAATTCTCAACAGGGCAGGCAGACCTCTCACAAGATGCAATTGCTCTCAAATGGTGGGTGTGCTGTGTAGTCAGGTTCTCTGCTTCTTACAAGGCTCAGGAGGGTTCCACATATCCCTAGGTTGTCACCAGGTCTTTTTTTTCCCTAATGTGAAATTCAAAACAAATTCTGAGTTACTGCTTAACTGAAGCATTTGAGGAATTTCAAGGGAAGCAAAAGAGCTTTGAAAAGACTGGTAAAATATCTTGAGGTGCTGCTGTTCAAACATCGTTATTACAATTGTTTCTTTACCATTACAAGCTTCTTAACTGCAGGATTGTTCACATCCCATTTGCAATTTTGTGTGCACTCAGTTTATTTTTTATTCAGATAAAATTTCCATAAAGTTGCAAAAGTTTTTGATCCTTTGCTTTAAAAACAACAACAGAAAATTCAAAGTAAGCGTAGGCTGGCAAATAAATAGCAGATCTGACCTCAAATTAGATGAAAATCAGCAAAATTCAGCAACATTCATAAAGGCTCTTCGAATTCCACTTTCAAGCTCATTCTGACTCAATATTGGTGTGCATTTGGGCACACAATGAAAATTTTCCCCGCTGATTAAAGAACATTTGTGCACAGTTTTCAAAAGTAAATATTTTTTCATGCATATTTTTTAGATGAATGCATTGCAAATTACATGGGGCATGTTTACCTGGGGCGATAACCCAGGGATTATCCCAGGATCGTTTCTGTATATCCACATGACACACAGGGGATCCCAGGAGCAGAGAGTGATTATCCCTGCATTTCCCTGGGGTATTGCCCTACACTTTCCCCCCAGTTTTTCCCGGGATGATCCTGAGACCACGGGACACGTTGGTGGATGTACTGGTTTGTCCTGGCTCCTTGCAAATAAACACGAGGAGCCGTGAACTGGGCTTGGGGCATGAAGCTTTACAGGAGCTCTGTGCCCATCAGGGGTGGGGTGGGGTGAGCAAAATTATTATTATTATTATTATTATTATTATTATTATTATTATTATTTTAAAAAGCACTCACTGTGTGATGGAGCATTCGTGTGCTAATTTTCAGTAAAAGAAATAAAACATAAACAAAATGGCGGGCGCAACATCCTCTTCCTCCCGGGATGTCGTGCGCAGCATGTCGACTGAAGGGGAGGATCTCACGATCATAAAATTGCGAGATCCTCCCCTCCCTCCCGGAATGCCAGGAGGTCTAGACATACCCATTACAAACTTATAAATGAAAGACTTCAACAGCAAGAGGTACAAACTGGGTAAATTCTAGTCAAAATATCCACCCTTCAATCTCAGTGATATAGAGGATACAAATGTTTTAAAATATAAAATAAATAAAACAAACTGAAACAAATTTCTCATACATCCATTGTTGGTGGTTATGTCCAGTCTACAGTGGCTAGAGTGAGAAGGCAGAACTGTTGCTTACTCCATGTAGAAATGGGGCTTAACATGGCCAATTCCCCACCTTCAAACGTGTTTGATTTTAGCAGACTTGCAGGTATCTAGTTTGGAAACAGTGATTCTCTCATTACAGAATGGCCCTAAAAGTGAGCGCACATGATTCAAGCATATGGTTCAGTTCTCCTGGTGAAACTAAGCAGGTCTAGCCACATAAGCTGTCTGGATAGGAGACTGAGAACCATACGTAAGCTGTTGTGAAATGGAAAATAAAACGTAAATGTATATACGAAAACTTGAACTATTTTATAATGTAAATGAAAACTTTTAAAATAAATACCACAGAGTAATTAGAAATGCCAAAGACCACATACACCCCCCAAAGAATTGCATTTGTTTGAATAGACTCAAGCTGAGCATAACAGCTGATGCCATCATTACCCCCCCGAAGCTCCTCAAAATTACTGTGGCATTATATAATAATTAACGTATGCCAACATCGGTTTAGTTGTATCCATTAAAAACTGTCAAGCGTCATTCCAAATAGAATGTGGAAGCATCAGTGTCAGAAATCTGTCATTACAATATGTAGATATTTAACTGAAGACAAGTACCATCATTAGAGGTGTCAGAAGAGTTTGCAAGGTTCAGAGTTGGAGGAGAACACCTCCCCCCACCCCGAGATTAGCCATGTATGAAGGAGCAGATTAGCAAAGCCGTGAAACGCAAACAGAATACAACTGGTGCTGTGGTTTCAATCGACAATTGCTTTGTTCCAAACTGACTCATGTAACCAGTCTCCCTGGCTTTCAAATGGCCAATTGACACTTTACATTTACATCTCCTCGTTTAATGGGAAGAAGTGAAAATTAATTCTTTAGTTTTACAATGGCAGCATCTTGAACTGGAGTTGTGGCTCATCTAGCGTGTAGATTATAGCTCTCCACATTGTGTGTGTGTGTGTGGGGGGGAAATCCAACTGGGTCTAACTGAAATTTTTTGAGTTGCAGTCTGGAAACATGTAGTAAAATTTATAACAAGGGTGGGGGACCTTTTCAGTCTGAGGGCTGCATTGCTTCAGATGCCGCATGCCAGCAGTGGGTGTGCCCCAAACACCCCACACTCACTGGTCCTACAAACATTCACAAGACTGGATCACTATATCAAAATCTGTTGTGAGGGAGTGGAAAACAAATTGTAACAACATCACTTTGTACTAAAACAGGGATGTGGAACCTCTGGCCTCAAAAGATCTGTAGTGGTTCCCCACCTAGAATGGAGACTTCTTCTGTTGGCCTGCCCGCTTTGCAAGCCAGGGGAAAGCTCTAAGGCTCATCTACACCAAGCAGGATATTCCACTATGAAAGTGGTATATAAAAGGCAGGAGCCACACTTCTGCTTTATAGTGGTATTGAAGTGCACTGACAACTGTTGGGGCCCATTGACACATTTTCACAAAGCAGGATATAACACTCTGAAAGTGGTATGAAAGCGGTATATGGTATGTGTTAATGGGCCCCAACAGTTCAGTGCACTTCAATACAGCTATAATGCAGTAGTGTGGCTCCTGCCTTTCTTATACCGCTTTCATAGTGGAATATCCTGCTTGGTGTAGATGAGACCCTAGTCTCTGATATGCACCTCATTAGCACTGAAACAGGCTCCCTTTGTCAGTGTTTAGCAGGGCAAATCACTTTTCTCTAAGCAGTTGTTGATTGGGTATAAGAGCTTTCACCTGTAGAGTGGGGAGGCAGGAAAGGGGAGGAAGCTGCTGAAAGATTCCATCCTTTTTCTTCTGAGCCTTGTCCTACAGAGGCATGTCCTGCTTGCTTCTGAGTAATCATACAGACATGAAGAGGCTTGCCCTCCTTACTTGGAATAGACATGATGTTCATTCTAACTTCTGCGTATGGCTGTGCACCACTTCAGTTCCAGATCCAAATTCCAAACTAAAATGGGCTGATTTATACCAAATCGATCCAAATCCAATCATTTCAGGATTGATCCAAAGAGGTCCAAAGTGGGTTGGATCAATCCAAATTACTTGGGAACACTTTGGACTGTTTTGGGTGGTTCTGAAGCCCAGACAACCTGTCTGTGAAATGTAATAACTTACTTAACAGTAGGGAGGGGAAAGGAAGAGTTGGAATTGGGGAACTGAGCCTTCCCAATTGCCAGCCTTCACTGGGTCTCTCTCTCTCTCTCTGCGTCCCTCCACCTTTCTACCAGCCTGCTTGCACCATGCCCAGTGCCTGCACGGTGCCCCATTCCTGCTGCTGCTACCCTCATCTTACACCAGGCTCTGCTGCCCATGCCATGCTGGATGGTTCCTTCAGGAGGGCTGTGCTGGCCTTGAAATACCCAGCTGTGGTAGCTGGCTGGTACTGCTGATGGGTATGATGGCCATTTTGAAAAATGGAAGGAAGAAGAGGCAGCTGGACAACCATCTGTTGGGTATGCTTTGAGGTGGATTCCTGCATTGAGCATGGGGTTAGACTTGATGGCCTTATAATACAGAAGAAGGACAGGGCTCCTGTATGTTTAACAGTTGCATAGAAAAGGGAATTTCAGCAGGTGTCATTTGTATATATGGAGAACCTGGTGAAATTTCCTCTTCATCACAACAGTTAAAGCTGCAGGAGTCATACTAGAGTGACCAGATTGAAGAGGGCAGGGCACCTGCGGCTTTAACTGTTGTGATGAAGAGGAAATTTCACCAGGTTCTCCATATATACAAATGACACCTGCTGAAATTCCCTTTTCAATACAGGACCCTTTTTAATATGGTCACCCTACCTTATATGTCCCTTCCAACTCTACTATTCTATGATTCTATGAAAGAAGGAACAAAACAAAGGGAAACTTTATCTGTAGCAAAAGCCTGTTGCTTGTTTGCCTGATGCTTGTTTTCCATTGTGTGCTTCAAATGACCGTAAGAAGAATGTGATCAGGCTAGGCTAAATTCATTTAAAAATATGTTTTCTTCATCTTACCCTTCCTTTTACAAATGGGGAAAAGGGCAGCTGGAACAACTCTTCTACAAGGAAAAGCTCCAATGTTTGGCCTATTTAATTTAGAAGGCAAATAAGGGGGTTATAAAATTATATGGAGTAGAGAAAGTGGAGCAGTGCACCTATTCCATGCAATTATGTGGAAGCACAAAAAATTATAGCTCTTTGCTTTGACAGTTTTTCTTGGGGGGAAAGCACAAATTTTAGCTGTGATTGGCACTAAAGCCACTGGTCCTAACTGTCTGAAATTTGGCAGATTCCATCACCTCCGTACTAGCTCTCCAAATTTCATGTATTTTTCTTCAAAACTAACAAAGTTATGGCCATTTCTGTTTTCCAGTGCAAGTCAATGGGAAAACGTAAAATCTGTGCACAGCCCTTTACTGCCTGGGTAAAAATGCCATTTGAAAGTACTGCTGAATCAATCAGTCCTGCTTCCTTTTGAGCCTTGTCCTGCTTACATATAGCAGAATTGGTGCTCATACTTATTTCTGAGTAGACACACAGAAACTTGCTATTTGAAATTCTGTTTGAAAGTTATCCTGAGTGATTCAGTATTGCTTGACGATGATGATGAACAACATTTATATACTGACTTATCAGATAAGTTACATATTGCTTTTATGTATTTTATTGCCGTAAGCCACTTTGGGAGGGCTTACAGCCAAGCAATGTTTTAAATAAACAAATAAAATTATTGGTAACAACAACCCAAAGATGCTAAATTTCTGGGTCCAATGCAGGGTTAATTTTATTTTGGTTTGTCAATGAGTCTTCGACTCACTTTTATAAGTTTTGGATTTTTTACTATGCATTTTTATTATGACAATAAGGTCATTAATAGGGTCGGCTATTGTGTAAGAAGACAAAAAGTTTACTAATTGTAATGGACTTAAGTCTGATGTTTTGGTACTAAATTTTATTGTGCATTTCACTGGTTCTTGCAAAGGGAGAAAGGAGGGTAATTTAATACTCAACACTGTAGGGAGGGACAAAATATTGCTCAGATTGAACACCAGCGCAGCAAAGTGGGGACACACCTCCTTTACATCCAACTTAGCCCGAGGACTCTCTGACCTCACAGGAAACCTTTAATGCTTGCGAAACAAAGCCCCAACCAATTATCTGCCATTTCAAAGCCCCAAGATGAAATCTTCAACAGTAGCCATTAATTTGTGAAGGGCCCAGAGAGCTTTGTCTGTTGGGCAGTATAGAAATGTCATAAATAAAAATAACCAAGATGAAAGTTCTGGTCTTAGTACTAAGGCATAATTGAAATAAAGCACACACATACTGTTATGCTAGTGGTAAGCTTAATTATAGAAAGGGATAACACACAGCAAACATCAATATCAGGGTAAGCCATTTAACATCACAGTGATCCAAATATATGCCCCAACCACAGATGCTGAAGAAGCAGAAGTAGAACAGTTCTATGAGGATCTGCAGCACCTACTGGATAATACACCAAAAAGAGATGTTATTTTCGTTACAGGAGACTGGAACGCTAAGGTGGGCAGTCAAATGACGTCTGGAATTACAGGCAAGCATGGTCTAGGAGAACAAAATGAAGCGGGACATAGGCTGATAGAATTCTGCCAGGACGACTCACTGTGCATAACAAACACTCTCTTCCAACAACCGAAAAGACGGCTTTATACATGGACTTCACCAGATGGCCGACACCGAAATCAGATTGACTACATCCTTTGCAGCCAAAGGTGGTGGACATCTATAAAGACAGTAAAAACAAGACCTGGAGCTGACTGTAGTTCAGATCACAAACTTCTTATTGCACAATTTAGAATCAAACTAAAGAAAATAGGGAAGACCCAAAGATCGGTTAGATATGAGCTCACTAATATTCCTAATGAATATGCAGTGGGAAGTGAAGAATAGATTTAAGGGACTAGATTTAGTAGATAGGGTCCCGGAAGAACTATGGACAGAAGTTTGCAACATTATCCAAGAGGTGGCAACAAAAAACATCCCAAAGAAAAAGAAAACCAAGAAGGCAAGATGGCTGTCTGCTGAGACACTGGAAGTAGCCCAAGAAAGAAGGAAAGCAAAAGGCAACAGCAATAGGGGGAGATATGCCCAATTAAATGCAAAATTCCAGAGGTTAGCCAGAAGAGATAAGGAATTATTTTTAAACAAGCAATGCATGGAAGTGGAAGAAGACAATAGAATAGGAAGGACAAGAGACCTCTTCCAGAAAATTAGAAACAGCAGAGGTAAATTCCAGATGTCAATGTGACACCACTTTGATGGCTGAAAGCGAGGAGGAGCTGAGGAGCCTTATAACAAAGGTGAAAAAAGAAAGTGCAAAAGCTGCGTTACAGTTAAACCTAAAAAAAACCAAGATTATGGCAACCAGCTTGATTGATAACTGGCAAATAGAGGGAGAAAATGTGGAGGCAGTGACAGACTTTGTATTTCTGGGTGCAAAAATTACTGCAGACGCTGACTGCAGCCAGGAAATCAGAAGACGTTTACTTCTTGGGAGGAGAGCAATGACAAATCTTGATAAAATAGTTAAGAGCAGAGACACCACACTGACAACAAAGGTCCGCATAGTTAAAGCAATGGTATTCCCCGTAGTAACCTATGGCTGCGAGAGCTGGACCATAAGGAAAGCTGAGCGAAGGAAGATAGATGCTTTTGAACTGTGGTGTTGGAGGAAAATGCTGAGAGTGCCGTGGACTGCAAGAAGATCAAACCAGTCCATACTCCAGGAAATAAAGCCAGACTGCTCACTTGAGGGTATGGTATTAAAGGCAAAACTGAAGTACTTTGGCCACATAATGAGAAGACAGGATACCCTGGAGAAGAGGCTGATGCTAGGGAAAGTGGAAGGCAAAAGGAAGAGAGGCCGACCAAGGGCAAGATGGATGGATGATATTCTGGAGGTGACAGACTTGACCTTGGGGGAGCTGGGGGCGGCGTCAGCTGACAGAAAGCTCTGGCGTGGGCTGGTCCATGAAGTCACGAAGAGTCGGAAACGACTGAATGAATAAACAACAATTTACAAGGCAAAATAACAAAACTGGGTATCCATCTATATGTACCAAAGCACAGGTCTTCAGTAGGACAGGATCAAACGGAGACAATTGAAACCCAAGAGATAGACAAAAGGCAAAGACCCCCCCCACACACACTTTATACCCCAAAAGTTTTAGCCAAGCTAAGGTGATTCTTATTAATGAATCACAAGCTAACTAACCTACTCCAGGTGAAAGACAGGGGGAGTGCTACCCTGTTGATCTTCCTGAATATCTCAGTGGCGTTTGATACCATTGATCATGATCTCTTACTGGATCGGCCCTGCAAGATGGAAGTAGGAGGCACTGTGTTACATAATTTAATATATTTTTAACTGTGTAAATTAATTATGTTTATATTGTTCTGATTTTATCTGTACACCGCCCTGAGATCCCAGTGATAATAGGGCAGGATAAACAACAAAAACAATTGTTTAAATAAAATCAATCAATCAATCATGCATGCATTTGGCAGTGGGAGACAGAAAGTTCCCAACAAACACTCAGTTGAAGTCATTCAGCCCAATTAGTGAGAGTGCTGCTGTGGCTTTGAAGTCCTGGGTGGTGCAATATCACACACACAGATGGCCTAACAGATATCTGTAGGGTCAGCCTCCTGGAGTGGAACTTTACAAGCTGGTGAGACACAAAATTATGTCCTTTGAAGAACACAACAATTGCCGGGGGGGAGGGGGGGAGAGATTTTTATTAAATGTGCTGGTTACCCACAATCTGATTGTGATGTATGAAAACATGGCTTAATTAGGGTGACCAAATGGAAAGGAGGACAGGGCTCCTGTATCTTTAACAGTTGTATTGAAGGGAATTCCAGCAGGTATCATTTGTATATATAGAGTGAAATTTCCTCTTCATCACACCAGTTAAAGCTGCCCTGCCCTCTTTTAAATCTGGTCACTCTTGGATAGCTCCTGCAATTTAACTGTTGTGATGAAGAGGAAATTTCACCAGGTTCTCCATATATACAAATGACACCTGCTGAAATTCCCTTTTCTATGCAACTGTTAAAGATACAGGAACAATGGCAGGATCGACACTACTGCTTTAAAGCGCTTTATAACAGTTATAAAGTGCTTTAACTGCTTTAAAGCGCTATAAAACTGTTATAAAGCGCTTTAAAGCAGTAGTGTAGATCCTGTCCTCCTTTTCATATGGTCACCCTAGCTTAATTTAATGTGGAGGGAAATATGCAGCCACATCGAATGATAACTGTTTTCTAATCAACTGAGCAGCACTCACATAAAAAATGAATAAGTTATACTATTCAAGTTGGAAAAAATAAGTTGGTTTTTTTTTTTTAAATGACACATTTTTAATTCTTTCACTACATCCTATGATTTTGTTGTTTCTCTTGAGCTAGTATGTGGAGGGGGGGGAGCAATCCCAATTCATGAAAAAAAAAATGCATAGTGTCTTCAAGAATTTTACCAAGGCAGGGAAAAGTTTTGAAAGCACTTTTAAGATTTTTTCTTCCAGATCAGCCTTTTCAGTTGAAGCCATATTATTGTGGTTTGTGTGTTTGTGTGTGTATGGAATTGAGTGGGGTGGGGGTGGGTTAGTTTTGTTTTATTTTTATTTTTCTGATATATATGGTTAGCAGGGTCGGTGCCAGACTATTTTGTGCCCTAGGCAAGGTGAGCTACTTTCACACACACACACACACACACACACACACACACACACACACACACCAAAAAATGGCAACTTTGATTTTTTAAGAACATATGTTTCCTGGAAAAAATAAGAAGCACAAAACTTGAAACTGCTAAATTTATTTTAAAGTGCAAGAAATATGTCATGCCAATTATAGCAAACAAATTGGAAAGGAACGACTATGGGTCTAAAATGCATTATTTAATAGGAATATCACCTCCAAATCACACTCCCAACTCACATGTGCACACACACACACACACACACTCAGCATCACTCATACCAAACAAAGACACGCATGAACACATGCATGAACACATTCTCTCTCTCTCTCTCTCTTCCAGGCCCGTTCCAGAAGTCCAAACGTGGAGCCGCCCCACCCCCATCCCAGCATCCCTGGCTTCACTTCGGCTGGGCAGGTGTGGGGTGCCATCTCACCCGCCCAGGCCCAGCTGAATCCTCGGGCCGGCCGGCTCACAGCCAACGCAGGTGAGTGCTGCGCTGTGCCAGGTGCCCCTCTTAGCTTGGCGCTCTAGGCGGCCGCCTGAGTGGCCTCTATGGTAGCACCAGCCCTGATGGTTAGGACTAACACATTTGCCCAGATCCAGCACACAGCATATATATGCGTATTTCTAGTTTCTAGGGGATTTAAATGTCTGTGTCCTTACCCCCACAATTTTGGTTCAAGATGCCATGGCTGCCATGACAATTAGGGATCTCACTGGCTCTACCCATCATGTAGGACATACACTGGATTTGGTATTTTTGGTGAGATGGGAGGATATTGATCTGGGTGGGGAGGAGCTTGAGGTGATTCCTGCGTAATAGGCATTACTGTGCCTTATTTACTGTAGCCCCTAACGTTTGCAGGGGCAAGAGCCTACAGGAGTTTGTCAGCTGAGAAACTCATTTTGGTTTTGCTTTGTTGTTATTAAAAGTCCTTTTGGCTGCCAAGAGACTTATATTATGCCGGCCAAAAGACTTACATTATCACATTGGAAGGACAAATTCACACCTCCCATAATGCAATGGATCGAGGACCTAATAAGATTGTCAACTTTTGAAAGAGTGTTATATAGACACAACTTGCAAGTGGATAAATATACGGATATTTGGTCTGCTTTTCTTGAAACCTTTGTATAGCTCTCCCCACCTTTTTTTAATGGTTCATATGTGGGAAATGATGATAATTCTATATACACAATGTATTGGGGTGGGGTTTCTCCCCATTTTCATGATGTATTTTCTGTTTTGTTTGTTGATATTCACAATAAAAAAGTTTAAAAATTAGATAAATAACTAAAAGTCCTTTTAATGGGCCAGTTTCGACACCATGCTAAGCCATGGTTAGGCTGCTAACCCTTTTGCAGCAAATGATTAGTGAGCTACTGTTCAGATGGCATGCTAAGCCAGAGTGGTTAAGCATTTTGATCTAAACATTATGGCTTAGACTGTCTTGTGAATCATGACTTAGCTTGTTGTGTGAACCATTCCTAACCATGGTGGTGACATAAACATGCTTTAAACATGCACACTAACCATTTGCTGCAAAAGGTTTAGGGGATCTAACCATGGCTTAGTGTGTTGTCTGAACAGACCCAGTGTGTTTAAATTGTGGTTATGTAGCCACTGTGTTCACATCTTAAGCCATCATGTTTAACTCAAAATGCTTAACCACCATGGCTTAGCATGTAGCGTGAACAGGGTCACTAATAACAACAAGAACCACGACGAGAATTAGGACAACTCCCTTCTCAGCTTTCAGGCAGCACCACTGCAAAGCTCCAAGGAAGGGAATCCTGACTATGTCTCTAGGGGGCTTTCCAAGAAGCTCCAGCAGCCGGAGAGTTTGCAACTACAGAATATTATGTAAATAGTGCCATTTTGCGCAAAATGGAGATTTCTGTAAAAACACTTGCCTGTGTTCTTGCATAAAATGGTGGCTCCTGAGGAAGCAGGATGCTGGGCCCTTGCAGACTGTCTGGACGCTTGCTCCACATGCATGCCACAGTAGGCCACGTGGCAGGGGACCAGCAAGCGGTTCATGAGGCAAGTGGGGGGGAGTTCACCCATCCGTAACTCGTGTTTGCTCAAGCTCTTCAAAGCCGGGAAATTAGAATTGTGGGCTGATGCCTTAAAAGACATGCCCTGTGATCAACAACTGTGTTTTTAGTCTGTTGGTTGTTTTATTCTGGTTTTAATTTTTGTGAACTGCCCAAAGAGCTTCGGCTATTGGGTGGTGTAAAAATGTAATAAATAAATAAATAATAAATAAATAAATTATACAATGTCACAAATCTTGTTTTTTTTTTACAATGTAACCTTTGGGTCTTTCAGGTTCAAATCCAGATGGGAAGGATGGAATGCTTGGGGCCAGCAAAGATGCCCCACATTGCCTTAGCCCTATATTGCTTTATGAAACAGATGGACTTTACTGTCTGGCTTAACAATTTCTTGCTGGCTTGGCCCCCCAGATGCCATTATTGCAACACCTGTAATGTTGCATTAATGAGCCTATTTATGGCCACCATTTGTGCAAAATGGTCCATTATGTGAAAGGAAAAGCCACCATTTTCCATAAAAATGGAAGCTCACCGGGTGCCCACAAATTCCCGGGCAGCTCACCACTCAGGTGGTCAGGTGCCCAGCAGAGCAGCACGTGTGGCAGGTTGAGGTGAGTTAGCCCACCCCTAGTTGACTTATACCTGTTGGTTGCTTGTTAGCAAGCACAATTTGGGACATTGAACAATATCTTTACTGATCATGAGGCACATCTGTTAAGGCATCAACCTAAGCTTCCATTTTCTTAGCCTTATAGATCTTGAGCCAGTGTTAAAAACGGCAGTGGGTTTTTTTTATCATTGAATTTCCCCAGTTTTTAAAAGGGAAAATTGTTATTACAGTTTTGTGAAAACAAACCAAAACAGAAGCAATTCATTAACTGGGGAGATGTGTACAAATAGATGTGTTTCTCTGATGTTCAGAGTAGCTTACTTCTGAGTAAGCCTGCACAGAATTCCACCACAGCTTTTTCCTGCCTCACTTTTACCTCAATTGACAATTTCCTGCTCCCCTCCCGCATCATCAGAATGCTGACAGAAATAGTTAAATTCAATACTCTCAGCGTGAAACTGAGAATGCCTGACATAACTTTGCCAGCAGTTGCTGTCATAGGCTTACATAGGGCAGGAAAAAGCTTAACTATTTTTCAAACTGCTGCTTAGAATTTCAACAAACCAATGAAAGGCACAGCTCTTCAGCAAGCCGGAATAAAATACATCAGTAGCTCAGAATCAGAAAGAAAAATGTGATATGCCAACCTGCAGCTTAAGTTAAACGTACAAATGTGTCAATTTTCATGCACTTTTTGACTTGCTGTATCTGTGGCAATTTGTATTGTATTGGTTTGAACTTTTTGCATGATTGTAGACTGCATCAGGTAGATCTAAAAACTTGAATCTTGGCATCAATATTCTACAAGCATCATTTTTATAAGCAGTACAACCTTGAGGGTTATCATGGCAGAACCTTTCTTTTGCAACTCACCTTAACTTAAGGGGCACTCTTGTACATCTTTTATCTATATAAGTAAAAATACATGTTTGTTTGTATGTCCTTGATGGATACGAAAACCATATGTCCAATTGTTATGAAACTTTAAAGATTTGTTCACCCTCTAAATGAGATGACTTTAGGCAGAGTGAAAATTAGGGATGTGCTCCGCTTCTAATCGGACCGGAGAAGCAGAAGCGGAGCGGGGGGCTTCGCCTGCCCTTAAGGCGGAGGCGAAGAGGATTGGGGGGCCGGCGGAGCGTGGTGAAGAGGATCGAGGTGAAGGCGGATCCTTCGCCTCGATCTGGAGCTCCACCGGAAAGGTAAGTGGGGTTTACCGGGCCCTGCCGCTGTCGCTGTCGCCCATGCGGCGACGGCAGCAGGGCCCGGTAACGCCCCCCGCCCTCCTCTCCCTTACCTGCCTCCGTCCGCGGTCCGTCAGCGTCTCCAATTGAGCCCGTGGTTCCAGCAGGAAGTCTGGGCCGCACTTGCGGCCCAGACTTCCTGGTGGAACCACGGGCTCAATTGAAGACGGCGACGGACCACGGACGGAGGCAGGTAAGGCCCCCCTCCTCCTTACCGGGTTCTGCCACCGTCGCTGCATGGGCGGCGATGGCGGTAGGGCCCGGTAACCCCCCCTATTGGGGGGGACCGGAGCTCCGATCCGGATCCGGAGCTCCGAGCGGAGCGGAGTGGGCACAGGCAGAGTGGGGGCGGGGCGGAGCGGGCCGATCCGAAAATGGCGGATCTTAAAGTGAAGCGGAGTGGGGGGTCCGTGCACACCCCTAGTGAAAATTGTGTCTGCCATCTTGAACCAAATGGCGGGCAAATTGAAATGTGTAAAGATTTATAGCTTCAATGCTATTTGATTGATTTCAACAAACTGGGCATGATGATTCAGCACAGCAGCTAGCAAATTTTGACCACAGATTTTAACCAAGTGATTATCTATAATCATCTGTCTGTCTGTCCATCAGCACCATAGCTACAAGACTGTGAATGCTGAACACCTGAAATGTGGTTTGGATTCTAAGGGAATTTAGGGGTGTGCACTTCAGAGTTTTCATTAATTTAAGTGTGTCCATGTGGTTGAAACCTAACTAGCATATAGCTTTGCACTCCATTCAGTTTGAAGCCTCAACAGATTAGAAGCTTGAGGAACATAATTATATGCCTGATACTCCCTCTGCTATGGGGCAGTTGCCGTCAAGGACAGAACCCTCCTTCAGGGAGCTATCAGAGTACATCATGTCAGGGACTGTGCCTAGTGGTGTTAGTGGGCATGGCTTCATTCAGATGAGGTGGGCACAATGTGTCCAACTCTGACAGGTGCGTAATTTTACATGGAGGCTTCTGTGTATCAACATAAGGTCTATTCCCACCTGTGTGAACCCGTGTCCGTTCACTAGTTAATTATATTTTCAGTGCCAAAAGAAAATAGTTTACTCTCAGGCTTTAAAATTTGTTATTTTGATTGTTATTATATTATTTTTAATAATACACCTTCAACTGTGTTTCAACAATTGAAGGTATATTATTAAAAAATAATTAATAAATAAATAAATAATATAACATGAATTATTGAGATGGAAGGAATGAAATTCAGACCTATTCAGTGGCTTCAACGATCTAGTAATTACCAAGAATTACCAAGAAGAATAAGTGCTTAGAGATTTTATTACATTAAGCAGTATATAAGTATTACAAATAAATAAATAAATAAGAATTCCACTTTGGGAATACAGACCTTTTTTAAAGTCTATATTTACACTCATGCAAATGCAGGTGAAGGTTGTATTCTTTCAGCCCATCCTAAACAAATTTACTTAGGACTATGTCCTACTGAGTTCAATGGTGTCACATCCTAATTTTTAGGGCTGCTCACATGCCAACTCCCAAGCTTTACTAGAAAGATAATCCACTGAGTAATAGCAAGAAAATGGATCTTCTGTGTATTAGTCCGTTCTCTCTCTCTCTCTCTCTCTCTCTCTCTCTCTCTCTCTCTCTGAATAACTCTTTATAAAGTGGGAATGAAAGTTATTGTCAAATGTATCAGGAACTAATAACATTTTGGCATTTCAACAAAGATGTCCTGAGATGATAAAAATCACCTTGTCATCCTCAAAAGTAGTCACACTCAAACAGACAATGAAATTTATCTTTGGAGAATTTAAAAGAAACATTTTCATGTCAGTTTTTAAACCTAGCTGCTTCCCTGAATAAACGTAAGCTACATTACCCAAATCTGTAACCATGTCTAAGAACAAAAAGCTTATGGCCTTAAAAACACCTTATGCAGGAGCAGCTATTATTTCCACTGTGAGCTTTTCCTCAGTGTCAAAGTTAAATCTTCCCCCATTTCCCCCCATCACTAGAAATGGGTTAAATGTTGTGATATTGCCCTCAAAAATACTCATTCTTATTCTGTCTGTCTGTCAGACATTTATGAAGGAGTATGCCTTGGGCATCTGAATGAAGTAATGTCACAAAATGTAGTACCTCTATTAGGTGTGTGTGCCCTGCACCAAAAATCTGGGGGTCTGACCGACCTCTGACAGACCTCCGAAACTGCAGTGCAGTTAGGAGGCGGTTTCAAAACAATCAGAAATCAGCAGAGCAGTTAGAAGATAGTTCAGAGCCCTGAACGAATCCGTAGGTATCCAAGGGTTTTTTAGGTGACATGAGGGCTCATTTCATGTTGATGGATGGCTAACTGAACACTTCCATATTAGGAAGACACAGAGGGGTGAGACAGGGGTAGTTTTGAGATTGACATCTGTGGCTAACCAATAGCCACAGTCTCCTCCCTGTCCCCACTCCAATAATGTTGCTTGTGGGGGGAGATTGCAAATTATAACAGGAAGAGCTCAGGGCACTGCTCTTTCACAATGTGGCTGAGGCTGACTGAACATGGCTTGAAGGAGGTGAAGCCTTTTAAGATCTAGCATACCTGAGATCCTCTGCCACCAAAGAAAAAAGATCCCAGCCACTAGACTTGTGTTTTGAAGGAGAGGGTGTGGGTGGATCCTCAAGACCACCCACACCTAACTTCTTCTCCTGCACCTCAGAAGGACCACCAGCAGCAGCAGAGAAAAGGGTGTGTCTAATTTTGGGCGGGGGTCCTCATTGGAGCTCCACTCCGAATTTTGGGGTGGAGCAGATCCACTCTACACACACACACACACACACATATATAACTGAAGATTTTTATATAGATTTGTAAATGGACAAACTCCCCTTTAAGTAATGTATACCTCTCACACACTCTGAGATTGTGTTCCATTTCCCCTCCTCCACTCCTCAATACCGCAGAAGCCTGAAGCTTGGTAGATATATTTGAGGGCCAAAGCACTGATGTCCATTCTTCCCCATGGCCTCCTCAGGCAGCCTCACCTTGCTCCAGCATGATTCAACTTCCATCAAATGGTCCAAGCATGCTTGTTTTGGAGGGCTTTTGGAGACAGCGCACATTGAATTGTGTGTATACTAGGGACATGCACACATAAACATAGATTTGTCTCAACTCCTACAGTTTGGCACCTTGGAAAACAAAGCAATTTGGAGGAGGCCTGCTTTAACTCAGTACCGAACCCAACCCAAGGTCCAGAAAATTGAGGCTTCATACTTCCCATTCACTAGCATGGGCAAAATAAAAAAAGGGCTTTCACTTCTTCTTTGGCCCGTCTTGGTCTGAATTGGATGATGCCAGAATAGCAACTGCTTAAGAGAGGATGATGACTGCCCAATATTAGAAAAAAATAGGTGCAGGGGTCATTTGTACACACACACAAGAACTGCCAAAAACATATTTATCTCTTGGCAAAACTGGATAAAACTTGTATGGACCCTTTCTGACAGGATTCCTATATACAAGGGAGATTCACCAATGAACACTGAACTCAGTGGGATGTGCTCGTACTATATTGACCAAATACTAAAGATTAGGGGTTGGAAATTTACAGCCCTCCAAATGCTGTTGGACTGCAACTTGCATTAACCATACTTAGCATAGCCAATGGTGAGGGACCATGGGAGATGCAGGCCATAACATTTAGAAGGCCACAAGATACTCATGCCTGATTGAATGGGTTCCTGCATCAATATGTTGCCACTGGCGTATCAAAGTAAAGGGAGTCATGAATCTCTTCTTTGTTACAACAGACACAAAAGTGGATCGCAAAGCGAAGTACATATTTGTGAAGGGCCCTCTTTCATGCTCCCCTATGACCATCTCCCTTTCTGTACCCCACATTGGCCTGGTTCAGACAACACGCTAAACCATGCTGCTTAACCACAAAATGGTTAAGGGAATGCATTTTGTGATTAAGCAGCATGGTTTAACATGTTGTCTGAACCAGGCCAGTCTATCTAGGCTGTATTTTTAGAAGACACCATGAAAAAAGCTTGACAGCGGTGTCTCGTTGGATTATTGGATGGTGACTTTAATAATGTGGAAACTGCTCTTCCTGATAGAGCCACACTTCCATATTCTGGCAGAAGCTTGAAACAAAACTCTCTGCTACAATCTGTTGCAGCACTGAAAGATATGATGGTAACAGCATTCTAATACGAGGAAGTATATTTTTCCCCTCCTGGCTTGTTCTAGCATAAACTGGATCCTATTGTAGAATAGACCGGTTTGCAGCTTCTGTCTTCCTCATAAGAGGCCTCCTTCAGGATCTGGAGATAGTACCTCGTGTGTGATCAGTTTGTGCTTTTCTTTTATAGCAAGAATATGATTGGAAGTTGACTAATTTGATATTGTTGAACAAAGTGGTGCTAGAGGAATTAAAATAGTAAACTCTGAAATACTTTTGAAATAGTTTGAGATGCCATCAGATGCATAAATGTATAAGCATAATCTTTACTATTACAAACAAACTGGTATGAGATATACATTTGTGTTATAAGAAACCCCAAACGTTCAAAGCAATATTTTATGTTTAAAATAAAACTAATATGAGACTGGTTTTTTAAAAAAGCAACTGTAGTCTTGACTAGAAGACTGACCCATAAATTAAACTCTAAAACAGAACAAGTGATAATGGACTAGGAAGGTTCCCTTATAGTTGAGAATAAGAAGATAATCTGATGCTTTTGTAAATTATTATTCAGGATTGTATACTTGCAAAAACAAATTTAAATTTCTATGGGTATATATGACTGTTAAAGTGCATGTATGCTGAAACACTTCTTGGAAGTGCATGCACATTACCTTAATAGGAAAGTCACATTAAAATTTATTATTTATTTATTTATTTATTTATTTATTTCATTTATATACTGCCCCATAGCCGAAGCTCTCTGGACAGTTTACAAAGATTAAAAGACTGAACATTAAAAAATTATATGCAAAATTTGAAAACTTAAAAAAAAGCTAACGTTTAAAGCAAATTTAAAAGTTATAAGAAAAAGACCTTAGGAAGGGATGGCTTTTGTGCTGAGTTTCACAAAGGGCTTTGGGATATATTGGTGCAACCAGGATGTCCTGCCCACTGCCATCACTGTTGTTGTGCATAACTTATGAAATGGGGAGTCACCTAAACATGTAGCACCATTGCCCGTTTCACCATACTTACCTTGTGGCCATGAATAACAGCTGAATAGGCGTGAAGGCATTCAAAAGTCATTGGACTGGATCAATTGTATTTTTGTGTACTTTAATGGCTATCACTGTGACACCTTTTGGAAAGATGTTTCTGCCTACTGTTGAAGGCTAACGAGACATTTATTCAGGCCTATCAAGGCAATTCTTATTCCTTAATATGCAACACTGGAAGACTAGTATCTTTTTAAGTTTTGAGGTATCAAAATAATGGCAATCATTAAATGTAATGATTAATATTCTAAAGGTAGACCTATCAAATCAATGAGACATATGGGTGACCTGCTCTCAGTACATTGCTGGAAGCTAATACAACATGCAGGTTATTATAGGGGAGGTGGATGTGAATAATTTGCTCCATCCTCTTGCCCTTTCACTTGCCCTTTCATATTTCTTTAAACATCTTTTTTAAGGTAAGCATGTCCCCAAGAGCATATTTGGCAAATTTCCCAAGAAGCACTTTAAATTTGAGGAAAGATTATTGACTTAAGCATCCTCTCATTTAACTTGCTGAAAGGGGGAGAAAGAGACAAAGAGAGGGGGGCTTAGGATATGGTCCATTAAATTAAACAAAACTGGAAGAGCAGAGAATGATGCAAGATCAGAAAAGGACTTCCAATAACACCAGGATTATAAAAACAATAACTTTGCATGCAACGTAAATTCAGATATAGACTGACGGAATGCTGGCACTAAAAGTCTGCTGAGAACCAATAATGATGACATTGGAGGGTTGGCTATTTAAGGCTAAGGATCTCTCAAAGCAAGGCCAGGGCTACTGGTGGAGTGGAGGGGGATTGCATGGAAGTGCATCTCTGGGACATTTTTCAGAGCAGGAGCAATTACATCATCTGCCAGAGTGCCAGAGAAATTGACAGACTCTTCCTTGCTCTGCCAAGTGAACGAGGTGATAATAAGGCCTTCAAGACCATTTAAATTAATTAAAGGTTTTACTATTATTTATGATAGATTAATGTAGAGGAAGTCAACATTTGATGGAGTTCCTACTTCATGTTAGAGGAGCTGTGGCATTGATGTCCTGCTTGTGGGTTTCCCATAGACAGCTGGTCGGCCACTCTGTGATCAGAATGCAGGACTAGATGGACCCTTGGTCTGATTCAGCATGACTTTTGTTATATTCATATGTTAAACAGTAATACTCCTTTGTATGATTGTTTGCATTTCTAATTAAAAGTTAAATGTTTATTTTCAGCTGGCTGAAGATCTCTACTTAATACTCAGTGTGTTTTACAGGTTGTCCTATGTAGTCAGAAGATAGCATCTGTGAGTTCCATGGAACTTAGTCCGAGGTAACTAAGCAAAGAGTTGCAGCCATGCTCCATAAACATAATTGTGAATTTTTATGATTTGCTTGCTTGCTTTGGATGTCTGTGTTTTATGGTGGACTTTTTAACCCGTGTTAGCTCCTTTGTGTATAAAGAATAGAAAAGTGGTGTGTGTGTGTGTGTGTGTGTGTGTGTGTGTGTGTACTTAAAGAGAGAGACACACACACAGAGAGAGGCGGTGTTCAATGGGCCCTTTCACTCCCACTGATACATTTGCACCCCACTGATTCATTTCCACAACTGATGGGTCTTGCTGATTATGTTATACAAGACCTGATTACGTTATACAAGCAGGGCCCACTGCTTATGCAATGGAAACTTAACACATCCTAAAAGAAGCCACGAAATGAACGGAAACACCAATTTCTGTACTGGGACAAGTTGGTGAAGCTCCCTTAGGCATGCTCCAATGACCTGGCTCATTCCAGAAATGAGCATTTCTACTCATTTTGGATTTCCCTGGAATTCCCATTCCTCAACCAGTGCAGATGAGAATCACAAGACACAATAGAATGTGTTGGGCCATAAGCACATATGTATCCTGGGGGGGCATGGCTATAGATTCCCCTTGATCGTGTAGCTGTAGGTACTGCAACGATAAGCTAGTGCATTTCAAAATCTACTACTAAACCTCTGGCCCAAGGCTCTGGGTACTGACCATATCAGAATCTAGACTGCAAGGGATTGTTATCTGCACCAGGGGCTGTGAAGTCACTTCCTGAACTGCTTCAGTCCAGGACTGAAGCAGGCACTGCACTTTGAAATGCAATAGGCATTAGGCGCTGCTCCTTTGATCAGACATGGGCAGAAAGCCAGTCTCTGAGTACTTGTACCAGGCTTGGCCAACCCAGAGGCTTCACATTTCCTGCCAACTGCATGGATAATCTCCTCTATATCTAAAGAAAGCACTAAGCCTGAGAAAACACAATCCCAAGTGTAATTGTCTTCAAGAACCCAAGAAAAGCTATAGAAAGTGTTTGGGTCAAAGCATAGTTTTATTTAAATGGTTTCAATAGAAACAGGTATATAGAATGAGATCTACTAGAGACTTTCATGATAGCTTTAGGACAGAGTGTCAAACTACAAATTTTGTCTAGCATGTGTGGTAGAGCCATGCGTGCTGGTTTTCTTTGCCTCTAGTTTTCTTTACTGGTCATTGCCGCCCGTCCCCGTCCCCCGGCCACATAAGTGTGTGTGGCCATAATTTGGACTGGGACTATGGTTCTTTGGGGGAGGAGTGTTAAACCTTTCCCCCTACCCAGTTTAAATGCATTGAGGAACTAAATCAGGACTTTGTGCACTTACATAGCTCACTCTATGTGTGCTTGAGAGAACAGAACATTTAGTTTGGCTCAGAGAAAGAGAAGAAATGTGTCACCTTCTGGTATATTAGAACTTCTAGAAAAAAATGGAGAATGAACTTCTAAACACAACAACAGTTAAATTGCTAGGTTTTCCCAAATGATGGTCCATGCTGAGCCCAGTTTAAGCAGTACAATTTATCTCTGACAGGTCCGGAGCAGTAAGGGAATAGCATAGCATTATTATAACTAGGGATGTGCTCCGCTTCTAATCAGACCGGCGAATTAGAAGCGGAGTGGGGGGCTTCGCCTGCCCTTAAGGCGGAGGCGAAGAGGATTGGGGGGCCGGCGGAGCGTGGTGAAGAGGATTGAGGTGAAGGCGGATCCATCACCTCGATCCGGAGCTCCGCTGGAAAGGTAAGTGGGGTTTACCGGGCCCTGCCGCTGTCGCTGTCGCCCATGCGACGACAGCGGCAGGACCCGGTAAACCCCCCCCCCGCCCTCCTCTCCCTTACCTGCCTCCGTCTGTGGTCCGTCGGCATCTTCAATTGAGCCCGCTGTTCAACCAGGAAGTCTGGGCCGCTTGCGGCCCAGACTTCCTGGTTGAACCGCGGGCTCAATTGAAGATGCCGACGGACTGCGGACGGAGGCAGGTAAGGCCCCCCTCTCCCTTGGTCCCTTACTGGGCTCTGCCGCCGTCGCCGCTTGGGCGGCGACGGCGGCAGGACCCGGTAACACCCCCCGCCCTCCTCTCCCTTACCTGCCTCTGTCCGCAGTCCGTTGGAGTCTTCAATTGAGCCCACGGTTCAACCAGGAAGTCTGGGCTGCTTGCTTCCTGGTTGAACCGCGGGCTCAATTGAAGATGCCGACGGACTGCGGACGGAGGCAGGTAAGGCCCCCCTCTCCCTTGGTCCCTTACTGGGCTCTGCCGCCGTCGCCGCTTGGGCGGCGACGGCGGCAGGACCCGGTAACACCCCCCGCCCTCCTCTCCCTTACCTGCCTCTGTCCGCAGTCCGTTGGAGTCTTCAATTGAGCCCACGGTTCAACCAGGAAGTCTGGGCCGCTTGCTTCCTGGTTGAACCGTGGGCTCAATTGAAGACGCCGACGGACCGCGGATGGAGGCAGGTAAGGCCCCCCGCCCCCTTGGTCCCTTACCGGGCTCTGCCGCCGTCGCCGCACGGGTGGCGATGGCGGCAGGGCCCGGTAAACCTCCCGCCCTCCTCTCCCAGCCTTACCTGGCGCCACTACCCTCTACTGCGGAGCTCCGCTTCGGAGCCGGAGCTCCGCGGCGAAGAGGAGTGGAGTATGGGCGGAGCGGCGCGGAGCGGAGTGGGCCAATCTGAAATTTTTGGATCGGCCCGCGCGGCGGAGCGGGGGGTCCGTGCACACCCCTAATTATAACTACTTCCTAAGTAGCAGATGTACAGTGAATAGGATCCCCCCTCCCTTGTTTCTATATACATTGCTGTGGCATCACGCTTAGTGCTATATGTTATCGTTTTCCGATTGGTAAAGCAGGTGTAGGTGGAACCCAGAAAGTTCTACTTTCTAGACTGTTGAAATAGTTTGGGAAAATGTGAACCCTCCTTAGGTGCTCGCTGGTCTTATCAAAGAACCGTATAAATTCTTTTATAGAGCTGCTAATAGGACAGTAGTATTATGTTTTCCCCCATGTTTTCAGCATTTTCAAAAGTACAGGCATAATTATGACTTTGGAAACCAATACTTCAAAAACTCTTAAGTGCAACAATTATATGTGACAGAACCCTCCCCTCTTCATGTGTTTGTGTGGGGGTAGGTAACTGTAAGCTATTTATGGTGACTAGACTAGACTTATAGAGTTTTTATTTTCCTGGTTAGCACATGGCTTGCCTGAGGTTTCTTTAAATAAACTAAATTATAATGCCCCCCCCCCCCCGCTACTTTAACTTGTAGAAATGTGTTTTTTGTTTTTTGGTCAAGGAGTGAAGAATATTATCTAGATGGTACTATTTCAAAAGCAGAAAAAGAAGGCTTTTCAATCAATTGCATGAACCCTGGTTTAAAAAGTGTTGAAAATTGTTCTATTTCCAGGCAACCTGGTGAGATGGCGACAGTGTCATTTTGGTATTTGTGAAAGCTAGTTATATAAAATTGCTTTTGGGTCACTTGGAATGTGATCAGCCCTCTGGGACTTTAGGCAGCCTTTTTGATACTATTCTCAAATATTACTTGGAACCTATAGTCCTTATAGGTGAAATGAGATAGGTGCCCTGCGGGTTGCTTTTTCACAAACAATTACATCTATCATCTCCCCTATGTAAACAGTATAAAGGTGAATTAATGCCTCGAAATACTTACAGTTTAGGGAGGGGGAAATGGTCCCTTTCAAAAGCAATGCAAGAATACCTGTAAGTCCTTGAATATTGTTAATGTGGCATGTAACACTCAAAACAACCGTTTAAAATTCAAATTATAGCAATGTTAATCTTTTAACATGTGATACCAACCACCCTCTACATGAGTAGAAACGGAAGAAGGGATGAACCAAACTGAAAACATCCACATAAGCATGCAGACATGGCACAGAGGCATGTTTCAAATTTCTATAACGCCTCGTGTAATGTTTGCGATAACATTGCATCTTCCATGTTGCTTTACAGGGTTGTATGCAATGTTCAATGGACACCCACTGGGTGACTTTGGGCCAGTCACAGACTCTCAGCCCAACCTACCTCATAGGGTTGTTGTTGTTGTGAGGATAAAAATAGAGAAAGAGGATTATGTAAGCCACTTTGGGTTCCTGGGAAGAAATAAGGCAAGATGCAATGAATAGGGTGACCATATGAAAAGGAGGACAGGGCTCATGTATCTTTAACAGTTGCATAGAAAAGGGAATTTCAGTAGGAGTCATTTGTATGCATGCAGAACCTGGTGAAATTCTCTCTTCATCACAACAGTTAATGCTGCAGAAGCCTTGCCCTCTTTTGTATCTGGTCATTCTAGTATAGCTCCTGCAGCTTCTACTGTTGTGATGAAGAGAGAATTTCATCAGGTGCTGTATGCATACAAATAATACCTGCTGAAATTCCATTTTCTATGCAACTGTTAAAGATACAGGAACCCTGTCCTCTTCTTCATATGGTCACCCTAGCAATGAATAAATAAATCTTATTCCTACTTTGAGTAGACCCATTAAAATGAATGGGACTTTTGTTAGCTGTTACTAATTTTAGTCCTATGCATTTCAATGAGCCTGCTCTGTCTAGGACTAACACTGGTTATAACCCAATTAATTCATGTAGCTGTTCATTATACCTTTTTTGTTTTGTTTTTTTTTGTAATCTGAGACTAGGCATTATTTATTTTTTCCAATTGTTTTACATCATAGTATTTTATTATATATCATAAATATTATAATATTTGCACTTGCTCTTGAGATTATTATTTTTAGCTCAAAAAAGGTTGGGATTTTTATGTTTCTTCAGGAATAAATCTCATCACGCATCTTCATCAGATGCACTGAATATGTTACCTCTATAGGGCTAAGAGTTTTTCTGCAGTTTTGCAGGTAGCGAGTCTCAAATCAATTTGATCTCAAATTGATCTCAATGGAGTGTTTGTAACTGAAACTTAAAAATGCTTTTGCAATACAACCTTATCATTGGAACATGCATAATGGAGATCAGAGTGTCTTCACACAGATGTGGCCAAGTAAAGCTGCAGTTCTATACATACTTACTATGGAATGAGTCCCATTGAACTCATTGGGAGTTATTTCTGACCAGACATGCGTAGGATTAGGATTACACTCTAATAAAGCCATTTAATTGGCGTGTGTGGTTTGTAGTGTATTTGAGCTTCCTATAGTGGAGAATGGCAAAAATGATGCAATAATTGCTGTGAGGGATGTTTTGGCCCTTTGCCCAATTCTGAATGTAGCTGGAGGCCACACCTAATCACTTCTGAAATCCAACAACAGGCCTTCTCTTCTAAGGATGTGTGAAAGTTTTGTTTCAGTTCACAAATCATCTGAACGTGCCCCTTTGGCAACACCAGGCCTGCAGCCAGGTATGGACTGCCTCCCCCAAATTTTGTCTGCCCCATTTTTTTTTACAAACAAATCTTTAAAAATATATATATCTGCAGTTTTGTTTTTAAAAGGCCTGCAAACCAGATGAATTGCCCCCCCCCTACTTTTTGGCATTCCCCCATCAAGAATGTTTAGGCTGGCCATAGGCTTGGGCAACTCCGTGCATGAACAGGTGTGCATTTTTTTTTTGGGGGGGGGGGGATATTTGTACATCCCCAAACTTGCAATAGTGCTTGAAGAATGCATATGTAGTTTTGAACATGTGCAATTAGGAATGTGCATTTTATTTTTTTAAAATTATCCATTTTCACATTTAGTCAATGAGGGGAAATGCACACATTTGAAAAATGCACGCTTTCCCCATTCCAACTGTGCAGTTTTCCTGTTTGAATGAACTGAAAAACAGTTCACAAGTGAATGAAAATGGGAGTGAGCTGGACTGAGCTTTGCAGTAAAGTTCGGAGAATTTTGGCAAGCTCAAACATGCCTTGTTCTCCTATCCCTAGAAATCCCAGGCCATCATCACAATCCCCCTCCTATTACCCTGGTAAGTAGCCACAAATAAGCTGTGAGCCCTGTACTAATCAACGGCCCTTTCTACACCAAAGGAAAATGGAGGGGTTGTCCCTGCCTACTTCTGGGATCCCCTGTGTGTCATTCGGATTAACAGGGATGATCCCAGGATGATCCTGGGGGGAAAGGCTGGTGTACAGAAACAGCCAATGTCAAGTTGTAATAGTACTGAACATGGTAGTGACATTATATAGTAGTTATTCCTTTACACCAAAGGACACTGTGGCACATCCTTTGCACTGCTGACAGGGTAAATCCTTTAGGAAAATGAGACATCTTATAGTGTTTATATGTATTGCCTTGAACATATGCCAGAAGCTTGTCTGTTAATTGGAGAAATGAAAGTCCAGATGGTAGCAATGAAGAGGAACCGAAACAGAAATGTGGAAGATTGACTATGATGGCCTTAGTTAGAAAAACATTTCCCAGAAGAAAGAAGGGCAAATCCTACGCCTGATGATACAATCCTATGCATGATTACTCAAAAGTAAGTTGCTCTGCATTTAATGGATTGGTTATTTATCTTAAGTTGCCTTTGGACATGCTTACAAGGTAACATGTGATAAAAGACTCAGGAGTGTGTAGATTTTGTATGTGTCCTGTCAGGAGATCTAGGATGTGAACAAGAAACCTCATTACGAGGTGTATCTCTTGTCTCTCATAGCAAAAGCAGTATAGAAATGGAAGCATAGCTATTCCTGTGATGGATAAACCAGGTGTTTTCACAAGCAACCAGCAGTGGTCCAAGATGCCTCACTTCATTGCTGCATCTGACTCTTCCATCCTCCAGGATGACTCCTCTGTTTTGCCCACCATTTGCATCCTGGTATGACTTTATGATGTGCTAGCTAGCATCTGCTCCAGACAGCCTAAAGGACGACATCTGCCACCCATCTTCCCACCTCCAACATTGGTCATCCTCCAGTGTTATGATCTGATAGGTTGGCCTGCAGCCACTAAACACCTCTAGATCATTCTTTTGAACTTGTCCTTTGCATATTCATATGCTTTAGAAATCTTGGGGACTCATCAGGAATGGATAGGAACTTTCTGCAAGAATTTTGTCTGATTCTCTGAGTTGCTTGTGTTAACTGCTCTGGGGATCTCATTGATCTGAACACTTTAGTCAACCTCAAGGCTCATATTTTTCATTAGTACGCAGATAAGGGGTTGCCACCCTCTGTTCTGGATAAAAAGAATGAACGCGATGGAAGTGAACATCTTTGGAATCCACCCACATAGAGTGTCAAGGGAGATACCTTGTACCTTTTTGAAACATCTGTAAAAGCATCTCACAGGAAGATGAAAGTGTAAAAATAAAAGACAGAGAAATGCCTGATTAAAAAAAAGTACATGTTTTATACAGATTTTGAGGTGGGGGAGGGGACACACAGCACAACCTTTCTAGCATATGTAATTCAGTTCTGTGGGTGGTGGAACGTCTGTTCTCTAATGCAGGTCACCTAGTCTGTATTGTGCTTGCTGGTTTCCATAGAAAACAGCATCTGCCTATTTCAGCAATAACCATCTTCCCTTGGACTCGCCACCCAAATCTTTCATCCTGTTACATTATACCTGTTACATGCACCATATGACTTCATCAAAGGAAAGTTTACAATATGTTTCAATTGCGTAGTCCCTGCTGCCTAGTCTTCCTATCCCTCCATTGTCTAACACATTATTATTCACAAGGGGAGAAGCATATCCTCAAAATTATAATGGCTGCGATAGAATAATTATCTGGGCTAGTTAGACTAGGAGGAATAGGAACATCCCAGCATGATTCACAACCCACCACCACCACCACCAAAAAGTGGGGGGGGGGAGTTAGGATTGCTACCTTTTTAATGAGATGGCAAAAGCACTAATTTGTTTCATATAAGTTTATACCACCATTCAATCATATTCCCAGAGTGGTCTACAAAGAAGAGGAAGTGGAAGAGCACCACAAAACAACCATGATGGTGATCTGAAAGTGGGAGACCTCACATCAGTCCCTTTGTCATGGTCAGTTCACTGCTTGCTGAGGTTTAGACTTACAGCAGCTTTTCCCCTCCGCAAGGGCGGGGGACCTATTAAGAGACCTATTTGAATCTGGATGGTTTCCAAAGGGCTCTGGGGAGTTTTCCAGCTGATAGGGCAGGTGCTCCAGTAGAAATCCTGGTTGATCTGTGGAATACAGAAATGACCCGGGCGGTTGACACGATTGCTCCTGAGTGCCCCCTCCTGAGTAGAGCTTGTACGGCTCTGTGGTATACCCCACGGCTGAGAGCGATGAAACAAAATAGATTGCTTGAAGGCAGATGGAGATGAACTCCTAGTGGATGCAATCAAACACTGGTAAGTGCCTATAATAAGGTATATTCAGGGGTAGTGAGGGCAGCAAAACAAAAAACAAAAAAACACACAATACCTTGCTGCCACTATCAAATCATCAATCTACCACCCAGCAGAGCTTTTTAGAGTTGTCCTGGAGCTGTTACATGCTGGCCCCAAGGACATGGTAGAACTATCTGAGTCCCACTGTAATGAATTTGCTAGGCACTTCCAGAATAGAATCTTTGGCATCCTCCAAGACTTAGGGCCTTGCTAGACCAGGCATTAGCCCAGTGCAGGACCATGGTCATCCCTGTGCGTCCAAACAATGCACAGGGGATCCAGGCCTCAGGCAGGGGTCATGCTGCCCTGGCACCACACTAACGGGAACTGCTGGTAGTGCGGTTCTTCCCATGGTCGGCCTCAGGTTGGGCTGAGGCCGGGACTGCGGGCTTTTCCTGGCTACCAGATTTACTCCCGAGTAGCTGGGAAAAGTGGCGGATGGGCCACAGGGCTCCACAGGGGATTGGACTTTGCAGATGGGGGGCGGACGGGGACGGAGAACGGGGCTGGGGGGCGGACGAGGGATCGGACTTTGCGGGTGGGGGGGTGGACGGGGATGGAGAATGTTTTTTAAATTCTCTGTCCCCGTCCACCCGCCCGCCCCAGGCCCCGTTCTCCATCCTCATCCGCTTCCCCACCCGCGAAGTCTGATCCCTTGCCCGCCCCCCAGGCATTTAACAGCATATGTTCAGTTTTTAACTGACCCAGAATAGATGGATATTGTATGTAATCTGTTTTTATGCTTTAAAATTTTGTATATTTGTTTTTAATGTTCTTTGTTTTAAACTTTGTAATCATAGCTTTGGCTATGGGGCAGTATCATCATCATCATCATCATCATCATCATCATCATCATCATAATAATAATCCACAATGATAAAAATTACAGCCACAAAATTATAAATGAATGTAACAGAATCAGCAGGCTTAAAATTGCTTCAAAAAGTTTCAGAAAATAAAAAGTGTTTACCTGACTCCAAACCAACAACAAAATAGGTGTCAGGTGAAGCCATCCACAACTGAGATGCCCTCCTGAGAAGGTTTATTTAGTAAAGGGATGGAACCTCAGTTCTGGATGGAAAATCTGCTATGGAAGACCTGGTACAAAGCTTTACTCTCTCAGTGAAAACTATGTAAGTTTAAGTGGTGGCAGGCAAGAAGAGAGGTTGCCTGGCTGCCTTCTCCGTGAAGTCTGTTCCATAACATGCACCCCTATGCTTTGCTACAGTGTCGGGATTAGCTGCCGCCATTCCACAGCAGTGAAAGTGAGGGGTTTGAGCTCATTGTGGCGGCAACCCGCTGCTGAATAGACAGCCTCCTGGTTCACTGAATTAATTCAGAAAGTTCCAGTTCATGTATTAGTTTAGAAAATGTGAATTAGGTCAGTTCATATAAAAATGTCAACCCAAGAAATCCCCCCACCCCCCATCCCTATAGTTTGCATATCTGAGCTGAAACCCTCTTCGCAGTGCACAATTTCCCCACTCTGTTTCTGGGCAAAATCCAAACTTTGTTGGTGTTAATCTTTAAACTCTAGGGACCTGGATATTTGAAGGACCACAAATGGACCTGCCCAATCACTAAGATATGCAACAGGACATCTCAATTATGGGTAACCTTCTGGACAAGTGAGGGAGGTGCCTATATTAGAATAATTTAGACACAAGATTAAAACCGTTGTATTCACAATCATTTTATTCACAAAAGATTTTAATGACTAACTTGTGATCAGGTTTTATTCTGTTTACTGATTATTTCTTTTCCTGATTCTGTACGTGAAGAAGTACCTCCTTAGAAAAGTAGTAAAGGATGGAATAACACTATTCCTTGATATTTCAGTGATTAGAACGAAATATTGAATCAAAGATCTTTTCCAGCTTGAATGGCTAAAGATAAAGACATTTAATTCCTTTCTTATTTTCCTAATCATCATTAGCAGTCAGCTAGCTTCAGTCAAGAGCTAAGACCGTAAGCCAGATTTAGGTCCCCCTAACTCCACAAAACCCATTATAATGTATTATCTGTCACTATTTTTTGGATTTCCTCCAATCTTTTCTGCAGCTGAACATGACATAACGTGAAAGAGCGACAATCGTAATTACAAAGCCTGGCCTCATTAGGATGTACTTTGGACTAATAATTAAAGAATAAAAACTTAACTGAATTGATAGGTTTCAGGAATATTGTGTTAGCTATGTTTTGTATGGATCATATATTCAGAACCATTAAGCACACTGGAGAATTTTAAACTGCATGGGTTTAAAGTTATCTCAGGAGCATGACAAGAATTATTAATGTACATTAAGAATTAATAATGTACAGTTCCTATCGACATGGTAGCAGTTACTTGCTGAAACTGAATTAAGTTTTGTCATAATTCAAGAAGTTGATAGTTCAGGGCCAGTCTCTGGTCCTGTTCAGACAACATACTAACCCATGGTTAGGCTACTAAACTTTTTGCAGCAAATGGTAAGTGAACATGTTTAAACCTTGGTTATGTAGCTTCCATGGTTAGGAATGGTTCATATGACACTCTAAGCCATAATGTTTAGCTCAATCTGCTTAATCACTGTGTCTTAGTGTGTCAGCTAAACAGGGTTATTGATTGTCTTCCATTGAGGTAGGCGTACTTCACATTTTAAGTGATTTTTGTCTATAATTAGTTATTCAACTTATTTTTATTGGGGAAAGTGTTACTCACAGGCAGAGACACCTATGGGATTTAAGGAGCCAAATTAACTTAGCCAGCCTTGGAAATCTCATTATGCACCTCAATGACTGGGTTAGTGGGAGATGCATTCCTTGGACAGTACCACTTTATAATACAGGAGGGGAGTTTCTCACATTTAAACAGGACTCACACAAAATGAAAACTAGTAGAGTAAGAAGCAGGCTGTTCTAGAAACTCCCCCCTGTGGCGTTACACCCCACAAGTCAGCTCCCTAATGCATGTCTGATTAGTAAGTCTGTGGTGCTTAGAATGTTGACCTGGGTGGGTGGAGTTAGAATGTCTTGGGAGGGGGTGAGGAATGCTATATAAGGGAATGACTGAGGGAATTGAGGTGACCTTTAGGTACTCTTAGGCCATATCTAGATGTAAGGTTTGTCCCAGGATTGTCCTGGGGTTAAACCTGTTCCTCTAAGTGCCACACAGGGCATCCAGTGCTCAGGCAGGGACGAACCTGGGATGATCCTGGGATAAACCTTAGGTCTAGCTATAGCCCTAGAGTCTTCAGACTTTATTGCTTTAGCTCTCTTTGTGTAGAGTTTTTGGGTTCTGGAGAGTTTGAGGTTCAGTATAGAGAGTGGTGTCTTTTGAGTGGGGTGTGCAGATAGACAGTTTGTGTAAAATAATACTGATAATAAAATTCAAGAGTGAATGTGTGTGTGACAGGAAAACGTGTATGTGAATGTGTGAAAGGATTGGATGAGAGGTTTCAAAAAGGGTTTTAAATGTTTTATTTTGAAACAAAGCTTGTGAACTTTTAAAATAAATTTTAATTATTTTGTTTTAACTACCACAAAAATCCCACGCGTCTGTTTGGCATTTATCATCTGAAGTTTATTCATTTAACACCCACTCTGACAATAATTCGACTCAGCTCATTTTATTTTATTTATTTATTTAAGGATTTTTATGCCGCCATTCAGCCAAAAAAGGCTCTCACAGCGGCTTACAAAAGTATTTCTTGACAGTCCCTGCCCACAGGCTTACAATCTAAAAGACATGACACAAAAGGAAAGGGGATTGGGAGAGAGGAGGAGGAGGGGGAAAAGGAAAGCACATTATTTTATTATTGAAATCCTTCTCCATTTAACTCCTTTCTCCACATAATTTGGAGAAAGGCGATGCTTGTCCCTCACCTCAGGTGTATCAAGCAGTGGTGCTTGGCTTGAGCAGGGAGTGTCCGCAGCCAGGCCTGTTTCTCAGAGCCTGTGTCATGGCACCCCTCCTCTCTTTTTACCTGCAGGGGATCGTTTGTTTATTTACTGTGGGAGAACATTAAAATGACATTCCACCACAAACTCAGGATTCTACCATCTCATTCATGTTATGGTCCACACAACACAGCATCACTTTCAGACTTTGCTGGGACCCTTGCCTTGCACAGTCCCACCACCACCTGCTTCCCTCTCCACGGCTGCTTCAGCTGCCTTTTGAGAATCAACCGCTATGCCGGAGCTGAGATTCACACAATACAGCACTCCAAAAACAAACAAATGACCACTAGTAGTGTGTCCAGGATATACATTTTCAAAGGTTTTAAAATTATCAAATGTAAAAAATAGATTCTTTTTCTTTACAATTTTTAAAATCTATTTAAAAAAATTAACTGGATGTGCCTCTGGTGCTCATTTGTTTTGTTTTGGGAGTGCCATTGGAAATCCAGACACTTCTTGCCTTCCTCTATAATTTTGCCATTCTTTGGTCAAATGCTTTGGCTTGACAAGCTTACTGAAAAAGGCCTATTCCTGCTGAGATATGGATCCTTCTGACCAAATATTACTTTAAAACTCATTGCTATGGGCCTTGCTAGACGAGGCCTTAGTGCGCCTTGAGACCCGGTTTCCCTGCTGTGCGTCCACATGACGCACAGGGGAATCTGGGCCCAGGCCGCACTGAGGCCTCCTCCAACGCGCCATAAGCAAAGTCGCTTATGGCGCGCCTTTTTCACAGCCCCGGCCTCAGGCCGGAGCTGCAAAACGTCTAGGAAGGTCCGCGGCTTTTTGCGGCTACTCGCTTACTCGCGAGTAGCCGCGAAAAGCCGCGGACCTGGCACAGCGCTCATACGAGCGCTGTGCCCATCGGCCCGGGGGGGTAGGGGAAGAGAGGGGCAGGGGGAAGGATGGCAAGGGGGGATGGCAAGGGGGGATGGCGGGTGAGAGAGCACCACGCGCCACCGCCCGATCAAGCAGGCGAGCGGCACTTGCCCGGGCAAGGCCTGGCATGGGGCGGCATTGCCCATTCAAGCGCCGCTCGCCTGCTTGCTTAGGCGGCGGCACTTGCCCAGGCAATGCCGCCCCATGCCAGGCCTTGCCCGGGCAAGCGCCGCTCGCCTGCATGCCCGGGCGGCGGCGTGCGGCGCTCTCTCACCCGCCCTCCCCCCTTGCCCTCCCCCCTTGCCATCCTTCCCCCCCCCCCCCCGTTTTTAAAAAAGGACTTACCAGTCCGGAGTCTTTGGGCCGCACGCGGCCCCTTTAAACTAAAAAAAACCAAAAATGGCGGACGCTGCAGGTATCCGACGTCCCTGCGCATCCGGCGTCTGGAAGCTGCGGCGGCGCGTGCTAATGTCAGCACGCTGCTGCCCCGCCTCCCTGCCGGGATAAGCCGGCAGGTCTAGCAAAGCTCTATGTCTTTCCCCCCACTTCCTGAAACGGAAGGATGAGGAACCTGATTTGGACCCTAGTAGGCAGAGGGAAAGGGCATTCATCCTTTGCCCTCTATAAACTGCCAGCAGCTGTCACAAAATTGGAGGGCTCTGCACTTGTGGTTTGCATTGCCCAAAAAAAGAGGAGGAAAAAGATTAAATGAAATAATTTGATCCATTTTCAGCAATGTAAATTTCAGGTGCAGCTCCCACCGGATTGGGTCACCCCGTGCTTACTTCTGAGTTAGGAAAAAACGCTATGTTTTTAAAGTAACATGTAATTCAGCTGTGGAACAAACAGACTCTTGGCAATGGGGCAGGAGTTCTCCAGTGTGTGACATAATTTGTGAACATGGCCCTTAATTCTGTATACCTCTCAGATCTGTTTACCATATGTTACAAGCCTTATCTGCATTTTAAGAGAGATTGGGTTGGATCCAGATTTAGTCATACTTGGAGTAAGCTCACTGAAATCAAAGAAAATTAATTTAGGAATTATTTCAAAGGGTCTACTCTAAGTATGATGAAACCAACTCTGTATCTTCCTAGGGTGTCCACATGAAAAGGAGGACTGGACTCCTGTATCTAACAATAGTATTAAAAAGGGGATTTTAGTAGGTGCCATTTGTATGCATGCAACACCTGGTGAAATTCCCTCTTCATTACAGCAATTAAAGCTGCAGGAGCCCTGCCCTCTTCACCAGATACCAGAAAATTTCCTTTTCTATGCAACTGTTAAAGATACAGGAGCCCTATCCTCCTTTCCATATGGTCAACCTATCTTTACATCAATTCACTTGATATGTCTAAGTGGTAATTTAGGAGACTGTGTTAATGTGAGCTACAAGGCAACCTTTTTTCTGTTATGTTTGCTTATATAGGCTAGGATTTAAGAGGGCATTTATCCTTGTCCATGCATTGGTACCTGTTGTTATGTACCATTGACTACGATTACAGCTGTATATTGGCTGATTCTGCCAATTGCAGAAGTACTAATTGGTTGTTGCATTGCTGTCCTGAATGTCTTGTGAATGTACTTGGGTGATATTCAAATGTGCGACAGCAGATATGAAAGAGGCTGAAGACGGGACAGTAGCTAATGTGGGTCCTGATCCTGAATCTCTGAATCTGCTATTTTTTCTAAAGTCATGTGAATAGCTATCTTTAATGTCCTTCCTAATGTTGCTATGATCGATTAACTACCACCATTTGATCTAGGATCTGGCACAAAAATGTGAGCATCAAAGCTGTTCAAGCACTTCAAGGGAAAAAATAGTTCTCTTAACCATTGATGTTTCAGCTCTCTATAAAGCATCAAAAATAAAAGTCACAGAAGTGAAAAAAAGCAAAATTGCATACACTTTCAGAGATTTTCTGAGGCTAAGCAGTGTCTTCTGTTTCTGAAGAAGTGAACAGTTCTCCTAGAGTAAATTGTCAATTGGAAGTTAAAAAATAATAAATGTATGTTTCCATGCCAGGTCATGTTTATTTAGCTGGTACACCCCCTCAGTGAACAATCACGGTGAGGAGCCATCACGTAGGGGTTGAGCACATGGTTTGTTTTGAGAAAGTCCTAGACTCAATCTCTGATGGCTTCAGCTGAGAACGGAAACTCAGGTTGCAGATCTGGGGAATATCTTTGGAATGATACCATGGAAAGCTGTTGCCTGTCACAGGAGGCACTCCTAGGGTAGCTTTACAGGTGCACTGGCCAGCCAAGTATTGTGGACAAAGATACAGAAAAGACAAGAAAATCACCAATTTTCTATCTTAGCTATCATTAATTATCTCTCAATCTACTCATAAGAAATGCCATGAACAGATGTATTCTATTCCTAGCTGCTGTCGTTACTGACTGCTCGTGTATTTCAAAGTATTCAAAGCAAAATCACATTAGGGTGGGAAGAACTTAGTATTCTATGTTTTGCCTTTGATCTCGTATTAAAACTTAAGTGTTGGAAATCAACGTTTCTGAATTTTGAACTTAGACTTAAAATACATGCTACAATGGCTATCGGTGTTTTTAAGTAACATTTATATTCTGCTGTTCTACCAAAATGTTTACAGAATTGCTTAGAACAGCTTCCCCCAATCTGGTGTTCTTCAGATGTGTTGGATTACAACTCCCATGATTCCCGGCCATAGGCACCAGGTTGGGGAAGCCTAGTTTATAAGAATAGCATCAGTAGCATCAGCTCATTTAGGGGAACCACAAGTGATCATCTTGGTCCAGGAGTCCTGCAACGCCCCCCTACATTCGCTCCCATCCCAGGCCCAGTTGAGCACTCCTGACATGAATGCAGATCCCTGCTCCAGTACTTGCAAGGCCCCGGCAAGGGACTGGCAGCTGCCTGCCCAAATGCCGAAACTATGCACTTTCCCTCCTTTAAATACTCCATTGACGCAACGGTAAACGCACAAATGGAGCAGCCACACAGGGAGGTGAAGTGTTGAGATTTACCAACACTCTGGTTTCTCTTCAGATCGTATAAATCTTTCGCCTACATTAATGAGACTGCATGTATGGGGGACATGGAAGGCTCTGTGCATTCACAAGTATGGATGTGTTCATTTGTGAGAGGATAAGGGAAAGTGTGTGTGTGCGTTCACCTGAGCACATGTGTATGCATTCTTGTACATGATGAGTGCAGCCCACAATCCACCAGTGAGCCCTCAGAGACAAAAAAGATTGCCCTCCCTTGGCTTATATGAGCTGAGCTACCTAACTATTTCAGAAATCAGAGATACCTCTTAACAGAAATTCCAAGGGCAAACCTGGTGCACATAGTTCTCAAAGTAGTTTGAAGAAACAGCTGTATCACACTGCTGATTACTGGATCTGAAAAGTAATGTGTTAAGAGGCATGTAATACTGATTACTTCAAAGTAATTGATTACTGATTACCTTTTCCTCTGCACAGTAAAGCTGTTCCCATGCGGGCTACCATGACGACCATGCTATGACTTCCAATCAAGACAGGAGTGGTGAGATTGCTAAGGAAAGTAATTCGAATTGCTCTTTCACCAGGAAAGTAGTCAGATTATTTCTGAGAAGTGCATTTTAAAAGTATTTCATTCACTGTCCCCAAGTTCTTTGAAAAGTTCACTTCACATTAATCTGGCTTTATTCCTTTTATTATCTTCCATTTTAGAAGAAAAAATTGTCTTAATAAAACCAGGATTGGATTCCATAATGTTGAGGACAAGCTGCTAAAAAACCACACACACTAAAGTGGATTTAAGGCCTCCATTGTAAATAGGATTAATTTTCTGTTAAATGATATGCATTTTTGTTATAATTTCTTCTGTTGCTCTTTTTTAAATTATTTTTGCCTTTTCTCCCACAATGTTTTTAATCTTCCTTTTAAATCCCTTTAGAATAAATTCATCATGAATTGTTTGTTCTTTCTTTATCCCTTTTTATATGATGATAGAAGTCCAAAGGAGTCTTGGCCATAACAATTTGCTACTAATTTGCTACTTGTAAGTGAAACCATGTTCTGAAAGATTTGTGTCTCTTTGTTTGCTTGTGTATGAGATTGACCTGTTTTGCCAATGTAAATTGCAAGAATGGGTGTCTGAAGTGGAGACAAGGGGGTGGTTCTCCTCCCCCATAAGTCATAATCTCCTAATTATCAGTTGTTGTTTTAAACACACACACACACACACACACACACACACACACACACACACACACACATTCTAGTGGGTGCTATAGCCAATGTAGAATTTAAGAAAAGAGTTAAAAAATGCAGTTACTATTCTGTCCATTTGTTTCATGAAAAACTAGCCTTCTTCTGCCCTTCAGTATATTTATTTTATTTATTTATTTATTACATTTTTTATACCACCCAATAGCCGAAGCTCTCTGGGCGGTTCACAAAAATTAAAACCAGAATAAAACAACCAACAGGTTAAAACACAAAAACAAAATACAGTATAAAAAGCACAACCAGGATAAAACCACACAGCAAAATTGATATCAGGTTAAAATACAGAGTTAGAACAATAAAAATTAAATTTAAGTTAAAATTAAGTGTTAAAATACTGAGAGAATAAAATGGTCTTCAGCTGGCAATGAAAAGAGTACAGTGTAGGTGCCAGGCAGACCTCTCTGGGGAGCTCATTCCACAGCCGGGGTGCCACAGTGGAGAAAGCCCTGTTCCTAGTAGAAAACCTTGGGTCCTGCAGATCTCAATGAGATTCACCACATTTTCATGCTTCAACAACTGGAGGATTTTGATTTCCCGCAGGGCTGTGATAGGGAACCTCTCTTTTTCATTCTTCATCAGCACTTTCTTCAGTGCCACTTTCTTGCCCGTCTGACGATGCTTTGCTTTGAACACTTCCCTGAAGGTGCCCTGCCCGATCTTGGCCAACTTCTCGTACTTGGAGACCTCGTCGCAATAGGGGCACTCCACCGTGTTGTACTGCTTGGCCATGACATAGCCGGCGCCCCCGTGCTCTCTTCTGGCTGCCGCTGGCCTCCGTCTGATCAATGATGTCATTACAATGCTTGACATACCCACTGTCTGGAGAATGGGATAAAAGGAAGTACTTCTTCGCATAGTGCATTGTTAAACTACAGAATTCACTACCAAGGATGTAGTGATGGCCACCAATTTGGATGGCTTTAAAAGGGGGTTGGATAAATTCCTGGAGGCAAAGGCTGTCAGTACCTACTAGCCCTGATGCCTATATTATACCTCCAGTAGCAAAGGCAGTAAGCCTATATTACTGGGGAACATGGATGTGAGGGTGCTGTTCCACTGTGTCCTGCCTGCAAGTAAATTGTCAATAGCTGGTTGGCCACTGTGTGAACAGAGTGCCAGATCTACACCAAGCAGGATATAGCACTTTTAAAGCAGTTTGAAAACTGTATATGGCATGTGTCCTGGGCAAGATCTACACTATTCATTACACCGTTGTTTAAGTGCATTGTTGCGTCCTCCCTTGCTACGTTACAAAATGCAACTTGAGCCCAGTCAATCGAAATACCTTTTCTTCTATCGTTTTACCCGGGCACACTCTCTTTAGAACGTTCTTCATTAGCTCTGAAGTAAACCTCCTTCTTCCGGTGACTCTGAGCTAGACCTGCCGGGATAAGCCGGCAGGGAGGCAGGGCGACGCGTAGGGACGAGGGAAGCCCTGCAGCGTCTTAAAGGGGCCACGTGCGCCCCGAAAGATAAGCAGTTTTTTAAAAAAATTAAGCCTCTGTCCCCTCATGTGGGAATGTGGCTATTGACCTTGACAGGGTTGTGCACCCCTGTTCTACTTGGGGATCCCTTTCTTGGTCATTCATGTGAAGCTGTCAATGTTGTGACAACTATGACAGTATTGTGTCACCCGTGTTTTGTTATCAAAACTCGTTTGACACCCTTTGAAATTCTTCAAATATTTCACCTGAGATGCTCAAGATTTATGTTGAATTTTTTTGCATTACACAAATTTTAGTGCCACCTGAAAGCAGCACCTTCTGGCATAATTTTTAATCTAGAATTGAATTGTGTGGGAACTACTCTTTAACGTTTTGGCAATATCAAAACAATGCATTTTCTTTTGGGGGGAAAGAATCCTTGAAACATTTTTATCTACTCAATTACATTATCCCCTCTTGCTCTCAAATAAATTCATTTTCCCATATACCTTCATATAGGAGCTCTAAATGGCTATATATTGCATTGTGACATTATTCCATTCACTGTGTGATCTTTGGCACAGGCAAGTTGATGGTGCTAAGCAGCCACTGCTAGAGGAAACAATATCATCAAACAGGATGAAACAAATTGGATTTTCCATCATCATTATTATTATTATTATTATTATTATTATTATTATTATTATTATTATATTTTTAGGAAATATTTCTATTAGGGCTGTACTAAAATGATCCCCAAATATATCTGCTGCTGTTAAATAAAGTTCTTTTTTTAAAAAAAAACTTTATTGATATACGGAAAAAGCTGCCCCAGCCACCAAAATGTAGACAGACTTTGACAGCTCCTGCTGGTCAGAGTCCTGAATTTGCTCCCTACATGCATGAAGACTATTCAGAACGACGTGATTGTGTATCCCTTGTCCCATTCCTAATTCCCTCTGTGCTTCAGAAAGTATTTTTGTGACCCCAAGCCAAGAGAGATTAATGTTCCTTTATAACAATGCTTCAAGAATTTTGGCAGCAAAACAGTTAACACAAATTTATCTAACTGTCTCGTGCAATGGTGTTTAGGTGAATGATCAATGGGTGAGCTTCCTGATTTGCAACTACTGAAGTTTTTAAAATCTACCATTTCCCAGAAGCCTCTGATTCACTTCCCTTGTCCTTGAAGATAAATGGGGATTTCAGTCTAATCAAAAGAAATATATCATTGGTCTTTCTGCTGATCAGGAATCATGCCCTCCACTTTTCAGGCTGCTTGTCTGCTAATATTCCAGTGCAACATCTAATGTCCCTCAAGGGGCATTTTGCAGTAAGTGCTGAAGAAAAGAATAGTCTGTAGAGGAGAGGAAATCTGGATTGATAGACTCTTCTTTCTAAAATGCTTTAAACACTGTATATTTAATTGATGAGCATTTCAGACAGAACCTTTAGCAAGTCTGAATGTACAGGTGATGTCAGAATTGATATTACCTGCTTTTTTCCCCCTTCCTTTTTTTACTGATTTGGTGCCTAAATAATATAATACATTTGATAATGAGGCATGATTGCAAGACTTTTTTGTAAAGTGGGAAAAAAACTGAAAAAAAGGATAACTTATAGGAAATCATTCTCACATTACCTGCTATGTAGTCCCTTTCTCAATGAAATTGCAAATGCAAGCTCCTGTTGAAATGTTAGTTGTATTTAAATATGTATGAAAGGCGGTTCGCCTTTTCCAAGGATTTCCTGGCAGCCACTCACCTTTCACTCTTTTCCATGTATGTTATATTGGGAAAAAATATATTAGTACACACCCATAAGAGCACACAGAGTGATGAAATAGAACAGTCCCATGCAGTAATGATGGCTTGCCATGTCTGAGCTGCTGTGCGTAGCAAGAGGATAGCGGTGGAGGAGGAGGACAATAAGACTTCTCGTTCCCATGCTTCTAGCATAACATGACAAGTGGCAAGAACTGCGAAAAAATATGCCTGAGTTCCCCCTTCACACATTTCACAAGGCAACAGAGGGATGTGTGTCTCAATTGAACCCCATGTCCTCTTGTTTTCTTATGACATGAGAAGTCAGCCTTTCTTCATAGAATCATAGAATAGCAGAGTTGGAAGGGGCCTACAAGGCCATCGAGTCCAACCCCCTGCTCAATGCAGGAATCCACCCTAAAGCATCCCTGATTATTATTATTATTTATTTATTTATATAGCACCATCAATGTACATGGTGCTGTACAGATAACACAGTAAATAGCAAGACCCTGCCGCATAGGCTTACAATCTAATAAGTTGTAGTAAACAATAAAGAGGGAAAGGAGAATGCAAACAGGCACAGAGAAGTGTAAACAGGCACCGGGTAGGGTGAAGCTAACAGTATAGAGTCAGAACAATCTCAATATTTGTCCAGCTGCCTCTTGAAGGCCTCTAGTGTGGGAGAGCCCACAACCTCCCTAGGTAACTTAGTGGGCTTAGTACTATTAAAGACAGAAAACGACTACCATAGCCTGAGAGCGACCCAGTTTCTAAGATTGGGGGCATATGGTAATCCACTGAGCAGGGTGGCTTGTTGCTGTGAATAACATGCCTCCCAGTAGGGTCTGGGGTGGCCTGTTAACCATGGCAACAAGTCACCCAGCCTGGGTTCGCATGTCCCAATAACCCTGTGGTGGCTTGAATATTCACAATAATGGCCAGTACACACTGCAACCCACTGCGGTGCATTTAAGCCATAGTGGATACTGCTGATCATGTGATGTCAGACAATAGCATCAGCAAAAGTGAACACTTTTGACAAGCTGGGGGATGAGAAAGTTGAATTCAGGATATAGGAAGATTCTCTCTCTCTCTCTCTCTCTCTCTCTCTCTCTCTCTCTCTCTCTCTCTCTCTCTCTCTCAGATCCTGGATGATAATACATTGAATGGACCACAGATATCCTTCAATTTTCTCGTTTCTATAAATATTGTGATACAGTTCTCAACTGGAGGGGGGGGGGGACCCACCAAAATGCATACAAAAAAGTGCACTTTAGGATAAAATCCACACAAAACTGCCTGTTTCGGGATAAAATTCATACATTTTAAAATTCATAAAAATGTGTATTTTGTGCACAACATGTTCAAAAAATGTGAATGTTAGTTGCTGTTCATTCACAGAAACGTATGAAGCAGCACACACAAAATTAACACATACCAGAAAGAGCCTGACCAGTCCATTCCTATTCCCAGAATCTAGTAGTCAGAGGTATGCCCTGCCTCCAAACATGATTAAATGTATCTGTCATAGCTGTCCTACCCTCCACGGATTTGTCTAATCCTCTTAAAAAGCCATTTAAGGTGTGATCCTATGCATGCGTAGACAGAAAAAGACTCCTACAGCTTCCAGCATCCTCCAGTCAGAGTTGTAGGGCTCTTTTTCTTCCTAAACATGCATACAATCATGCCCTTAGGCAGAAAAAAAATCCCTATCATGGTTGCCTTGGGAATGCTGGGAGTTGTAGGACTTTTTCCTGTCTAAACACGCACAAAACTGCAGTTACTGCAGTAAGCTAGTTACAATGATCACAGCTTGTGTTAGGAAGTACTATATAAGTACTTGTATTTTTGGATGAGTGGGTATTTATTTGTTTTCTGTAAGAAAGGCAACCACACTATCTTCCTCCCTACCACTAACAAAAACAACAGTCAACAACAATTAAACATTGTGTTGAATGGGACTAGCTTCTGCCCGTCGTCGGGATCCATGCCAGTATGTCCTGGTTTTGAAGCATATTAGGCTGTCCATTGCTAAACAGAGCCCTGGATGAATGTGCTACTCATTCTAGAGAGAACGATATTCAACTTTATTTTTCTCCCCAGTGAGATAAATAAAAAGTTAATAACGCGGCTGCTCTAAAAACCTTGCAGCCAACTCCAGCCGTTCCCTAGCAGAACACTTGATAATTTCTGTCACTTTGTAAGTAACATCAGGAAGTAAATGGCTCAGAGACTTTCAAGACGGGGGGAAAAATGTTGTGTTTACCCTTGTCAGTGCACGTACTCTGTAAAAGTAAATGCACTCTCGATCAACTATCATTCTGCTGTAGGGAACATCCTATTACCGAGGTTTTATTTAATCAAGTCTAAACCCTACAATCTTCTTTTACTGGATAAAAAAAATAAAAATACACATGTTCTTTTTTTGTTCCTATATTACTGCTTAGGAGAGTGGGGAGTGTAAAACTTTGAATCTCCTGCTGGGGCTAATGAAAATTTTTCAAATGTCAGTATGGCACAGTACAAGCTGATCTACTATTTTTAGTCATAAAATACCCAGCATTCTTCAACATCCTGAACAAATGTAGCGATAAAGCAGCCATGTTGCCTGGCAGGGTTGCCATAAATCAATTGCCTGTAAATTAACCCATTTTTGGTCTATCCAAACACAGGGGGGGGGGAACCTGCCCCCCAAACAAGGCAGCCATTTTCCTTGTGAAGTTTAACGAAGTGTGGGGTGAAGTCTGTCACCTCTTCCTGTGACTTCCTTGGATCCCCACAAATCATGAACCACTTAGGAAGACTTGAGAATTGTGCATTTCACTCAGTATTGCTTATGCTGACTGGCCGTGGTTTCAGAATTGGGGTGGGGGGTCTTCCTGAGCACCATGCAAAGATGCTGAGGATTGAACATGGAGTTTTTGCACATGGCGCCCCTGGACCCAAACCCCCTAGGGCTTTAAAGGTAATAACCAACACTTTATACTTTGCCCGGAAACAAATTGGCAGCCAGTGAAGTGATTTTAAAGTCGGCCTTAGTCCCCATCTGCAATTTATGGATAATAATACTGATCTACCATGTGATTGTTATAATGACCAGGTTCACACAACACAACAGCCCACCATGGGTGACCAGCCATGGTGGGTTGTTGTGTCATGCGAACTCAGGGTGGTTTCCGCAGGGTGACTTATTGCGGAACTCATGGCTTCTTTGTATCGTCAGAACCTGGTAGGACCATTTTATTGTGGGGTGCTGGGAACAGCTAGAGAGTTGCCCCTAAAAATCACAGATATCAAGATGTGACTGCTAGAAACAGAGGAAGGGGAGCGGGGAGCCAAAAGTGGCTGGAGGGAAGGTGCTTTGCAAGCAAGTGCTGTTACTTCAGCGTAAAGTGAAGCAGCCTTTAAAAAGTGCTGCTGTAGAGGATGAAATTGCCTAGGGCATCAACAAGAGAGGGATATCACCATGCCGGGCTGAAGCATGGTGAAGTCGTTTGTGTAAGATGTGCCATGGAAAAGCTGGTTATTACAGGAATCACTGTAGTGATTCCTGTTGTTAAGGCTGATGAGTAAGTTGAGCATTCCACCATTATATTTATTTAGCGGGGGGGGAGGGGAACCTAGGACCCTAAAATGAAAAATATTTCAGGAATCTTTCTGAAACGCGGGTACTGCCAGAAAGAAATGCTGGCTTTACATTCCCTGCGCGTTTCAGGGAGATTCCTGAAATATTGAGGTCTGGGTGGGAGTTTAAAGGAGAAAAAGGGAGAGAAACTCTGTCCGTCACAATCTGCTTTGTTTTTCTCGGGGGGTGGCGACTTTTTTTTTGCGCACTCGTAGCGCAAAAGGGGAAGCCTCCCGGTGGAATCCAAAAACAGGATTAAATTCCCCTATCCATCCGATTGATGGAATGGCCTTTCTTTTTTCAAAAGACCGTTCCATCAATTTTTAATTAATTTTTAAAATCCCCATGTTTCTCAATGGGGAATCTGATAAGCTCACGCATGCGCGTGAGCACCAGAATCCCCAGAGGGAAACGGAGAGCAGGGAGAGCGCGATGGGCCAGGTAAGTGGGGTTAGGGGAGCTTGCCTGGAGCCGCTGCTGCATTCGTGCAGCGGCGGGCCCAGGCGTAGCGGGGGGGGGGGGGAAATCGGGGTGGGGGGAAAGTCGCCCCCCACCCCCCGGTTTCACCTTGTCCGTCGGCTGCAGCCCGGGGTTTCAATTGAGCGCCCGGCTGCACCCGAAAGCAAGCCGGGCGCTCACTTGAAACCCCGGGCTGCAGTCGACTTGGGCGGAGGGGGGGGAGGAGAGGGGGCCCCGCGTCGCTGGGGTGGGGGTGCGGGGGGACCTTCCCTAGCCTCGCCGCAGCTCGAACTGCGGCGGCGAGGGCAGGGAAGAGCCGCGCCGCTGGTGTGTGTGTGTGTGTGTGTGAGAGAGAGAGAGAGAGAGAGAGAGAGATTGATTCCCTGGTCTCTGCTGCTGCCAACCGCGGCAGCGGCCGGAGGCTAGGGAGTCAATCACTCACTCACTCACTCTCACACACACACACACACACACACACACACACACAAAGCCGGCTTGCAGCCGACTTGGGCGGGGGAGAGGGGGAAGAAGAGGAAGGACTTCCCTTACCTTCCTCGTTGCTGCTCTGGTGGGGAAATGGGCTTCCCTGACGGAAACAGAAGTGACGTCACTTCTGTTTCCGGCAGGGAAGCCCATTTCCCCACCAGAGCAGCAAGAGGAAGGTAAGGGAAGTCCTTCCTCTCCCACGGCGCGCGCGCGCGCGTGTGTGTGTGTGTGTGTGTGTGTAGTGTGTGTGTGTGGGTGTGTGGGGGGGTGTTGGGGGTGTTGTGTGTGGGTGGGTGGGGGGGTGGGTGGGGTGTGTGTGGGGGGTGGAGTGTGTGTGTGGGTGTGGGGTGTGGGTGTGTGGATGTGTGGGTGTGGGTGGGGGATGTGGGGGGTGGGGGGTGTGGTGTGTGTGGGTGGAGGTGTGTGTGTGGGTGGGTGGGGTGTGTGTGTGTGTGTGGAGTGTGTGTGTGGGTGGGGGGTGTGGGGGGTGTGTGTGGGTGGGGTGTGGGGGTGTGGGTGTGTGGGTGTGTGTGTGTGTGGAGTGTGTGTGGGTGGGTGTGGGGGGGTGTGGGGGTGGTGTGGGTGGTGTGGGTGGTGGGTGTGGGTGGGTGGGGTGTGGGGGTGGGTGTGTGGCGTGTGGGGGTGTGTGTGGGTGGGTGTGGGTGTGTGGGGTGTGGGTGTGGGTGTGGGGTGTGGGTGTGGGGTGTGGGTGTGTGGATGTGTGGGTGTGGGTGGGGGATGTGGGGGGTGGGGGGTGGGGGTGTGGTGTGTGTGGGTGGAGGTGTGTGTGTGTGTGGGTGGGGTGTGTGTGTGTGTGGAGTGTGTGTGTGGGTGGGGGGTGTGGGGGGGGTGTGTGGGTGGGGTGTGGGGGTGTGGGTGTGTGGGTGTGTGTGTGTGTGGAGTGTGTGGGGGGGTGTGTGGGGGGGTGTTGGGGGTGTTGTGTGTGTGTGTGTGGGTGGGGGGTGGAGTGTGTGTGTGGGGTGGGTGGGGGGTGGGGGGGTGGGGGTGGGTGGGGAGGTGTGTGGGGTGTGGGGGGGTGGGTGGAGGTGTGTGGGGTGGGTGGGTGTGGGTGGGTGTGGGGGATGTGGGGGGGTGGGGTGTGTGGTGTGTGTGGGTGGAGGTGTGTGTGTGGGTGGGTGGGGTGTGTGTGTGGGTGGAGGGTGTGTGTGGGTGTGGGGTGTGGGTGGGTGGGGTGTGTGGGGGGTGTGTGTGGTGTGTGTGGGTGTGGTGTGGGTGTGTGGGTGTGGGTGTGTGGAGTGTGTGGGGGGGGTGTGGGGGGGTGTTGGGGGTGTTGTGTGTGTGTGGGTGGGTGGGTGGGGTGGAGTGTGTGTGTGGGGTGTGTGTGGGGGGTGGGTGGGGGTGTGGGGTGTGTGTGGGGGTTGGGGAGGTGTGGGGTGTGTGTGTGTGTGAGTGGAGGTGTGTGTGGGGTGGGGAATTTCACCAGGTGCTACATGCATACAAATGACACCTGCTGAAATTCCCTTTTCTATGCAACTGTTAAAGATACAGGAGCCCTGTGCTCCTTTTCATATGGTCACAGGGGCAGGGGGCTGGTGACTCCGATGTCGGTGGGGCTATGAATCTGTGGGTACATAAATCCTACAATCCTATGCAAGGTTAGACATAAAATCCTACAATTCTATGCAAATACCCACAGATTCATAGACCCACTGACATCGGAGTCACCAGCCCCACCTTGTGACCATATGCAAAGGAGTACAGGGCTCCTATATTTTTAATAGTTGCATAGAAAAGGGAATTTCAGCAGGTGTCATTTGTATGCATGTAGCACCTGGTGAAATTCTCTCTTCATCACAATGTTTAAAGTCACAGGAGCCTTGCCTCTTTTGTATCTGGTCAAGATGGCAGGGTTCCTGCAGCTTTAACTGTTGTGACGAAGAGGGAATTTCACCAGGTTCTCCATATATACAAATGACACCTGCTGAAATCCCCTTTTCTAGGCAACTGTTAAAAATGCAGGAGCCCTGTCTTCCTTTTCATGTGGCTAGGGAGGCCATATGCAAAAGAGTACAGGGCTCCTGTATGCTTAATAGTTGCATAGAAAAGGGAATTTCAGCAGGTGTCATTTGTATGCATGTAGCACCTGGTGAAATTCTTTCTTCATCACAACATTTAAAGTCGCAGGAGCCTTGCCTCTTTTGTATCTGGTCAAGATGGCAGGGTTCCTGCAGCTTTAACTGTTGTGACGAAGAGGGGATTTCACCAGGTTCTCCATATATACAAATGATATCTGCTGAAATTTATATTTATAAATATAACTGTAAAAAATTTATATTTTTTACTTAATTAACATTAAAGAATGCACAATGCACCATTGTGCATTCTTTAATGTTAATTAAGTAAAAAATATATTTTTCTCCTGCACCTTTAACTGGTGTGATGAAGAGGGAACTTCACCAGGTTCCCCTCTGCTGAAATTCCCTTTTCTATGCAACTGTTAAAGATACAGGAGCCCTGTACTCTTTTGCATATGGTCTCCCTAGCCACATGAAAAGGAAAACAGGGCTCCTGCATTTTTAACAGTTGCCTAGAAACCAGGTTCTTCCTCTTGCTTAAAGCTACTGTTAAGGTTTTAGGCCTAAGTCTTATTTATTTATTTATTTATTTATTTATTTATTTATTTAAAAACATTTATATCCTGCAGATAAAAACATACAGTAAAAAACAATAAATATTAAAAACAAATTAAACCATGATCCAAGGTAAAGCAATATATCATTTAAAAGCAGTAAAAGTAGTTAAAACAGTTAAAAAAATGTGCCAGTGAGTTTAACCATCTTTGTTAAAAAGCCATGTTTTTACTTGGCGTCGAAATGAAATCAATGTTGGCGCCAATCGGGCCTCCAAGGGGAGGGCATTCCACAGTCGGGGTGCCACCACAGAGAAATCCCTCTCCCTTGTCCCAAATAGCATATATGTTGCATTGGTGGGATGCGGAGAAAGGCTCCTCCAATAGATTTAAGATCTTGAGCAGGCTTATATAAGGAGAGGTGTTCTCTCAAGTATTGAGGTCCCAAGCCGTTTAGGGCTTTAATTCTTGATTCAAGGTGAATTCAAAAACCTTGAATTCTGACCGGAAGCGTATAGGCAGCCAGTGCAGTTCCTTTAAGACCGGTGTTATGTGGTCTCTGTAAGATGTACCCACCAGAAGTCTAGCTGCTGCATTTTGCACTAGCTGCAACTTCTGTGTCATCTTCAAGGACAGCCCCACGTAGAGTGCATTGCAGTAGTCTAAGCGGGAAGTTACCAATGCATGCATTACTGTGGCTAGGTTGTCCCTGTCCAGGAAAGGCCGTAGCTGGTGGATCAGCCGAAGCTGACCCCAAGTACTCCATACCCCAGAGTCCACCTGGGCATCCAGTGACAATGATGGGTCTAGGAGTACTCTACGGTGACAATATGACCGGATTTGCCCGGATTTGTCTTGGTTTTTGATGGCAAATCTGGGAGGGGGGGAATCCGGATTTTTTTCCAAAGAGCAGCTCTAATGGGAATTAACAAAAATGCTTATAACTCCATCATTTTTTAAGATAAAGACATGAAACGTGGCACAATGGTAGCTCTTAGGAAGGGCTTTAGTCATACCAAATTTGAAACAGATCCATTCATCCATTGATTTTTAAGGATTTTTTTACAAATTGAGGTTTTAAAATTATTATTTTTCAAATCGTCATTTTTAAAGATAAAGAGATGAAACTTTGCACCATGAAAGCATTTAGGTCGAGCTTTAGCCACACCAAATTTGAAACAGATCTGTTCATCCATTGTTTTTTAAGGATTTTTTTAAAAATTAGGTTTTAAAATTATTATTTTTAAACTGTCATTTTTAAAGATAAAGAGCTGAAAATTGGCACCATGATAGCTTTTAGGTAGAACTTTAGCCATACCAAATTTGAAACAGACCTGGGGCCAGTAGCAAACCCTGTTAACAACAACAGCAGCTTGCAATGAGTGAAGATACAGTCAGAAAAGATATTTGAGGGAAGGGGAGAATGTAACACACAGAGTATAGCAAAAGCTTCAAAGTACAGCAAAACCTACAAAAGTAGGAGTGAGTGAAGTTAATTTCAGATACATTGAATCTCTCACTTCTTCTTTATTTCAGTGATTTTAACATTAAGATGTTATGTTGAACAGATTTGTCTTAAATGTGTGCTGTAAAATCAGACATGTGACCAAGGCTATGTTCGGGTGGGCACGCCCCCTTAGTACTGGACATGCCCCCTTGGGGGCGACCATGTTGTCCTCCTTTTTGGTTTCCAAAATATGGTCACCCTAAGTACTCCCAAGCTACGTACCTGCTCCTTCAGAGGGAGCACCACCTCATCCAGAACAGGTCACTTACCCAATTCCTGGACTCGGGAACCCCCAACCCCCAGGGCTTCCATCTTATCAGGATTCAGCTGATTATTCAGCTGATTCAGTTTATTGGCCCTCATCCATCCTATTACAGCCTCCAGGCTGGCTCAGGTTGAGTTGGACATAAGGGGTAGTGGCAGCCTACAGAGCTGGGTTTGGGTTCAGCCTGAACAAACTTTGTCTCTGCCTATGCTGCAGGCAGCTGGGGAGCCCCTTTTCTCCCTTCACAGCGTGTAAGGCTCAGTGCCAACCATATAGCAGGGACAGAGGGAGTTCTGAAGCTAGGATGCCCATGTGGAGAATGTCCTCTCAGGTCACCATGTATTGAAACCCTAGGCCAATGCAACACCTTCAAGAGGACATCTCCACTTGATATCTTAATATCTATACAGGTCCAAAAGGGAGAAGACATTCCATCAGGGATTGAGGTCCTATGCTATGTAGGACTTCATACTTAGGGTGACCATATGAAAAGGAGGACAGGGCTCCTGTATACGTAATAGTTGTATTGAAAAGGGAATTTCAGCAGGTGTCATTTGTATATTTGTATATATGGAGAACCTAGTGAAATTTCCTCTTCATCACAACAGTTAAAGCTGAAGGTGCCCTGCCCTCTTTTAAATCTGGTCCCTCTAGTATAACTCCTGAAGTTTTAAACTGTTGTGATGAAGAGGGAATTTCACCAGGTTCTCCATATATACAAATGACACCAGGGGCCTGTCTACACAGAGTCTTCGGGGCACCTGGAGTGCGTCTGCAGTGCGCCCCGAAATCGATGATGGAGACAGTACCTTAAGCGTTCCAAGAAGAGGCGGAGGAGAAGGAGGAGGAGGAGGAGGAGGCCCTGCATCACCCCTCGTGGGGACGGGGTGAAGAGTTGCCGGGCCCAACGGCTTCACCGGGGAATCGGCTGTGTCCTTGGCGCCGCCCACCTGCCCGCCAGCCTCCTGTTGCTGGCGAAAGAGCCACCCGGGTCATAGAGCTCAGTAGAAGAAGCCGGCGGTGGCTTCTTCTGCCGAGCTCTCCGACCCGGGTGAGCCCGGGTGGCTCTTTCGCCGGCAACAGGAAGCCGGCGGGCAGGTGGGCGGCACCAAGGACGCAGTCGATTCCCCGGCGAAGCCGCTGGGCCCGGCAACTCTTCACCCCGTCCCCGCGAGGGGCGATGCGGGGCCGCCTCCTCCTCCTCCTCCTCCGCCTCTTCTTGGAACACTTAAGGTGCTGTCTCCATCATCGAATTCGGGGCGCACTCCAGGCGCCCCGAAGACTCTGTGTAGACAGGCCCCTGCTGAAATTCCCTTTTCTATGCAACTGTTAAAGATATAGGAGCCCTGTCCTCCTTTTCATATGATCACCCTATTCATACTTCACAAGTACTTTAAACTTGGCCTGGTTGTTTATTGGCAGCCAGTGCAACTCCTTCAGAATGGCTGCAATATGTTCCTGGTAGGTTGTCCCACTGAGCACCTTAGCCATGGCATTTTGCATAACCTGCATTTTCAAGCATCCACACTTCAGAAACCTATTTTTTGCTTCCACATATAAGAAAGGCAACTTCCAAATACAGATATCAGAGGAATGGTTCTGCTTCATAGATGGATGGATCGTAAGTTCATTCTATCTAGTAAGAAGATCATGCAGACATTTTTTTTTAATCTGTTGCACTGGAGCAGAAATCTGAGTTCCAGCTACATTATTGACTCACATCAAAGAACTGTCAACCTTAAGGGCTGATTATTCTATACTTTGAGAAGGACAAGGTAGGAATGCATCTTACAGATTGATTGCATTTGTATCCTGCCCATTCCACAGACCTATGAATCACAATGAAATACACAGGGATAAATAAAACAATAGCATTTCCTAAGGTATAGTGAATAATCCACAGATCACAGGAAATATTTTATTTAAAATACATTGGAGGATCTTTGTTTATTTGTTTTTTTTAAAAAAAGATGTTAGTTTATTTTATTTTATTTTTATTTATTTTCAAATTTCACCATTTTAATCTGTGATAAATCGTTATAGACAGAAAGGCAGGCTATGCATTCAAGGAATAATAAACATTGGCACACATAAAATACTCTTAAGAAATAGTGTTGGGTCTCTGATTGCCTCTGCTTGGGATAGAGGAGAAAGGCTGAACAGCTGAGCCTGAGAGAGTTTGGGGAGGAGCCCTTCACAGGAGCTACCTGCAATCTGACGCAGCTGGCCTCATTCAGGCATCAGCAGCGCAATATAAAGAAAGCCTCAGAAGCTGCGTGTTGCTGGAAGCAATGGTGGTTCTTCCTTGCTGATCAGCTCCTGAACCTTGCCTGACATTGGACCAGACTTTGATGACGCTTTCCTGATTCCAGTATTGTTGACCCAGTTTTGGACAGATACTTTGACTTTGGACTACAGACTGTTTATTGTCATTTCCCGTCTATTACATGATGTGCTCTCACTATATCTGTGTACAAACTTGTACATGTTCTAATGAGACTTGCACCCACTTATAAGGAATCTTTTGACATTGGCAATAGAGCATCTGTGACCAAGTATTTTTATTTAAGAATTTTTATACCACCATTCAGCTAAAAAAGGCTCTCATGGCAGCTTACAAAAATATTTCTTGACAGTCCCTGCCCACAGGCTTACAATCTAAAAGACATGACACAAAAGGAAAGGGGATTGGGAGGGAGGAGGAGGGGAAGTAAAGCAAATTCAGGCACCACATTCTTAGTTTCAAAGTTCAGCAGTGACAGTTGAAAGTTGGCAGCAGGAGGGAGGGGGCCCTCAGCTGGAGCTGGACCCAGGCACGATGGAGAAGTGCCTGGCTGCTACTTCCTCCCTCACTGGTGGCCTCTGCAGAGACAGTTGGTAGCAGGAGAGAGGGGGTCTCAGCTGGAGCTGGACCCAGGCATGATGGAGAAGTGCCTGGCTGCTGCTTCCTCCCTCACTGGTGGCCTCTCCAGAGACAGTTGGTAGCAGGAGAGAGGGGGTCTCAGCTGGAGCTGGACCCAGGCACGATGGAGAAGTGCCTGGCTGCTGCTTCCTCCCTCACTGGTGGCCTCTGCAGAGACAGTTGGTAGCAGGAGAGAGGGGGTCTCAGCTGGAGCTGGACCCAGGCACGATGGAGAAGTGCCTGGCTGCTGCTTCCTCCCTCACTGGTGGCCTCTGCAGAGACAGTTGGTAGCAGGAGAGAGGGGGTCTCAGCTGGAGCTGGACCCAGGCACGATGGAGAAGTGTCTGGCTGCTGCTTCCTCCCTCACTGGTGGCCTCTGCAGAGACAGTTGGTAGCAGGAGAGAGGGGGTCTCAGCTGGAGCTGGACCCAGGCACGATGGAGAAGTGCCTGGCTGCTGCTTCCTCCCTCACTGGTGGCCTCTGCAGAGACAGTTGGTAGCAGGAGAGAGGGGGTCTCAGCTGGAGCTGGACCCAGGCACGATGGAGAAGTGCCTGGCTGCTGCTTCCTCCCTCACTGGTGGTCTCTGCAGAGACAGTTGGTAAGTAAGGCAATTCTTGCTCAAGGAATCTACACCATTGAAGAGAATAATGTCACAACATCACATTTATTGAGGTTGAAACAAATACAAATGTGCAAGCTAGTTTTAGGGAAATTAGCTGAGCAAGTGGAGGCTTAGAAGCAGTTTGAAGACTGAATAATAAACTTTCTGAGACTTAACAGCATCCATGCACAACAGGGGAAAGAACAGAGGGAATTTTTAAAGGCAAGATACCTTCCCTTGGGCTGCAGCCCTTTCCTGCATACTGGAACTGGAGAGTGTTGCAACTTCTGGTCTTAGGTGAAGAAGAAAAGAATACAGGGAGGCAAAGCACTCACCAATGGCAGCTTGCTCATGCAAGCTGGATTGGGTAGCATGCCTTGTGCTTCTAGTCCAAGAGAGAGAGAACCAGCTTCGCTGTCCCCCAAACCTGAGGGTTTTTGTAATATAAAGATCTAAAGAAAAGCAATCATCACTGCTCATAAACACTGGAATTGATGCTACTTGCTATGGGATAGACATAACAAAAGAGAGTAATTGGGAGATTATGGCTGTACGTGCTGAAAACATTTTCTTTACAAAAGATGACTTTCAGCCTGGAGTTCAGCAACAGGGCTGCATTAGCATGTGTATGACCTCCTGCTATCCAGCATTCGTATTCTGCTTAATTTTACTCCCACCTTTGTCTCCGGGACACATTTGAGGAAGTCTATCAGAAAATGATCACTTGATCTAGCCTTTTGTGAATGATCTCCATCTCATTCCTGCTGCAGGTGGGATTTCGGCTGCTTCAAAATGGAGTCAGTACTGCTCACAGAAGCTACTTTGTAACACGGCTACTTATCTCTGTAACATCGCTGATTTACGACAACTGCTTTTTAATTAGTTCGTTGTGGCTTATTATCACACCAGCATCCCGTTCCTCAGCCCCACTGGAGTGGCTTGTAGGGTTGCTGCAAGCAACTGGCTGGGTCTGCAAGGGCAGCTGACCCTTTCACATCCAGCTATCATGGACTGAACTGGACATGCCCAGTGTAAGGGCAGATCCATGTCTGAGCATTCACAACTGCCCACAAGTGCTCGGGCATGAGCCCACTCTGGAAAAGTGTGCTAATGACAGCCACCATTAGCATGTCTGGTAGAATTATGCACTTTCTGGAACCTCTGAAAAGTGCTGTTTCCCCTCCCCCTGCACCAATGGTTTTAAAGGCCATTTTGACATGAGGGTAAACTGAGGGTGGACCGCAGGAATGGGCGGGGGAGCGCTCATGGGGTAAAGACAAGATGGTTAGGCCTCATCTAGAGTATTGCGTCCAGTTCTGGGCTCCACAATTCAAGAAGCACGCAGACAAGCTGGAGCGTGTTCAGAGGAGGGCAACCAGGATGATCAGGGGTCTGGAAACAAAGCCCTATGAAGAGAGACTGAAAGAACTGGGCATGTTTAGCCTGGAGAAGAGAAGATTGAGGGGAGACATGATAGCACTCTTCAAATACTTAAAAGGTTGTCACACAGAGGAGGGCCAGGATCTCTTCTCGATCCTCCCAGAGTGCAGGACACGGAATAACCGGCTCAAGTTAAAGGAAGCCAGATTCCAGCTGGGCATCAGGAAAAACTTCCTGACTGTTAGAGCAGTGCGACAATGGAATCAGTTACCTAGGGAGGTTGTGAGCTCTCCCACACTAGAGGCCTTCAAGAGGCAGCTGGACAACCATCTGTCAGGGATGCTTTAGGGTGGATTCCTGCATTGAGCAGGGGGTTGGCCTTGTAGGCCCCTTCCAACTCTGCTATTCTATGATTCTATGTGCCCGTAAAACCCTAAAGGATAGGGATGCTTTTGCTGCTGGCAAGAAAGAGGCAGAGACAGGCCAGCGTGCCTGCAGCTACATGTTATAGTGTCAAGGGGTAGAGCCAGGCCTCTCGGAGTTGGCTCCTCCCCCTTGCTTGGTCTGCAGCTCAGGGCAGTATGTCTTATTGGTACTAGCTGCCTCACCAACCCAGAGTTGTGTGGCATAGAGCAGCAGCGACTCACATAGCCCTGCCCCCTTACAAACCTATAAGGTGTGGTGTGGTGTGGGGAAGGGGAGGGGAAGTGAACCTGCCTCTCTCCTGGGGCAGGAATGGCTTGGGCAGAAAGGCGGGCTAGTTTCCTTGCAGGGCCTTTAGAGTTACATCCCTGCACTTATAAATGCAGATCCTATGTGGAGGGGGCAGTTTATTTATTTATTTATTTATTTCATATCCTGCCTTTTTTCCTCCAAGGAACTCAGGGTGGTGTACATAATCCTCCTTCTCTCCATGTTATCCTGACAACAACAACCCTGTGAGGTAGGTTGGGCTAAGACTCTGTGACTGGCCCAAAGTCACCCAGTGGGTTTCCATGGCTGAGTGGGGACTAGAACCTAGATCTTCCAACTCCCAGTCCAACACTTTAGCCACTACACCACACAGTTATAATAGAAGCCTTCATTCACCAAAAGTCTTGTGTCTGCTTCTTCATATCTTCCTCGGGGCACAACTCCTTTTGGATAGCTGTCTGCATGCACACATGCATTTCCACTATAGTAATTCCAATACTGGTGGTTGTTTTTCCTTGGCTTGTTGGTTCATGGTTGTTCTCAGACAGTATGTTTCCAGGAACCAGCAAGTATATTTCTAGGCTTGGACTCGAATGTATTTCCCAGGGATTCGAATCTACTCCACAGAGAACTATTAAACTAAACAAGATCAACAACCTGGAGAAAGTGTAATGTAACATAACAAATGAAACTGACGTTGGCATGGGGGCTGGAAGCAGTGGAATCTGGAGAGGTTGGAGGAAGCCTTCAGGGACACAAGGAAGGAGTTTTAAGCTGCAATCCTATTGCTTATGCCCTTGATGCTCATAAGTCTCCAAACCCAGAAATTTATGAACATCCAGTGCAGAGCAGGATGAATGGTGGAGAGGAGAGGTGCAGTACAGATCCCCCCCCCCTCCATTGTTGGAGCACTGTTTTTGACCTTGGATCTGGGAACCTACAGTATCCTATTTACCTCTCCCACCCACCCCAAGGTGCTGTTGAGGAGCCACGGGGTTACTTTCTTAGGGAAGCAAGATACACCACAGAACAGTAGCTGCAGGCAGAGCATAAATCAAACCTCTTCCAGTTCAAACAAAGATTATTGTAGGTAATAGAGCTTTCCCCCTGGAAGGGAGGGCTATAAGCCCCATCCGATGAGCGTTTTACTGCACGCTTGTTTCTGGGCACTCACGGATTGCTCAAATGACGTTGTCTGCCTCTCGTGCATCTTCTGCCCCTTCTGGCCTTCATTTTGCCACAAAAAAACCCAGGAAAAATTCGGTTGCTGCTCTCTGAATGGGAGTAAAAAATAAGCCAAAGGCAAGGAATCTTCTACAATAATATTATTAGTAAAAGGTTTATTAGGTGCCTATGCATTTGTCACAACTGCACTAACGTTATAAAGCCCTAAGGAAGAACGCAACCACGTTCGAAATGCGTAGGCACCTGGCACTTTAATAAACCTTTTACTAATAATATTATTGTAGAAGATTCCTTGGTTCTGCCCTTGCCTTTGGCTTATTTTTTACTCCCCTACGGGGTTTTCCTTCTTTTCCCACTTGCTCTCTGAATGGGCCTTGTTACTTCCTGTTTTCAGGAAGTGACGTCGGAGCCTATCCAGATGAATTTTAAACCTAAGAACTTTAAGATGCTGTGATTGTTATTTTAATATTGTATTGGTTTTATATGCTCTTTTAACTAATTTTATGTATTATATTGTGTTTGGTGTTGTTTCCCGCCTCAATCCAGAGGGAGAGGCAGGTAATAATTTTTAGGGGTGTGCACGGACCCCCCGCTCCGCTTCACTTGCAGATCCGCCATTTTTTGGATCGGGCCGCTGCGCCCCGCCCCCGCTCCGCCCACTTCCGCTCCGCTCCGCCCGGAGCTCCGGATCCGGATCCGGAGCTCCGTTTCCCCCCCCCCCCATAGGCTTGCATTGAAAGCTAAAAAATTATACAACTTTTTTTCTGTTCAAGTTAGAAACCTCATGTTTGGCACCATGACACCTCATGGGGATATACACACGCACGCCAAGTTTCAAAGCAATCCCATCATCCCCTGATTTTTGGCGAATTTTTGAAAATCGGGCACCCCACACACAACATCCCTGCGAGGTGTGTTAAAAAACACGGGGAAAAGCCCGTTCAGATGAAGAAAGAGAAGTTTCCCAGAATCCCAAGTTACCTGTTTTGCCTATGCCCTCCTCCAACTTTGGGATCATCATGACCGGGAGCTGACTCTGCCCCTCAGCCCTTTGAAAAAGGTATTTTTCCCGCCGATTTTTTAAAAACTTCTAGCCCGCGACCCGTACGATGCAGAAAGTTGAGAGTGGTCTCAAAATGACCCCCATCCACGACTCTCTGTGCACAAGAATTTTCAGAATGATAGCTTAACCCCCCCCCCAGTTATCCCCGATTCTTTCCCTCAATGCAATCCTATGGGCGAAAAGCCGAAAACGCAGTTTGAGCCGCGCGGTTGACCCGATTTTCACAAAAATATAGCCCGCGACCCATACGATGCAGAAAGTTGAGAGTGGTCTCAAAATGACCCCCATCCACGACTCTCTGTGCACAAGAATTTTCAGAATGATAGCTTAAACCCCCCCCCCCCAGTTATCCCCGATTCTTTCCCTCAATGCAATCCTATGGGCGAAAAGCCGAAAACGCAGTTTGAGCCGCGCGGTTGACCCGATTTTCACAAAAATATAGCCCGTGACCCGTACGATGCAGAGAGGTGAGAGTGGTCTCAAAATGACCCCCATCCACGACTCTCTGTGCACAAGAATTTTCAGAATGATAGCTTCAAAAACAACGTAGTTATGCGCGATTATTTGCCGCAATGCAATCCTATGGCGAAATGTTTTCAAGATGGCGACCGGAGCGCTCCGCCTGAACTCGGAGCTCCGAAAAATGGCCGCTTCTCTTCGCCTTGCTTCTAGGGGGTCCGCGGTCCGCTCCTACTCCGCCTCTGGGTAAGGCGGAGCAGGCCAATCCGCTACTGCTTCTACGCTCCTAATCGGAGCGGAGCACATCCCTAATAATTTTATTATTATTATTATTATTATTATTATTATTATTATTATTATTATTATTACTGAGACAGAATGGATTGCCTAAGACCTCACAGTGAGTTTGTAGGAAATAGAGTCCAACAGTGCTTACTACATTGAGTGTAATGAGGGTTGCTTTGAGGACTACCACCATCTGCCCTGTGGAGAGGATTCAAAAAGTGTTAGAAAGTCAGGTGAAGATAATAGGCCCTTGTCCTGGTCCTGCTGGACTGCCCCCTCACCTTATAGGCCGTCTCCCACTGGCTGCTCTGAGGGGAGGATCATGAAGTGTTGTTATATTTCATCATATTAGTAATACAGTTTTCTTGTTATTTATAAGCTGCCTTGGAATGATCTGTTTCATGAACGAGGGGATAGAAATTTTAATAAATAAGTAGGTAATGGGATTGCACCCTCAGTATCTTAGCCGCTCTGCCTTGCCGATTCTCAGTATTTAACGTTAGGTTAAGTACAGCTTTAGCAAACCGATTTACTTCTGGTTCAACATTATGTCCCCCCGAAACCATCAGTGTAAATATTTTATAGTCAGACCAAATAATTCAGAAGCAAAAGAATGTTAGTCCATCCATGACAGAATGAGAAAGCAGGCCTAGTCATTTCCCCTTTCATTTCAAGTTATTACCTTTCATCAACTTTATTCAAATAAAACACATCTGCATTGATGTCCTCAATATATCACATAAAATATTCTGTTCTGCTCTTCTGTCTTCTGACATTGGACTCGTTATGCCAACCATAGTTTGTGTGCCCTGAGGTACAAGGAGCGTGTGAACTTAAGTTGCTCGAATAGCCTCTCCGCTCTGTGAAATGTTGGCATTCGCTTGCCTAGTCCAATTTGTACATGAGGATTTTCTCATGGACCTTTCTGAGAAGAAGAAGAAAAAAAACAGCATCCTGCATGAAACAGATGTAGAACTAGATAAAGTCTTTCAGGAGTTGATGGTTGTCTGCAGTTCAAGTAAACAAGAGGTTCACGGTGTGTCCAAAATGTAACAAATGTGATTGTCCTTCTCACACCTCCACTTTAGTGTCACTTCCATCATCGCTCAATACCAAAAACAGGAATGAAAACTTGGTGAAGAAAACGTATAAAACTGAATTGAGATCAATGTACTTCTGGCTCATTTCTTTTTAACTTTAGTTTTTCCTTCTCCAGCAGCTTTCATTGCTCCCAGTTATTATTTATTTATTTATTACGTTTCTATACTGCCCAATAGCCGGAGGTCTCTGGGCAGTTCACAAAAATTAAAACCATTCAAAGTATAAAACAACAGTATAAAACCATAATATAAAATACAATATAAACGCTCAACCAGATAAAAACAGCAGCAATGCAAAATTACAAATTTAAAGCACCAAGTTAAAATTGATTTATAGACTGTTAAAATGCTGGGAGAATAAAAGGGTTTTCACCTGGTGTCTAAAGGCATATAATGTACAGTAGGTGCCAAGCGAACCTCCTTAGGGAGCTCATTCCACAGCAGGGGTGCCACAGCACAGAAGGCCCTTCTCCTGGTAGCCATCTGCCTCACTTCCTTTGGCAGGGGCTCACGGAGAAGGACCCCTGAGGATGACCTTAGGGTCCAGGCAGGTACATATGGGAGGAGGCGTTCATTCACATAGCCTGGCCCCAAGCTGTTTAGGGCTTTAAATGTCAATACCAGCACTTTGAATCAGGCCCGGACCTGGACTGGCAGCCAATGAAGCTGGAAAAGGACTGGCGTGATGTGGTCTTGTCAGCCAGTCCCTGTTAGTAACCGTGCTGCCCTGTTTTGTACCAGTTGAAGTTTCCGGACTGTTTTCAAAGGCAGCCCCACATATAACGCATTGCAGTAATCCAAAAGAGAGGTTATCAGAGCATGGATAACTGTAGCTATTAGGGATGTGCTCCGCTTCTCCTCGGAGCGGAGAATCAGGAGCGAATTGGCCTGATCCGCCTTGCCCAGAGGTGGAGTAGAAGCGAACCGGGGTGCTGGAGAAGCATGGCAAAGAGAAGCGACAATAGGCGGAGCACTTCTCTTTTCGCTGAGTGATCCGCCCACCATTTTGGATAATTTCGCCCATAGGATTGCATTGCGGAAAAGATTAGGGGATAACTGTGTTGTTTTTAAAGCTATCTTTCTGAAATTTCGTGTGCTTAGAGAGTCGTGGCTGGGGGTCATTTTGAGCCTACTCTCAGCACTCTGCGTGGTGCGGTTTGCTTGCTGTAATTTTTGGAAAAACAGGGTAAAAAAAGTGGGAGAGGTACCTTTTTGAAGTGCTGAGAGGCAGATTCAACTCCAAGCCATTATCACCTGATGAAGCATCCTCCAATCCCAAAGTTGGAGAAGGGGATAGGCAAAACGGGATACTTAGTAACTTGGGATACTGGGAAACTTCTCTATCTTAGTCTGAACGGACTTTTCCCAGTGTTTTTTAAAACCGTAGCCCCACCAAATGCACAAACACAACCTGAAATCATATACTAATCAAATAAATAACAGATAGGAAACACAGCACTGCTACCCACCCTAACCTTGGTGAACAACTGAATAGATGTGGTGCAAGGGGATGAGGTCCCCTAGGGCATGTGGACATGCCCAGTGCACTCCTTGGAGGATCATCAGAGCCCTCCAAAGAGTAACCAGTGGAGACTAATGCCTGTCATGAGTTGAAGTGACAGGTAGCTTCTTAAAGACTGGTACTTACTTAGGGCCAGTCAAAAATTGGCATATCCCCCTCCCCCTGGGCACGTCCACTTTCCTCTTACTGGTAAAAGACAGACATAGACTTTTTTTAAAAAAAAATCTTCTTGTTTATTCAGCAACACTGCTGCTTTTAATTCCACCCCTCCTTTGTTTATTTATTTATTTATTCCAATATATATATATATATATATATATATATATATATATATATACACATACACACCCCATAGCCCAAGCTCTCCTGGTTTTTCCTCTTCAGTGAAGTCAGGCAGGCTTTCATTGCTTGTTGTTGTTGTTGTTATTGCTATTAATATTAATTATTATTTATTTATTTATTTATTTATTTATTTATTTATATAGCACCATCAATGTACATGGTGCTGTACAGAGTAAAACAGTAAATAGCAAGACCCTGCCACATAGGCTTACATTCTAATAAAATCATAATAAAACAATAAGGAGGGGAAGAGAATGCACCAAACAGGCACAGGGTAGGGTAAAACTAACAGTATAAAGTCAGAGCAAAATCAAGTTTTAAAAGCTTTAGGAAAAAGAAAGGTTTTTTAGCTGAGCTTTAAAAGCTGTGATTGAACTTGTAGTTCTCAAATGTTCTGGAAGAGCATTCCAGGTGTAAGGGGCAGCGGAAGAAAATGGACAAAGCTGAGCAAGGGAAGTAGAGACCCTTGGTCAGGTGAGAAACATGGCATCAGAGGAGCGAAGAGCACGAGCAGGGGAATAGTATGAGATGAGAGAGGAAAGATAGGAAGGAGCTAGACAGTGAAAAACTTTGTAGGTCAACAGGAGAAGTTTATATTGGATTCTGAAGTGAATTGGAAGCCAATGAAGAGATTTCAGAAGTGGAGTAACATGGTCAGAGCAGCGAGCCAAGAAGATGATCTTAGTAGCAGAGTGGTGAACAGAAACCAATGGATTGATGTGAGAAGAAGGAAGGCTAGTGAGAAGAAGGTTGCAGTAGTCCAACCGAGAAATAACCAATGCATGAACAAGAGTCTTGGCAGAAGAGACTGACAAAAATGATCAAATCCTGGCAATATTATACAGTAAAAAATGACAGGATTTAGCTAATGTCTCAATATGAGGAATAAAGGAGAGCGAGGAATAAAATATAAAGCCAAGACTACGAGCTTCCTTGACTGGAGTAAGTGTAACATTATTGACAGTAAGAGAGAATGGGAGATGAGGAGAAGGTTTAGGAGGAAAAACAAGCAATTCAGTCTTTGCCATATTAAGTTTCAAACGACGATGAAGCAACCAAGCTGAGATATCTGAAAGACATGCCAAGATACGATCGTGAACATCAGGAGAAATTGTTGTTTTTGTTGTTGTTGTTTAATAATGGCTGTGATCATAGTGCAGTCAATCAACTCTGAAGCAAGGATCACAAAGCTTTACTCTTATCCTCTTAGCCTCCTAGTTATGGGATACAAAAGAAAAGGCATCTCTCTGTGCTGCTCCCGCCTCACAGGGATGGTTTGCATTACTGGCTTTGAAACAATCCTTGGCTCACTTCCTTGTGCCCCCAGAAATGTCTGCTGCCTGCCTGCCTGCCTTCCCCCTGGGGTGCTGCTGTGGTGGGGCATCTGCCAGGACTGACTCCCCCATAGATCTATGGCATATTTCTGCCTGCCTCTCTGCCCGCCTGGTGCCTGGGAGGTGGGCTTTGTGGTTTGTGCCCAGCAGCCTCCGGCATGCTTGCTCCCAGTCGTCCTCCTCTGTGCCCGCCTCAATGCGTTACTGCTGGCTTAGAAAGAAACAAGCCATCCTTGCCACACTTCCTTGTGCCCCCAGAAATGTCTGCTGCCAGCCTGCCTGCCTTCCCTCCCTCCTCCCCTGCCCGCCTCGCAGGGATGGTTTGTGTGTGTCTTCATAGAATCATAGAATAGCAGAGTTGGAAGGGGCCTACAAGGCCATTGAGTCCAACCCCCTGCTCAATGCAGGAATCCACCCTAAAGCATCCCTGACAGATGGTTGTCCAGCTGCCTCTTGAAGGCCTCTAGTGTGGGAGAGCCCACAACCTCCCTAGGTAGCTGATTCCATTGTCGCACTGCTCTAACAGTCAGGAAGTTTTTCCTGATGTCCAGCCGGAATCTGGCTTCCTTTAACTTGAACCCGTTATTCCGTGTCCTGCACTCTGGGAGGATCGAGAAGAGATCCTGGCCCTCCTCTGTGTGACAACCTTTTAAGTTGTCTTGCTTTGACTCAGGGGAGAAGTCCTTCCTGCGCTCACTTAGACTTTTTGAAGTTCCAAATCAATTTTTCAAGTGTGGAAGAAGATTCATATTTAGGGTTATCTACTCCCCAATTCATGGCATGTTGTGATTTCCTTTGAAATGGCCCCATTGAGCTGTCTGCAGCTTTAAATCCCTGAGATACTGGGTTGTCCGATTTTCAAAAATTCCCCAAAAATCAGGGGAGGCTTAGATTGGCTTGAGTCCTGGCATGCATGTGTATATGTGCATGAGGTGTCATGGTGCCTAACTTGAGGTTTCTAACGTGAAAATTGACAGAGCTATTGAAAGGGGTGTGAATTGGGGTTAGGGGTGCTGTGTTAGAGGTTAAAGCCCCCCCAAAAAAATCAGGGGATGATGGAATTTGCTTGAAACTTGCCATGAATGTGGATGTGCCTGCTTCCAAGTTTTTATCTGTCAAAATGTCGGAGAAAAGCCCATGTCTGAAAATGGAGTGTCCGATTTTCAAAAATTCCCCAAAAATCAGGGGAGGCTTGGATTGGCTTGAGTCTTGGCACGCATGTGTATTCGTGCATGAGGTGTCATGGTGCCAAATTTGAGGTTTCTAACATTAACAGAAAAAAAGTTGTAGGCTTTTTTGGATTTTAATGCAAGCCTTGGGAGGGGGAAGCGGAGCTCCGATCCGGATCCGGAGATTCGCAGCGAACTGGAGCGGACTATAGGCGGAGTGGAGTGGACCCAATCCAGAAGTTGCGGATCTGGAAGAGAAGCGGATCGGGGGGTCTGTGCACACCCCTAGTAGTTATGCTATCTCCGTCCAGATAAGGGCCCAGTTGGTATATCAGCCTAAGCTGATAAAAGGTGCTCTTTGCTACTGAGTTCACCTGTTCCTCAAGTGACAGTTCTGGATCCAAGAGTACCCCCAAACTATGGACCCGATCCTTTAGGGAGAGTGCAACCCCATCCAGGACAGGGCAAACATCACCTCACTGAACAGATAAACCACCCGCTAACATTACCTCCATCTTGTCTGGATTGAGTCTCAGTTTGTTAGCGCTAATCCAGTCCAGGAGAGACATCTAGGGCAGAATCCTATGCATGGTTCAACACAGAGAAAAAAGTCCTACAACTCCTAACATTTCTCAGCCAGAATGGCTATCTAGGGAATGCTGGGAGTTATAGAACTTTTTTCCTGTCTGAATATGTATAGGATTGCACTCCTAGTGTAGAAAATGTTGTTGCTGTTGTTCTGTTTTGTTTTGCTTTGCTTTGTTGAATAGATATAGAGCTCCATCAGACAGCGGTGTGGTGGGGAAATCACACTTCCTTACGAATGCTTCTCCGCCCTCATTTTTTTGCTCAATACTTCCTCTTTCTCAGAGAGAGGAAAGAGGAGTAAACAACATGCACGTGTCCCATTCAGGGGGCCATTTTCACTGCGCCACTTCTCATGCACACAGCAGGAGATAGCTGCAAGTTCCTTCTCTACAAATAATTCAGACTTACTGGGGTCTTCTAGAAGGGGCAAGAGATGCACAGGAGGTGAACAATGTCATGAATAGGACCCATGAAAATCCATGAGTACCCAGTAATGGGCATGCGATAAAACACATGTGGGGGGGAACCATGTTTCCTTACCGTTGCTTCTCCACCCTTGCTTTTGTCCTTCATTACTTCCTCTTTCTTCCTGGAGAGGAAAGAGGAAGTAAACAAAGACCACGTGGCCCATTCAGGGGCCATTTTGATCATTCCGCTTTTCCTGCACACAGCAAGGAGACTGCGGCACATTTCATTAAAAAAAAAAAGTCAGTTTAAAAGGGGTCTATTTTGCAACGGGAAAATGAATGGAAGGTGCGGGAGGCATGTGTCGTTGTCTAAAGGACGTGCGAACATCCATAAGTGGGCAGTAGCAAGTGTGCGATAAAACACTTGTCTGATGACACTTGCGGCACAACTATGCACCAATACGTGTATATAAACTGGGAGCTTTATTTTAGGAACCAATGTGGGACGGAGAAGAGGAGTTTTGATAAGTGCGCTACATGCAAGTAGTACATGAATAGCATTGAAGAGTGCAACTGAACCATCTCTCAGGGATGCTTTAGGGTGGATTCCTGCACTGAGCAGGGGGTTGGACTCGATGGCCTTTTAGGCCCCTTCCAACTCTACTATTCTATGATTCTGTGGGCTACAATAGGATAGCTATAGACAAACTCTGAATGTATGTCCTCCAGTACTTTAAATGTATCCTAGATCTATTTAAGATGAAATTGCTGTTAATAAATATAATTTCCTTACACCAGAACACTAATAATGGTCAAATCATAGTGCCCTCAATGTTTTTATTAATTAACTTTACTCTAAATATTTACAACTCATTAATGAGATATTTAGGAAACTAGTCATCAACATTTAATGTCAAAATGCTTACCACCTAGCAAAGAAAATGAAAATGTTCCCTTATCATTTGAGATTAATTTGTCTATATAAAAATAAAACATTTATTATTTAGATTGTTTCCCCCCCCTCCCCCAATAAACCGGGAAAGGCATTAAGAAAGCAGAATGGTTAAGACTGTTGATTGCTTCACTGTATTAAAACTAGCTTGTTGGCGTTAATCAGAAAGCACTATATGATCCATTAGCTGTGAAAGGCTTTAAATATTTGATTTGCAGCATGGGGGATTAACACAGAATCTCATTAACTAGGAAAGTTTGCTATAGTTTTCATTTAAGTAGAATTTAAGCTTTGGAAACTGCTTGATAGGGGGAAATCCTCATGTTGTCTCTACAGCAAGTCATTACTGGTGGTATTACAGAACTGTCATCGTATTATAAATACATCAGTTTTCTTTAATTAGACCCAAATTTGAGAGTGGCTTCAGATGTTACAGCTCCCCTGCCCCAACTGGAAATTGAAGGCACTTCTGTTTGTTGGGCCAATGCTATAATGTACAAAGATAACTTGCACAGGAAAGTTTCACAAGCTGGATACCCGACCAACTTTTGCAAATCTGACTCTGCACAAGCTTCTTTTCAGGCATTATGGAAATGTAAGATGGAAACATAATTTAGTAGCTTTTGAAATGTATCACTAAGAATCTTGGGGTTCCTCAATAGCTTATCCAGTGTTTCTCAGTATGAAGATAGGAAAATAAGATGGTTGCCCATCATGACTACTGATCTTCTGCAATACTTGGGGCATGTCTGCACAACTCATTATCCTGGGTATAACCCCAGGATCATCCCTGTACATCCACATGACGCACAGGGGATCCCAGGAAGAGGGAGGGATGACCCTTCCCTTTCCCCGGGATATGGCCCTACACTTCTATCCCAGTTTTTCCCATGGTCTTGGGATGATCCCGAGACCACAAGTGATATGGGCTGCCATCCCGGTTTGTCCCGGCTCCTCGTGAGTAAATGTGAGGAACCGGTTAATGGGCACGGGGCTCAGAGCCCTTCAGGAGCTCTGTGCCCATCAGGGGTAGGGTGGGGGGAGCAGGATCATTTTTCATTTTAAAAAACCCCAACACAAATTACTTTGCCATTCAAGCTCTCATGCGCTCCTTTTCAGTAGAAAAAAATTAAAAACAAAATGGTGGCCACAACGTCCTCTATCATCCCGAGATACCACACACCATTTGTGGACTGACAGGGAGGATCTTGCAATCATAAAATCGTGAGATCCTTCCCCCCTCCATCCTGGAATGCTGGGAGGTCTAACCATGGCCTTAGCCATTGAGGGATGCAAATAAAAATAAACACCATAAAAAGTTAATCTAAAACCCACACAATACAGCAAGTGTTCATCTGCAAAGTACGAAACTCCACTCCTTCTCCCTCACAGCCTAGACTGAATACCACAAGAGCAGCCCACAACAAACAAATGTTTGTGTGAATTCTCCATGTAAACAACCAAAATGAGGCAGAGCTGGAAGGGGCCTGGTAGTGATGTTTAGAAAAATTACAGCGCAAGCGTGTACATGTCTGCTTTGGTGTAAATCCCACTGAGTTCAATTGGATTTTCTCCCAGGTAAACATATATAGGATTAAAGTTTGAGTAACAAAGAATATTTGGTTATTGTTTTTTGGTTTTGTAATGTTCCACTTAAAAAACTATTTTTTAAATCTCAAATTCTCTCTCTCTCTCTCTCTCTCTCTCATATAATTCTTTCTACCAGAGTAGAAATAATGTCCTTTTTAAACCAGCAGCATTTTCACTTCTGTTATGGACATAATGATAGTTAATCAGGATAATGGAAGTTGCAGATGTAAGAGCTCTTGATTAGTACAGCTTTACTTCTGTATGTGTGTTTAAAGAATAAGATGTATTTTCTTTCTGCGGTTGACTTTTACCCAGTAAACATGCTTTTAAGTTTAATGAACAAATGGGGTTATTTGAAAATGACTGCTAAATGCCAAGCAGAATTTTAGTTAGAAAAATAAATGTTGAACTCTGTTCTGGGTTTCCTAAACAGAGACATGCAAGGTTCTTATGAACCACAGTACTCCATACATGGCAAACTGTTTGAGAGTTCACTAACAAAATACATCTGAGGATGCAGAGAAAAGAAATATTGCTATTTTAGCCAGATCTATACCAAGTAGGATATAGCACTATGGAAGTGGTATAACAGTGGTATATGGAGGCAACATCTACACTACTGCTTTATAGCAGTATTGATATGCACTGGGGCCCATGGCACATTCCATATACTGTACCACTTTCATACTGCTTTCATAGTGTTATATCCTGCTTGGTGTAGATGTGTCATGGGCCCCAACAGTTGTCAGTGCACTTCAATACTGCCATAGATTCTGCCACTGTTTCCTACATGATCAGCAAACTATGACAACATAAAGGTGGGAATGTGCAAAATGTTTCCTTTTATTTCTACCTTACTGGACTTGGATACCCATGGACAGTCATGTCCATTGTACATGTGTAGTTTGGGACATATCAGTGACAGTGACTTGCTGAATGAATGAATACTTGTACAGATAAACAAAGCTTAGGGCTCATCTACATTAAGCAGATATTCCGCTATGAAAGTGGTATGAAAGCTGTATATAAAAGGCAGGAGCCACACTACTGCTTTATAGTGGTATTGAAGTGCACTGACAACTGTTGGGGCCCATTGACACATACCATATACTGCTTTCATACTACTTTCAAAGTGTTATATCCTGCTTGGTGCAGATGTGTCATGGGCCCTAACATTTCTCAGTGCACTTCAGTAGCACTATAAGGCAGTAGTATAGATCCTGTAGTGCACTTCAATATCACTATGAAGCAGTAGTGTGGCTCCTGCCATTTATATACCACATTCATACAGCTTTTATAGTGGAATATCCTGCTTGGTGTAGCTGCGCCCTTAGGCTACAGCTAGACCTAAGGTTTATCCTGGGATCATCCAGGGTTCACCCCTGCCTGAGCACTGGATCCCCTGTGTGTCACCTAGATGAACAGGTTTGACCCCTGGATGATCCAGGGATAAACCTTAGGTCTAGCTATGGCCCCAGTCTCATCAATGAAGCACCACTGTAAGCAGTATAAACTTCCATAATGGGACATGGATACTAGGGGTGTGCACGGACCCCCCGATCCTCTTCATGGCTGATCTACAAATTGCGGATCAGGCCCGCTCCGCCCCGCCTCGATCCGCCTGGGGGCCACTCCGCTCCACTGTGGTACTGCGGCTCCAAATCGGAGCTCCGCAGTGGCGGGGAGTGGCATCAGGTAAGGCCCCCCTCCCTTCTCCCGCTTACCTGTGTCTGTCGTGGCCCATCCCAGCTTCACTTGAGCCGGCGGCTCTACCAGGAACTGGCCTACAGTTCCTGGTTGAGCCGTGGGCTCTAGTGAAGCTGGGATGGGCCACGACGGACTCAGGTAAGACCCCCCTCCCCCTTGGTCCCTTACCTGGCTCTGCCGTCGTCGCTGCATGGGCGGCGGCGGCAGCAGGGCAAGGTAAACCCCCTCCCTCCTCTCCCTTACCTGTGTCCGTCCGCGGTCCCACAGCTGCTTCAACTGAGCCCGAGGCCTCAACCAGGAAGACTAGGCCTAGTCTTCCTGGTTGAGTCCTCGGGCTCAATTGAAGCAGCCACAGGACCGCGGACAGACTCAGGTGAGACCCCCTTCTCCCTTGGTCCCTTACCTGGCTCTGCTGCCATCACCGCACGGGCGGCGGTGGCAGGGCCAGGAAAACCCCCCTCCCTCCTCTCCCTTACCTGCATCCGTCTGTGGTCCCGCGGCTGCTTCAACTGAGCCCGAGGCCTCAACCAGGAAGACTAGGCCGCAACTTACCAAAAAGGTAAGTAAACCCCACTTACCCTTTTGGCGGAGCTCCGGATCAAGGCGAAGGATCCGCCTTCACCTCGATCCACTCCACAACGCTCCACGGGTCCCCCAATCCTCTTCGCCTCCGCCTTAAGGGTAGGCAAAGCCCCCCGCTCCGCTCCTGCTTCTCCGGTTCGAGAAGCGGAGCACATCCCTAATGGATACATTATTATCTGAAACTGACTTAAAGCCACATCCTGTTCCCCACTGGAAAATGTATCAGAATATAAAATATGGCGTCATGATGCCTCAGGAGGGAAGTCTTTTCTTACTGAAGTCTTTCAGTAAGTTTTTCTTACTGATATACTGATATATATGAACCTGAACCATGCACAAGACACTTTTCCATAAAAATTGATATGTGCGGGCATGGGAGACTGACTTAGATGAGTCTTTGGAAGAAGATGATCAGCAGAGTATTTGTTCTTTTGGTTCTTTATCAATCAACACTAACATAAAGCAAGCACAAAATAAAGTTCTGAGTAGGTGGTACTTTACTCCTGTGAGGCTTCACCTATTACATCCAAATTACAGTCAATATTGTTGGAGGGGCTGTGGTCACATTGGCTGATACTTTCATCTTTGGTGGGAATTTTCTACAGTGCAGGGTTTTTTGGAACATGGGGCTCATCTACACCAAGCAGGCTATTCCACTATGAAAGCAGTATGAAAGAGGTATATAAAAGGCAGGAGCCACATGACTGCTTTATAGCGGTATTGAAGTGCACTGACAACTGTTGGGGCTCATGACACATAACATATACCACTTTAATACTGTTTTCATTGTGTTATTTCCTGCTTGGTGTAGATGTGTCATGGGCCCCAACAGTTGTCAGTGCATTCCAGTACCACTATAAAGCAGTAGTGTAGATCCTATAGTGCACTTCAATGCCGCTATAAAGCAGTAGTGTGGCTCCTGCCTTTTATATACTGCTTTCATAGTGGAACATCCTGCTTGGTGTAGATTACTGATTACTGTCAGGAATTTCTTCACATTACACCACTGATAGCTCCTAAAGCAATGCTGCTCCATATTTTTAAGCCTAGTGATCCTTGATTCTTCATAAAGACCTTCTTAAGGAATGGTATACAGCTGCAACGTCATGTATAGCTTGTAACTAGAGGTCTCCAAAGCAACCAACTAAAGAGCAGAGGATTAATAAAATGTGGGAGGCTATGAGTATGTATAAACTTACACAGCAAGTGCAGTGAAGAATGATATGACACCATAATTTCCATTCATTTCCTATGCTGAGGCACTTCAAACTTTTGATAAAGTTCCAACAAAGCAGTTGCCTATATTTTTTCGGACATATGTCTCAGCAGAAACTTGTGTGTTTTCCATAAATTTTGGGAAAGTAAAATAAAAATCCAAAATATTGAGTCCACAGAGTCCACAGGTTGGATTCTTAAAAATCCGAACACATTTTCGTTCAATTTCTCTGGCATCCCAAGCTAACGGTTCTTAAAGCAACTGGAAATGGCTTATTCCAGCAAGTCAGTGGATCTCACAGAAGGGAACTTTGCTGATGTGTCCCATTTAACTGTGCATATTTATTGTTTTATTCTGTATGCTTTTATCTGTATGCCGCCCTGAGATCTTAATGATATAGGGTGGGATACAAATGTTTTAAATAAATAATAAATTCTGGAAAAGTGTTTTTCATCTCATTTCTGGGGTTGTTTTAGGAAGTGCTAGTCCCCTGTAGAACTGATGGTTGGTTCTATGGGAGCACAGAATTCACAGAGGTGCAACAGCAATATTGCATTATTGCCTGAGGTCTGGGGAAAGCAACACTAGTGATTGCTCCAGGCTCCAAACTCTAAGTTACATCTTGTCCAGCAGAATCTAGATATCCACACTAGGATTTGGAATTAAATCTAAATTAAGTTTAAGTTTCAATTCATTGCAAATTTTAAATTAATATGAATGAACTTGTAGCCCTGATTTAACCTGGGAGCTTGAGTTTCAGCTCTTCATTCTAGGAGGAGGGCTTTCTCTGCTGTGGCACCCCGGTTGTGGAATGAGCTCCCCAGAGTGGTCCACCTGGCACCTACACTGTACTCCTTTCATGGCCAGCTGAAGACCTTTTTATTCTCTCAGTATTTTAACACTTAATTTTAACTTAAATTTAAATTTCACTGTTCTAACTCTGTATTTTAATCTTATATCAATTTTGCTGCATGGTTTTATCCTGGTTGTGCTTTTTATACTGTATTTTGTATTTGTGCTTTTAACCTGTTGGTTGTTTTATTATGGTTTTAATTTTTGTGAACCGCCCAGAGAGCTTCGGCTATTGGGCAGTATAAAAATGCAATAAATAAATAAATAAATAAATTCTTCTACTGTGTATAATTAACTTTCAGATAAGGCTGCAACCTGAAGCACAGATACTAAAGAATAAATCCTAGAACTCAGTAGGCCTGAGTAACTATCCTTAGGACAATGTTGCGTGGATGCTTAGAGCCAGTATCTTCAAATTTTGTATTTAGAGTAGCAAAATGTCTTTCCTCTTTATTCAGTTTGATAGGAAAGAAATTGCTTTTGAAAAAAAAAATATAGATGAAGAACAATTCAGATAAATTCTCCTCCGCTAGGTTCAGGGGTTTTGTGCTCACCTTACTCATCAAGTGGCCAAGGAGTTCGTGTGAGTGTGCTCTCTTTCATGGTACAATAATCTCTTCAGCAGCCTGTAGTCTCCTTGGCTTCAATTAAAATCCAGGGAATGACATCTGGAAGTGATTTCTTCCATAGGACTCTTTTCAGAACAGAGAGAGAAAGAGGAAAAAAACTTTCAGGAAATTAGAGGACATCTTTTGGCACAGAACCAGGTCCACAACTACTGCCCCCTCACACTTGCTACAGGGATTTCAGGGAAGAAGCAATATTACAAGCCTCTGCATTAGATACAAAATGTATTCACAATCACCTTGCAGAATGCTAAGTTTGGGAATCCCCTGGGGAAAGTGCTGAACTCCAAAGAATAACTACAGCTAAGCCAAAATTCCCAGAAGACTTCTTTTTTTTTAGAAACGTTGTGAGATTTTTCTTTTCTTACCCTCCTAGAAATAAAATGCCACTTTGCAGAATGTTCTTCACAGTGTTGGTTATCTATCTCCCCTCCACACAATCACCCAGAATAGTACTAGATATGGGGCATTGTGGAGGGTGAGAGCCAGGCTGCTGACATGGTTGATGCTGTTACCGCTTGCCTTGGCAGTGCAAAAACAAAACAAAACCTTAAGAAAAAGGAAGATGCTATGTCCATGGTGAGCCCAACCTGTGGGAAACTGTTAGAGAAATTCTCATGCCCCTGGGAAAATTCGGTGAAATTCCTCCCCCTCCCCCTAATTTCTCTGCCCACAAATAGAGTGGGAAATTTTGAGAGGCCATTCATGCACAGCTCTAATTTAGATACATATGGCAGAAGTCTCAACATAAAGATTTATTGCCTTTGCACAACCTTTGGGTAAAATGAGACTCCTGTGTGACACATTCTCATTATATAACCAATCAATAATGTACACATTACTTGGCTTTGAAGATGGTATTTTAATTAGCCCAAAGTGCTATTTTCTTATATGTTAGTAATATTAATCTCTTGCCGAAGTGCAGCGGATCGTGAAATGGGTTTACTGAGAGTCTGCTTTTCCCTTTAATCTTTGATTACCATTAGACTTTCTGGTGGATCCTTAATCATTTGCACTGAATAAATATAATCTCACTTGGGATGTACAACTCACTCTGATGAAAAGTTACCAGACTTACACAAATTCCACTTGAGGAAGGGCGGCCCAAAGCTGAATTTGGATTTAGGTGAGGTTTTGGTGGCAACTCTATTAATGGAACAACTGACAGGCCATTTGACACATTCACATCCCCCACCCACCCCAAGAAACATACCGCATTGTAAAAGGGTCAACAACTGTCAATGATGAATGAGCTTGAAAGCAGAAATTGGAATGTGGAGTGTCCTCATATTCTATGTCATAAAAAATTCTGTCCTATGAAAATAAGACTTAGAAATACTGAACTCCAAGCAGTTAACCAATAGCAGACTACAGAAGTTTCAGAGAGAGCTTGATGGTTGTTGCCTTTATCATTCAAGCTTTATTTCCTGGCTTTTAAGAATCTAGTCAATTTTCCAGACTTCTCCTATAACTAAAATTATTTTAATTGAATCAGGAGAGTAATAATGAAACAAAATCGAGTTAGCAGTGTCCTTGTTAAATGCTGTAACCAGTGCACTTCCTTCTAATTGCTTCCTCCTTGGCTACGAGGCAAAATGGAAATGGGCAAGGCCTAATGATTTTCAAATGCAAACGGAAATCACTGAGTAATTAGCAGTTTTCTATGCTGAAACTAAGGAAAATTGTGACATCTCATAAATTCATATTTGATGGTGAGCAAGAAGCCAGGTGGGAGAACAACCCAACCCTGAAGGTAAGGCCATCCTATACAAAGCCATGAAATCAGAAATAAGGTCAGTAGCATTCTGATCATAGTCATGTATTTTCGAAGTATTTTTATTTTATTTTATTTTATTGCATTTATACTCAGTGTTTTTTTCCTCCAAGGAACCCAAGGCAGCGTACATCCTCCTCCTCATCTCCATTTTATCCTCACAACAACAACCCTGTGAGGTAGGCTGGGTTGATAGTCTGTGACTGGCCCAAAGTCACCCAGTGGGTTTCCATGGCTGAGTGGGGACTAGAACCGAGATCTGCCGATTCCCAGTCCAACACTTTAGTCACTATACCACACTGGCTGGTGAGTTCATTGGGATTTATTACTAGATAATTGTAGCTCAGAATTCTCCAGAAACATGTTTTAATGCAAATGCAATGAATGTTGGCTAGAACAGAAAACAGACAAATGCTTGTGACAGCCTGTCCTGAATTCCTCCTCTGTACACAGTTCTGACTCCAAGTTTTTGAGGGCACTTCGATAGGACACTCTCAATAGTCCCCCTCCCTTGGTCTTCTGACAATCTCTTGTTACCAGATGCTACTTCTCCTCTTCCTCTTCATAGCTACCACTTGCTTGCTTGACTGGCAGAGGGGCAGTGAGCAAGTAGGCAGTGCCATCTACTGCTCCTCACTCTCACCATCACCATTATCTGGGCCCGAGTGAGAGGCAAATGATCAAGCAGGTTGCAATGGGGAAGAAGAGGCGCACATGGTCAGTAGCTCCCTACTGAAGTGTGGGCAATCAGCAGGTGCTCAACCATGCCTACCCTTGATGCCAGACCAGCTTTACATGTCCATACATTCTTTCTGTCTTTTAACGCAATATCCTATGAAACAATTGCTAGGGAAGACCATTATTAAATAGGGAAATATTCATTAGTAAAAGCGGCACAGCAGTGCCCCTTCAGTTAAGCTCTCTCTCTCTCTCTCTCTCTCTCTCTCTCTCTCTCTCTCTCTCTCTCACACACACACACACACACACACACACACACACACAGAGAGAGAGAGTTCTACCATTGTAAGCCTCAAAATTCTACTGCTTATGAAAAGTGATACCTATTGAACCAATAACTTTAAATTTTGCAACCATGATCTAACTCATTAAGCGGCACCCCTTCAGTCAAGGTCTCTCTCTCTCTCTCTCTCTCTCTCTCTCACACACACACACACACACAGTTCCACCATTGTAAGCCTCAAAATTCTACTGCTTATAAAAAATGACACCTGTAGAACCGATAACTTTCAATTTTGCATCCATGATCTAACTCATTAAGTCTAATTTATGCAAAATCTTAAACCTGTCTTATACAAATTGCCATAGGCACAGCAAGTTAACAAGTGCAGAAGATTGACGCATTTGTACTTTTTTACTCCAAGTCGCCACTCAGCATAACATGTATTTATTTCTATTTTTGGTGAACACTATTCTTGGGTGTTATTCTGACTTGAGATGTGCCTTTCATTGGTTTGGTGAAATTCTGAGCAAGGGTTCAAATGTTATTACATTTTTCCCCCTGCCCCATGAAAGCTTATGGCAGCAACTGTTGTAAAGCTATGCCAGGTAAGCTCAGGCCACAGCTAGACCTAAGGTTTATCCTGGGATCATCCAGGGTTCACCCCTGCCTGAGCACTGGATCCCCTGTGTGTCACCTAGATGAACAGGTTTGACCCCTGGATGATCCAGGGATAAACCTTAGGTCTAGCTATGGCCTCAGTTTCACTCTGAAGCTAGAATGCTGCCAGTATTCCCATGTTTTATTTATTTATTTATTTATTTATTTATTACACTTATATACCTCTCCCATAGCCAGGGCTCTCTGGGCGGTTTACAGAAATTCTAAAATTAAGATAAAAACGAGTATACAAAATTTAAAATTCTAAAACACAGAACATACACACATAAAGCATTAAAAATGTTTTAAAAACTAAACATGTGGGTGATTAAGATGTGCCGCCATATGCCTGGGCAGAGAGGAAAGACTTAACCTGGCGACGGAAAGATAGCAGCGTTGGCGCCAGGCAAGCCTCGTCAGGGGGATCATTCCAAAGTCTGGGGGACACCACCGAAAAGGCCCTGTCCCTCGTTGCCACACTCCGAGCCTCTCTCGGAGTAGGCACCCGGAGGAGGACTTTACATGTTGAACGTAGTGACCGGGTATATAAACGTCGGGAGAGGCGTTCCGTCAGGTATTGTGGTCCCAAGCCATGTTTTCAGAGAGATTCAATTTTTGCACAATAAATCTACTGTATTCCATGTGATACGCCAATACCTTTAGTTATGGAATGTGACCTCACAAGGCTACACACTACTACACAGATCATGATTTTAGCACAGGATGTGTGTGTAGGGGCACTTTAACCCTTTGCCCCCTCCATGCACCCACACTTTTCCTTGGCCCAAATCCATAAACCACTAGACCTGTATTGCCTCATGAAGCTTTTTACACCTTACTATATTGCTAATGGAATTCTCCTTTGAGTTGAAGCATCCCTGCTTGTCAGCAAGCATCACAGGACATATTAGTTAAAACATCAGCCTTAGCTTCTAATTTCCTGGGTTTGTGAAGCTTGAGCCACCTTAAATCTGGTCTGAAACTGGAATATATAATTGTGGGAATAAGAAAATTGTTCAAACTAGGAAGTGGGGCGGGGAGGGGTACTAATCAGCAGAATTGATGCACAAGCTCTTTACAGATGTTCATCCATGCAGAAGTTAACATGTGAAGGTGGGTCAGGATTGCACCTTCTGATCCACCTCAACATGTCCTTCTGAACTTGTGGATACTGTTTTATACTGTTTTAATATTTGTTGATGGATTTAAATTTTGTATACTTTTTTTAAAAAAAATGTTCACTGTTTTTAACTTTTGTAAACTGCCCAGAGATCTTTGGCTATGGGGTGGTATATAAATTTAATAAATAAATAAATAAAAAATAAATTGTGAACAGAATCTAGGCCCTACATAGCTAAATACTCTTACACTTAATTCACACGTTTGGGTGAATACTTAGATATTTCTGCTCCAGCCCTCCACACATCCATTTTTATGAGAATTAACCAATGAACAAGGGTAGTAAGATCAAATCATGAGAACAAGAGTTTAACTCAACATAGGGATGTGTTAAATATCTTTAGCCTGTGAAATGGATAGCACTGTCTACTTAGGGAGAGGGGAATGACCCAGAAGTGCATCAGATTTAAGAATATTATCAATATTTTTGGTAAAAAGATGACAAAAACTGTGATTGGCCCTTGTATAATAGAGGGATTTTTTTGGGGTGGTGGTGGCTTAAGCTGAGATCTTTTCTAGCCCTAACTGGATTTTAAAGCACACACACATACAAGGAACGCCTCCTCCCATATGTACCTGCCCGGACCTTAAGATCATCTACAGGGGCCCTTCTCCGTGAGCCCCTGCTAAAGGAAGTGAGGCAGGTGGCTACTAGGAGGAAGGCTTTCTCCGCTGTGGCACCCCAGTTTTGGAACAAGCTCCCCGGAGAGGTCCGCCTGGCACCTACACTGTCGCCAGCTGAAGACCTTTTTATTCTCTCAGTATTTTAACACTTAATTTTAACTTAAATTTAAATTGTACTGTTCTAACTCTGTATTTTAATCTTACATCATTTTTGCTGCATGGTTTTATCCTGGTTGTGCTTTTTATACTGTATTTTCTATTTGTGCTTTTAACCTGTTGGTTGTTTTATTATGGTTTTAATTTTTGTGAACCACCCAGAGAGCTTTGGCTATTGGGTGGTATAAAAATGTAATAAATAAATTAAAATAAATAAATAAAAACCAGATTTTAAATTATTTTGTTATTATTATTTTAATGTAACCAACAAGTGATAAGTCCCCTAACAATTGATGTCTAAGCAAATGTTATATAAAATTAATTAATACAATTTTAGGGGGGAAATGATACAAAGAAGGAAAGAAAAGAAGAAGAAAATAAAGAAAGGACAAATGAATAATAATTAAATAAACCAATAAACTAATTAATAAGTGTGTTGTGTGATCTTCATTTGTTGTTATAATATCCAAATGTTCAAAGCTGAAGCGGGCATATATTGTTGTAGGTCCAGTTGTGAGGTATGTTGAATAAATCTCCACCATATAGCATAAAAGGATAGTGCTTCTGTTTTTCCTTGGATTAGAAGTAAGTCATGAGTTATTTTTTCTGATATTGTCACTGACCATATATTTCGGTACCATGCCGATAAGTTCAAATTGTCCAGTTTTTCCCCACTGCTGTGCAATTGTCTGGCGAGCGGCAGTTAATAAAAATAATAATAAATCTTTACATTTCAAACTTACATTAGATCCTTTGTATACTGACAATAAAAATAATTCTGGATCATATATAATCCTTTATCTAGTAATAACCATCAATTCTTTACGCACTAACACCCAAAATCCCTGTATGTGTGGATAAGTCCACCATAAATGAAAATACAGAGATCAGCTCTGGGACATTCTGTTTGCAAAGCTTCTGTTCTACTACCATTGACCAACTGCTGATTTCTAGACCCTTCCCAAAAATAAAATTGTAACTACATGAGAAATTCTCATAACTTCTGATTGCAGGTCCCTTTGAACATTTCTCCTGGGAGCTGCAGTGGAACCTGGCTCCTGGAGTCACCACTCTTTTGAAGGTTCAGGCTCCTGCTCATCACTTGGCACGGTGGAGGATGAAATTTGTAAACACAACATGAAGTCCAGTCCTATGACTGCAAGAACCACAAGATTCAAGGGTACTTACTTTCAAGTCAGTGCTAGGGCAGCAGCCCAAACCAGTACTGGTCTTTGCAAGCTCCATTTCCAGGGCATTTAGCTCCCTGAAGCAAAGGACAAGATGGAGACCCTCATTCCATGTTCAGAAGCTGATTAGACTGGCAGTTGAATCTTAGTTTGACCCAGCATCCTCCTGAGGAAGCATATTTGGTTAGGGATGACAGGACAGGCCATGTGCCCCCTATAGCTCTGTCCACCAAAACCTTGCTGCCAGTCTCTGAAACAGCTGCCTTACTCTGCTTGGGGAACCCTCCAAGTGTACAATAGCATTCTCTAATATAGAGGATGAATGAATGAACCACCCCCTGCTCATGTTGATCAGTAAATGCACCCTAGAGCTGGCCAGGGGACAGGAGGTGAACCTCTTTCAGCCCAAGGTAGGAATATCAGAGGAATCCTTTTCAGGGATGGAACTCAATGAGTTTTCACCAACTTGAGCCCCAGGCACCAGTTTGCAGACCTCTGAGCTGGCTTGAATCCGTGCATGCCAGGTTGAATAAGCTCGTGGTTTCCTACCCTTTTGGGGGGTGCTGGTGCAAATTTGTGCAAATCTGCTTTTGCACAAATTCCCAGGTGGGAACTGTGAGCTTATCTCTCTCTCTCTCTCTATATATATAGTTACATTTCTCCAGCTCCTCCCACTCTCTCACAGCCAATCCAAGCACTCCCCCTGCACCATCCAATCCGCACTGAGGCATTCAACTCCCCCTTACGAACCTAACCTGTGACTAGAAATTGGAAATACATGAGGCCTACTTACTTAGGGTGACCATATGAAAAGGAGGACAGGGCTCCTGTATCTTTAATAGTTGCGTAGAAAAGGAAATTTCAGCAGATGTCATTTGTATATGGAGAACCTGGTGAAATTCTCTCTTCATCACCACAGTTTTAGCTGCAGGAGCTATACTAGAGTGAGCAGATTTAAAAGAGGGCAGGGCACCTGCAGCTTTAACTGAGGTCATGAAGAGGAAATTTCCCCAGATTCCACATATATACAAAGGACACCTGCTGAAATTCCCTTTTCAATACAACTGTTAAAGATACAGGAGCCCTGTCCTCCTTTTCATATGGTCACCCTAACTTACTTCCTGGAGCTTTAGGCATAATATAAACCATTATCTTTGCATATATTTACTTTTTAATGGATATTAAGGCAGCTGAACATCACAGGAACATTTACAGAAATTGCGACTTGTGCAAATTTATGGCTGCAAATAGGGCAATTTGAATTTGCACAAAAATCCAGGCGTAACTAGTCGTTTTTGCAATTTTGTGCAAATGACGTCATTTAAGGCTGTGAATTTGCACAATTCATGATTTTCATAAATTTTCCCACCTGCAAATTTGAGCAAAATTGCAGCTTGTAGATAAAAAAGGGGGGTCACGAGCATTCACCACACAGCTTGCCCTATGTGCCCGCCATAGTCAGGCAACCAGCAAGAGTCTGGTGAGCAGAGCATGGGGGAGTTCACCCATCCCTAGTCCAAGGGCTGAATTCCATTTTGGAGATGCTCTCAGAGGCGGTATTCTAATGATTGGGACAAAGTGGTTGGGCCAACCGCCCCCCCCCCCCCCGCCCCCAACACACACACACAAATACTAGCATTTTTTTATCTCTTACTGCCAGTAACTAAGCCTTAAGACAAGTATTTCAAACCACAAAATGACCAGTGGTTAAGAGAAAGGGGTAGTGCCAGGGGAATGTGGCATGGCCATTAGGAGGACCCCTGAGGGTTCCGCACCTCTGCTCTAGAGGTTATGGAGCTCTGGATCTTGTCCCCTTGATTGTAACATGGCTACTTATCCTTCTGCTTACACCAGCAGATGGAGGTATCATATCAAGTTTTTGTCCATTTGGGTATGGTTGGCTAATATGGATATAATTAAATCTGCCCCCCCCCTCTCTCTCTCTCCCTCTCTCTTTTGCAGTGATGTTAGCACACAGGTAAATAAGAGCTGACAACTTGAAGCAATTAAAATGCTTAAGGTCATTTTTTCAAGTGCTGAGGTTGTCAGAATGCAAAATGTGCCTGCCGTTATTTGTGGCTGTTCAGTGTTCAGCCCCAAATACATGGCTGCCTTAATTAGTTTTTTTTTCCTTTCCCCCCATAATGTACTTGAAGGCAGTTTTGGCAATGCAGAGAAACAGCATGTTCCTGCATATCTCAGATTACGAATCAACCTGTCCTCATTATCCTTTCATAGAAAAGAAGCCAATTTTATGTTATCTTGAAGAGTAGATGAGAGCTACCTGCTGTAAAACCATGTTTTCCTCCTTTTGGGTGTGTTTTTGCAGCCTCCTCTGGACTTTTGACTGCTGTATAAAAGGAGAAATAGTTTAATCCAGCTGTCTTGATTGGAAGTATAACCAGCCCTGAAGATACCCACTGATTCAATTTAAATATGAAGTAACACTTAGATGAATTGTACGTTTCCTGGCTAGTCATACTTCATTGGGAGTCTCTGATCACCTTATCACACCTCTCCAATCAAAGTTCCAAAGGTGGCAAAACACCTGCAATTTTGTGTATGTTTCTGGCCAGTTTCAGTTCACTTTTTTCTATCTAGGGAGTTGACAGCATTGGTCTTAGCCTCAGGCGGTAGCTGATGATGTTAAACCATACGCCAAAGGATGCTATGCTAGATTAGTTTGGGGGTTGTCAGCTGTTGCCCTTGAAAGCATATTCAAGATCACTTCACTTGTTCTAAAACATTTTGAACAAATGCCACAGATATACCATTAGTGTGTGTGGTGGATATTTGATGAAAACCCACTCAGAGGTCTTGGGCCAATTGTGACCAGCCCAATCTAGCCTGGAGTGTTCCTCTCTGGATAGAATGGGATGACCTCATGTATGCCATGCTGAAGTCCTTGGAGGAAGGGCAGGGTACATTTGTGAAAATCATGAATCAACAGAGAGACCTGTGGCTCCTCTACACCAATCAGAATATTCCACTATGAAAGCGGTATGAAAGTGGTATATAAAAGGCAGGAGCCACACTACTGCTTTATAGCGGTATTGACATGTGCTGTAGGATCTACACTACTGCTTTATTGTAGTGCTGAAGTGCACTGACAACTGTTGGGGCCCATGACACATCTACACCAAGCAGGATATTGCACTATGAAAGTGGTATGAAAGTGGTATATGGTCTGTGTCAATGGGCCCCAACAGTTGTCAGTTCACTTCAATACCTCTCTAAAGCAGTAGTGTGGCTCCTGCCTTTTATATACCACTTTCATACCGCTTTCATAGTGAAATATCCTGCTTGGTGTAGATGAGGCCCTGCAATGTCTGGGTTCAATCCAACTGTCATGCTTTTCAGTCCAATTCACCTCACCATATCTGTGATGTGGCAAAACCTTGAAATAACCCTGCTAACAAGGTTGAATTTGGACTGGAGATATTTATTTATTACATTTATATCCAACCTTTTCCGCCAAGGAGCCCGAGGTGGTGTACATGACCCTCCTTTTCTTTTCCATTTTATCTTTGCAACAACCCTCTCAGGTCGGTTAGGCTGCTAGTCAGTGACTGGCCCAAAGTCACCCAGTGATCCCCAAAGTCACCCAGTGGGAACTTGAACCTGGGTCTCCCCAGTCCAACCTCAGTCCAGCACTCTAACCACTACACCACACTGCTTACACCACATGGCCACTGTTTGGACAACTCTCTTAGGAGAATCCAGGCAGGGCTTCAGAATCAAGACCACAGAGTACGGAAGAGTGAGCTAAAGACTGATTTGATCTGAGGAGTCCATCTGAAGGAAACTCAGTGTCAAAATGAAAGATATGTTAATGACATGCAGCTGAACTTTTCTTTATTTTTTACTCACATGCAAGTGTGCCAGGGTCCGGTCAGGACCCCTGGACATGGGTAGGAGAGGTTTTAATTAATCTTTTCCCTGCAGCCATTTACTTTCTGGAATTTTCTCACCACCACCTTGCACACACACAGGAGCTAAAGAGGGGAGTCTTCATTGGTGCTGGATGACCTTATGCCATAATTTTGGCCGTTTGAGAAGACTGCAAGATGGTTCTAGTTCCCTAACACTGGCTTAGAGGAGTATTTGATGAATGACTATAAATACAGAATTAATACCGGCAATATCTATTTGAAGAGCAATAATTTAGTTATCTAATCCATCGCACTGAGAAGCATTAGTTACATTTATAAGCTATTCAGAGGTACAATAGTCACAGTAATTTTGTCAAATAGCTGTTCCCAGGAGGAAGGCACTGCACAAGGTTATTAGTCTGTAAAGGGGAACTATGCCATTGTGAATAGCATACTTAAGGTTTTTTATTGTCGCTGGTCCACTGAACTTCATTTGGCATCAGTATTGATCCCACATTGGCTCACATGCAGGCAGGTTAATTTATGGAATAATGGAAGTGTGCACAATCCTCAATAAATGCCATTTGACCACCTGTTCTCTGTTCTGGAAAGCATTTCTCTGGGTCTTGCTTCTACTGGAATATATATGAATAATTGTTATTGTAATTTACTATTGCAGCACATTCAAGACACATCTCTGTGCAGAAGTTAATGTGAGCACAACAAAGCCTGGATAATGCAACATTCATATTTTAATTTTGCCCATCTTCCGTATAATCAGTAGAAGCAATCAATCTTCAACATCTAGTTTTTTAGTCCTGTACATTTATATTGCTCAGGTTTCTCTCTCTCCCCTGCCCCATTTTCTTATATATTGTTCCTCTCCTGTATTCTCTATCTATGTTATTTCTGGCTAAAGAATAACCAGTTCCTTGATTTCTATGTCATTGCCACTGAGAGTGTGCAATGAGTCCCAACAACCAAGATGGGATCACAGGGAGGTGTTGATTGTATGAATTCACTTTTCCCTATGGGTAGGTGGGTATACACTGGGTTCAGGACCCAATCATCATTTTGGGGGCCCAATACAAACTTGTAGCACAACTGCCCTAACATATATGTGCCACCATCTTATCCCAGAAAACTTATCCCACAAATACAAACTCATGAGTCATGAAAAAAGTTTCTATTTTGATTACGAAATTAAGTATGAGAATTATGAACATAGCAGATTCAATTAATGAGCCACATGATTTCAAGTTTCACCGGCATCTCTAGGGGAAAAAAAATCCAGAGGTGTAGTGCTTATCCAGAGGTTTAAGGACATACGAGTTGTTTGGGGTCAGGCCAAAGGACTGTCTAGACCAGCATTCTGTTCCCACAGTTGCCAACCAGATATCTCTACACACTCTGGGCAGCTAGCTTTTGATAAAACACCAAAGCAAATGAGCTTTTCCTACATACCTGCTTTTTTTTTTTTAGCTTATAAGTATTAAAACAAATTAAATTATAAAACCAGCCTTCTCTAGAAACTCACACTGACTTATGAACTGCCACACAAACAAAGGCATGAAACCCACCATAGCTAAATATATAAGCAAACACAAAGCAGCCACCTTCTTACTGTGCCCAATGAAGGCTAATATGTAATATAAATGTTATTTTAAATATGAAAGTGACTGCAGCTCAAAGGCTGTATTTATATTCTGAAGTCAAATAAAGCAAGCCTCAGCCACCTCCCTAAAAAGGGGAGGGGGCATAAAAGCACAGTACCAGTATCTTTGAAGGCATAAATGCCCCCCGACATACACTTGTTGTATCTCTTCCCCCAAATGAGCACCCACTTTCTCTCCCTCCCCACATGTCAGGATCAGGTACTAGTGATGAGTGCTTTCAGGATCCAGGTCCGAGCTCAAAGGGCTGCTCTGCTGCAGAGTGCTGGCAGGACTCAGCCCTGGCCAGCAGCAGTTCATGATAGGGTAATTCAGTGCAGCTGGGAGCAGCTAGAGGCAGGGCTATATAAGACCCACATTGTGACTCCAGCATTTGCCACAGCAGCATCGTTCCTGTGGTGCTTGGCTCCTGTTCCTGACCTCAGACTGCTCTTTGGACTATGCTCTTGCTATTGCCTCTGCTATGCCTTGTTTGTTCCTGACCTCGGACTGTTCTTTGGACTATGCCATGTTGTGGTTATACCAGTAAACTACTCCATCCTAAACAACTTGTGTGGGGGTTAGTCTTTGTACACTTTTGCTCTCCTGGGTCCCGGCACTCAGTCTGTGCTCCAGCCGCCCATGTCCTGGACTATTGCACCACACCTTTATCCATGCAAGTGGGTCAATCTCAAGAACTCATTGGGCTTTAGTTCTGAGCAGATATGCATAGATTTCTGCTGTAATATTGCTTAAGCAAGAGGGAGGGGAGGGGAGGCTGGAAAGATGCTAATCTCTGGTCTCTAGTACCACACTCTGGACATGCTGAGGGAGAAACAAATACAACCCAGCATGATGGCCCCTGGCTATTATGAGAGGAAAGGGGGCACACACAAACAGACACACACAGGCCATTGCTAGACCAGGCTATATCCTAGGCTGATACCCAGGATTGCCCCTGTGCGTCCAGATGACACACATGGGATCCCAGGCTCAGGGAGGGATCAATCCTCCCTGAGCCTGGGATATAGCCTACCCCTTCTAGCCTGATTTTCCCCGCAGTCTTGGGCTGAGCCCGAGACAGCAAGCATGTAGCCCGTTCCACTGCTTTTCTCAGCTCTGCACAATTACTCGTGTGTAGCCAGGAGAAGCTGCGCTGTGCCCATCAGGGGCAGGGTGGGGGGAGAGGGGAGAATGATTTTTTTTAAAAAAAAAAAACTTACCTAAGCACATGAGCGTTTCTGTGCATTCCTAAGAAAAGGAAAAAATGGTGGGCATGACCACTCTCTTTGTGAGCTCATCACGCCTCACATGTAAATGAGGGCAAGATCCCACGATAGTTACATCGCGGGCTCTCCTCTCGTCCAGCGTGGATTTTAAGGTAGGTCTAGCAAAGGCCACATACACTTCTTCACTCTACAGCAGCCTTTCTCAACCTGGGGCGCTCCAGATGTGTTGGACTGCATTGGGAGTTGTAGTCCAACACATCTGGAGCGCCCCAGGTTGAGAAAGGCTGCTCTACAGTGACTTTCTCTCCAGAGCAGGGCAATCTACAGCAGAGGAGGCAGCTCAGTAGCTGGCCTGCAAGGCAAGTAGGGCAGGAGGTGGTGGGTCAAATACAGGCCTCAGCACTGTGTTGCTAAGCACTGCAAGGAGTGATGCCTCAAGCACTGTGCCTGTTAAGACAGGAAGGGATTCTGTCAAATTGAGCAAGGATAGAGAAAGAGGTGGGGCGAGAAAGAGAGAGGGAAGGGCTCACTTGGAGTCTTTGCAAGCTAACAATGGTTCATGGGACTTATTTTATTTTTTTATTGCATTTTTATTCCACCCAATACCCGAAGCTCCTTGGGCGATTCACAAAGTGAAGATCAGGGGCCTGTCTACTCCAGCAGTGAAGACCACGGTCCTGTCTAGTCCGGCATTCTGTTCACACATTGGCCAGCAAGGATATAAATATAATAGCATTCTCCTGCTCATGTTCCCCCAGCAACTGCCGTACAGTATACTATGGGGCTGCCTTTTTGCACGGGAAGCCCCGTGGTGGGTCAGTTATAAGATGAAGCTGCAGATTCACAGCCACTGTGGGGCTTTCCTGTGAAGCAATGCTTTGAAAAAGTTGGGGACTTCTTGATTTTTTTTAATGGGAGTGAAGTCAGTACAGCTCTTCCACCATCTGACCTTTCTCTGGGCTGATTCGGGGGGGGGGGGTCCTAGCAGAAGGCAACTGGCGATTGGTCACCTTCCATCAGGAAGAGGATGAGGTGGTGGCTTTGGTATCTGGATGACTGCTGGAAACCCCACACTTCCTCCTTGGTAAGAAAAAACGCAGGATTTGTGGGGAAGCTGGTGCCAACCTGGTGCCATGGAAACAGGGCCCTCGTCTGATACTGGAGGAAACATATAGCCATCATGATTAGTAGCTGTATCCTCCATGAATTTGTCTGGTCTCCTCTTAAAGCCATCCAAGTTGGTGGCATTCACTACAGCTTATCTTCCATTTGCTTTGCTTTCAAAGATTTTGTTTCCTTTGGAAGGAGGTCAGTGGAGGCTTGTGGGTTTTTGTGATGTTTGAATTTATTTACATTATACAGGTTGAACATAAGCAGAGGCACAGCTGAAAGCAAGCAAACTCTGGTGGCTAGAGGTCTAAAAAAGAATGTGTATTACACACACACACACACACACACACACACACACACAAACGTACATACGTACATGCACACACAGAGTTTCCTGAAATGTGACTCTGTGTTCCAAATACAGATGCCTGCAATTCCTGCGCCAGAGTTCTGAAAAGACATTTATTTACTGCAATCAACGACATATCATTAGATCAAATTCATTTTGCAACCATGTTGATTTATGGTGAGATTAGTTTAGCACTGGGTTTCGGGTTGTTCAAATGGTACTGGCACAAGCTTACATATGCATATCAGTTTTTGTGTTCATATTTATCGCTGAACCGAAAAATACTACCTTCTGATTCATGCCGTCCCATGGTTGTGTTCTGGCCACAGCTAGACCTAAGGTTTATCCCTGGATCGTCCAGGGGTCAAACCTGTTCATCTAGGTGACACACAGGGGATCCAGTGCTCAGGCAGGGGCGAACCCCGGATGATCCCAGGATAAACCTTAGGTCTAGCTGTGGCCTCTTCTGTCTCCTTTACTGCTTCTGGTCTTGAGTGCCTTTGTATTTCTTTGTATTTCTCTTCTCCCAGGCATTTTCACAGCATTTAACAACGTTAAGTTTGTTTTTAATGGAGCCCAGAATTGTTGTTTTTAAATGGATACTGTTTTTATACTGTTTTTATGTTTTTTTTAAAAAAAGTATACTTTTAATGTTTACTATTTTTAATGTTGTAAACTGCCCAGAGAGCTTCGGCTGTGGGGCGGTATATAAATGTAATAAAATAATAAATAAATAAATAAATAAATAAATAAATTTCTAATTGCCCTTTTAAAATTGACTTTTCATTTCTTTGCAACAAAGTGTGCCCATCCCAAAAGTGTTCAGGATGGGGAAATTTAGCAGCAAGACAGGACTGGGAAGAAGCATGTTCAGAAGCTTGATTTATTCTGATGTTGGCTGTGGGCAAGAGCCTAGGTGGGCTATTTAAGGCCTTCTTCATCTCTCAGCATGCCCCCTTTTTATTTATTTTTTGCTACTTCCTCTGCGCCCCTCCCAGCCACACTAAGGTTACAGTGTGGGATTAGCTGGTCGCTTATGGGCTGAGTGGGAATTTATTGTTTGTTTCTAGATTGGCACACAATCCTCATTTTTTACCAAGATTTACCTAGGCCAGATCTACCCCAAGCAGGATATAACACTTTGAAAACAGTTTGAAAATGGTACATGGGATGTGTCATAGGCCCCAACAGTTGTCAATACCATTATAAGCCATTATAAAGCAGTAGTGTAGATCCTGTCCTAGTTTGCACCTTCTGGTCACCAAACATGGACTTGGACACAATCTGCTGTTGAAGTCTGTACATTTCAAACCTTGCAATGTGATTCACGAACACACCCATCCACACACACAAATACATTTAACAGCATGCATACATTTGCAAAATGTGCATGAAAAGTGTGTACATTTGCAAAATGTTCCCAAATATGCTTTAATCCATAGAAGAAGAATCCGTACATCTCCAAGATAGGCATACAGAAAAATACTCTTGAAAATCTGCATGGGTTTCCATGCAACATTGAAAAGAACAGAAAAGCTCACAATCTGATAAGGACTCAAGATGGAAAAAGCTTCAAGATAGAATTTGGTGAACTCCTGCAAGCTCAAGTTTTGCTGATTCACACATTCCTACAATGCCTTCCTTACTTCCGGTTTGGACTGCTATAGCACTTTCTATGTGGAGCTGCTTTTGAAAGAACTCATCCATCTCTGCACGTGACTCAGGAGACGAGGCCTTAGCGCGCTGTGAGGCCCGGTTTCCCTGCTGTGCATCCAGATGACGCGCAGGGGAATCCGGGGTTAGGCTGCGCTGAAGCCTCCCCTAACGCACCATAAGCGAAGTCGTAAGGTCCGTGGCTTTTTGCGGCTACTCGCTTACTCGTGAGTAGCCGGGAAAAGCCACGGACTGGGCACAGCGCTCATACGAGCGGTGTGCCCATTGGGCCGGGGGGATCCCAGCGGGGGAGATGGGGGGGAAGGCTGGACCGGCAGGAGAGGGGGATGGCGGAGGGTGGCACAGATCGGGGACGGGGAGGGAGGGTGGAGGGTGGCACAGATTGGGGAGGGATGGTGGAGGGTGGCACAGATCGGGGACGGGGAGGGAGGGCGGAGGGTGGCACAGATCAGGGAGGGATGGCAGAGGGCGGCACAGATCGGGGACGGGGAGGTAGGGCGGGTAAAGAGTGGGCAGGAGGCATGGGAGGGGATCAGGAGTGGATGGGGGGACTTAAGTAAAAAAAACCACTTACCTTCTCCGGAGTCTTCAGGGCGCACGTGGCCCCTTTAACAACAACAAAAAATGGCCGACGCTGCAGGGTTTCCGGAGTCCCTGCGTGTCGTACGTGTAGGAGGTGGGGCGGCACGCGCTAAAGTTAGTGCGCCGTCGCCCCGCCTCCCTGCCGGCTTATCTGGCATCGTCTAGCAAGGCCCTCAGCTTTTCTTTAGATGCTGTTGAACTAGAACTCCCACCATCCCTGGCCATTGGCTATGCTGGCTAGACTTCATGGCAATTGCACTCTAACATGTTTCTTCCCTTCCCTTTGTTGTTTCTCTAGCTGTTGAAATTTAGAGAGGATAGAGCAGGGCCTTTTTGCTGCTGTTACACTGTGAAATGACAGGTACAATGAAGGTGCTATATAAATAATGTAATAATATTTTTGGCCGATGTCAGTTGCGACATCTCTAGCTACACAGAGCAATCATGTCTTTGTCCCCATGTAAGCATGGTTTCCTGGCTTCCAGCTCAGAGCCCTGTTTACAAGCTCAGAGCCAGGAAAACGAACAATCCTATTTCCACCTCAGATGCTGTGTAGGGGACATAGGATTGCTCCCTAAATAAATAATGATGTGCTGCTGTAATGCTCTCTACATGGGGCTACCTTCAAAAATTGTTCAGAAACTTCAGCTGGTGCAGAATGCTGTGGCCAGACTGTTGACCAGGGCTGATTACAGGGGGCATGCGATTCCCTTTTTACAACAGCTTCACTGGCTACTAGTCCATTTTCAGGCAGAATTTAAACTGCTGGTTATAACACCCTACACAGCCCTATGTGTAGGGTGACCATATGAAAAGGATGGCACATCTCCTGTATTTTTAACAGTTGCATAGAAAGGGGAATTTCAGCAGGCATCATTTGTATGCATGCAACTCCTGGTGAAATTCCCTCTTGATCACAACAGTCAAAGCTGTAGGAGCTATACTAGAGTGACCATATGGAAAGGAGGACAGGCTCCTACAGCTTTAACTGTTGTGATGAAGAGGGAATTTCACTAGGTGCTTCATGCATATGACAGCTGCTGAAATTCCTTTTCTCTACAACTGTTAAAAGATACAGGAACCATGTCCTCCTTTCCATATGGTCACCGTACCTAAGTGGCTTGGGGCCAGGCTATCTGAAAGACCACCTTCTCCCATAGAAGTCTGCCTAGTTCTTAAGATCAACTGGAGAGGCCCTTTTTTGGAGACCGTCTGGCTTCAGAGGCAAGTTTAGTGGCAACCTGAGAGAGGGCCTTTTCGGTGGCCGCTCCCAAACTGGAACTCCCTTCCAAAGAAGACTAGGTTTGCTCCCTCTCTGCTGTCTTCTGCCAGTAAGCAAAGACCATCTTATTTAAGAAGCTCTTTAGCCTGTAAGTGGGTCTGTTGGGTTGGGTGCTGTTATCCCCTCCTCCGCCCCCCGGTAATTGTTATGTTTTATTGTATTTTATTTAATTACTTTATTCTTTTAATCAATTTTAGTTATTTTTGTAAGCTGCCTTGAGTGTCATTTTTTTGGTAGAAAGGCAGAGCAGAAAGAAAATAAATAATAAATTGAAGTAAATGTGTAAATTACTAAATTCAGCGCTGCTTCCCATTTTGAGATATTGAAGAAAGTAAAGGTAAATAAACAAACAAAAGCTCCTCCTCATTGATAGCTTTTCATTCTGTCTTTAATATTTACCTTTCAGTCCCTATTCTCTAAGAAAAAAAATAGCCTCAAATAAGTAAATAAATAAATAAGTCCATCAATAACTCTAATCCTTGTCATATAAAATTTACTCTGGCTGATTAAAATTGGTCCCTGCTGATCAATCAGCTGAAGCTTTCGTTGATCTAGTGTTTATGCCAAGTAAAGCCTGCAGCATTACAGCATATTATTGGTTTTGTGGTATTACTCATTAGGTAACGTCTCATCCTATCAAGTAATATAAGCTAAACATTATACCATAACACCTTTTCTTAATTACCCTTTAAAGTACTAATAATTATAGATGAATTAGTCTTTAAAGTATTCTAAATGAAGTCAATGAACTCTTTTAGTGTGATTGGGAAATAGAGGTTAGTGTCATCATACCACATCAAATATATTATACAATCCGTCCCTTCTGGTCCATGGATGATTATGCTCACAGAGCAATACCACCTCCTCCTCTGGCATGTGACTGAGCATACACAGTGATGGCACACCGCAATGTGCTCAATCATTCCTTACAAGACAAACATCTCCCAGTGCTCCTCCTACAAAGAAAGGACTTCTTCCCATATTTTAACACAACACAATGTTTGTATTACAGATAAAAGTAATATCGTACCACAGGATATTTCCTAGGTAAAATCAATGGTATGAAATATGGATGTCAATAATGGAGGATTCTGGTATTAATTTGTAGGCTTACAAAGTTTGATCAGATGTTTTTTTATGAAAATATGCTTTATGATAGCTGTCAAAACTGTCAAACTCCAAAATAATTGCATATATTCCAACTGTACCCTCTATTATTATTATTATTATTATTATTATTATTATTATTATTATATATTATTATTATTAGGTTATTTGAAATACCGTATTCTCCCTTATGAGTCTGCCCATGCTTTGAGATCTTCTAGAGAAGCCCTTCTTTCAGTCCCACCATCTTCACAGGCACACTTGGTGGGAACATGGGAGAGGGCCTTCTCGGTGGCTGCTCCAGTGTTTTGGAACTCTCTTCCCGGGGAAGCTAGACTTGCTCCCTCCTTGATGGGCTTTCAGAAGCAGGCTAAAACTTGTTTGTTCCAGCAGGCCTTTGGAGAATAATTTGTCCGTCCATCTAAGTTAATTGACTTATAATTTTGTTGTATTTTAAATGTGTTTTTTTCTTTTTTCTTTTCAATGTATGTTTTAAACTTTGTAAGACCACCTTGAGGCCAAGTATTGGGCAAAAGGCAGGATACAAATTATTATTATTATTATTATTATTATTATTATTATTATTATTATTATTACAAACAAACCAGCCCTGCGAAGTGGGCACAGTAGTTTGAAACATAGACAGTGAGAGATGCTTTGACATCCCCTTAATAGGAGGCTAGGAGGAGGATTGTTTCAGGGTTTGTGTGTGTGCCTCTGCTGTGTGTTGTGCACAAGCAGTACACAATAATAAAGCACACATTTATAAAATTCCATTAAAAAAAAAAAGGTTTGAACCAATCTGCTTCAAACTTGGCATGGCTGAAGCCCTACTGAAGACCTACCATGGTGCTAATTTTCATGTCTTTATCTTTAATTTCATTTCCGCTAGACCCCAATGAGGAGGTGTGAATTTGAACTTTAAAAATTCCCCCCAAAGGGATGAACCAATATGCTTCAAACTTGGCATGCCTAAAGCCCTACCTAGGAGTTATCATGGTGTTAAGTTTCATCTCTTTATCTTTAAAAATGACAGCATATTTTAATAAATTAAATTTAAAACCTCAAATTCTTTTAAAAATCCTAAAAATCAGGTAATGAACCAATGTACTTCAAACTTGGCTGGGCTGAAGCCTTACTTAAGCCCTATCATGGTGTAAATTTTTATGTCTATCTGATCTTGAAAAAAAGGTCTGAATTAATCCAAATCAATTCGGATCATGCCGATTCGCTTCGGACTGATTCGGACCTGTTTCGATTTGATTCGGGTCTGTTTCAAGGCCCTCCGAATCACCCTGATTCAGTTCAGATTTGGGATTCGGATCCGAAGGGATGCACAACACTAGTTAATAGCCTAGATTCTGAATTTTGCACCATTGTAGCTTCAGGAAGTTCTTCAAGGACCCACAGTAACTTAGGCATAGATCATTTAACCAAAGATTAGGTAACTATTGAAAAGTCAGACTGACTCAGGCTGGCACACTAAGCATGATTGTGTAAATGCACTTCAACACCACCTCTGCCTGAAAATCCAAGGAATCAAGGAGCATTTCCAACTTACAAACCTGATCCTTTAGGAGGGAGTGCAACCCCTTCCAGAATACATTGATTCCCATTCCATGACTCAGGCTTTCTATTAACCTACAACACCTCCATCTTTTCTGGGTTTAACTTCAGCTTCTTCACCCTCACCTAGTAATGGGCAAATCTCCCATTTCCACTTTTTCCTACACTGAGATTTTTAAAAATTTCAATTTCTTTATCTCCCAAATATGAAGAACATCATAATTTGGATACATTCTTACTGAAATGAACTGAAGTGCTTTATGTGTGTATGTTCTGTGTTTTAGAATTTTAAATTTTGTATACTCGTTTGAATCTTAATTTTAGAATTTCTGTAAACCGCCCAGAGAGCCCTGGCTATGGGAGCAGTATATAAGTGCAATAAAATAAATAAATAAACAAACAAACAAACAAACAAAATTTTCACTTCACCAAATTTAATAGGTACAGCAATTCCAAGCATGGAGAGGACACGATGTACTTACCTGCCATATAACTATAAAGATGAGGAGACTGATGGAAAAAAAATAATTAAAAAGAAGTGATAACCAAAATTAATCACTAGCAGGGTTAAAATGCAGACTTTTAAGAGAAAGCACTCAAAGGGGTTCATCAGATGGGCACTAAAGCCTCCTCCCAGCAAGCCCAATTAGTCTCTGTTTAGTTGGCATTAGGGAGTCTCATTTTGGCCAACAGGTTGTGCAGGGATGACTTCCTGCCATATCTTGTATAGTGGTACTATTGGCAATGGTAGCAGAAGTAGTGGGTGGGTGGGTCAGGGGTAGGGTAGCCATGGCAGTTTGCACAGAAAGCTTCCAAGCGCTGTGAGTTCCCCACTCCAGTGGTATCCAATAAGAAATTTGTTATTTTAACCCACTTTCTATCTGGGCATAGTTCTTCCTCCCACAATCCTGCTCTATTCTACACTCATCTCATCATTGACAATGGGCTTTCATACCAGGTAATGGCTGTTCAAGTAGAATGTATAACATCTCATAAGGAATTAAGGTCTACCTGATAGAGGCAGATTCCTTCCTGTTCCTGTTTCCAGGGTTCTGGGCTTTGCTGTTGTTTGCATTTTCGCCTCTACAACCCTTTCCACAGAACCATAGCCTAAAGTAATTGCTTAAAGAAACTTCCCTGTTGATATCACTGAATTGTAAGTCCTGCATGATTAACTTTGATTACTTTAATGACATTGTGCAGAGTTTAACGACCTTAGGATCTGATCTGCTGGTTTAAAATAGTCCACACTCCACTGAGTTTTAGTTTCTCTAAGGATATAGGGAAAATGTTTGCCCTCACTCCTGTCCTTTACTTAGAAATTCTCATCCACGTTGTGCTCGTAATGAAGACGAAAAAACGCTGATGTCACTGTATACATAAAGCAGTAGAAGTTGTAAATCCCTCTCTCTCTCTCTCTCTCTCTCTCTCACACACACACACACACACACACACACACACACACTTCACTCTAATACCAAGTTTGGAGGGGGGGTGCCTATCAATTTGGCAGTGAAACATGGCCTCCCAGAAATAATATAGTAGGTTCTGCACACATCGGAGATTTCCTGGGTTCACAGAAGTATCTTGATTTGTAAATTGAGACAGAGAGAGAAAGAGAGAGGGCTCATCTACACCAAGCAGGATATTCCACTATGAAAGCAGTATATAAAAGGCAGGAGCCACACTACTGCTTTATAGTGGTATTGAAGTGCACTGACAACTGTTGGGGCCCATTGACACATACCATACCACTTTCATACCATTATATCCTGCTTGGTGTGGCTCCCGCCTTTTATATACTGTTTTCAGAGTGGAATATCCTGCTTGGTGTAGATGAGCCCAGAGAGAGAAAGAGAGAGCCCCACTTTTAAAAGTATATATTTAAAAATAGACTGAGAAGGACCTGTGCTCAAGACTTGATATTAAGTTGAGGGCAGGTGAGCCACAAAATAGTGGGGGTGGGGGGAAAGAGAAAATAGAAGGATATGAGACTGTTTGAGCATATAGTATCAAAGGTTGTGGTGTTCAGGTTGGGAGGAGATGTACATTATGTTGTTGTTGTTGTTGTTGTTAAAAAAATCCTCCCCAAGCTATATGAGGCTCTGCTGTGTAACTCAAAAACATTTTCTGTGCATTGCTACAAATTGATGCATTTTAATGTAATTTTGCCTAATCTGCCAAAAAAAAATTGCATGCAACATTCCTGGCAACAAGGGAGAGGGCCTTTTCAGTGGTTGCCCCCCGACTGTGGAATGATCTCCCCGATGAGGCTCGCCTGGTGCCAACATTGTTATCTTTTCGGCTCCAGGTCAAGACTTTTCTCTTCTCCCAGGCATTTTTAACAGCATTTTAACAGCATTTAACAATGTTAAGTTTGTTTTTAATGGACCCCACAATTGTTGTTTTTAAATTGATACTGTTGTTTTTATACTGTTTTTTATGTGTGTGTGTGTGTGTTTTTAAATTGTATACTTTTAATGTTTACTATTTTTAAATGTTGTAAACCGCCCAGAGAGCTTTGGCTGTGGGGCGGTATATAAATGTAATTAAATAAATAAATAAATAAATAATGCACCTTGAACACTATTTTCATGAATCTAAACTTCTGAGTGCAGTTTCCCATAAGAAATTGATTTTTGTATGTGTTAAATTTTTATTATTATTATTATTATTTTGCAGAACTCTTTGTGAAATTCAGAAAAGCTACAGCTAACTGCATGCTCCAGTGATGGGATTACCTTTAGAAATTCTCCTGGTTAAACCTGAATTCAGGAGGAGTATATGCAGCATATAGTGATCACATGGAAAATAAAAGAACAGAATGGAAGAAATTGACTCATCCCTATTTCCAGTATGGTACCATTTTTATTTTCAAAGCATTCTCTGTGTATAATTATGACTTAATTATACCCTTATTTGAGTCATTATATTTCCGTTATAGCTGGTAAACCTAGATGACCTTTCATACTTAACAAAGTACTACCAAGGGATTTGTGAGATCATTACCTTTATCACAGATCAGCCCCTTGTAGAAAGGGCAACATGTTTACGGCTTATTGAAGTAGATGACAGACAACAATGGATTCTGCAGTGTAACATTTGAAAATAAAATACACCTAGCAAGACAGAAAGTAATTAGGGGGTGGGGTGCAATGAAAATGAGCCAACAGAGGTTGGTAACAGAAAGAAACATGTCAAGGTGATCTTAGTTGAGTATTTAGGCTGCAATCCTATGATGCTTGGGAGAGCATCCAGGGGTCATTGGTAGGGGAGGACAAACTCACCAGGGTCTGATTTGCAAGATGCTCACCCCACCGCCACTGTGCAAGCTTCTTTGGCAATGGCAAGTATCCGACAAGCAACCGGCAGCTCCATCCAGCACCTCTATCATGCACCACTGTGGCGGCTCTGGAAATTATGGTGCTGTGCACCAAACACTTGTTCTTTCCATGAGGAAAGGACAAGCATTTGGGATGCAGCAGTAACTCTTGCCCCTGCTGGCTCTGGAGCCCCCATGGGCTTTCCTTACTTGGGAAGAAGAGACCACGGGGGCTTCAATGCCGGTGGAGGCACGAGTCCCATAACACCCCCATCAGCTGTCAAACATTTCCCTGCAAAGCCCCCTTTTATGCAAAAGTAAAGACATGAACAGATCGTTTGTGCCTTTACTTTTGCATAAATGGAGCCAAAGCTTAAAACAGCCATTTCAGGCAGCTAAAAACAGTTTCTAAAAAACTGCAGGCATTCAATATTTCCGGCTCTACACATCAAAAATGTGAATTATATTCTCTCCTTGTTTAACACATTTAACACAATCATCCAAATATCTAAGTTAACAATATCTCATACATTGAATCCACAGACAAATACATCATTTTTCTCTGTTTCTTGCAAAAATTCTATTAGAGTTTTCCATTCAGATGTAAATATGGCTGGTGATTTATCTCTCATTATCGCTGTAAGTTTTGCAATTTCTGCCCACTCCAATATCTTCAATATGTATTCTTGCATTGTTGGCATTGTTTCATCTTTCCACTTCTGTGCATACAATAACCTCGCTGCCGTTGTCATATACAAAAACCAAGTTCCCCCCTTCTCTTTCAGTTTGATTGTCCATTAACCCCAATAGAAAGGCTTCTGGTTTCATTTGTATATTAGTCTTTAATATTGTCTGAATCATAGAGTATATTTGCATCCAGAATGCCTTAGCTTTTTTAAAGGTTATTATATTTTATTATTATTTTATTTAAGGATTTTTATGCCGCCATTCAGCCAAGAAAGGCTCTCATGGTGGCTTACAAAAGTATTTCTTGACATTTCCTGCCCACAGGCTTACAATCTAAAAGACATGACACAAAAGGAAAGGGGATTGGGAGGGAGGTGGAGGAGGGGGAAAAGGAAAGCAAATTCAGGCACTACAATTGTATCAATAGGTAGAACTAACAATCTTAGTTGCAAAGTTCAGCAGTTACAGTTGACAGCAGGAGGGAGGGGGCTCTCAGCTGGAGCTGGACCTAGTCACGGTGGAGAGGTGCCTGGCTGCTGCTTCCTCCCTCACTGGTGGCCTCTGCAGAGACAGTTGACAGCAGGAGGGAGGGGGCTCTCAGCTGGAGCTGGACCCAGGCACGGTGGAGAGGTCCCTGGGTGCTGCTTCCTCCCTCTCTGGTGGCCTCTGCAGAGACAGTTGGTAGCCGGAGGGAGGGGGCTCTCAGCTGGAGCTGGATCCAGGCACGGTGGAGAGGTCCCTGGGTGCTGCTTCCTCCCTCACTGGTGGCCTCTGCAGTGACGGTTCACCAAAGGCGGTAGAAGGTTCCTTATTCCTCACATTTCCAACATTTACTTGAAGCTCCCTCATACATTTTAGCCAGTTTTGTAGGCGATATATGTCATCTATACATCATCTTATAGAAATTCTCTTTCAGTCTTGAACATAATATAAATTTCAAACCCTTTCTCCACATTTTCTCCCACTGTTCCATTGAAATGTTATATCCAAAGTTTTTAGCTCATTTTATCATACAGTTTTTTACCTGCTCATCCTCTGTCTCATATTTTAATAAAACATTATACATCTTTGAGATCACATGCTCATCTTTTGTACACAGTGCTATTTCAAACTCAGATTTCGATTGCTCAAACCCACAGTTCTTTTTGTCTATTTTAAACCTTTCCATAATTTGTACATACGAAAACCACTGACATATATGACCTTCTTTCAACAACTCCTCCCTTGGTTTTAGTTTACATTTATCTTGTGACATTTCTAATACATTGCTATATGTTAACCATTTATGCATAGATGACAATTCCCTCCTATAATGAGCACTTTTGGAAAACTTTTTAGAAAAAGAAAAATGCAGCATTTAATTGTTAAAGCAAAAGAAACTGGTTCTTTTCTCATGTGTATTTGTGCTATTCTGCTATAACACGCTACCTAGAGGTTATATAGTGGGAAAGCAAGCTCCTCATGTAGTTCTCACATCTCAATTCTGTGACAAAACCAAAAAATAGATACTTTGGATTAACAGCTGATTAATAGCCTCATGTACAAATAGTTGTGCAAGATTATAAGTATACTGAAGTATTCTGAGCAGAACTGAGCCATTTTCCAAAGTGCTTAAGCAAGGGCCAAGTCAAATCTTGTGGTTAGTGCACAGCTCTAATGTATAGCATTGTATTATTGTACAGTTGGTGAGTCATTGACCAATATGGGAATGTACCCCAATGTTTGAAACACATTCAATTTGAGGAAACCAAAATTGTGTCTGGATTTTCAGAGCTGTGGTGGCTATTTTGTACCACGTGAACTATCACTTTATGTTGCAATCAAGTGATGAACATGCCTGCTTGAACTAGACCTTGGAATTATTCCTAAAGAAGCCACATCTTTGTGGGGAAAGAGCTGCTTTGCTAAGTGGATGTCAAGGATAATTTCTTTAATTTTCAAAGAATTTTGAGCACTTTGGTTTTAAGCTGCCAAATCAGACAGATTTCAAAAGGGCCTATTTTTCAGAAAATGCTGAACAGAATATGACAATAATGGAGGCAATCAAAATCATTTGTCACTTTTGAAAATTGAGGCCCTTTACTTTCCAAAGCTGGGGGTAAAAATGCTACATTATGATATTATGGCTTCACATATTAGTTTCTTTTTAGAATTATAGGACCTTTATAGGATTGCCAACCAACTGAACATTTTTTGTGGATTAGTCAGTTGCATTTTGACAATGGATTAATTGATTATATTTAAATCTATATTTCATCAAAAATATAAAAAAAGACCACAATAAAGATGCTTTATTGAGGATATTGAAATGTGAGTGAGATTTAACAGCACAACAAAAGCTACCATATATTGGGTTGGATCCAGGTTTTAGCTGGATCTTTGGTGCTGGCAGAACTGGGCTTCCTCACTGCCTCCTTCCTATGGCTGCCCTACACTGTCCCCCTAAAAATGCTATACAGAGAATCAGGAAATAGGTTGAGCTGTGGGGAAGAGGGATCCCCAAAAATCAGGAGGAGGGGCTTTCCATGAGTAGATTCCTTTCTTTTGTGGAAGGTCCCTTTCTCCTGAGGATGGCAGACCTTTGATCCAATCTGTTTATAGATGGATTAATACTGCCTTTTCCATTACCCATTCAGTGAACTAAGGGGGCAATCCTTCCCCCATGAGTGTGCCTGAATGGTGCGCTTTTACATCTCTCCTCACTAGCTGGCCCTATTTTCCACGCACATTACCCATGCTACAACAGGGGACGGGAAGTAAAGTCTTGAGTCTCCTCTGACCTTCAATCCTGCACTTAGTTGTATTTTTGAAGAGGTGTGTGGATTGTACTCCCCCCAATATCTCAAAAGACAAAACTCTCACTACTCCCAGTTAATCACTATCCACACATCTGGCTGTATAACCCCCTTCTCTTTGAACATGTTGAAATTTAGATCTGAGGAAATACATAGGATAGGGCTGCAGGCATTCATGGGAGCTCATTTGAACCGACTTTCCGGTCCACTCAATGCACACAAAATTTTTGATGTAGCCAGTGACATGAGGATATTTGGACCCAGGCTGCACACATCCCATTCCCATTATTATTATTATTATTATTATTATTATTATTAATAATAATAATAATAATAATAATAATAATAATAACAATTTATTGCATTTATATCCCACCTTTTTCCTCCAAGGAACTCAAGGCAGTGTACATAATCCTCCTCCTCTCCATTTTATCCACAACAACAACCCTGTGAAGTAGGTTGGGCTGAGAGTCTGTGACTGACCCAAAGTTACCCTGTTGGTTTCCATGGCTGAGTGGGGACTAGAACCCAGATCTCCCGACTCCCAGTCTGACACTTTAGCCACTACAACACACTGGCTCTATTCACTTTAGCTGTGTCCCGGTTGCAAGCAAATGGCTGTAGAGCTTCAAACCAATTAAAATGTGCATACCTAGAATTTGGGAGAAGGCGACAATGGTGGTGGTGATGACGTTGATGATAATAATGGCAGTGCATTTACTAATCTAGAGATATTAATGATTTTGCCATCAATAATTTCTATCAACTTTTATTATACAGCTACTGTTATCTGCTGCAAATATTATTACTTTTCTTCCCCCAAAGAATATTTTTCAAATGATGAAGGATGATACTGACTGGGGGAGTTTTGTCTAATGTTTTATGACAACAGCCTACTCAAATATACATTGAAATTATTTGTGGGGGAGGGACGTTCTCTGCAATACACCCAGGCATTCAACTTTGAATAGGAAATAATGTTTCTGAAGATCAACCTCATGGTTTCTGCTTCAACTGAATTACAGGCAAACAGATCTAGACATCCCTAACAAATTAAATGGATTACTGGGAATAAGTAATCAGTTTCAATCTAGATATCAAATAATTAAAGATAACTTGAAGGAGAGGAAGTAAAACTGGTTAGAGAGTAACTGCTGACACTAATATTTCAAAATGCACTTTGTTACAGTATTCAAAAGCTGAATTAAGATAAATTCCCTTCAGTCTTAGCATCGGTTTCAATTATTACTGAACCATTATGTGTACCCACTTCAGATGGTCTCTCCACTTAATTTCAAGGCAAGTTCAAGAATCTCCCAAATGGAATATGTTAATCTTTTAGTACTCTGTTCTGTTTTAAACTACTACTATGACGTGTCGTTTATTGTGACAGGTGGTGTGGAAAGAGGACCTATATATTTGGGGGTAGGATCAGTCATGCTCTACTATCTACAATTTGCTTTTTGCTTTGGCCAAGGGTCCAAAACTCATTTACTTTGTTCTTACAACCCTTTATGTTTTAACTTATTCTTTTCAAAGGAAACTGCTGAGAAGTTTTATTTATTTATTTTAATTTTGCGGTAGAATTGAATGAAATTTGCAGGGTTGGTTGATCCTTTTGAGGAAATTGAATCTGCCTAGTTTCAGCTGAATAGGTACTGAATATGTTTGTGCAATAGCAACCTTTACATTTTGGGGATAAACAAAACAGCATAATGGTGGCCCTAACTAAGGCCCTTTCTATAACTATGGGTGTAGAGAGATGCAGAGGGGGTGATCCTGGACTTACCTTCTTCTGGGATCATTGCTTTCAGTTTAAACAGGCTGTGTGATGTCATGGGCATTGTGCCTGTCGCAGCCGCCTTTTTTTTTTTTTAAGGGGCAAAGCTGGAGCGCACTCACACTCCAGGGAAAATTACAAGGTAAGAGGGGGGGAAAGGCCCACCCCTGAGGGCCCTGGTCTCCCCCCCCCGCCCCAGCTCCTTCCCTCTGATGACCCCCGCTACTGGTGGGGAAGAGGGAAGAAGGCAGGACAGGCGCCCATACAGCCTGCAGTCCTTGGGATCGTCCCAGAACCGCATGTAAAACCGGGATAACTGAGGTCTCAGTTGTCATATTTCTCAGAAAACTCCTGCTTTCAATGGGAGGCAAATGACGAGGCTTTCTAAGTAAACCACAAAGGTTTTATTAAGCAACAAACGTATCTTCTACCTGAAAAGAGTCTAACCTCTTCGAAACATCCCTCTAGACAAAACTATGCAAGCTAAGCAAGACAATTTTCCGCTCAAGAAGAATAGGAAACCACTTCCCAAATGCCCGTAACTTCAGGGAGCCTGGTGGGAGGCAGGTTCTGGCATAATCAAAGAGACTTTCTCATGCCTTCCTTCTACACCATGTGTTTGAGCTTCCGGTGGACCCTAGCATCAGCTAGCTTATCGGGACATTCACCTCCGGAAGAAACCTCACTTCCCACTGAGTGTGTAGGATTTGGCCTTGAGGAGATAAGCTCTGGAGAGGGCTGACTTCCAGCTGGGAAATGGCCCGTGAGAGCTTCCTCCCCCACTGGTACAGGCTGGCTGGTGTCTGGGGCTGCGTCTTCTAGTTCTGAATATGATTCTGATTGATTACCTGAAACATCTTCTCCCAAAACAGGGGCAGTAGGGTTAGACATGACACCAGTTATCCCATGGAAACGGAGGGATCATCCCTTCCTTATTCCGGGATCCCTTGTGCATTATTTGGACACACAGGGATGATCCTGGGATGATCCCTCCAAAAAATGATGGCGTAGAAAGGGCTGAAGACACCTGCAAAGTTTCAGAAGGATACGTGGAACAGTTTACAAAGAAGGGGATTCTTTCAGAGGCTGTCTGCTGTTGTACACTTGTGAGTACCAAATTCTGGGCACATACAATGAAGCAGTACATTTGAGGGATGGACAGGCTTCCTTTTTTCTGTTCTCACTGGGCACTTGCCCAGCTGCCTCCTGCCCCCGCTCACTGTGCAAGCTGCTGGAGTGCACAACAACCACCCGGTGAGTGCTGCAGGGCTGCCCATCTTCTTAGCAAGCCACCATAGTGGCTTGTCAAGGGGACGGGTGGCCACCAGGTGCTCGCTGACTACTTGGCACTCAGCAAGTGGGGTTCCAGTAAGTGGCAGCTTAGCAAGCAAGGTCCCAGAGGCTGAGTTGGGAGCATGGGAGTCTGCCAGACTCCACCCCCCTCTTGGACTCCCAAGACATCCCTAGCCTGTTCTCCTTATGCCCTGTTATTATTATTATTATTATTTATTTATATAACACCATCAATGTACATGGTGCTGTACATAGTAAAACAGTAAATAGCAAGACCCTGCCGCATAGGCTTACATTCTAGACTGCTGGCTGTCCACCACTGAAAACATGGACAAGATGGACCTTCACACTGCAATTCTACATATGTGTACTCAGAAGTAAGTCCTATTGTGTTTAATGGAATTTGCAAAAGGTGCTCAATGGAATTTACTCCAGGGTATGTGTGTATAAGATTGCATCCCCAGTGTAATCCAGAAGGCCAGTTCTTGTGTTCCCCACCACCACCACCACATACTCAGTTCTCATGCTTTGTCAGATGCTTAAAAAATCACTGCCTTTGGAAGCCAAGCCACAAATAATTATGGCCTTATCCTATTTATATGGCCTGTGTGATAATAAAATGAAGCAAGAAAAGTAAGCTAGTAAATGGCAATAAATAATGAGCAATTAAGCCAGATTATAACATACCACAAATCTAATGGCTATATTGATTGAAGCTTGCATTTCCATGAGTTTAAATGAGCCTATAAAGGTATCTTACAATTAAAAGTAGATTACTGACTGATTAAATGGCTGCCACACTTTAAAAACCAGTACTTTCACTTCTGACTTCATCCACAAATCCAGTGCTGTGGGTACTCAATAACACAAAGGCATGTGCATTTATTTGTGTATTATAAACAGGTAATAAAATAGCCTATTAAACCCTGAACTAGTTGTGTCTTTTAATAGACATGCTGACATGCATGCATGATTTCAGCTAAAATCCAAATGTAGTTGATGAGAGTATTACAGTGCGGTTCAATATATGTCTACGCGGAAGTAAGTTTCATAGCATTCAATGTGGCTTACTGTCAAGTAAGTGGGTATATGATTGCAGGGCTAAAACCATTTTATTCAAATAGAGAATCAAGGAATTTAGGTTCAGGAATCCATCATTAGGGCTCTTAAAGTAGATTCCTTTTTCTGAACTCCATCGCCTGATACCTACTCTTACATTTCCAACCACACTATACATATACATGCACAATTTTGTATTCTTCTATGCATTGTTATTACACTTTCATATGTCAGTGTAGCGCTACACATATCTATTACTCCTGGGTAAGCAGGTATATGTCAGCATCCCCTTCCTGTGCAAGTTGCTCAAGCAGGTGGTTGTCCTTAAACTCCAAGCACTCTTGAATGAAACTTATTATCTGGATCCATTTCAGTTGGGCATCAGACCTGGTTTTCGAACAGAAAGTGCCTTGGTCACCCTGTGGAATTACCTTTACTGAGAAACCCTGTTGATAGTCTTGGACCTCTCAATGACTTTTGATACCATGTTATCTTTCTGGATCGGCTTTCTGAGCTTGATGTTGGATATACTGCATTGCAATGGTTCCACTCCTATTTGGATTACTGATTCCACAAGGTGGTGCTGAAGGATTATTACTCTGTGCCCTGGCAGCTATGCTATGGGGTTCCACAATGCTCTATTGCATCTCCCATGCTGTTCAACATCTATATTAGGGGTGTGCACGGACCCCCCAATCCGCTTATCTTCCAGATCTGCAACTTCCGGATTGGGTCCGCTCTGCTCCACTCTGCCTATAGTCCGCTCCGGTTGGCTGCGAAGCTCCGGATCCGGATCGGAGCTCCGCTTTCCCCCCCCATAGGCTTGCATTGAAATCCAAAAAAACCCTACAACTTTTTTTTCTGTTAAAGTTAGAAATCTCAAGTTTGGAACCATGACACCTCATGGATGTATACACACGCATGCCAAGACTCAAACCAATCCAAGCCTCCCCTGATTTTTGGGGATTTTTTGAAAATCGGACACCCCATTTTCAGACATGGTCTTTTCTCTGACATTTTGACAGATAAAAAAAATTGACATGGGCACCCTCACAGATGCCATCTAGATTCACATTCATGGCAAGTTTCAAGCAAATCCCATCATCCCCTGATTTTTGGCGGGGCTTTAACCTTTTAAATCACCCCAAATCAAGTCCCATGCTAGAACTACGTCAATTTTCATGTTAGAAACCTCAAGTTCAACACCATGACACCTCATGGATGTATACACATGCATGCCAAGACTCATGCCAATCCAAGCCTCCCCTGATTTTTGGGGAATTTTTGAAAACCGGACACCCCAGTATCTCAGGGATTTAAAGCTGCAGACAGCTCAATGGGGCCGTTTCAAAGGAAATCCCAACATGCCATGAATTGGGGAGTAGATAGACCTATATGAATCTTCTTCCACACTAGAAAAATTGATTTGGAACTTCAAGAAGTCTAAGTGAGCGCAGGAAGGACTTATCCCCTGAGTCAAAGCAAGACACACACAAACCATCCCTGCGAGGTGGGTAGGGGAGGAGGGAGGGAAGGCAGGCAGGCAGGCAGCAGACATTTCTGGGGGCACAAGGAAGTGAGCCAAGAATAGTTTCAAAGCCAGTAATGCAAACCATCCCTGTGAGGCAGGAGCAGCACAGAGAGATGCCTTTTCTTTTGCATCCCATAACTAGGAGGTTAGGAGGATAAGAGTAAAGCTTTGTGATCCTTGCTTCAGAGTTGATTGACTGCACTGTGATCACAGCCATTATTAAACAACAACAACAACAATAGTAACAATAATAGCAGTACTAATTAATATTAATAGCAATAATAATAACAACAACAACAATAAGGAGTTGAATCACAATGAAAGCCTGCCTGACTTCACTGAAGAGGAGAAGCCAGGAGAGCTTGGGCTATGGGGTGTAGATATAAAATGGAATAAATAAATAAATAAATAAATAAATAAATAAACAAACAAAGGAGGGGTGGAATTAAAAGCAGCAGTGTTGCTGAATAAACAACAAGAATATTTTTTTAAAAAGGCTATGTCTGTCTTTTACCAGTAAGAGGAAAGTGGACATGCCCAGGGGGAGGGGGATATGCCAAATTTTGACTGGCCCTAAGTAAGTACCAGTCTTAAGAAGCTACCTGTCACTTCAACTCATGATAGGCATTAGCTTCAGTCTCTCCACTGGTTACTCTTTGGAGGGCTCTGATGACCCTCCAAGGGTGGGAGAGTGTGTGCACTGGGCACATCCACATGCCCTAGGGGACCTCATCCCCTTGCACCACATCTATTCAGTTGTTCACCAAGGTTAGGGTGGGTAGCAGTGCTGTATTTCCCATCTGTTATTTATTTGCTTAGTTTATGATTTCAGGTTGTGTTTGTGCATTTGGTGGGGCTACTGTTTTTTAAAAAAAAACACTGGGAAAAGTCCATTCAGACTAAGAAAGAGAAGTTTCCCAGTATCCCAAGTTACTAGTATCCCATTTTGCCTATCCCCTCCTCCAACTTTGGGATCATGTGATCATGAATCTGCCTCTCAGCACTTCAAAAAGGTACCTCTCCCGCTTTTTTTACCCGATTTTTTTTTAAATATAGCAAGCGAACCGCACCACGCAGAGTGCTGAGAGTAGGCTCAAAATGACCCCCAGCCACAACGCTCTAAGCACAATAAATTTCAGAAAGATAGCTTTAAAAACAACACAGTTATGCCTTAATCTTTTCCGCAATGCAATCCTATGGGCGAAATGTTTCAAAATGGCGGGTGGAGCGCTCCGCAAAAAGAGAAGCGCTTCTCCTATGGCCGCTTCTCTTCGCTATGCTTCTAAGGGTCCGCGGTCTGCTTCTACTCCACCTCTGGGCAAGGCAGATCAGGCCAATTCGCTTCTGATTCTCCGATTCTAATCGGAGCGGAGCACATCCCTAATCTATATAATGAAACCATTGGGGGAGGTTATCTGGAGATGTAGGCTGAGATATCCCTAATATAGGGTTAAGAGCAATCTTTATGTCTACTTCTCATTAAATCCAGGTGAGGCAGTGGATGTTCCAAATAAGTCCCTGGGCATGGCAATTGACTAGATAAGTGTGAAGGCTCTATCCAGACAAGACAAAGGTAGATTCATCTGCCTGGCCATGTGTTATTCAACTTTTTCTGGAGAGTTTTACAGTCCCCCTAAAGGATCAGGTACATAGTCTTGGGGTGCTCTTGGATCCAGCATTGTCATTTGAAGCACAGGTGGTTTTACTGGGACAAAACATATTTTCTCCACTTAGGGAGATATAGCAGCTATGACCCTGTCTGGAGAGAGATTGCCTATGTTCTGGTAACTTTTCATTTGAATTACTAAAATGCATTATATGTAGTACTGTGCTGAATTGTTTGATCTATTTGTTTTTGACCATTCATTTGTGGGTGGGAGTGGAGAAATTGCACTCTAAAAATGGGAAAGGGGTGAGAATTTTGGAGAAAATTCTCAGTGTGCAGGGATTCAGTGTTTACCTTACTGTAGGATGTGCAAACTCACCATAGTCTGGGTCACGCACAACTCGCCAGACACTCATTGGCCTGCTGATCCTTCAATGAGCCACCATTTTGTGTAAAAATAACATATTGTTCTGTATTGGAAATGACCATTTACTCAAATGGTGGCCATCAAGTAGCCATCTATGCAAAATTACAGGCATAAGTGGACAATTTATGCCTGTGATTTTGAATAGATGGTTTCTTTATGGCCATCATTTGCACGATGAGCAAAATGGTAAGCAGAAATCCTGTCCTCCTCCCCAAGGAGAAACCTATTCAAGATTCTCAGCTCCCCATCTGCTTTTGCCAAAGTTTTCATTCTCCCCACCCCAACGCCAAAACTGGAAGACAGCACAAAAAGTCTATATCACGAGAAATTTCTTCAAAGTTTCAGCAACCATGCAAAAGAGTCAGAAAAATGACGGCCTTTTCCTGAAGGGAAGCAAAGCGTTTGTGAAAGGGCAGGTGGGGGTTTGGCACCGCACCAGTTGAGAAACTTTCGTTTCTCCAAAATAGTGCAGCAAGATAGTTAACAAGGAGTGGTTGGTATGATTCCAGTGCTTTGAAATATGCAGTGGCTTCCAATTCATATTTGGGGCCAATTCAAAGTGCTGGTATTAATTTTTAAGTTGGGATATAGAACAAATGCATTTAGAAGGTGGAGTTCCATTAGTTTACCTAGGCTGAGCCTTTCAGACTTTATTACAGTTTCCGCTGCAGAACCCAACTTAATCCCTATCTTGCTGCTTGATCTTCAGTGAGCTGAGCCAGTTCACAGATTTTCTGGGAATTTTGCACTATTTTGGGGGTGGGAAGGTTGCGCAAACTCAACTGTGATTTGCACCAAGTCAACTATAATTTGCACAAATTGAAGAAGTTTCTCCATAAAAAAATGGACACAAAAGTTCCCAGAGTTCGGGGAACATCCTGCAGCTTGGCTTTGAGATACAAAACAAGTCAGACATGTCACAGAACTTCATTGAGAGAGAGAAAAGGATTTCCCAGTGGCAGACATCCCTACTTTTAAGGCCCTAAATGGCATGGGGCCAAGCTACCTGATGAACCATCTCCTCCTCCTATATTCCTGCCCAGACTCTAAGATCAGCTTTAGAACCCCTTCTTTGGGTGCCCCCACCAAATGAAGAAGAGGGCCTTTTCAGTGGTGGCACCATAGTTGTGGAATGAGCTTCCTGGAGAGACTCGCCTGGCATCTACATTATGGTCTTCTCAATGGCAAGTTCAGCCCTTTTTTATTTTTCCCAGGCTTTTTAGTGCTTCGGTTTTCTTTTTAAATGTGTTGTATTGTTTCTAGATCTTTGATATGTTTCATACTTCTTACTTTGCTTTTATTTTAATTTTTTAACTTCATAAGTTTTTATTTTATTTTATCATTTTGCATTTTTGGTAAGTAATGTAACTAAAGTAAGACAACATCCTGACTCACTATCTCACTGCTGTATCATTAAGGTATTTCCCCATGACCTACACTGGAAATGTGCTACAAGTATAATCCAAGGCACCAATATTAGCAGAACTATTTTTATATTCTGTCTTCTCTTACATTACCCAATTATGAATTTTTCAGATAAACTCATTTGTTTGAGTCATGGAATCCTTGAGCTCTGTAAATCCACTTCCTTGAATATGTGTAAAGATTTTATGAAGTATTAGAATTACAAAAATGGATAAAGTGCTTTGTGACTATGCGTTTCTGATAAGTCTATATTTCTATCTAAACACAGTGTGCTTCAGGGTTCAAATGTTTGTACACACACACTCATTCACATGAACAGTGCATGGAATAAAAAAAAAATGCAAAATAGGTGATAAACCAGAGCAACATTGGGTTCCCAGTGTTCCCATACTTTAACACAACAACATTTTAAACCACCAGTATACTTACTGTGAAAATATTAAGAAAGGAAGTGGAGACACACAGTAGAGAACACTTGAACTTTCTATAGAATATAATTCTGGAGACAGTATGTTGCTAGATTTGATCATTTTAGGTCTATATACTCTGAATGCATTATTATTATTATTATTATTATTATTATTATTATTATTATTATTATTATTTATATCCCACCTCTTTTCCCAGTACTGGGACTCAAGGCGGTTTACAAGATTAAAACATGTACAATTAAAATAAATAAATATAAATTACAAAAGTTAAAATAGAATTAAACCTACAGTAAAATTAAAAATATGTTTAAATGTTTAAAAACTGTAACAGGTTAAAAGGGGAGGGGGACCCAATACATTAACACAGGTCCAGTATAGTTCCAAAAGCCTGCTGAAACAAAGAAAAGATTTTGCCTGCCTGCGAAACTGTATCACGTAAAGATAATTATGATTTTTCAGATTACCTGGCAGGCTGAGGCCTGTAGGAAGGGGGGGGGGCAGGATCCAAGAGCAAAAACGCCCCCATCAGCCCTGATTTATGATTATGACTATTTCATTTCTAAACTGCCCTATCACCCCATAGCTGGGGTTCCCTGGGCAGTTTACAAAATTCATTAAATAATAATAATACATCAAGATTAAAAAAAAAAATACAACATGAACAAAACCGTCTAAAGATGTTTAAAAATTAAACGGTATAAACAACTAAAAATAAGATTAAATAATCAATATTTTCCCCAATACAGCTGTTCAAAACAGCAGACATAGATGCTTCAGCATATGCTGTGTTAATATGGGGTCGTGATCTTTTCAGGACCCCATTCAAAATAGATTTGGGATAAGCCAAAGTGAGACCAAATCACAAATGGATCAGATTAGCAGTTTATTGATAGTTGCCAGCTGAAGACTATCAATCTCTAGTTTAAGGCTTTTTTATTTTCTCAGTAATTTAACACCTAATTTAACTTAAATTTAAACATTGCTGTTTTAATCTCATATTTTAACCTATATCAATTTTTGCTGTGTGGTTTTTTTCCTGGTTGTGCTTTTTATATTGTATATTGTATTAGTGTTTTAAATTATTATTTATTTGTTTATTATTTATTTAGAATATTTATATACCGCTCCCCATTGAAAAATTGTTGTTTGTTTGTATGCTCTTCATGGTTTTAATTTTTGTGAACCGCCCAGAGAGCTTCGGCTATTGGGTGGTATAAAAATGTAATAAATAAATAAATAAATGAGGAAATAAAGCAAAGCAAAGAAGTTCACGCTTCCCTTTGCTGATGGAAGATGGCAGCTTCACTCACAGCCATACTTGTATCTGGGCCCTAATCAAAATCCCCGTTGGGGTGGCACTTGGAGGAAGGCCACAGATGCCCACAAACTCCATCTTTATTTAATTATTTATTTATTTAATTACATTTATATACCGCCCCACAGCCGAAGCTCTCTGGGCAGTTTCTCCTTCCCTTATAAAATATATCTCTGAACAAAGGACATGTCCTGTTATGCCAGACATCTGTAGGCACCAAACCTCTCATCACTCCATAACTGGGGCTTGATTCCACCACAGTGTCCACCTTATGTTAAATAGGTACATGCATGCATGACCTGAAGGAGGCATGTCCAAGGTCATTTCAAGTGGACGATGGGTCAGTTTGAACTCTCAACCTCTGTCTTCCCACCCTTCATAGAAATATCTTTGATTATGAAATCTTGCTGTGTCTTTGAGTGGCCGATGAATAAGAGAGTTTTCCATGCCTTGGTGTCCCATCTTACCCTTCTCCCAACCTACAAGCTGCTTTGGTGATGTATTTATAGGATTTAGGTTCCTGGTAAATTGGGCATTAGCTATGCCCAATAATTTTAAAATCTTTCTTTCCTTTAATCTTAATCACTTTGAGACTGAAGTTGACTTAGTTCTTTTGCCTAGCATGGATTGACCTTACCCAGCCAGCTTAGACCATTTGGTGCATTCTACCATGGTTTCAAGGAGATGAAAGGAAGTTCTTAATGGGGTGGGGGGGAGGCATTGGTTCTCAATTCGTACAAGCTATAAGACTGGGTTACCATCTGTTCAGGCTGAGAGTTACTATTAATCACATGAATGGTGGCTTGTCTACATCTAAAATATGCGACAGTGTCTTGCAACCTACCCACTTCACAGGGTTGGAAGTGCAGACTCCTGTTTGCCACAACCATGTGTCGCTAATGTGAGTGAGAGAAGGTTGTTGTTGTTTTTGGGCCACACTGGACTTATTTTGCTTACTTAGCTTGCTGCAATTGTTTAATCAAATTGCGGCCATTCAAGCCCATTTTCTTCTGCCTTCCTTCGACATGCTATGACATCTAAAACAAGAAAATATTGGTATATTTTTCCTCCCCACAAATACCTTATTTTCAGAATTTTCCAGGAACTGGGTGGTCTTGGGCGATGATATATTGAATTGCATAGTTTAACTATACGATTCCTTTTAACTTTCTTGAATCTTCCACCAATCAGCTTCATGGGATGTACCCGGGTTCTAGTATTATGGGAAAGGGAAAACAATGTCTCCCTATCCACATTCTCCATATTATGTGCACATTTTCAGCATGAAAGTATTAATGTGAGGGGGGTGAAATGTCCCCCAACTTCCCACCCTTCCTCACTTCTTTTGCACCTCCTTGTAGTTGCCATTTTTAAAAACTGTTTCTTCTTCATGAGAATGTGGTCATAACTAACTGGGAATCATACAAACCATGTGACTGACAACATGGTGTCATGATGTAATCAGATTATGGTGACATGATGTCACAAAACAAATTCAGAGTGAGGACAATGCTTTGCTTTTTGCCTGTTGATCCCTTACCCCATCACTGTGAACACAATAATTGGAGATTTTTTGAAGCTGACAAAACCTTCCGTGGAAAGCACTGCCTCTTGGCTCTGCGCTAGTCCCAATGTAATACATCTAATAAACGTTGAAAATGGAGAAATTATCAGGAAGGTTTCAAAAGCAGATTTCAGTAATCAAATAACAATATGAGAAGACAGATTAGATTTTTCAGCAGCAGAAAGGAAAGAGTGCGCATTAAAAGCCCTACAAAGCTTAGCAACAGACGGAAAATCAGAAGCAAAGAAAAGTGAAGGACGGGGGAGGGGAACTGACTCAGAGGCAATGTGTCTGAGTGACAGGAAAGATAATAGTGTTGCCAATGGAGACCAAAATGTGGAAGAAAGAGTAGGTTTAGGGGGGAAATAAGAAGTTCGATTTTTGACATATTAAGTTTAAGATGCCTCAGACATCCAGAGGAAATTTTTAGACAGACTGTTAGACATACAAATCTGAACAGACGACAAGAGAGCAGGGAAATACATCTGAGGATCATCAGCATAGAATCTGTGGAAGCTGTGAGCCTTGATAACTGCTCCCAGGGAAAAAAAAGTATAAAGGGAAAAGAAAAGAGAAGCAGAAGCAGAAGCAGAACCATGGGGGGAACAAAACGAAAGAGGAAAAGACAAAGTGAAGTAACTCTGCCAAAAGGAACACCAGATCCGTGTTTAGACAAACAAGTACAAAACTATTGAAGAACGTAGAGCGATAGTATTTGTAGGGCGGATGAAGAAGTAGGGAATAATCCATGTTTCCAAAATCTATATAAAGACAAACCTAAAGATAATTACTACAACAATAGAATAGAGATCATGGCTCTGGACCAGAAGTAGGTCATTTATAAAGCTTGGAAAATACATCCCAGGAGAATGACGGGGGTATTCTCAAGTGCAAAAAAAAATTGAGAAAATTTTGCTATCAGCTTAGTACTCGTTTGGCTTCTCTGATCCTCTAATGTCATTTCAAAATTTGTTTTAATCAAAATACCTTGACAATTGAGGCATTTATGGAACATCCTCCTACCACCCCAGAAAATTTCACTAATCTTGTGCCCTCTTTCCAAATTCTTCAAATATTTCACCTAAAGAATAACCACTAATTCATTTTGAATTTTGTTTCAGGCAGAATTTTGGCAGTAATTCCAATTAGATTATGGAGATAGGTTATAAAGTAAGTTGTGTGTTGGAGGAGGAAGCGCAAATAAGACACAGACACGTATGTTGGATTCAACTTGGGCTTCTTTATTTAAATCATGGTTGCTCATCCCTCCCTGGATCTTCATGTGACTGTGCGGGAATTATCAGCTATCTTAGGCCCCCTGGCCTGGAGTTATGGGCAAGGCACACTTGAGGCGAGAAGCCGGAATTCTGGCTCCTCCCCTCTTCGTCACTGTTTAAGCGTGGGGTTACCCCCCTGTCCCACCCCCACTCGCTGCCCTAAGGACAGCCAGTAGGTGAAACAAGTGGGTAACCAAAGGCATTCCATATCCTGCCACATTAGCCGCGAAGCCGCTCGTGACAGGCCATCTGGAATGTCAATCACCCTCAATGGGTGCCAGTGCACTTACCATCCCTATGTGTATATTCCAATTCCTGCACATCCCTGCCACTAATTAACTTACTTAAACACCCCCCTCCTAATACCTCCAGTACGAAGTAGGCAAACCCCCTGGGGGGGGGAAATTCCTACTCAGCCCCTCCTCCAAAGGAAGCGACTGGCTAATCCCGTACTAGAAGAGGGAGGGAGGGCGGGGTCAGCATCCCGAAAAGAGGCCGAGCACGCAGTGAGGGCTGTTTATATAAGCAGCCCCCACCCTTGCATCACGTGATGCTTGTTGCTGGGTAGAGGAGCTTATTCTGCGCCTCCCCAAACACAACGGCCGGCTTCCCGCTCAAACTTACGTTGGGCGTTGCCAGTTATGGCACCATAAGTTGGCATACTTGGACAGCTGCTAAGAGCGGTGGGCCCTAAGGGGAGCCTGACACTGACCCCACTACCATCCCCTGACTTGCTCGTAGCTGTCCTGCAGTGAGGAGATGTTTGGGCTTGGCAGAGGAATTCCCTTCCTTCCAAATGCTGTCAAATTGACATAGGGTTGTTGTGGTCCTCAGTGCTTAGTGCTGATGCCATCCACTGGTGCCAAGAAGTCATCAGCTTAGTGCTGATGCCATCCACTGGTGCCAAGAAGCCGAAAGCACTAACAGGAGCCTCAGGAGGATTTGGCAAGTAAGGAGGAAGTGTGGGGTGTATGCATCCATCTATATTCTGTCCATGCCAGTTTCACAGGTATTTAATCACAAATCCATCCCATACACTTTCTGCATCAGTCTATGAATTAAGAAAAGCACAATATTGGCATTATTTGCCAGTGTGGTGTAGTGGCTAAGGTGCTGGACGGGGAGTTGGGAGATCAAGGTTCTAGTCCCCACTTGGCCATGGAAACCCACTGGGTGACTTTGGGCCAGTCACAGACCCTCAGCCCAGCCTACCTCACAAGGTTGTTGTTGTGAGGATAACATGGAGAGGAGGAGGATTATGTACACCACCTTGGGTCCCTTGGAGGAAAAAAGGCAGGATATAAATGTAATAAAATAAGTAAATAAATAAATTATTTCCCTTAACATACACATTTTGTATACAGTTTCCCCTAATATACACAACTTCCAAAAATATAAATACATTTGTATGCAGTTCTGCAAAATTCAGATAAATTAATCCAAATTTGGATGGTTCACTTAAAAATGCAATAATAAATAAATATATAAATCCCCTATCCCTTGGTGTAGGCATATGCAACTTCCAGCATAGCTGGTCACCTGGTAGGGAGACAGGTGAGGTGAGCAGTGAGAGAAACAGAAAGGAAACAAGGAGGACAGAGAGAGGAGGCAAGGGAGTGCCGAGGGAGTATGGGTGATTGATGGAGGAAAGGGAAAGAGAGGAGCAGAGTAAAGGAGAATGGAAAGAGATGGGACAACAGGAAGGAGAGCCAAAGTGAGTTGACATGAAAAAGGGGAATCACAGAAGGAGAAGGCCAGCAGGGAGAATGAGTAGTGGGCACAGTATAGAAGTAGATAAAGTACTCCATTGAATAGAACAAAAAATCAGTTATGATTTATGAAAATGCATGCATATCATACAAACTTTTTGTTGCTGTTCAAACCCGTGCTTGCAAAAACACTTAAGAGACAGAGGATTTTCTTCCGCTCTATATAAACTTCTAATGGCAGGATCCAACTGGAGCCTTCTGCAGGCAGGCAGTCCCACTGATCCTGGTGCACATTTGGCTCTTACTGCTGGAGGCCATGGTGTAGCACTTCTGGAACAAGCCCCTCAAATGATGGCAGACACTCATTTCTGGAAGGGGTCCAACCCTCAGCTCAAAAACAGGAGGAGCCGCACATGGACCTACCCCCACTAAACTTGGACTAATATACTTTCACTCCTGCTTAATTCAATTTTGTGTGACCCATGCAATTTTGTCAATGCTGTCACAATGCAATGTTTATTTATTTATTTATTTATTTATTTATTTATTTATTTAGAATATTTATATGTAGCTCACACCAATGAAAAATTTCGGAGCGGTATACATGATAAAATGAAAATAAAAACAGGATAAAAACTAGGGATGTGCTCCGCTCCGATTAGGAGCGTAGAAGCAGTAGCGGATTGGCCTGCTCCGCCTTACCCAGAGGCGGAGTAGGAGCGGACCGCGGACCCCCTAGAAGCAAGGCGAAGAGAAGCGACCATTTTTCGGAGCTCCGAGTTCAGTCGGAGCGCTCCGGTCGCCATCTTGAAAACATTTCGCCATAGGATTGCATTGCGGCAAATAATCGCGCATAACTACGTTGTTTTTGAAGCTATCGTTCTGGAAATTCTTGTGCACAGAGAGTCGTGGATGGGGGTCATTTTGAGACCACTCTCACCTCTCTGCGTGCTGTGGTTCACGTGCAATATTTTTTTAAAAATCGGGTCAACCGCGGGGCTCAAACTGCGTTTCGGCTTTTCGCCCATAGGATTGCATTGAGGGAAAGAATCGGGGATAACTGGGGGGGGGGTTTAAGCTATCGTTCTGAAAATTCTTGTGCACAGAGAGTCGTGGATGGGGGTCATTTTGAGACCACTCTCAACTTTCTGCGTGCTGTGGTTCACGTGCAATATTTTTTTAAAAATCGGGTCAACCGCGGGGCTCAAACTGCGTTTCGGCTTTTCGCCCATAGGATTGCATTGAGGGAAAGAATCGGGGATAACTGGGGGGGGGGTTTAAGCTATCGTTCTGAAAATTCTTGTGCACAGAGAGTCGTGGATGGGGGTCATTTTGAGACCACTCTCAACTTTCTGCGTGCTGTGGTTCACATGCAATATTTTTTTAAAAATCGGGGTTTGGGTTTTTTTTTTTTATTTTTTATTTTTTTTTGGAAGCGATGACAGGCACATTCAACTCCCAATCCTGATGAGAATTGATCTCCTCAGAAAGCATCCTCCTCCAATCCCAGCGTTGGAGGGGGGACTAAGGCAGACCCACCCTGAGAACTTTCTGTTTTGTGTCTCTTTGTGGGTTGGCGTTCGTGGAGGGAACACTTAGTTAGTTAGTGCTCCTGCTTTGGACTTTGGAGATAGATTAGGATAGGTTTAGTTTGGCGCGTGTGTGTGTTTGTTTGCTTCTTTCTGACTTGTAGCTTAGTTTGCCCTGTGTTTTCCCCTTACTTTGATTTAATATAAACTTTATTTTTGAATTTTGGAGTGTGTGGTTGGGTTGGTTGCCCTACATTTATATTCTTAAACATATTTTATTATATTCTTTCACATAGTCCATTAGTATATATTCTCATACATATTATATTAGTATTCATATTTTGTTCTTCTTATAGTAGTGGTTGGTTCTTTTTCCCCCTCCCCTCTCTTAAATCCTGATTGTGTTTCCTTCTATCTTCTATATACCAAATATACCAAAAAAATTGGATTCTCTTTTTCTTCTCTGTGTAACTTCGACGGAGTGGGCTGCTTTTGTCAAGTTCAACAGGCAGCCACAGATTGAGCATTTTGGGGAAAGCATACGCACACCATTTCCCTATTCTTAAACATATTATTATTATATTCTTTGACATAGTCTTAGTAGTCTATTAGTATACATTCTCATACATATTAGTAGTAGTATTCATATTTTGTTCTTCTTATAGTAGTGGTTGTCCCATTTCTTGTCCCATTTCCCTACATTTATTAGTAATATTCTAAAACATATTATTATATTCTTGTAGATATTCTTAGTAGTATATATATATATATATATATATATATATATATTAGTATATTCTCATACATATTAGTAGTAGTATATTTTATTGTTCTTGTCCCATTTCCCTACATTTAAACATATTATATTCTTCTTATACATATTCTTAGTAGTACCTTATACATAGTATTAGTAGTATTAATATTTTGTTAGTCATCATGAAAAGAGGAAGCAGGCGTGCTGAAAGCAGCAAGGCTCAGTCTGCCAGCAGGGCTTCCTCTCCTCCTGTGAAACTCAAACGGGCAACTCCTTGGCTGACTGCTCCAAAACAGAAGCAGGACAAGCAGCAGGCAGAGCCACTCTCTTCTGCAACTTGTGCCCGGCGTTCTCTTTTTGAGGGTGGGAATGGGAAAAGTGCCCGTTTGCAAGAGGCACGTGGCAGCAGTGCCATTAGAGGAGGAGGAGTATCCCCAACTCCTTCATTCTCCTTTCAGCCCACGAGCCCGCTGATGGACCTAGACGAGGTCCTCAGCACAGTGGAGGGGGGGGAGGAGGAGGAGGCGGTGGGCCTCCAGGATGTGGGGGCTGAGGAGGAGCAGCAGCAGGCCGAGGCTCTCTCCCCAGTCTCATCCCACACCCCTGTTTCTGTGGCAACACCAGAGAGCTCAGGCGGGCAATTGGTGGTGTCACCACGGAAACGAAAGACAAGCATCGTGTGGGACCACTTTGAGTTGGGAGCGGATCCCCGCTTTGCTGTCTGTCGCCACTGCAAACTCAGCCTAAGCAGGGGTTCATCGACAGGGCATTATGGAACCAGCAGCATGAAGATGCATCTTCATAGGCAGCACCAGGCGATCTTGCTGGGGAAAGAGGCGGGCAAGGCGACTGGTTCCAGGGGAAAGCCGAAGGCTGCTGCTGGCACTGCCACTCTAAGCTCTCCATCTCCCATCCCCACAAGGGTTAGGCAGGCAACCCTGCAGGACATGGGGTGGGGGAAGTATTGACCCACAAGATGGCGTTTTCCAATGCCCACCCAGGGTGCTACTGTGTTGGGGCATCTGCCGGGACTGACTCCTCCCCAATACTAGATCTATGACATGTCACTCTGCCTGCCCCTCTGCTAGCCTGTCCTCCTCGGTGACCGACTCGCTGGGATGGTTTGCGTTTGCAATGCGTGACTAACTGCAATGCTGGCTTAGAAACCAGCCATCACTTCCTTGTGCCCCCAGAAATGCCCGCAGCCTGCCTGCCTGCCTGCCCGCCTGCCCGCCTCCCCCGGGGTGCTGCTGTGGTGGGGCATCTGCCAGGACTGACTCCTCGCCTACTCTGCCTGCCTCTCTGCCCGCCTGGTGCCTGGTTTGCTCCCAATCGTCCTCCTCTGTGCCCCTCAAGGCGTAACTGCTGGCTTAGAAAGAAACAACCAGCCATCTTTGCCTCACTTTGCGCCCACTTATGGGTTGGTTTGCTATGCGTTAGTGCTCAAGCCATCCTTGCGGCACTACAATGCATGCTGCCTGCCTGCTTTCCCTCCCTTCTCCCCTTCCCGCCTTGCAGCGATGGTGTATGTGTCTTGCTTTGACTAAGGGGAGAAGTCCTTCCTGCGCTCACTTAGACTTTATCAAATTCAATAATCCCTTTTTCAAATGTGCCAGAAGATTTAGGGTTATCTCGTGGCATGTTGGGATTGCCTTGGAACTGGCCCCATTGAGCTGTATGCAATTGCAACTTTAAATCCCTGACGTACTGGAGTGTTCAAATTTCAAAAGTTCCCCTAACATCAGGGGATGATGGGATTGCCTTGAAACTTGGTGTCCATGGGGACACATGGGTAAGCTGTCATGGGACCAAAGGATAGGTTTCTAACGTGCAAATTGACGTAGTTGTAGAATGGGACTTGATTTGGGGTGAGTTAAAAAGTTTAAGCCGCGCCAAAAATCAGGGGATGATGGGATTTGCTTGCAACTTGGCGTGCATGTGTACACATGGATAAGCTCTCATGGTGCCGAGTTTGAGGTTTCTAACATGCAAATTGACGGAGCTATCCCAAGGGGTGTGAATGGGGTGCCCGATTTTCATAAATTCCCCAAAAATCAGGGGATGATGGGATTGCCTTGAAACTTGGCGTGCATGTGGACACGTGGATAAGCTATCATGGTGCTGAGTTTGAGGTTTCTAACGTGCAAATTGACGTAGTTGTAGAATGGGACAATTTGGGGTGAGTTAAGCCATGCCAAAAATCAGGGGATGATGGGATTTGCTTGCAACTTGGCGTGCATGTGGACACATGGATAAGCTCTCATGGTGCCGAGTTTGAGGTTTCTAACATGCAAATTGACGGAGCTATCCCAAGGGGTGTGAATGGGGTGCCCGATTTTCATAAATTCCCCAAAAATCAGGGGATGATGGGATTGCCTTGAAACTTGGCGTGCATGTGGACACGTGGATAAGCTATCATGGTGCTGAGTTTGAGGTTTCTAACGTGCAAATTGACGGAGCTATCTAAAGGGGTGTGAATTAGGGTTATGGGAGGTGCGTTAGAGGGTAGAGCCGCGCCAAAAATCAGGGGATGATGGGATTTGCTTGCAACTTGGCGTGCATGTGGACACATGGATAAGCTGCCCTGGTGCCGAGTTTGAGGTTTCTAACATGCAAATTGACGGAGCTATCCCAAGGGGTGTGAATGGGGTGCCCGATTTTCAAAAATTCCCCAAAAATCAGGGGATGATGGGATTGCCTTGAAACTTGGCGTGCATGTGGACACGTGGATAAGCTATCATGGTGCTGAGTTTGAGGTTTCTAACGTGCAAATTGACGTAGTTGTAGAATGGGACAATTTGGGGTGAGTTAAGCCATGCCAAAAATCAGGGGATGATGGGATTTGCTTGCAACTTGGCGTGCATGTGGACACATGGATAAGCTCTCATGGTGCCGAGTTTGAGGTTTCTAACATGCAAATTGACGGAGCTATCCCAAGGGGTGTGAATGGGGTGCCCGATTTTCATAAATTCCCCAAAAATCAGGGGATGATGGGATTGCCTTGAAACTTGGCGTGCATGTGGACACGTGGATAAGCTATCATGGTGCTGAGTTTGAGGTTTCTAACGTGCAAATTGACGGAGCTATCTAAAGGGGTGTGAATTAGGGTTATGGGAGGTGCGTTAGAGGGTAGAGCCGCGCCAAAAATCAGGGGATGATGGGATTTGCTTGCAACTTGGCGTGCATGTGGACACATGGATAAGCTGCCCTGGTGCCGAGTTTGAGGTTTCTAACATGCAAATTGACGGAGCTATCCCAAGGGGTGTGAATGGGGTGCCCGATTTTCAAAAATTCGCCAAAAATCAGGGGATGATGGGATTGCCTTGAAACTTGGCGTGTGTGTGTATACGCCCATGAGGTGTCATGGTGCCAAACGTGAGGTTTCTAACTTCAACGGAAAAAAAGTTGTTTACTTTTTTAGCTTTCAATGCAAGCCTATGGGGGGGCAAAAACGGAGCTCCGGATCCGGATCCGGAGCTCCGAGCGGAGCGGAGCGGAAGTGGGCGGAGCGGGGGCGGGGCGGAGCGACCCGCTCCGAAAAATGGCGGATCTGCAAGTGAAGCGGAGCGGGGGGTCCGTGCACACCCCTAATAAAAACACTTAAAACAAATTTTAAAAGAAGCAAATACAGAGACTCAAGGCTGCGTATGAAGGAAAGGGTTCCTGGAATAAAGATGTTTTCAGATGGCGCCGAAAGGTGTACAAGGTTGGAGCCTGCCTGACCTCCAGATGATGATGATGTCAGAGCCTACCTGTAAGCAAATGTATGGATCACCGTGGAGTGAGGTAGCAATGGTGAGTAGTTAGGTCTGGTGCTGAACTTACACAGTTTTCCTATATGCTGTTTATTAAACGTATAAAGGCCTGTTTATAGGGCAGTCTTCTTGTTTTTTTTAGAATAGGTCCTAGATATATTGGACAACTCTGTGGCTTCTCATAGAGAGAGGTGGTATCAAGAAAGCAGGCTCCAACACACGTGCTTAACAATTGCTGGTTGTCTGGCACTGATAAGAATGTAATCCTCAAGTTAAGTAGCTACCTAATTGTCATGCTTCTCAAAAACCTCCTGCCTTCTTGGGAGTCAATAACGAGGCCTGCTAAGTAATCTACAAAGCTTTATTCAAACAATAAACATTTCTTCCCACCTGAAGAGAGTCTAATCTCTAGGAACTTTCCCCTAGAGAAAACTATGCAAACTTAAGTGAGACAATTGTCCTTTCTTGAAGAATGGAAAACCCTTTCCCAAGACGCGTTAACTTCAGAGAGTCTAGTTCTGATGCAGCTTCTGAAGGGATGTTAGCCAGGCTGACTTTCTCTCACCTTCCTTTAGCTCCGCCTGTTTTAGTCTATGGTATACTCTAGGATCAGCTAATGTCTCTGTGCTCTCCCCCTTGGAAGAATGTTGGCTTCCCACTGACTTTGTATTGTTTGTCCTTGAGAAAATAAGCTCCAGAGAGGGTTCACTCCCAGCTGGTGAAGAGCCCATGAGAGCTTTCTCCCCCACTGATACAGGCTGGCCTGTTTCTGGTGCCGACTCCTCTACTTCAGAGTCTGATTCTGATTGATCACCTGAAACACCTTCTTCCAACCAGGGGGAGCAGTGCTAGATATGACACTGATTTCCTCTGTTTGCTTTACTGCTCTATCTTGCTGAGGAAATGAGGAGGATTCCTTCCCCCTCTGTGTTAGAATGTTGGGATCTGTTAGCCATAGGACAGGTAACTCATCACCTGCCCGCATGCTTTGAGGTACATACTAGAATATCAGAAAGAGTATAAATGATGGAGCTGAGGCCTAACCAATTTGGCCTCGCTGTAAGGGGAACACGAATGCCAATTTGGAGAGCTTGAGGTTCAAAGCAACGATCTCTGTTTGCTGTTAATTTGGAGCCCCAGCAAATGCCAGCTATTTGGGAGTTGCCAGCTCCATGGGCTGAAGAGATGTGTGAGCTTTCTTTGTATTGTTATGTTGCATCCATTTTCTATCAATAAACTGTCATTCTTTTCCTAAGTGGTCTAATTTCGTCTTGGCAATCCAAAGAAACTACTTTGACTGAGGGCCTTTCTAGACCTACCAGCTAATCCGGTGGGGAGTCGGGGCGAGGCCGCGCTGCAGCTAGCGTGCACCATCGCCCCTAGCTAGATGTAAACACACGACGGGGTAAAGGAAAGCCCCGTCGCGTGCTCCAGGTTATTTCCTCTTAAAGGGCCATGTGCACAGGAGCACACCAATGGAAAAGTGAGTCGTGTTTTTTTTAAAAAAATAAAGGGTTCCCCACTCCCCCTGCCCCTGATTTTCCCCCACACAATGTCTGATGCCCCCCTGCCCGCTCGCTCGCCCATCCTCCCCCTGCTCACCATGCCCTTTCCCCATCCACCATGCCCGTCCCCATCCGCCATGCCCTGTCCCCGTCCGCCATGCCCGTCCCCATCTGCCATGCCCATCCGTCATGCCGTCCCCGTCCGCCATGCCCGCCCTGTTCTTCTTTCCCCCATCCGCCATGCCCTGTCCCCATCTGCCATGCCCGTCCCCGTTCTTCTTCCCCCCGTCTGCCACGCCCTGTCCCCGTCCGCCATGCCCGTCCCCATTCTTCTTCCCCCATCCGCCATTCCCTGTCCTCATCCACCATGCCCATCCCATTCTTCCCCCCCCGTCTGCCATGCCCGTCCCCGTTCTTCTTCCTCCCCCATCTCTCGTGCCAGGTCTGCTTTTTCCCCCGGCCCCCATCTCCCCCCTCATGATCCCCCCCTGGCCCGATGGGCACAGCACTCCTATGGAATGCTGTGCCCAGTGCGTGGCTTCTCCCAGCTACTCACGAGTAAGCGAGCAGCCAGGAAAAGCCACAGAAGTCACTAGACTTTCCACAGCCCTGGCCTCAGCCTGGGGCTGTGGAAAAGCCGGGCCATAAGCAGATCTGCTTATCCAGGGTCAAGGGAGGACTTAGCCCGGCCTGACCCCGGGATCCCCTGTGCGTCATCTGGATGCACAGCAGGGAGACCGGGCCTCACACCGGGCTAAGTCCTCGTTTAGCAACAGCCTGAGTCCTGAATAGATCAGGCCTCCAGAAACACACACCATCACAAGAGAAATGCACAAAGTCCCCATAAGGTAGGAAAGGTGGTGATGTGAATTTGTCTCTGGCATTAATTCAATTTGTGCCCAAGAGTTTATTTCTGAATGACAAATCAATGCTTGTCAATTTTGCCAAAATAACACAGCTATGTGTCACAAGTATGGGCCTATCTTAGACACATACCAGAAGCATTAGCTGGGGTGGGTGGGAGAGCTTATTTCTAAAGTATGGTTTACGTACAATAGATCTTTGTCAATGCAAAACAAGGCAGATGTCAATTTACCCTGTTCTAAGAAATGGATTGAATTTTCCTCTATTGGGATGTGGAATGGATTGCCTTCTGATGTGCAGCAATATAATGAAATATACCCTAGAATCCAACCCCATTACCACAATATTCAGTGACAAAGGGCACATGGTATTTGTCCCATTGCATATATTACTTGGCACATATGCACAATGTCTGGCGGTGGGGTCTGTCTTGCGATATTGCCCATGTTCCTTGACAAAGCACATGAGAATTGATTCATCTCAGGGAGCGCCTCCATTGCCAGTGCTGACAGCTTTACAACCCCTTTGGGAAATAAAATACAGCATCAGGTTACTAAGCAACTCCACCAGCTCCTTAAAAATACTTCTCGGAACTCACTTGTTTCTCCTAATTGATTCAGGTCCACATCATTTTGAACATAAATGGGACATCATGTTTAGAAATATGCAGTGTGACTACTTTTCGCTAACATGTCTTGTTACCTCTGCATATCTGAATCAAGAGCCAGCATATAAATGTCACACTGGAAACAATTTTTTATCTTCCTCCCAAGTTGTGTTGACATTTAATATATATAAATTATTTTGACAGTTCAACCTAGCCTCTGAAGTTATCTGCCAACTGTCAGGAAATAACATGAAAGCCTGAACAGCAAAATCCACTTTTAAACTTTTGTATGGAATAAAGTTTTAATTAGCAACTCAGACTTACTTCTCTGCTACATTCCTCCACTCAAAAGCATTGGAATTAATAGTAAATCTCCCTCTTGTTTTGTAGACTTGTTGACATTTTGGGAAGTCACTAAAGCTGGAGGCAAGATAGTGTCTCATGCTATCTCTAAATATTACTGATAAACACAACCATATATTAAGTTTCATGAGAAGCAAACTAGACATTGCTCATTTCACTGTTATGCTAGAGGTGGTATTTATTTATTTATTTATTTATTACATTTTTATACCGCCCAGTAGCCGAAGCTCTCTGGGCGGTTCACAAAAATTAAAACCATGATAAAACAACCAACAGGATAAAAGCACAAATACGAGAAATAAAGAAAAATTGTGCTATGTAGATAGTTGTCCCAATTTCGGGAATCACAACTGCTCAACAAAGTTGAGCACTCACTGTTGTGGTTACTCACTTGAGGCTGCTGAATAGAGATTTGAATGAGTTATGCTGCCAAAGGTTGGAATAGGAGCTAGTAGAGTGTAATGGTTAGATCTGAGTGAAGAACCTCAGGCTCACAGGCCAAATCTGGCCCTTCTGGGGTCCAAATCCTGCCCTCCATGGGAAGTGAGAAGGGAGGAACAGGGGGTGCCCTAACTCCCAGTAATGTAGGCAAGGACAAAAGCTTACTTGGATTGAATACAAACCCAACAAGGTAGGCTGTGATGACCTTTTACATCCAACTCAGCCTGAACCAGGGGATTGTCCAACCTTACAGGACACTCCTCAAACTAATTAAACAAGGGCCGAAGCATGAAACCTTAAATAGTCACAAAAACCAGGAGGAAAGCTTTGGACTTAGTACCAAGGCTTAATTGCAATAAAGCACACACATTCAATTAAGATAGCTGTTAAGCTTACTTATGAAACGTACTTGTGCGCCTGTGATTCTGAGAGTGCCTTGGACTGCAAGAAGATCAAACCAGTCCATACTCCAGGAAATAAAGCCAAACTGCTCACTTGAGGGAATGGTATTAAAGGCAAAACTGAAGTACTTTGGCCACATAATGAGAAGACAGGATACCCTGGAGAAGAGGCTGATGCTAGGGAAAGTGGAAGGCAAAAGGAAGAGGGGCCGACCAAGGGCAAGATGGATGGATGATATTCTGGAGGTGACAGACTTGACCTTGGGGGAGCTAGAGGTGGCGACGGCCGACAGAAAGCTCTGGCATGGGCTGGTCCATGAAGTCACGAAGAGTCAGAAGCAACTGAACAAATAAACAACAAAGCTTACTTATAGAAAGGAAAAGGGACTAGCGTACAAAGAAACAGAACAACTTTTGGAAACAGTACTTACAAGGCAAAATAAGAGAAATGACTAAAGCCTGCCTATACGTATCAAAGGATAGGTCTTCAATAGGACCTATTTTCAATTTACATATTAGTCTAGGAGGTGCAAATTAGGTCAGTTTGTGTAGGAATTCAAGGAGATTGAATTCCTCAAGCATCCATAGTCCCCCCAAAATATGAAAAAAACAGTGTCTTATTTTGAAATGCCCCTATTTCATTTCCAAACTGTTAGAACTTTACTATTCAAATTGACTATTAAAGTAAATGATGACAATAAATAATGACATATTAAGATGGGGATGAACTAATCTCCTATTCCGTAGGTGGAAGGTAAAGAAGGTGGGCTCTGGAAATTGACCCAAGCCCGGAAAACTACTACACTCAAGAAGCTAATGGAAAGGGGAACAGAAATTGGAAAGGCAACAGAATGCCATTCTTTAAGAAGAAGCCTAGGGATATGGCAGGGAATAAAAGACCAAATATACTTTAGCTTCAACTTGTGCCAAAAGTATTAGAAGGGTGGGGTGTTTTTTTTTGTAACTGTCAAGTTAGAAAAGCACTGTTTGATTAAAGGAAGCTAACAGAAGCCCCCAAAGAGGAAGGTTATGCCTTACTAATTTGTTAAGTTCTCTTTGACAGTATATTGCCAAGGCCGGGGGAAAAAGGAAAGCAAGCCAGCCCTGTTGGTTTCATACTGAGATTTATTTTCTTCCAGGTAGGTTTTTAACATCACTGACTCACGTGGAAAAGTGAAGTCAGTGAATAAGAAACGACATGGCTCATTCCATTTTCTCCCCCTCTGTTTAAAAAGCAGCTAAGGAACAAAGAATACATAACCATAAAATGTGGATGGTGTCAGGCAGAAATCAGAGTCTAATGGGAAACCACAGCATGAGCTACTTGTTGGCTGTTTTGAAGAGAAACATCCCCCACCAATTCAGTGAGGAAACTCAAAAGGGTGGCATGGTGTGAAATGTTTCCTAAACAGTGTTGAGTTCAATATTTTATTCATGGATAGCAACTTGATCTTCATGCCCTGCCAGAGGAAAATACTTATTATTCTGCAAGGTCACAGGAACACAGGGGATGCAATTCCCCTTATTTTAGGGAACCTGGTGTTATGGAGCACTACAGGTTGGGCTCTGGTTTTTTGTTCCTGTGCTGTTAGACCTTCTGGTCAGAAGAGGAAGTCAGTCCAAGCCAGGGCTGGCTCTACCATAAGGTAGAGTGTGGCAGCTGCCTCAGGCAGCTCATGCTTGGGGGCAAGGAGTGGTGGCAAGGTGTTGGAAGACACAGCTGTGTGTCTCATGCAGCCTGCCCTGTACCCCCTAAACTAGCTTGCTGCTCTTAGGTGTGGGGGAAGATGCTGTCCCATTGAAATAAGATTCAACTGCCAGTCTGTTTGAATCTGGAAAGGTGACATCTTGTCTTTAGAATATCTTGGGCCTCTTCTGGTTAAAGTTGAGTTACTATTCTACCAAGCCAGAATCCTCTGGTTCAAGTCATCAGGTAATACTAGAGAACTCCACTGCCTGATATAAAGCTCTGCCATCTTCTTCAGACTCTCATTATGAACCTCTCTCTCTCTCTCTCTCTCTCTCTCTCTCTCTCTCTCTCTCTCTCTCTCTCTCTCTCTCTCTCTCTCTCTCTCTCTCTCTCTTCCTTTGTACTGCCGGACTGCCTGCCTGCAATAGGCAACTCTTGGCTCAAAGGACTAAGATGTTTGGAATGTCTAGAAATCCTGTTGATTTCAAAAGTTAGATTGTTGTAAAAACTAGCTTTTAGCAACAGTGTCAGTAAATAAAACAGTTGCAAGGCTGCACATTGAAGCAGCAGTTAACAACTTCTTGAATCTAGGGTTGGGTGAATCTGTCAGTTGTGCTTTCTCCTACATCCAAAATTTTAAAATCCCAAGTCCTTTCCTGTCCTGAATATGAAGACATTTGCAATTTTTGGTAAATTATTAAAACAACAACAACAACACTGAAATGAAACCCGTACCTATTTGCACAAGCCAAATTCAATAGGTACACCTATTTCCAGAATGGGGAGAACCATGATGTAAAGCCAGGCCTTTAGCTGTTCAAGATGAGGATCCAGAAAGACACTGGCATAGACTGGAAATAGATTGATCCATCCATCTGAGGCTACTATGTGGCTTCTGGTCATCTGAATACACCTTATATCATTAGTCATTAGCACATGTGTGCATGATTCAAAAAGTTCAGTTTGGACTGGAGAAAAGGGACATTCAGAAAGTCACTTTGATGAACTTTGAGTAACTATGATGCATGATAGTGCTGGTGTAGTGTGGTGTAGTGAGAGCCAGTGTGGTGTAGTGGCTAAAGCGTTGGACTGGGAGTCGGGAGATCCAGGTTCTAGTCCCCACTCTGCCATGGAAACCCACTGGGTGACTTTGGGCTCTCAGCCCAACCTACCTCACATGGTTGTTGTGAGGATAAAATGGAGAGGAGGAGGATTATGTACACCGCCTTGGGTTCCTTAAGAGGAAAAAAGGTGGGATATAAATGCAATAATAAATAAATGATATCTAATTATATAACCCATCGATATCTCATGTGATGAAAACACAAAAAATCACATCCCTCACCATGGCAGTCTGGGAAAATGAATACAGAAAAGCAGAATGGTGCTGAAAAGAAATAGCAGCAAAGGAAACAACGTGATACAACTGAAATGATCTATAATAGGGCTGTGCTCCGCTTCTCTTTGGTTCAGAGAAGCAGGAGCGAGGCGGCCTGATTCGCCTCCGGAAAAAACAGAGGCGAAGAGAGTCGGGGGGGGGGGGCTGCAGATCAAGGCAAAGAGGATCACCTCAATCCGGAGCTCTGAATGCAGGTAAGTGGAGGGGGAGGGGGACTCATCTGGTGACAGCAATGGAACCAGGTAAGGGGGCAGGGAGGAGGGAGGCTTACCTGCGTCCATCGTGGGCTTCAGTTGAAGCCGGAAGTGAAGGCTGCGGCCTCTTCCGGCTTCAATCTGGGGCCTCAATTGAAGCCCGCAATGACAGACACAGGTAAGGGGGTGGAGAGTGGCTTACCTGGTGCTGGCACTCCATCAATGCGGCGATGGAGGCGAAGCCGGATCTCGCTCTGCGAAGTGGAGTGGGGGAGCGGCGCAAAGAGGATCGGGCCCAATCTGGATTTTCTGGATTGGGCCACAAAGCAGATCCGGGGGGTGGGGTCCATGCACAGCCCTAATCTATAAAATGGAAGAATGTGCATCTCCTCCTAAATTACCTACTGGCTTCTTGGAGGTTAACACATGGTCAGTGCAGATGGATCTTCAGAGCCCTTATGACAGCCAAAAGAATTGTACTATCACATTGGAAGGACAAATTCATACCTCTCATATTGCAATAGATCGAGAATCTAATAACATTATCAACTTTCGAATAAGTGTTATATAGATGCAACTTGCAAGTGGACAAATATACGGATATTTGTTCTGCTTTTCTTGAAACCTTTGTATAATTCTCCCCCCTTTTTTTAACAGTTCATACAATCGAAATGATGATAATTCTATATGCACAATGTATCCCCCCCCATTTTCATCATGTATTTTCTGTTTTGTTTGTTGATATTCACAATTAAAAAAATAAAAGAAGATTGTCTGGCAAGGTGAGTTCCCCCCTACACCTCCAATTTTGTGACTGCATCAAATGTGCCCCTTTCAAAGTGAATATTGAAATCAGAGGTATCTGGAGGTAGCCCTACTAAAACACTGATGTACATGTTTTACCCCCGGACATAATGATTTCTTTTGTTCAACCTCCTGCAAAAGCAAACAGAAACACATATCTTCTTATATTTCATATTGAATATCAGCATTGGATCCTTTTCACCTGGCGTATTAATAATAACCAGAATACCAGGTTTCAGTCATTGAGTTTGCAAGGAAATGTTTTCTTTACCGTCTCCTTTTCTCAAGCCATCTGGTATTATCAAGACTTGGATGCCCAAGTTAAGATGAGAACAAAATCAGCATGATCAGTGTTCATGCAGTATGCAATGACATTTTGAGTACAAATATCACAATTATTATTTTTTTAATATTAAACAATATTAGAGTGTTGAAAAATGGCTGTGAAGCATATTAATATTAAATATTATTGCTGGCATTTGTGAAAGGTCAACTATGGCGTGCTCATGCAAAAACAGAGACCAAAATTTGAAAATTATTAAAAATCATAAATTGATTTAAAGACAATTGCACAAAATGTTATTTCTCTCTCTCTCTCTCTCTCCCTCGGTTTCACACCACTTCACATTGTTATTTTAGAATCAGAGCTGTATTCAGAAAAAGACAATACAGCCCAGAATTCACTGAATGGAGCAAGGGCTGCTGGGACATTGGCCTAATCTACACCAAGCAGGATATTGCAGTATGGAAGTGGTATATAAAAGGCAGGAGCCACATTACTGCTTTATAGCGGTATTGAAGTGCTCTGATAACTGTTGGGGCCCATTGACACAGACCATATACCGCTTTCATACTGCTATATCCTGCTTGGTGTAGCTCCTGCCTTTTAGATACTGCTTTCATAGTGCAATCTCCTGCTTGGTGTAGATGAGGCCATTATAACTTCTCTTTCACATCATGAATACAAGAATCAGGAAGACCAGCCTAGTAACAGCCATTAGTGAGAGGATCAGCAGCTATAGGGAGATTGCTTCCTCTTTGTCCCACAGAGAACCCCCTTATTATTATTATTTATTTATTTATTTATTTATTTATATAGCACCATCAATGTACATGGTGCTGTACAGAGTAAAACAGAAAATCGCAAGACCCTGCCGCATAGGCTTACAATCTAATAAAATCATAGTAAAGCAATAAGGAGGGGAAGAGAATGCAAACAAGCACTGGGTAGGGTAAACAGGCACAGGGTAGGGTAAAACTAACAGTATAAAGTCCAAGCAGCATCAAGTTTTAAAAGCTTTAGGAAAAATAAAAGTTTTTAGCTGAGCTTTAAAAGCTGCGATTGAACTTGTGGATCTCAGATGTTCCGGAAGAGCGTTCCAGGCGTAAGGGGCAGCAGAGGAAAATGGACGAACCTGAGCAAGGGAAGTAGAGACCCTAGGGCAGGCGAGATACATGGCATCAGAGGAGCGAAGAGCACGAGCGGGGCAATAGTGTGAGATGAGAGAGGAGAGATAGGGCGGAGCTAGACCATGAAAAGCTTTGAAGGTCGACAGGAGAAGTTTATATTGGATTCTGAAGTGAATTGGAAGCCAATGAAGAGATTTCAGAAGTGGAGTTTAAATTGTTTTATTTATGTTGGGGAAAATGCAGCTACAGTTAAGCATTTTTAAGTTTCAATGAGAGTCTTAAGCATGCACTAAACTCACCCATTGGAAACAATGGCATAAGTGCTTAATTTTGGTTTATTTTATCCTTTGTTTTAACCTATATTAACTGCTTTTCTGCCAGAAGTACTTAGGGTGGTATGCAAAGGCTATTAAAAACGACAACCCAATAGCATTGGACCTTACCCTAAAACACATTAGGAATGTCATTAAACAAAGACACAAATAATTAAATAACACAGCAATAGCTGCAAATGCTTCAAAGCCATTAGCCATTGGTCAATATGGAGATTATTCAGGCACACTTAAGTATTTTTGTCTGCCACTGATGTCTGCAATCCTATGCACATTTACCTGGGAATGAGTCTCATGGACCACAGTAGGAGGTACATGCAGAGAGCTTCGGCTACGGGGTGGTATATAAATTTAATAAATAAATAGACATGTGCAGGATTGCACTGCACAGCATTCACACTGAAGTCAACAAGACCTAAGCCTTTGTACATCAATCATGTGAAGGGAGGCCACAAACAGAAAGGGATTAAACATGGACCACTGAACTAAGGACACCTTTGTGCATAGACTGCCATGTGCAAAGGCTTCCTTGGAAGCTGGAACTCAAATCACACAGAAAAAGCAGGCCTAAAGTGTAGGGCAAGATCCTGGGCAAGGGAGGGATCATCTCTCCCTGATCCCGGGATCCCCTGTGCATCATGTGGATGCAGAGGGACAATCCCGGAATTACCCTGGGATTTCGCATCATCTAGCTGAAGCTGTAGTTGAACCCTATTATCAGCCTGGAGAGGACCATGATATAACTGCCTACCATACAGCTGTTAACTGAGAAACCCGTCAGAAAAGAAGATATGGTAACCCTAATTTAGGACCAATATAGCTCAACATACAGAGATTGAAGATTACACTTTGAAGAGCAAAGCACTCAAAGGCCTAGGGCTGGCTGGATGAATCTACCAGTCTGTGATTTAATCCGTTTTTATTTTATTTTTTAATCTGATTTTTTTATCTTGAATATGAAGAAAATGTGAATTATTATTATTATTATTATTATTATTATTATTATTATTATTACTGAACTGAACTGAACTGAAATTCTCACCCATCCCTATTTTAGCTCTGTGCTAAAATGCTGGCTTCTGATATGAGACAAATTTCATTTCCTAGGTTTTGACTGCTAAATATAAATTAAAGTGGGACAGGAGTGCCCCACTTAGTTAAGGCAAGTAGCAAAATAGGGGAGGGGAAAGGGGGGTGGGTCTGCCATTATAAGGCTTGTTAAAATGATACCTGTTGAGCATGAAACATAAAACTTGGTATCCTTATTCTAGCTGATGAGATCTACAATTGTGCACAATTTCAAACTGATGTGCTAAAAATGCCAAAGGTAGAGCAAGTTAAAATGTACTGAAAACTGACACTTAAACCATTTTTACTCCACTCAGTGGTACATTGTATCGTACATTTATTTCAAATTTTATGTGAAGAAATACTGATGTACTTTATGGTGGCTTATCAAGGCTGAGTGTAAGAAGGATTTTAACCCTCCCCTGCCCTCCTGAGCTGTAGTCCCAAGCTAGAATAGACCCCAAGGTCTCCAATTCACATTGCCAAAGTGCATCCTGTTGGAACGTAAATTGCAGACATTGGGAAAAATCCTGATCCATATCAAGTCCTATGCACTTATTTTTGAGTGAAAAAACAAAAACAAATAAACTTAGCTACATCTTCAAAGTAACATGAGTTCATCCTTCAGAGATTTGGGGGTGTTGGAGTGCACAGGTGAGCTGAGTAGGGCCTCACACCACCTTTTTAAAAACAGAAATGCAGCACAAGGGCCCTGATCACTTCTCTTCGATTCCACATGTTGGATAAAAGAAACATGGAGATTGGAGCTCATGCACTGGTTTCTGGAAGGAGATATACAATATGAGGGATCCAATCCCTGCTTTTCTTTTCCATGTGCTATGAAAAGGCATGCCAGGATCATGTCTCACTCTAGGGGCATTTGAATGACAGACTGAACTCTGTATACTCGTTCAGATCACTGTGAAAATGTAGACCACACTGTGGCATTACCCCACAATTGAGTATCTTGTACATGTCTAGATAAGTAAGTCTGGTAAGTATAGAACGTTAGAACTGAGTGGGTGTGGTTTATGATGTAATAGGTGGGGGGGAAGGAGTATATAAGGAGATTGTTGGGTAGGGTGACCATATGAAAAGGAGGACAGAGCTCCTGTATCTTTAACAGTTGCATAGAAAAAGGAATTCCCTCTTCATCACAACAGTTAAAGGTGCAGGAGCTATACTAGAGTGACCAGATTTAAAAGAGGGCAGAACACCTGCAGCTTTAACTGATGTGATGAAGAGGAAATTTCACCAGGTTCCCTATGTATACAAATGACACCTGCTGAAATTTCCTTTTCAATAAAACTGTTAAAGATACAGGAGCCCTGTCCTCCTTTTCATATGGTCACCCTAGTGTTGGGAGGTTGTGAGGTTGGTGAGATGAGTGTGTGTGAGTTTGGGGGATGAGTGAGTGAGAGAGAGTTGTTTATTGAAGGGTTTGGATTCTAGGGACTTATAATTGGTGTGAAGAGAGTGAGGTGGTTGGTGTGTGGCGAGTTTAGATTAGTCAGGCTTGAAGGTATTATATTTTGATTTAAAGCTTTTAAACAACAATAAACTTATATTTATTTTGTTAGCTACCAAATACCACATGTCAGCTTGGCTTTATTTACCTGCCTTACAGTTATTAAACACCCACACCAGATTACACCCACAGTATATTTAGAGCAGATCCTGTATTAAACCTGTTTCCCTCATAGCTAGGGGAAAGTTTTTATTTAACCCTCCCTCAGGCTTTCAAATGGTGGCGCTTGGCCTGAAAAGGGTTTATGCGACAGGCCTAGTGTAAGGGTCTGTTACTTCGCACTCACCTCATGTGTTAGCTCTGCACACAAGGTGGGGGATTTTTCCAGATTCTAAACTCTCAGGGGGACCCTCCATGGAAAAAAGAGGCTTTCCTCGGCAGACAGTCCTCCTCATGTGTAGAGAGAGCAACAAGAATGCAAGGGAAGGGGTGCAGAGCTAGTACACCACTTTGCGCTCCCTCTCTTCCTGTGAAGACCTTACAAGGAGAATAACTAGGCTCTCACAATGGTCTGAAATAGCGTGCACAGAGTGTGGATGCACATTCAGTGTATTGTGCAAATATCCCAGTGTGAGAGATAACCTGCAGTGGGGAGGAAGTTGCCTGGAACCATGTAGGCAAAGCCAGACATGCATGTCTTTCCCATCCAGTTGCTGAGCTTTCTTGAGGTTGGTCCTTGATCAGATAGGAAGGACCTACATGGCTCTAGGTTTCCATTTGTTACTAAGGCATTGCAAGGTGGAGCTGCAGTGCAGCAATTTCCATGTTGCTGCAATGTCTGAAATGGCCCTAAGTATAAGAACAATCTCCATTAGCGGTGGTTACTCGAAATATGGCAAGCTACCAGCCAGCTTTTGGAACTACAGTTTTCTGGTTCTGCAAGCACTTTATAAAAATACAGGATTTGAAAGATGAAAATCTTTTATCAAAGTCTTCAAAGTGCCAGCAACTCTTCAGAATCCTGGCCTCAAGTACTCTTCAGTATCTGCTTGAACGAAAATAGTCTTCCAGTGATGATACTTGTCCTGTTTCTAAGCCACACACTCTAATATTTGGAAATGATTTTCCTTGTGGTACTGGTAGCAAAATGTCAGATGTGGGAGAAAAGATGAAAATATAGATCTCCAAGATGTTGAAGATTGCCAGACATATTCCCTGCCATGATGTACCCTCTTTAGAGTGTAAGTGCTCATGACATACTCTGTGAAGAGCAAGAGAAGTTATTTAAAGCATATGGGTGCTATATTCTATTGTACCATTTACATTGGCTGCCTGGTTGCCTTCGTGTCTATCTGATCTTGTACATTTTCCCCCGGCTTTCATGTGCTGCTAGCATAGGTCTGCATTGTTATAATACTCAGCCTCTGTTTTTTGCATTATATAAAGTTTCAGCATTACCAGTGTTGCTGAAATAGTTCAACCTCACATTGTTTTAAAAATATTTTTGGGTAAGTATTTTGAGTGAAGTACAAGGTCAAAATGCAAAGAATGGAATTATATGAGGAAATTAGATGCTTTTTAATATATATCGTAACTTCAATTGAAATTCATAACAGGTTGCATTAAATTCTTTGCTGTGGCACCCTGGCTGTGGAATGAGCTCCCCAGAGAGGTCCGCCTGGTGCCTACACTGTACTCTTTTCGTCGCCAGCTGAAGACTTTTTTATTCTCTCAGTATTTTAACACTTAATTTTAACTTTAAATTTTACTGTTCTAACTCTGTATTTTAATCTTCTATCTATTTTGCTGTGTGTTTTTATCCTGGTTGTGCTTTTTATACTGTATTTTGTATTTGTGTTATTAACCTGTTGGTCATTTTATTATGGTTTTAATTTTTGTGAACTGCCCAGAGAGCTTAGGCTGTTGGGTGGTATAAAAATGTAATAAATAAATAAAATAAAAAATAAATCACACTGTCTATAACTACAGAGCCATTCAAAATGGAGTTAACTGAGATGACAATGGCCCTTTCTACACCTAAGGGTTATCCCAGGAAAATGGAGGAGTTGTCCCTGCCTGCTCCCGGGATCCCCTGTGTCTCATTTGGATGCACAGGAACGATCCCAGGACAATCCTGGGATATAAGGCAAGTGTAGACATGCCCTATAACCATTGGCTGAGCCTGTCGTGGTGAAGTATAAACCAGTAGACAGACCAGGGATTTCCTTATAACCCCAACATGCAACAAGTGACCCATTTTTATGTTTTATCACACATAAACAAGTTCTGTCTCTCTTCCTTCCCTGTGGTGAGTGGACGAACAATATACCAAATACAGTTTGATGGTCTTCAAACTTCTTATACCATAGTAGTGTCTAAGGCCTTAGCTAGACCTAAGGTTTATCTTGGGATCATCCCTGCCTGCTCCCGGGATATCCTATGTGTCATTTACATGAACAGGGATAACCCCGGGATGATCCCGGGATAAACCTTAGGTCTAGCTAAGGCCTCAGTATGAATAATCTTAACTGGATTACTTCAAAATGGGAGGTTGGAGAAGTACAAATTTCAGAAGTTCTCCTCTCTACTTTTCATGCTGTTCTTTAAAAAAATTCACTTCAGCAATATTAGGTAGTTCCAAAATAACAGAAGATCAAAATCCAATAAGGCAGTTCTGCACAACTTGAGAACTACCAACCGAAACACAGACCTGTAGGGGTGGAGAGATTGTCAGTTCACATTTCTCTCTGTTTTTCAGTTTTAGATTTGATTCATCTTGAACTTTGAGAATTTCTCCAGTCTTAAGTTTGTTTTGCTCTGAATTTTGATATTTTTTAAAAAAGTTTGTATGAAAATTCATAAGCATTTGCATGCACATTTCTCCTAATGCATCCATTTTATATGCATAGTTTAGCCTAATATTTTTATTTATTTATTTACAGTATTTATATACTGTTCCTAATTCAAGAATTTTGAAGCAGGGGACAAATAGAATAAAATTATAAAACCAGAATAAAAACTCATTAAAAGTACATTTTTAAAAGAAACAAAGTGCAAATAAAACCATGACTGGTCATTAAGAGAAGGCTTCACGGAACAACCATGTTTTCAGGAGGTGCTGGAAGGAATACAAAGTTGGCACGTGCCTGACTTCTAGAGACAGGGAATTCCATAGGAAGGGGGGCACCAAGCTTAAGGCTTTTCTCCTGGTGGACTCCAATCAGACCATAGGTCCATGTGGAACCACCAGGAGCATGTCCTCGGATGACCTCAGTGACTGAACAGGTTGGTAGGGGAGAAGGTGCTCTCTCAGGTATCCTGGTCCCAAGTTCTTTAGGGCATTGTACATTAGTACAAGAACCTTAATCCTGATCCAGTAGTGAATAGGCAGTCATTGTATTTCCCTCAGTAAAGGAGTTGCACGTTGGAAATGGGCAGCTCCTGACAACAGCTGGGAGCTACCACTTTCCAGCATGCAACTCCTTTGCATGCTGCAAAGGGATTTTTACAAGCAATTTTAACAATACAATGCATTACTAACATTTTCCCCCTAATATACACATTGTTATGCATTTTTTATTTGAGAACTGAGCTGCAAAATTCAGAGAAATGTGAATTTTGATGGATAAATGAGTTTCAATTTATAATGTGCTTTAAAAATGTGAAATTAGATAATAACCCTAACCCTAACCCATCCCTACAGACAAGCCATATATGAGAGCTTATCAGGGGCTTGATAATCTCCTCTTGGTGCTGTTTGGAACTCTGATAACAGGTGTGTGTGGGTGTGGGTGTGGGTGAGAGAGAGAGACCATGGCTAGACCTACCAGGTCTAGCACGACAGAGGGGCTATGATGTTGTGATATGGTTATCACAAGATCTCCCCCTCTGTCTGTATGTGGCGGGAGATGTCCCAGGAGGAAGAGGATGTTGCACCCACCATTTTGTTTGTTTGTTTTTGATCAGAGTAGGAGTGCACAAGTGTTCATGCACAAACGGTAAGTTTTTTAAAATAAATAAATAAATTTCCCCACTCCCCCCCACCCCACCCCCGATGGGCACAGAGCTCCTGAGGAGCTCGGTGCCTCATGCCCAGCTCCTGTGAGGAGCTGGGACAACCAGCAATGCCCAGCCACACATTCTGCGGTCTTGGGATAATCCTGAGACCATGAAAAAAGCAGGCTAAAGGGTAGGGTGATATCCCAGGCCAAGGGAGGGATCATTCCTCCCTGCTCCCGGGGTCCCCTGTGCATCATGTGAACACACAGGGACAATCCCGGGGCAATCCCTGGGATATTGCCCCATCTAGCCATGCCCAGGGAGAAAGAGAGAGAAAGAGAGAGAGAAGCATTTGGCCGGCCATACTCTTTCCAGATAGGCAGGTTGGCTGCATTCAGCTTATTATTTTACAAAGCTATATTATACTATCCTGAGAACTTCAAAAGTTTACTGGCCAGCATACAATAGAACAAACATATAAACAGATAGTAGCCAACTGGAACAGCTTGGAAACAACTTTAATTGGAAAAAGGCTCAAGTCAAGATACTGTCAGATAGATCCCACCATGCAAAGACAGGGCAGTTACTAAATATGATGTTGCTTTCAGACTTTGGAGGAGGGACGCAACAGGGATTTTATAATTGGCTGTCAGTCATGCCAAACTGAAGCCAATGATCTAAAATAAATGTTCAGGACCCTTTTCATTATACTGAGGAAAGCTAGAAGATGTTCCAAGCACTATGCTTGAACATTATCCTCTTCTCTTTTAAAAATAGCTTATAGCTGAAATCCTATGCGCACTTACTTGGAACAAAGCCCCATTGAATTCAAGGGGATGCATTCCTGGTAGGATTGCTTTGTAAGTCATTTCTGTCTTAAAAGTTCTGAAACACCATAACCTACTCTGTCTCAATTCACAAACTTATATGGTGGACAACAACCACCAAAGAATTTAAATGGGTTAGCCAGGGTTCCAAATGACAGTGACCCTGTTCAGACAACATGCTAAGCCGTGAGGGTTAAGCATTTTGAACTAAACATTATGGCTTAGCGTGTTCTGTGTAACATGACTCAGCATGTTCTGTGAACCATTCCTAACCAAGGTGACAAGTTCCATTGTTTAAATCATGGTTTAAACACGTTCTCTAACCACTTGCTGAAAAAGAGTTAGCAGCCTAACCATGACTTAGCGTGTTGTCTGAACAGGCCTAATGTCAAGCTAAAGACCAGCTTTTTTTTTTTTTTTTTTGCTCAGTTAGGTATTATTATTATTATTATTATTATTATTAGTAGTAGTAGTAGTAGTAGTAGTATCCTACCTTTTGCTCAATGATGGGCCTCAAGGCAGATTTACAAAATTAAAACATATACTATTAAAACCTATAAATAGAAATATACAAAAGTTAAAAATATAATTAAATACACCTTAAAATTAAATCATTTAAAATACATAAAGGAGGTCCAGACTATTTGCCAAAGGCCTGCTAGAACAAAAATAGTTTTTGCCTGCCTCTGAAAACACATCATGGAGGGAGCCAGTCTAGCTTCTTTGGAAAGGGAGTTCCAGAGCCCTGGAGTAGCTGCCAAGAAGACCCTCTCCCATGTTCACATCAGGTGTTCCTGTGATGGTGTTGGGACTGAGAGAAGAGTCTCCTCAGAAGATTTCAAAGCATAGGCAGGCTCATAAGGGAGAATACAGTCTTTCAGATAACCGGAACCCAAGCCATATATGGCTTTATAAGTCATAACCAGCACTTTGAATTGTGTCCGGAAACAGACTGGAAGCCAGTGGAGCTGTTTTATCAGGAGACTTGTATGCTCCCTGTAACCAGCCCCAGTCAACACTCTGGCTGCAGCTCTTTGAACCAGCTTAAGGCCATAGCTAGACCTAAGGTTTATCCCAGGATTGTCCTGGGGTCAAACCTGTTCATCTAAGTGCCACACAGGGCATCCAGCGCTCAGGCAGGGATGAACCCGGGATGATCCTGGGATAAACCTTAGGTCTAGCTACGGCTGAAGTTTCTGAACTCTCTTCAATGGCAGCCCCCCTTAGAGCATGTTACATTTATCCAATTGGGATGTAACTAAGGCATGTGTCACCATGGCCAGATCAGACATCTCTAGGATGTGCGCTGCGGGCGCACTAACTTTAACCATGCAAAAGCCACCGCTGAAACCTGGACATCCAGGATCAGAGCTGAATCCAAAAGTACACCCAAGCTGTGCGGGCTTCACAGGCACCAGCACCACCTTCTGGGTCCGCCCCTCCAGATAGCACTGTTTTCACATGTGACAAGTGTTTGCTTCCTGTGACTAAATTAAGTTTCAGTTCTTAAGAACATGCAAATGAAATAGTCTTCAGTGAAGATACATTGCCATGAACATGACTTTGACTCAAGTGAGAGTGATCTTCCAATTTAGGAACTCTGGAATAGATTTCAATAGACTACAGGGCTACCTTGCTAAAGATTATTTATTTTGTTTTTCAGGGAGAACATTACCATTTCCCTTACAGAAATGTGTGTGTGTGTGTGTGTGTGTGTGTGTGTGTGTGTGTGTGTGAGAGAGAGAGAGAGAGAGAGAGAGAGAGAGAGAGAGAGAGAGAGAGAGAGAGAGAGAGAGAGAGGCAAACTGTTATTATCCTAGATAATTTGGTTTCACTGAAAACCCATTTCATATAACTTCGGTGATATGCATGTGAGCCTAAGAGACAAATTTTCTTACAATTAGCAACTACAATGTTAGGGAGTAGCATTCCATTTCTGATGCAAAGCCCACATATCTGTTGGGCAAGTGTCCCATACAGGAATCAGGCTTGCTAATATTATGATTCAGGAAGCAATAACAACAAAAGGCACTAGTGGATTCATTGTGCAGTTCACATGATGCAAAATAAATATTCCAAACTGAAGTAATTAAATGTGATTAAAACAATGCCACATTTTCCCCCACCAATTGGACTGATATAGTGTTCCTTGACTTTCCTCTTCTCCCTCATGTATGGAGTTCAGATGATCCAGTAGGTATTTTTTAGAATCGTGTAGAACATTTTCCTCTTTGGCTATGCCACTGCTGGTGGTGTACTGGGCATTTCCCCCCAATGTTCCCAAGCAATTTCAAGGCCAGCTCAGCAAAGTGTTTTGTGGTAGGCCCTCTTCTCCATTGGGAGGCCACTTATCATGGACTTACCTAACAGTGGCAGTGCAATGGAAGGAAACTGAAGATGTAGGCTTGCAGCTCCAGCCACCTGATTCAGGGATCAGCTCCTAATGTCAGACCTGGGCAATTTATTTCAAGCAGAGACCCTCCAAAAATTCACATGAAAGGATCTAAGAGTTCAATCCTTCTCCAGGACTATGTGTTAATTGATCTGTCTTCTGCTGAAAACAGCCTGATTGCCAGAGGCCTGGGGAGAAGCAGGATCCAACATGCAGAAGCACAATGCAGAAAGGCCTACCTGTGATATATTTCTGGGCCACAATGGAGCTTGTCAACTAGCGATGGATGGACATACCTCTATCCAATGTTGTCGCCGCACACAACGAACCATCACTGCCACTCGTCCCTGCCCACCGGGCTGTGGGAGCTACTGGAGGGCTTGGTGAGCAGTCCGAGAGTGCCCCGCTGCCACCCCCTCCTAGATGCAAGATGGCATTTTTATGGATGATTGGGGCTTTGACTTTTTTATATATGTTTACGTATATGTGTATATTTTGTATATTTATGTTGTGCAAAATGGCAACCATAAAAAGGGAATTTCTGCAACACTAGAGGTGTAGTGGGGCCCACTACACCTCTAATACTATGGAAATTGCCCTTTTAGAGCCATCAGTTTGCACAATGTAAATATACAAAAAAGTCAGAGCTCTGATCTTCCATAAGAATGCCAGCTCACAGGGAGGAGCGGGTGGCAGCAAGGCAGTCCCAGGGCTTGATGAGCAAGTGTACAAGTGCCCCTTGGTTTGGTGAGTGGGTTCCGGGGGTCTGGTTGTAGGGGGGTCCCCCAGACACCTGGACCCAGTTGGGTGCCCGCATGATCTGTATGGTCAACCTAGCAGCATCTCATCCAGTACAGAAGTGGCAGGGTGAGGTGGCTTTCCGTTGCTTCTTATGTTTTGTGAGATGTATGTTGCTCTGTAACTCACTCTTCTTTGTTTTGTGAGATGTATGTTTGTACCAAATAGAGCAAACAGAATAACTCATTGCCAACAGCTTATATATAATTGAGGAAATTTCCAATTTGCTTCTCATTCACTTCAATGGAAATGTTTTCTGAGATTGTCTGGTATTAGCAGGGCTGGAGTTCTCTGCTACTGAGTAAAATTTGACAACTCAGCTTTTGTTTTTTTCTGCCACGTCAACGGGAAACTTAAATAGGCAATGATAATATTGATGTTACAGATGTTTATCCTGCTAAAGATTGTACCCCTGAGGTTTTCACAATCCTGAAAGAGGTAAAATACAGCTTTGAATTAAATTCAGCTGAATTGTGATAATTGCTGGGTTTATATTAGCAAGTAGAGTAACTTCCTAAAATGCTATGCTTGTTAGTTAACGGCACAGAAGGTTCACACATTAGCTTTCTGGATTGCACGGAAAAAAATTAATGAGTGCTAAGACATTAAACATTTACTTTAGTGAATCAAATCACAAAGAATGCTCTAAATTTCAGCCTAATCTGGTATCTTTTGAATGTTACTGAGAGGTGTCATGACATTCCAAAGACTTCCTCATACTTCATGGCAATAGCATCCATTAGAAAGGCCCAAATCTGTCAATCTCATTTTTTTTCAATCTTGAACTCAGTTCATCCAAATGCTGAGATTAATTTTTTAAAATGTTTGCAAGAAAAATTCATGTGCAGTTTTGTGCACACTTTCCCAAATAATGCATTTTGACATACAATTTTGCCTAATACATATTTTTTCAATGCATTTTAACGTTATTTTCACAGATATAACTTTTATGTGAAGTTCTCCTTAATATGCACTTTTTCTACATGTTTTTAATTAGGAACACCATTGCAAAATTCAGAGAAGTGTGCATTTCTAAGGACAACTGAGTTCAAGTCATGTCTTGGTTCAAAAGTGTGAAATTGTGTAAATTCACATGAAAGTGTGAACCAAATGAATTTCTCCCCTATTCATAGCACCCATCCCAGTTGTGCACTCTAAGGAGCCTGTCTCAAACAATCTCCTTGCCTGTCCCCTATCCTGAGCCCAGCTGAAGCCAGCTCATAGTAGGATGAGAGAACGGGATCCCTATGTGACACTACGTAGTAACAAAGAAACATGTGTAAAACAGCATCTGAGATGGAGTGTAGCCTAAAAGGAAAAGGCACATTGCTGGGGGTGCAAACCAATCTCTGCAGCAGGGCTCCTGTGCCATGAACAGTTTCTTGACAGACAACAGGTTAGCATGTGTAGCGCCTCTCTTGGCTCCAGCTCCATGTCAGGAATACCTTCACTTCTTGCATAACCATCTGTCATGGAACTCGCAAGACTAGAGGAGCCTGCCTAAAACAAGTAGGTTGGCAATTCTATGAAGGAGCAGCTGGGAGTATCCTGGTCACTGCTACTGGTTGGGCAGTGGGCCTCCCTGATGGCCTGCATGGAACTGGGCGTAGGATGGAACCTGGAGGGGCACTGAGAGAGACACATAGCCTCTCCTAATCAGGCGGCATCTGAACCAATTACGAAACCCTGTGCAGTTACACCTGAAGGAGGGAGAATCCCAGGTGTGCCAAAAACAGGGTGGCACTGATACACCCTTGGAAATTTGTAGGATCAGGACCACACAAAGGCAGCCTCCCCTAGTGAATGGCACCTGCAAAATCCTTCGCAATTTCACCCAGGGGAGGGAAAATCCCGGGTGCATCAAATAGGGGGTGGCACAAATATAACTTTGGAAAACAGGAAAAGAATATACACCCTATTTCCATAGCCTAAAATGAATCCAGTCACAGAGTAATGAGCATTAGGCACCAGCTGTAACTAGGGATGTACGGATTTTGTTGATTCCATTCTGGTTGTGTTTCACGGATTGCCAGGACATCTTTTGTTTCATCATCCACTCATGGACGGAATCAGATTTTTCTCCCTTTCAGAAAAATATGCCAAAAATCCTGCCGCAGTTTATGTAACCTTCTCTGGCATGTAAGATTTCGCTTCTTTTTTTTCTTTGCTCAGCATACAATCAATGAGTAGAGTGCACACACAAAAATGCCACACAGCAGAGCCTGAAGAGAAATCAATACATATATATATATATATATATATATATATATATATATATATATGGGTGTGGGTGCTATGGGGATTTTGTTGTTGTCTAAATGTGTATGTATTACCATATCTTTGGGTGACTACAATTCTAAAACATTTTAAAGTCTGCTGCAGAATCTGTGAGTCAAAATCATAGAAATCTAAAGTCATTTAAAACTGTTTTGTATTTCTCCAACATCCCAAGAGGCAACATATAGTCCCTGAACAGTAAGTGTTTGTTAAGAGGTGAGAATGTTGGAGCAATATACTTTAGCCAAGACATAGAATTCACACAGCAAAGAGGCTGGAAGAAGGATGGGTGAGATATTGGCTCATTTCAATGCTTTTAAAAATGGATTTACTCATTTTGCATCTCCTGGACAAAATGCAGACAAAAACACAATTTTCACCCAGAAGTGTGGTTGACAAAATGCATACGTCTGAAAAATGCACACTGAAAAATGCATATGTTTATAAACTGCCCAGAGAGCTTCAGCTATGGGGTGGTATATCAATGTAATAAATACTACTACTACTACTACTACTACTACTACTAATAATAATAATAATAATAATAATAATATAATAGCATAAACACACTTTCATGAATGGGACTATTCTACGAACATTTTGGCTATTCTCTTTCAGTAAATTCCAGAAATTTTTCTTTTCTTACCTCCTAGAAACAAAAGGACACTTTTCAGAAATTTCCCCGTATTTTGTTCACCATTATTTTTTGTGGGGGCTGCATTCCCTCCCCTAAATGCTCTGGAGTGATGTTAGGCATTAGGGCATTGTGGAGGATGTAAACAGGGGGGCCAGGCTGCCAACGTAGTTGATGCTGTTGCCACTTCTTGCAGGGGCAGTGCAATAAAACAAAACAAAAAAATCTTGGGGGTAGAAGAGAAACAAGTTGTTCTCCAATGTTTGCCAACTGTGATGCCAACTGTGAGAACATGGTGGAGAATTTCTCCTCTCCTGGAAAAAAAACAACCTGTGAAATTGTCGTCCCCCCCCCCGCACACACACATCCAATTTCCCTATCCACAAATTGGCACTTCCTTCCCACTCTTCAGATGCCACCACAACAACATTCCTCAATCTGGTGTCACATCCAAATGTTTTGGACTACAATGTCCATCATTCCCAGCCAACATAACCAAAGTTCAAGAGAGTTTTGGTCCAAAACGTCTGTAGTGGACCAGATTGGGGAAGGCTGCACCATGGAATAGCTCTTGAGTAGTATATTCAGCCCTACAGACACAATGGGCGTTGCTAGACGTACCGGGTGTTCCGTCGTTGAGGAGCGGTGAAAGCGGCTTTTCCCGTTCAGCCGTGACGCCTCATCATCCACACCTGCCTTCGATTTGTGGCGGAAGTTTGCGCCGGTTGTGCTGCTGCCGCCGCGAGAACGGTTGCGCAGCCACACCGGCCTGATTGCCGCGGCTTTTTTTTTCGCTCGCTGCACGGTTTGCGCACGTCCGAAAGACCGCAAACTTGCGCAGCCGTCAGCGATGCCGCCGCCGGCCCTGGCGGCGGCAGCGGCGGCAGTGCCAGTGCCAGCCGAAGTGCTGCTGGTGCTGTTGAGGGTCAACATTGATGCGCTCACTTCCTGATGGGGGTCGTGGCGGGTGTCATATGACCCGAGGTCAATCGTCTGCATGGCCACTCTGTGCCTACATCTCCCATCATGCCTCTGAGGTGTCGGCGGCGATGATCGCCTCTGTGCCCTGTGCCCCATCCCAAGGAGCCAACCCACATCTGGCCGTAGCCATGGCAGCAGCCCACAAACAGCTCTGCCCTCTGCCAGCCTGGTACCCACACTAACAGGCAGCGTACAGCACCGCCATTATGCGGCCACGGTAGCTGCCCACCGCAAGGAGTCACCAGCCACTTTTCCGGTCCTCCGTTCCTGCGCAAACTGTCACTGGGGAAATAAAAAAAAAAAGCCGCTCCGCCGCGCTGCCCCAGCTGGCGGACTGCGCGCAAATGGCGGAGGCGGCTTGACCGAAGCCGCTGACCACTCCCCCTTAGCACGCCTTTTCCTGCCCAGTGCGGACCGCAGTGACCTCACATCCTCCCACACGTACTCCGAATTACCGCGGGACAGCAGGAAAAGGCGCCCTAAAACTCACTTTTTTAAAGTCGGGAGAAAGAGGCTTCACCGCGGGATAACGGCGGATCCTCGTGAACGTCATCTGGAAGCCTCGACGTGACTGCGGAAGGTAACGCGCGCTAGAGCCTCGTCTAGTAACGCCCAATATCATCACCATCACATTGTGATCCCCAATTCATTTACTTCAAAGTAATCCCAATATATTATCTCAGTAGTATATCAGACCTTCTTAAGAACAAATCAGTTATAGATTACGGCCACTGTAAAAGTCCAATCCACAAGCCATTTAGGATCATTGAAGTGAATAAAACATAATGTACTTAACTTTAAATGCCTTTGCATTACTGAGTTGTAGATTGGTTTACAAAGGAGTGAAATATTTATCGAATAAGAATGCGATCCTAAATTACTGACACCATCAAAATTAATGGAACTTAAAATGAAGTAGGTATAATTACAAGCTTGGAAATGGAGGGGAGGACAGCCTGAAATTAATGTGGAATGGGAGATGATTGCCAGACTATTCATTTTTCAAGAGTTATCGCATCACCCATTTTTTTCCCCAGTAAGTCTCATTGCTCTATAAAAGAGCAATACTGAAAATAACATTTCGAATGTAGATTTACCAAGTTCAATCTTTTCAGAAGTGGAAGAACATGAGTCTGAATTTTATAATTTGAGGAAATGCCAGAGAACCCACCAGGCCCAAATGCCTCATTCTGAGGTGGTCCTTCCTCAGAATGAAGCATTGTGGGTGAGGTGGCCATGGAGACTGCCTGTGTACCTGTGGAGGTGATGGCAGCAGGGGTGAAGAGGAGGAGGCAGAGAGAGGTGGAAGGGGAGAAGGGGAGAGAGGTGTATTTCATCCTATCTCATGCACCTGGACATCTTCTGGTGCCCCTAATGGTTACTGGCCAAAGTGGGTGTATATTATCCCTGGAATTGGAGGCATTATACCGATGAATGCTGGTTGCTGGGGAACATGGGCAGAAGGATACTGTAATTGTCCTGTTTATTACTATCCCATGGGCCTCTGGTTGGCCACTGGGTGAACAGAATGCTGGACTAGATATGCCTTTGGTCTGATCCAGCACAGCGCTTATGTTTTTATGTCCTTATCATGGGATGATGGCAGTAAGGATAGATGAAGCCTCCCGTTCCCATCTCTTGTGCTGCACCCCTGCCACTTACCCAACCCCAGAGGGTGTACAGGATGAGTCGCTGGACAGCCATGGGTGCCTTCCCTTTCTCCTCACAAGTGCAATTTTGAAGGAAATGGTGGCTAAGCTATTTACGTAAATCCCCATTTTGTGCAAAATAGTGGCTAATTAAACCGTCTAATTAAACCGTCTAATTAAACCATTCATGCCTGTAATTTTGCATAAATGGCCCTATTTAGGGCCACCATCTGTGCTAAATGGGGATTTACAGACAATGTTTATGCATGGTTTTCTGCAAAACGTCAGCTTGTGCATAACCAGGGATCCCTGTGTGCTGAGTCGGGCAAGCACGGGGATCCATGGACTGGCAATCAGGGCTGAGTTGGTGGAAACCTGCTGACCTAGAACCCCAAATGGGTATCTTCTGACATCTCTAGTTGGCAGAGGTGGAATTTAAATCCAGTCATCTGAGTTCATAACTCACTCTCACAGCCATTTACACCACACTAAATTATAATAGCTTATCACTTTAACTGGAAGGATTAGTGTGATTTCTCCCCCCTAAAAAGCAAGAGAATCCTCACTGCTTCAACACCATTTTTTGCATAGTCATATATTTTAATATAATGAATCTGCTGGTCCCCTGGAAACCACACCAATCTGTTGGAAAATGGCCACCGGGCTTCCTTCCAGCATCCCCAAGGCCAACATTCTGCTGGGAGACTTGTCTGCCTTTGGGGAGAAGACCAATTACTGCTTCCCAGCTGAGCTCTGGTTTTCAGGAGCCGGGTGGGAATATGTACATTTTAAAAAGCCAGATATACTAAAAAAAATGAATGCAAATATAGATGCAAATAAAAGCCACCACACACAGTCCTACTTCTAAGATGTGCAACCTGATTCTATTCATGTTTATGTGGACATAGGGCTGGTTAGTATGGGGGAAGTGCCGGGAGGGGAGTAGGGGGGAAATATCTTCAGTACACGGTCCATTGAAGTGCAGGTTTTGCTGGAAAATGGGTCTGATGATGCGAAATGGTGGCTGCTGCAGCTGTACTAGCGCTGCAGCATTCAGGGGCAGTGACTGAGACAGCAGGCTAGTGCGGCCCAGGCTGTTAGGGATTGTCCCAAGAGAGTCTGTGGCCTTAGCTAGACCTAGCAGTCTAGCGGGATGGAGGGGCGAAGTTCTCATGATCTTTTCATCGCGAAATCTCCCCCTCAATTCACACGTGGCGCGTGATGACTTCAGACGGAGAGGCGTTGCGCCCGCCATTTTTTTGTTTTCTTAAAGAGGCAGCAGCGCATGAGCACTCGTGCGGAAAAGGTAAGGTATATATATATATATATATATATATATTCCCTGCTCCCCCCTACCCCCCTCCACATGGGCGCAGTGCTCCTGAGGAGCTCTGCGCCCTAAGCATGGGTCCCGGCTCCTCGTGAGGAACTGTGAGGAGCCAGGACAAAGCACAGCGCCTTTCCACACATTCTGCAGTCCCTGGCTCAACCCAAGACCGCAGAAAAAATGGGCCTAAAAGGGAGGGTGAGATCCCGGGGCAAGGGAGGGATCATCCCTCCCTGATCCGGAGATCCCCTGTGCATCATGTGGACGCACAGGGACAATCCCGGGGATCACCCCAGGATAAAGCCCCGTCTAGCTATGGCCAATCGGTACTGCAGATATTTGCATTTTTTTTCGTATTGAATCCAGCATGGAATTCTCTTTCAATTGATATATCAACATTTGAATTTCATGAAACAGAACATTTTTATAAGCATGCAAAGTTGCAAAACATGAACATTTCAAAAAGTGTCCACAATTTTGGCCACCACTGTAGTCTTGATGCTCTCAGAAGGTGCAACTATCCACACAACTTTCATTTAATTCTGCCAAGGAATAATAAAGTTATTGCCAGTTCCTTTTTAATAATAATAATAATAATAATAATAATAATAATAATAATAATAATAATAATAATAATTCCACATTTAAAGGCATGTGAAACATCAGACAATTTGGCAGGCTTAATCCCCTTTATTCGTCTGTTAGACCTGAAAATGTCACACACTTCTGACTAAGAGGGAAAAAGTTACAGCTATTTGTTGCTTTCTAATGATAGTCAACGAGAAGCATGAAGATTTGGATTTCCAAGTTTGGATTCAAATCTGAGTCAAAGCAGACAGCCTCAACAATCTAAGCCAAATCAAACAATTTTCCAAAGCACCAAATTGGGTCCTGAATCTGGTGGTCAGTACATACTTATCTTGTGTGGGGATGATAGGACTTGAGTTCCAAAACATCTGGAGTGCACCAGGTTGGAGAAGGCTGTTATTTACAGGGTTAAATCCAATGTCATGCTACTGGAGGTCTACTGCTGCAATGAGACTTACTTCCTTTCTCCTCTCTCCTCCAGCTTTCCACACCACCTAAAAACATATTCAGGAAGGTTTCCCAGCCCTCCTGAGCAGAGTTTCAGGACGAGCAGGATGTTGTAGGCAGGAAGGGGAATCTCCCCTTGGCTTCAGCAATGGAAGCATTTCCATCAGCAGAATGACACATTGCATCCAGATAATAATTTCCACAATGTCAATTATAGATAGATAGATTGTTGGGCCATTCTTATATACATAAATCTGTTTCATGGAATTAGAAGCCTTTCGTGGACAGAGAAATTACTAGTAAAAGCACTGAAATTGAAAAACTAAAAGACCCCCTTTTTCAGCAGTAGCACTCTTCTATTTTCAGCCATACAGGGCTCTAGCTCAATTTCCCAGTGAACTACAAGTCATACAAATTGGACACATTCACACTCTTTTGGATATTTATTATAGTTCCACTATTGGTTCGGTGCACCAATTTGGTACGTAAACTTCCTTCTTGTATAATGTTCATTTCCATTCCTTCTTTGTAGTAAATGTTATGGTCCTGACAATGAGATCTTGGTATCTTGGTTCGATGCATCTCTTGGGGATTGTTCACTTAGAGCCTCGTGAGATATTAAATATGTCTATGCCTTTAATGTTTCTGATTTCTGTTATTTAAATAACTGCTGAAGGGGACCAGGGTCAGGCCCACGCCAAGCAGAAAATGAGCTTCTTATTTTTTCCTTTTGGGTTGGATGAATCTGTCCATTCCTGTTTTCAAGCATAGTTTTTCTCCTGTCCTGTTTCTACATCCCTTTGCAAGTCTGCACAAAACCTTGTACTCATTTTTGTAGGCTACATCCCCCAATATACACATATTTTGCAAGCAATTGTCCCCCAGGTATACTTTTCTCTATGCAATTTCCCCATATGAATGCATTTTTGTATGTATCTTTTGATTGGAGAACTCATCACAGAATTTGGAGAGGAGTGAAAATGGAAGGATAAATTGCTCTCCCGTTTATGTATTCCTGCGGGAATTGAGCATTCAGTTGGTTCCCTTCCCTAAATCCTTTGCCCCTGTGTTGCAGTTGTTTGCCCATAACTGCTATTCTCCCTGGGAGGGAAACTTCTGTAGGTGTAATAAGGTAAAACGTACAACACCTAAACTTTCAACATATCTCGGGCAGTTATCAGCAAAAACAGATATGTGGAATTCTAACTGAAACCTGAATGTTGTGGATGTTCTCAGAGCCCTTAGCTTCCCTGCAGTGACTTAGCATTATTCTTCAAAATAGGTTCTTTCAGAAGAATGAATGCCTCCCACTGCAGTACTGGACTGGAAGCCTATACATAAGAGGACTTTGCTATTTGGGGCTGCATTAATAGAAGTATAGCTTCCAAATCACGTGAGGTACTGGTTCCTCTCTATTCGGCCCTGGTTAGGCCTCATCTAGAGTATTGCGTCCAGTTCTGGGCTCCACAATTCAAGAAGGATGCAGACAAGCTGGAGCGTGTTCAGAGGAGGGCAACCAGGATGATCAGGGGTCTGGAAACAAAGCCCTATGAAGAGAGACTGAAAGAACTGGGCATGTTTCGCCTGGAGAAGAGAAGATTGAGGGGAGACGTGATAGCACTCTTCAAATGCTTAAAAGGTTGTCACACAGAGAAGGGCCAGGATCTCTTCTCGATCCTCCCAGAGTGCAGGACATGGAATAACGGCCTCAAGTTAAAGGAAGCCAGATTCCAGCTGGACATCAGGAAAAACTTCCTGACTGTTAGAGCAGTACAACAATGGAACCAGTTATGTAGGGAGGTTGTAGACTCTCCCACACTAGAGGCCTTCAAGAGGCAGCTGGACAAGCATCTGTCAGGGATGCTTTAGGGTGGATTCCTGCATTGAGCAGGGGGTTGGACTTGATGGCTGTGTAGGTCCCTTCCAACTCTGCTATTCTATGATTCCATGATTCTATGTAGGAATATCTTTACTTTAGAATTGTTGCTGCTAAACCAGCTTTTAAAGGTTTCTTTAATAGTGGCCTATTATTCCTTCCATGCTGTATTTCAGAAGTGCTTGTAGAACTGCTAATGGTAAAGGATGAACTAAACAAGAACAAGAAAAATAAAAGCTCATCCATATTAAAGATGAATATGCCATGATTCTGAAACCAGGCTCAGCAGATTGAAAGTTGGCATCTGGCTATTAAAACTCTTTTAAGTGTCACACGTTTTTAAACTTAAAACTAAGAACTGAGAACATCCCTTGAGATGAAGATGTAAATTGACTTACATGACTGTAAAGGAACAGAATTGTCCTTTATTTATTTATTTAAAAAAATGTTTGGATTTTGGATATTATGGTGTTAACACTGCCGTATTTTACATGTTTACTCAAACATAAGCCCTATTGAGTTCAATGACACTTACTCACTGGTAAATGGGTCAAGGATTGCAAGCTAAATCTTGGGTGTATATACGGATTTGTGTGCACAGTGTTCAGTTTTAGCCAAATTGTTAATAGTTCAGAGAATAAAATATTACTTAGATTGTAGGCATTAAAATGTTTGCTCAGGGAGCCAAAGGTTTGCTGGAGTCTTAACTGAAAGTCAGAGAAAGAAGTTAGGAGAAAGAAAATTAGTTTGCAATGGAAAGAAGGAAGTACCCTCTTGATTGGTTGGCAGTGGGGAGAGAAAATAACTAATTTGATGATATAAAAATTTATTGAAGAAACTGAGGAGAGCAATGGAAAGAAGAAGCAAGTGAAGGCCAGAGTCCCAGAAGAAAGAAAGAGTTAGCACTGCTGGAACTTGAGAACTGATTGAGAGCTTCCTGGAGTTGTGACTGTAAGATATTACTTGAATAAGGGAGTGGGATAAAACACAATGGCAGTCATTAGCTGGATGAATTATCCATGGTTGCTTTATTGCCATATTGCAAATAAGGTGTGTCTTATGGTATGTTTTAGAACTTTTTCCTATGAACAGTAGTTTGTGAATTTTGGAAAATTCTTATGAACATCAAACTGAACCAAAATTCTCACCCATCCCTAGTGTCCATGCCTTTGATACACTGGCATGGGACTTCCTGAAATTGTTAAATGGTCAATCTTTTCTATGAATATAATCAAAGCAACACCTATCAATTGGCTATGGAGAGCCCTGAGACAGATTTTCCTTTACAAGAAGTACTTCAAAGTTCTACCTGGACTTAAGATGCCACTCTTTTGTTAAACAGAAAAGAGACAATTGTCTTTCTTTTGTGCACCTGAAAATCATCATTCCAGGACCAACTGTTTCTTTCATGAGTCTTTATAATCAAAGACTATGACTGTCTTGAACCCTTATACTCATTGCGTCTCCAGAATCTCCTGAGTCCTGAGTCCTACTTTGTGGATTTTAGTATTAAGATGGGGAAAGAGAGGAAAAGAGGAGGGGGGAAAGAAGAAATAAACGTGATTGAAGTATTAAATGTAATTAAAGAATTAGAGAGAAATGGAGTATGATTCTGTGAATCCAATGCATGAGATTCAGATTAGTTATAAGAAAGAATTGAATTTGATTAACATATTAATAGTAATTAAGAAGTTAGTTAGCATTTCTGGCATGAAGAGGGCCAAAAATATACTTTAACCTTATCCTTAAATGTTTCTTTTATTGTATTTTAGTGTAATTTTGTGTATACCTTTGTTTGTATTATATGCGGTGTAAAGATTGTGTGTTTGTGATGTTGAAAATAATAATAAAAAGAAAACTAAAAAAGTAACAAAAGAAAAAAATAGAATGAAAGAAGGAAGGGAAATACAATGAAGACAAAATGTTAAAAAGGTAGTATCATGTGACCCAATAAGTAATTGTAACCCTTCCTTAACATTTTAAAGCATAAGTGTAGATCCTGCCTCTGTCACTGTCCCACCTCTGACTGCCGTATAAGGGCACTCTGCTATCCAGATGTTGACCCCAAACTACTTATTCTGTGCTAACAGCAGATGGTCCTCTGGCAGAGTAGATCCGGGGTCACAGTGTGAAATGCTTCCTCTAGGATATCTGAACTAATTTCCCCCCAAGCATTCAGAAGGGTTTATGCCCTAACCTGGGTAGAGTAGTTTGCTACTGTGTATAGAGCCATTTGTCACTGAGCAAGCATGGTAACAGGTGGAAGGGTTGATAGGAGTAGAATATAATAATTTAATTGCATGTATAGTGATAAAAAGAGAAATAAAGTAACATCAATTTCAAGAAAGGTTGCAAAAAAGCAAATTCAAAAGCATCCAAAGCTACTTCATAAAGTTTTTAACTATTTGATGTTTGGATGTTTTCTGTTTCTGTCATCTGTCTATATGTTTTCCTTAGGAAATAATCTTGTCAAGAAAAACACCGCTTTGCTGGAAAGTACTTGAATATTCTCATTAAAGATATATGAGCTTCAGCCATCTTACTGTTCCATGTTTATTTCTGGAACATAGTATACCTTTGTCTTTTAGGGATTCATTTTTGGCAAATGTGTCTTGTCCTGTGCTGCTTTCTCCAAGTTTCTGCATACGAGGATTCACAACGTTATCAGAAACTTGAGCGCAGGCCACTTGGAGACCCCAAGGAGTGGGGGGGTTCTGCTTTTGAGACATTAAGTATGAATTTCATAACTGAAATCATAGAATTGTAGAATCATAGAATAACAGAGTTGGAAGGTGCCTACAAGGCTATCGAGTCCAACACACTGCTCAATGCAGGAATCCAACCTCAAAGCATCCCTGACAGATGGTTGTCCAGCTGCCTCTTGAATGTCTCCAGTGTGGGAGAGCCCACAACCTCCCTAGGTAACTGATTCCATTGTCGTACTGCTCTAACAGTCAGGTATTAAACAGGGCATAAGTAGACCCCAGGTGAATGCAGGCCAGAGTTAATGTTTTCCTGTTCTGATTCTAAGGCCTTTGCTAGACCTACCTTAAAATCTAGGTGAGAGGAGGGGAGAGCCCGTGATGTAGGGTGACCATATGAAAAGGAGGACAGGGCTGCTGTATCTTTAACAGTTGCATATTCCCTCTTCATCACAACAGTTAAAGGTGCAGGAGCTATACTAGAGTGACCAGATTTAAAAGAGGGCAGGGCACCTGCAGTTTTAGCTGTTGTGATGAAGAGGAAATTTCACCAGGTCCCCATATATACAAATGACACCTGCTGAAATTCCCTTTTCAATCCAACTGTTAAAGATACAGGAGCCCTGTCCTCTTTTTCATATGGTCACCCTATGTGATGCAACTGTTGCAGGCTGTTGCCCTAGTCTACACATCAGGTGTGACGAGCTAAAGGAAAGACCCATCACATCCGCCATTTTTTTTTAGATTTAAAGGGCCGGATGCAAAGGAGTGCACGAATGACAAAAGGTAAGTTGTTGGTATGTTCAGTTGTTTTTTTTTTTAATAGATTTCCTCGCTCCCCCCACCCTGCCCCTGATGGATGCAGTACTCCTGGGGAGGGCTGTGCCCCATGCGCAGCCCAGCTATGCACGAGTAATTGCGCGGAGCTGGGAAAAGCCGCGGAACAGGCTACATGCTCGCAGTCTCGGGCTCAGCCTGAGTCTGTGGGAATAATCGAGCTTAAAGGGGTAGGCTATACCCCGGGGCCAGGGAGGGTTGATCCCTCCTTGAGCCCGGGATCCCCTGTGTGTCATCGGGATGCACAGAGGTGATCCCGGGTATCAGCCTGGGATATAGCCTGGTCTAGCAAAGGCCTAAGAACGTCTGTCCAAATGCCACTGGAGACAATGCAGTAGGGGTTAAACAATTGGAGACACCAAGACTGCTGTGTTGTTGTTGGCAGAGGGAATGGTGAGAAGGATGGTGAGGGGGTGCCCAGAGTGAAATTAAATGTTCCTTGCCCATCCAATGTTATGTGAGTTGCTGACAGTTTTGCCATTTTTTTAAAGACCTGTGCAAACCGGTTTCTTTTCATATATACCAAAAAAGGGGGGAGAAACATCTCCAACTCTGCTTTCTGTTGGGCCTTCTTCAGGGGCTTGCAACAATATCTGCAAAAAAAAATATTTACAACAAGAATCTCTCGTGTCATTATATAGCCAAGGTTGCATGCTATGCTATTCATTACAGAGGGCTTCTCTAGATTAAAGCAAAAATCCCACACCCTTACCGGGCTTACTTCTGGAGGAGTCTTTTTGGGATTATGATGGGCACAATACATGTGCCTCCCCCTCCCCCCCCCCTATTTTTTGGGCTGTTTCCTTTGTGGGGAAATTCCATACGTTCCATTTATACAGCCAACAAATGGTGCTGCAACATTGCAGCGATATTGTGCTTTGTGTGAAGGAGCCAAAAATCTACTCTGTTGTTGTTGTTGTTGTTGTTGTTGTTGTTGTTGTTGCTGTGGCTGCTGCTGCTGTTTTTCCTTTCTGGCATTCAGCTATATATTATTAAAATGATTGCCCAGATTAGGGGTGCCTTGGTCCTGATCCCATGTTGAGTAATTGCGACAGGGGTCTGTTTTTCATTCACCTCCAGTGAACAGGGACTCATGGGCATGTCCTGGACGGGGTTGCACTCTCCCTAAAGGATCGGGTCCGTAGTTTGGGGGTGCTCTTGGATCCAGAACTGTCACTTGAGGCACAGGTGAACTCAGTGGCAAAGAGCACCTTTTATCAGCTTAGGCTGATATACCAACTGCGCCCTTATCTGGACAGAGATAGCCTAGCTACAGATATCCATGCTCTGATAACCTCTCGTTTGGATTACTGCAATGCGTTATACGTGGGGCTGCCTTTGAAAACGGTCCGGAAGCTTCAGCTGGTACAAAACAGGGCAGCCCGTTTACTAACAGGGACTGGCCGGCGAGATCACATTACGCCAGTCCTTTTACAACTTCATTGGCTGCCAGTCCAGGTCCGGGCCCGATTCAAAGTGCTGGTATTGACATTCAAAGCCCTAAACGGTTTGGGGCCAGGTTATTTGAAGGAACGCCTCCTCCCATATGTACCTGCTCGGACCTTAAGATCATCTACAGGGGCCCTTCTCGGTGAGCCCCTGCCGAAGGAAGTGAGGCAGGTGGCTACTAGGAGGAGGGCTTTCTCCGCTGTGGCACCCCGGTTGTGGAATGAGCTCCCCAGAGAGGTCCGCCTGGCTCCTACACTGTACTCCTTTCGTCGCCAGCTGAAGACCTTTTTATTCACTCAGTATTTTAACACTTAATTTTAACTCAAATTTAAATTATACTGTTTTAATTCTGTATTTTAACCTTATATCAATTGTGCTGCGTGGTTTTATCCTGGTTGTGCTTTTTATATTGTATTTTGTATTTGTATTTTTAACTTGTTGGTTGTTTTTATGATGGTTTTAATTTTTGTGAACCGCCCAGAGAGCTTCGGCTATTGGGCGGTATAAAAATGTAATAAATAAATAAATAAATAAATAAATATGGGCATGTGTGTGTATGCACATTCACACATATGTGTATGTACGTTTGCATGCCATCCAATAAAGTGGGTAGGGTTTTGCACTGGAAAGGCCACCCCACCCAGTATCAGCCCTCTTGCAATTCTGCTTGGCATCCATTCACCCTATAGGTCTCAGTGTTGATGTTACTGGTTGCTTTGTTCTGAGAGGAATTATTTATTTATTTCTACTTGTGGACCTGCCTGGCTATGGGAAGCAGAGTTTTTCAGTTAGTCCACACTAATCTGATAAGGGAGTTAGGGGAGTTTGGAACAGGTATCACCATCTTAAAGAGCTCGATCACAACGCCAGGGCCATGCAGGTAAAGAGATCAACAAGAGAACACCTAGAGGCACCTTTATCGTGAAAAGGAATTCTCTAGACTTGTCTTTAAGGGCTGTGGATCCCAGGAACAGGCAAGGAATCCCCTCTGGAGCACACATTCAAAGTCATGGGGCTTGAGGAGCTGTTGGATTGAAAAGGTCTCCTTCAACTAAAACCTGGCCAATAAGACATAGGCACAATATATACTGCTTGTGCTCAGGGCAGGGTTACTTGTCCTGATGCACTGATGGGGAGGAGGTGCCAGGTACTTTGCCCTATTGCAATCTCTGGTTGGCTACCAGGAGGAGGGCCTTTTCTGCTGTGGCACCCCAGCTGCAGAATGAGCTCCCTAGAGAAGTTCACCTGGCACCTACATTGTTCTCTTTCTGGCACCAGATGAAGACCTTTTTTATTTTCCCAGTATTTCAGCATTTTACCATCCCAGTCTTTTAACTCTTCTGTTTTAAATCTTTATTTTAAATCTCTGCATTGCTGCTCAGTTTTATTCTGGTTGTACTTTTACACTGTGGTTTTAAATTGTGGTTTAAAGCTTCCATGTTTTATATTTTATGCTGTACCTTATGGTTTTAATTTTTGTGAAACACTCAGAGAGCATCTGCTATCGGGTGGTAAATAAATAAATAAATAAATCTTACTGTAACAAATTAAATAACATTGGGATTCTCGTTCACCAAAGCCTGTGTCTTGCCTCTTCCTTACCAGGGGAATGCATTCTACCTACTACAATTAATGAAAAATTCATTCCATCTAATATGATCGCTTAATCTAGAATCATTTGTAAGCTTTTAAGGAAGCTTTTGGTTGATCACCTAGGTTAACATTTCGTTTACCATTCCAAAAAATTCAGGATGACACCTGGTTCATCATAACCAGCAGAGAGCTTTGGCTATTGGGTGGTATAAAAATGTAATAAATAAATAAATAAATAAATAACAAAAGTAGTTGTGGGATTAGGAATAACAGAGTTGGATTTGGTTTGGTTATAAAATTAGAACTCATTTGTCAATACCTTCAAAATGTATGTGGAACCTTTCTATCTGATGTTGCTTTCCAAATATCTTCTATATTTTGTGTTGGCTTGTTGGGAATAAAAGGAACTTTGTGTATCCTCAGGTAAACAGGCGCTTCACCCAACCCTTTAAAACTCCAGGAAATAGAGGTTCTCCCATGGGATGAAGAACAAGACCTCCATGCACCTGCAAGGACAGGCAACCATGTGTGAGAGCCGCAGAGGGGGTTCTGAAGAAGATGCCTGACATTTCCAGACGAGTGCTACAACACGACTAAGACATCGCAAGACATTGATTTTTGTGTGCGCTTCATTTCCTGAATTAGAGAATGAACTTGTTCCAGCCTGACTAACCCTGACTGAGACTTTAGAAGAACCAAATAAACCCATTTACAGCGTGCTGAGCAGGAAACAAGCTGATAAAACAATTGGGGGTAGCTGGTTTTCCTTGGATTTTTATTTTTATGATTATTTGTCTTTGCCTTAGTTTTGCTGAATTATAACCAAACTCTTCCTTGTGTCAAAAAGGTTATCTCTGGGTTTGTATTTGTGTGGCTTCCAGCCACTCAGCACTGGCAAGGGGCTTCCAAATCGTACACTGCTGCAACCCGATAGATGAAGAAGAAGAAAAAGATACACTTGTGTGCTGTTGAGTGATCATAGCGTAGCCACAAGCACTGAAACCAGGCAGCTGCTTCTAAGGATGCCTTGTGTGACCTATTGCATTTTTTTGAAACAATAGCATAAAAGTGGCTTCCTGAAGTATAGAAAGCACATGATAGGTACAGTTCAAAATCCTTATTTTTTTTTGGTAGAGTCCCAGAAACTATGCATTCTCAAGGGCTGCCAGTATCAGTATACACAAGCAAAATCACTGTGAAGTGCTACCTGTGTAAAAAAAAAAAAGGGGCATTGTGTATAGGGTGACCATATGAAAAGGAGGACAGGGCTCCTGTATCTTTAACAGTTGTATTGAAAAGGAAATTTCAGCAGGGTCATTTGTATATATGGGGAACCTGGTGAAATTTCCTCTTCACCACAACAGTTAAAGCTGCAGGTGCCCTGCCCTCTCTTAAATCTGGTTACTCTAGTATAGATCCTGCACCTTTAACTGTTGTGATGAAGAGGGAATTTCACCAGGTTCTCCATATATACAAATGACACCTGCTGAAATTCCCTTTTCTATGCAACTGTTAAAGATCCAGGAGCCCTGTCCTCCTTTTCATAAGGTCACCCTAATTGTGTAGCAAAGTGTAAATTTGCAGATGTAAATGTGAAGTAACTACGGTGACCATATGAAAAGGAGGACAGGGCTCCTGTATCTTTAACAGTTGTATTGAAAAGGGAATTTCAGCAGGTGCCATTTGTACATATTGGGAACCTGGGGAAATTCCCTCTTCATCACAACAGTTAAAGCTGCAGGTGCCCTGCCCTCTTTTAAATCTGGTCACTCTAGTATAGCTCCTGCAACTTTAACTGTGGTGATGAAGAGGGAATTTCACCAGGCTCTCCAGATATACAAAGGACACCTGCTGAAATTCCCTTTTCTATGCAACTGTTAAAGATGCAGGAGCCCGGTCCTCCTTTTCATAGGGTCACCCTAGAAGTAACAGAGTTGTCCTCCATTTTTGGCATTTAGTCTGGTTGTTGGATATTACAGTGTTAAGTCATTTTGGGCGTGCTAGATGGTTTTAGCTGAAGTGTTAAAGAGTTAATAGTTTAGACATCAAAGGGTTAGTTAGAACATAGTGTAAAGCGATGCAAGTGACAAAACACAAAGGCTCTGAGCTGGCAGTGTCCGACCAAGAGAGAGATCTTGAGGGTGTGGTGGACAGCTTGCTGAAAATGGCAACCCAGTATGTGGACACTGTAAAGAAGGCAAACTCCATATTAGGCATTATTAGAAAAAGAATTGATAATAAAACTGACAGTATCATACTACCTTTTAGGGGAGTGCACGGACCCCCCGATCCACTTCTCTTCCAGATCCGCAATTTGTGGATTGGGCCGCTTCGCTCCGCCCCGCTCCGCCCCACTCTGCTCCTCTGCGGAGCTCCAGATCCGGATCGGAGCTCCGCTTTTTCCCCCCACAGGCTTGCATTGAAATCTAAAAATGTATACAACTTTTTTTTCTGTTAAAGTTAGAACATGGTTCCTCAAGTTTGGAACCATGACACCTCATGCATGTATACACACACATGCCAAGACTCAAGCCAATCCAAGCCTCTCCTGATTTTTGGGGAATTTTTGAAAATTGGACACCCCATTTTCAGACATGGGCTTTTCTCCGAGATTTTGACAGATATGTTTTTTTGAATTGGGCACCTTCACAGATGCCATCTAGATCCACAATCATGCCAAGTTTCAAGCAAATCCCATCATCCCCTGATTTTTGGCGGGGCTTTAACCTCTAACTCACCACCCATAACCCCAGTTCACACCCCTTTTGATATATCCGTCAATTTTTAAGTTAGAAACCTCAAATTTGGCACCATGATAGCTTATCCAGGGATACACATGCATGCCAAGACTCAAGCCAATCCCATCATCTCCTGTTTTTTGAGGAATTTTTGAAAACCAGACACCCCATTTTCAGACATGGACTGTTCTCCGACATTTTGACAGATAAAAAAATTTGAAGTGGGCACCCCCACAGATGCCATCTAGATCCACATTCATGCCGAGTTTCAAGCAAATCCCATCATCCCCTGATTTTTGGTGGGGCTTAAACCGTTTAACTCACCCCAAATCAAGTCCCATGCTAGAACTACGTCAATTTTCATGTTAGAAACCTCAAGATCAGCACCATGACACCTCATGGACGTATACAAATGCATGCCAAGACTCAAGCCAATCCCATCATCCCCTGATTTTTGGGGAATTTATGAAAATCGGACACCCCATTTTCAGACATGGACTGTTCTCCGACATTTTGACAGATTAAAAAAATTGAAGTGGGAACTCTCACAGATGCCATCTAGATCCACATTCATGCCACGTTTCAAGCAAATCCCATCATCCCCTGATTTTTAGCGGGGTTAAACCATCAATTTCCACGTTAGAAATCTCAAGTTTGAGCTGGCAGGCACTAAAGAGTATTATAGATAAATTGGGATTTGGAAATAAATTTAAAAATGTAATAGAACAGCTATATTCCCAAAATACGGCGGTAGTGGTGGTAAATGACGGACTTACTGAAAAGATACGACTAGCCAGAGGAACAAGACAAGGATGTCCGCTCTCGCCGGTCCTGTTTGTAATGGTTATGGAAGTTTTGGCGAAGGCACTAAGGGAGGATGAAGAGTTAGAAGGAATTGGAGAGGTAAGGGAAATAAAGTTAAACATGTTTGCGGATGACACTTTATTGACCATTAAGAATCCATTAAGAAAATTAGAAAGAATTAAATATCAGTTGAGGGAATTTGAGGAAATTACAGGGTTAAAAATAAATTGGTCTAAATCAGAGATGATGTTGTTTAACTATACTAAGAAGGAAGAAAAGGATTGGGAATTTAAGGGAATGGAATTGAAAGTTAAGAATGAGATTAAATATTTGGGAATTAAAATTACAAAAAATTTAGAGAATCTTGAAAAGGAAAATTTAACGAGGTTAAAGAAAGAGGTATTAGAGAAATTGGAGAAATATAAAAGATTAAATTTATCTTGGTTCGGAAGAATAGCCTTAATAAAAATGAAGATATTAGCTAAAATTAATTTTGTATTTAGAATGTTACCTATAAAAATATCAGAAACCGAGATAAAAAGTTGGCAAAATATTATTAATAAATATTGTAATGGAGAAAAGAGAGCAAGAGTGAATAAAAATAATTGGTACCTAAGCCAAAAAAAGGGGGGAATGGGTCTCCCAAACATAAAATTATACTACGTAGCAAATAGATTAAGACATGTTGTAGAAGCAATTATGGGAGTAGGAGATTTATATTGGATGGAAGAAAAAACCATAAATAAGGTAGAGATGAATTTGGAGAATGTTTTTTTTAAAGACGGAGGAAGAAAGTGGGTTGGAAGTATAGATAATCCACTCCTGAGGACTCAATGGGAAATTTGGAGTAAATTTAAAGGGAAGCTGCTTCCGAGCAACTCTCCCTTAGCACCGATAATAATGTTAAAGAATTTCCCAGAGGATCTAAAGGGTAGATTATGTAAAATATTAAAAGAGAAAAATAAAATAAGATTAAAGGATTGGGTAAGAGATATTAAAACAAGAGAGGATATGGAAAATTTGTTAAAGGAGAAGAAGCTATCTTGGCTAGAATATGGTCAATTAGAGCAATGGAATAAAAAGTGGATTAAAGATAATAGAATGTGCAGAAAGATGACGAGGTTTGAAGAATTAGTAGTAAGTAAGGAGGAAGGGAAAGGAGGTAGTATAGTTTCAAAAGGATTAATGAGTGAAATATATAAAATATTGTTAGAGAAGGAGTTTAGAGAGAATACAGAGAAAATGGTTTGGGAATCAGATTTGAAGATACAAATAGGGCAACAGAGCTGGGAGGGACTATGGAAACAAAGAGTGTTGAGAAGTTTATCAGTAAGAATAAAGGAGAATTATTTTAAAATTCTATGGAGGTGGTACCTAACCCCGGTTAGATTGAATAAGATAAGTGATCAACATTCAGCAAATTGTTGGAGAGGTTGTGGGGAAAAAGGAACGTATTTACATATGTGGTGGCAATGCAAATATGTACAAAGATTATGGAAGATGGTGTTCTCAGAAATTGAAGAAATAGTGGGAATGAAAATAGAACAAACACCAAAAATAGCATTGCTGTCACTATTTGAAGATATAAAGTGTGGAAAAGGAACTATAGAGCTGATATCGAATTTGTTGGTTGCAGCACGACTGATGGTAGCTAGGAACTGGAAGATCCAAGGGGAATACTCTATTGAGGAATGGTATAAAGAAGTCTGGGACATAGCCATTAATGATAAACTGACATGTAATATTAAGTGGAGAAAAGGCGTAACTAAAATAAATGAGTTCGAAGGAATTTGGAAACAGTTCCTAGTGTTTGTGTTTACTAAGGGAAGTGGGAAACCACCAGCAGAAGAAACGATTAGATTTTGGACTCAAGAATGATCCCGAGGTGGGGGGTGCACTTTTATGTTAAGAACGAAGATGTTGTAGTATGATAAGGTATATGTAATAGTTTTTGATATTTGTACTCAACAATCATTCAATATGTATGCAGCAGATATTTGATGTTTTTTTTTCTTATTGTGTTTTGTTTCAGTTATATTTTGGTAATGTTTATCTATGTTTATATAGTGTTGAAAATGAATAAAAATTTAATAATAAAAAAAAGAAATCTCAAGTTTGGCACCATGATAGATTATCCATGGATACACATGCATGCCAAGACTCAAGCCAATCCCATTATCCCCTGATTTTGGGGGAATTTATGAAAATCGGACACCCCAGTATCTCAGGGATTTAAAGCTGCAGACAGCTCAATGGGGCCATTTCAAAGGAAATCCCAACATGCCATGAATTGGGGAGTACAGATAAACCTACACAAACCATCCCTGCGAGGTGGGCAGGGGAGGAGGGAGGGAAGGCAGGCAGGCAGCAGACATTTCTGGGGGCATAAGGAAGTGAGCCAAGGATAATTTCAAAGCCAGTAATGCAAACCATCCCTGTGAGGTGGGAGCAGCACAGAGAGATGCCTTTTCTTTTGCATCCCATAACTACTAGGTGGCTAGGAGGATAAGAGTAAAGTTTTGTGATCCTTCCTTCAGAGTTGATTGACTGCACTGTGATCACAGCCATTACTAAACAACAAAATAATAATGTTAATAGCAGTACTAATTAATATTAATAGCAACAATAACAACAACAAGAAGAAGAAGAAGGAGTTGAACCACAGTGAAAGCCTGCCTGACATCACTGAAGAGGAAAAGCCAGGAGAGTTTGGGCTATGGGGTGTAAATATAAAATGGAATAAATAAATAAACAAATAAACAAAGGAGGGGTGGAATTAAAAGCAGCAGTGTTGCTGAATAAAAAACAGGAAGATTTTTTTTTAAAAAAGGCTATATCTGTCTTTTACCAGTAAAAGGGAAGTGGACGTGCCCAGGGGGAGGGGGAATTATGCCAATTTGACTGTCCCTGTCTAGGGACCACTCTTTAAGAAGCAAACTTTCACTTCAACTCATGATAGGCATTGGCAATAGCTTGCTTCTCCACTGGTTACTCTTTGGAGGGCTCTGATGACCCTCCAAGGGTGGGAGAGTGTGTGCACTGGTCACGTCCACATGCCCTAGGGGACCTCATCCCCTTGCACCACATCTATTCAGTTGTTCCCCAAGGTTAGGGTGGGTAACAGTGCTGTGTTTCCTATTTGTTATTTATTTGGTTAGTATATGATTTCAGGTTGTGTTTGTGCATTTGGTGGGGCTACTGTTTTAAAAAACACTGGGAAAACTCCGTTCAGAGTAGAAAGAGAAGTTTCCCAGAATCTCAAGTTACCCATTTTGCCTATCCCTCCTCCAACTTTGGGATCATGTGATCATGACTCTGCCCCTCAGCACTTCGAAAAGGTACCTTTTCCCGGTTTTTTTACATATTTTTTTAAAAAATTCTAGCAAGCGAACCACACCACGCAGAGAGCTGAGAGTAGGTTCAAACTGACCCCCAGCCACAACTCTCTAAGCACAAGAAGTTTCTGAAAGATAGCTTAAAAAACAACACCGTTATCCCCTATTCTTTTCCGCAATTCAATCTTATGGGTGAAATTTTTCAAAATGGCGATCGGAGCGCTCCGCGAAAAGAGAAGCGCTCTGCCTATGGGCGCTTCTCTTCGCCTTGCTTCTAAGAGTCCTCGGTCTGCTTCTACTCCACCTCTGGGCAAGGCGGAGCTGGCCAATTCACTTCTGATTCTCCGATTCTAATCATAGCGGAGCACATCCCTACTACCTTTATACAAATCTATGGTGCAACCACACAAAGGCCATAGCTAGACCTAAGGTTTATCCTGGGATCATCCAGGGATCGGCCCTGCCAAAGCACTGGATCCCCTGTGTGTCACCTAGATGAACAGGATTGACCCCTGGACGATCCAGGGATCAATCCTGTTCATCTAGGTGACACACAGGGGATCCAGTGCTTAGGCAGGGCCGAACCCTGGATGATCCCAGGATAAACCTTCGGTCTAGCTGTGGCCTTAGAATACTCCGTACAGTTTTGGTCACCACAACTAAAAAAGGATATTGTTGAGCAGGAAAAAGTTCAGAAAAGAGCGACTGAAATGATGGGAAGATTACAACAGCTGAGCTTGATCAGCTTGGAAATAACCAACACAAATAACCAACGCTGTGCAGAGTTGATTATATGAACAACTGCTGGTTAGCATGTTGTGTGTCAAAGACTGTTGATTATTTCAGCACATACAGTTGGGCAAGATCTAGACTACTGTTTCGAAGCACTTTATAGCAGTTTTGACGACTGTTGGGTCCCAGGACACACTTCAGATACAGTTTTCAAAATGTTTTGAAAGTGCTTTAAAGTGATTTGAAGCAGTAATGTAGACCCCCCCTTGGTTATTTTCAGCAACTACAGAGTCCCCTGGCAGGAGCAACCAAAGCAGCAGCTGCCACTCTAGTCCAGCTGGCAGGAGTCGCAATGGCTGATGGGATACCAGTGAGAGGACTAAGGGGTGAGTGAGGGGGGATTATAATCATGCCATGTGGGGACTACCCCCTCGATAATCAACCGTGGAGTTGGCTATTAACCTAACATTGACTATTGTGTTATCCCAGTAGGGCCTGTGTGTATCTACTCCGATTTAAAACCCTTTTTTCTTCAGAAAAATTTACATTTGCTATTTGAAGTAGGCATGTGCTCCGCTCCGATTAGAAATGCAGAAGCAGGAGCGAATTGGCCTGCTCTGCCTTGCCCAGACGCGGACCGCGGACCCCTAGAAGCAAGGCGAAGAGAAGCGGCCATTTTCGGAGCGCTCCTCTTTCTGCGGCCCGGTCCAATCGCCATATTGAAACATTTCACCCATAGGATTGCATTGCGGAAAAGAAAAAGGGATAACTGTGTTGTTTTTGAAGCTATCTTTCTGAAAATTCTTGTGCTTAGAGAGTCGTGGATGGGGGTCTTTTTGAGCCTACTCTCAGCTCTCTGCGTGGGGCGGTTCGCTTGCTAGAATTTTTTAAAAAGTAGGGTAAAGGCGGGAAAAAGGTTACCTGTTTCGATTGCTGAGGGGCACAGTCAACTCCCGGTCATGATCACATGATCCCAAAGTTGGAGGAGGGGATAGGCAAAATGGGTAACTTGGGATTCTGGGAAACTTCTCTTCCTACTCTGAACGGAGTTTTCCCAGTGTTTTTTTAAAACAGTAGCTCCACCAAATGCACTTACACAACCTGAAATCATACTAACAGATAGGAAACACACAGCAGTGCTACCCACCCTAACTTTGGGGAACAACTGAATACATGTGGTGCAAGGGGATGAGCTCCCCTAGGGCATGCCATGTGGACGTGCCCCCACTCTCTCCTGTACTTGGAGGGCCATCAGAGCCCTCCAAAGAGAGTAACCCGGTGGAGCAATGCCTATCATGAGTTGAAGTGACAGCTTTACTCCTTAGAGCTTTCGTGGTGGAGCAATGGCTTTCATGAGTTGAACTGACAGTGTTGCTTCTTAAAAGACTGGTAACTAGGACCAGTCAAATTGGCAGCTGCTTCTCCCTCCCCTGGGCATGTCCCCCTATTGCTGGTAAAAGACAGATATAGCCTTTTTTAAAAAGTTCTTCTTGTTGTTTATTCAGCAGCACTGCTGCTTTTAATTCCACCCCTCCTTTGTTTATTTATTTATTTATTCCATTTTATATGCATTACTGGCTTATCCTTGGCTCACTTCCTTATGCCCGCAGAAATGTCAGCTGCCTGCCTGCCTTCCCTCTCTCCTCCCCTGCCCGCCTCGCAGGGATGTTGTGTGTGTCTGGCTTTGACTCAGGGGAGAAGTCCTTCCTGCGCTCACTTAGAGTTTTGGAAGTTCCAAATCCATTTTTCAAGTGTGGAAGAAGATTCATTTAGGTTGATCTCTACTCCCCAATTCATGGCATGTTGGGATTTCCTTTGAAATGGCCCCATTGAGCTGTCTGCAGGTTTAAGCCCCGCCAAAAAACAGGGGATGATGGGACTGCCTTGAGTCATGGTGGCGAGTTTGAGATTTTTAACGTGCAAATTGATGGAGCTATCGAAAGGGGTGTGAATGGGGTGTTGGATTTTCATAAATTCCCCAAAAATCAGGGGATAATGGGACTGCCTTGAGTCTTGGCGTGCATGTGCATCCCTGGATAAGCTATCATGGTGGTGAGTTTGAGATTTTTAACGTGCAAATTGACGGAGCTATTGAAAATGGTGTGAATGGGGTGTTGGATTTTCATAAATTCCCCAAAAATCAGGGGATGATGGGACTGCCTTGAGTCTTGGCGTGCATGTGCATCCCTGGATAAGCTATCATGGTGGTGAGTTTGAGATTTTTAACATTCAAATTGACGGAGCTATCGAAAGGGGTGTGAATGGGGTGTTGGATTTTCATAAATTCTCCAAAAATCAGGGGATGATGGGATTGCCTTGAGTCTTGGCGTGCGTGTGTATACCTCCATGAGGTGTCATGGTGCCAAACTTGAGGTTTCTAACTTTCACAGAAAAAAAGTTCTATACTTTTTTATCTTAATGCAAGCCTATGGGGTGGGGGGAAACGGAGCTCCGATCCGGATCTGGAGCTCCGCAACGGAGCAGAGCGGACATAGGCGGAACGGGGGTGGGGCGGAGTGGGCTGATCCACAAATCATGGATCTGGAAGAGAAGCGGAGCGGGGGGTCCGTGCACACCCCTAATTTGAAGTTCTGTGCTCTCCTTTTGTGGGTACCCCTCCCAGATGGGGATCATCCCTATGCATCCACATGAGACACAGGGGATCCCGGGGGCAGGGAGGGAAGATCCCTCCATTTCCCCAGGATAACCGGGATGGCTTTTAGCCCAGTTTTTTCCATGGTCTCTGGATCGTCCCAAGACTGCTGGAGGTGTGGGCGGCCATCCCAGTTTCGTCCCAGCTCCTCACAAATAAACTCAAGGAGCTGGGAACTGGGCATGGTGTATGGCAATCTTCAGGTGCTCCGTGCCCATCAGGGTTGGGGAGGGGAGCAGGATTGGGCCTTTTTCTTTTCTTTTTTACCTTTTAATTTTTGCTGGAGCATGAGTGCGCTCCAGCTCTTCTGGTTGGGAAAAAAAAAAAAAAGGCTGCCGTGACAGGTGTGATGCCTGTGTGGACTGAGGCGGTGGATCTTGCGATCAGCATATCGCGGGATCCTCCCCCTCCCCTGGTGTAGACATGCCCCAAGAGAGTTGGAGTCAGCCAGAGAAAGAAAGTGGAAAAGGCCAAGGGAAGGGAAGAGCAAAAAAAAAGGAACGTGGTCAAACTACTTTGCTGTTTTGCCTTCCACTCACAGAACAATGACAGGGACTTTGTGTGACGTATCTTCTCTGCATACATTTTCCCAGTTTGTCTCCTTTGCTTCTATTAAGATACCATGAAAAGAATAGATTCAGTTAAGCTATTGGGAGACAATGTGGGTAGGGTGGGGGAGTTACTCACTTTCAGATGTGGATTTTTCAATTACAGGAAAGTGCATTTAAAGTAAATGTTCAGAGACAAAACTAATTACCTGTGAGAGCAATACAGCAATGACCCAGATTGGCTAAAGACCATGATACCTCTCTTCCTTAGAGATTTCATTTAATTAATTTTCAAATGGAGATCCATATAAATTCACAGAAGGGGGGAATTGGGGTGTGAGTGTGGGTGGGTGTTTGTGTTTGTGTGACACTACTACGTTTCCATTTCCCCTTTACTCCTCCCTCTCTCAAACATACTACTCAAATGCAGTACTAGTGTGAGCACAGTATGAGTACATGCCATTCACATTTGCACATACATTTCATTTCATTTAATACATTTCTAGACCACCCAGCAGCCAAAGCTCTCTGGGCACTTTACAGAAATTAAAAACCTTTAGAAATTACAATATTGTGCTATCTATATCTATATCTATATATCATACAAACATATAAGCGGACAGCACACACAGACACACAACTTTAAGAGGCAACAGTAAGAAATTGCAAGCCCTGCTATTTAGATGATGATGAACATAGCAGAGAGGCAGATCCGTGCCAAGGGAAGCACTGTGGCTCTGATACAAGTGGGGCTGTGATTTCAGACTGGGTTTCAGTCAGAACCAGCCAGAACTCTAAAGGAGCTGTCCAAAGTATTGAACCCATGTTGGGGATAAGGTTCACCACCTTGGATAGCGCCTTTAGAGTTCTGGATGGTTCTGAGTGAAACCCAGTCTGAAATCACAGCCCCACCAAAAAAAGGAGTCACCGGCCTCCACTGTTCTAGAACACTTTATGATGTAAGCAAATAACTAGGTGTGTTTCATTTCAGTACCCTCGAAGCCAGATATCACACCACTTGTAATGACAGAGATTTCAAAAGTAGCAGATTCCGTCTACCTCTATTTCCCTTTGTCCCATTTATCAAGGGGTGTTTTTTGGCAATAAAGTACCCCGCCAAATTTACAGTTTTGTGCTTTCATCCGAGATCTCATTTCCAGTTGCTATAGTTTACAACATCAAATCGATGGCAACCCAGACAGGAGGCTGGGCGGCTCACCAGTGGACGTGGAGACCTCAGGTAAGTCCCACAGGTCAGTGGGTAGGCGAGTGGGAGGGGTGGCAATGGATGCTGGAAGCAGGAATGAGCAGTGGGGGCAGCTGGGAGGGGGGAGTCCAATGGACTCCTGGTCAGCCTTGCACCCTGCAAATCGTAGACACCGCCCCTACCTCAGATTCAGAATCAAATCCAAAATGTGGCAGCTTAGGACCGACACACCCCAAGTTGAATCGGGGCTGATTGGGAACCCCTGAATTGGCCTCTGAGTCCTACATTTTACACCAATGGAAGCTTCTAGACACATTCCCATGTAGCTCCATGCAAAGGGCATCCCAATAGTTCGAAACACACACGTCCTCTGTGAAATGTGAAGGCATGATTTCCGCCTGCCCTCCTCCTCCATGCAATATTGTCTTCCAACCCTCTGAATTTCTTTTTCAGGCATCTTTGCAGTGGAGTGGTGAGTCAGCTTAAGCAATTTAAACAGACCGAAAAGCACACAGCCATTTTTCTCATTGAGATTTAGATCCATCCATTCTAAGTAGTTTTCCTTTAATCTCAGATACAAGCCACTCAGAGTGCAAGCACACAGCTTCTTTATTTTGTCTGCGAGATAAATTGTCTTAGAGCTGATAATGACTTGTCAAAGCTGATTATAATTATTGAATGGCAATGACTGCAATCTCAGTATAATTATGACATACATACCAAACAAATGCATGACATCATCTTCTTCTTCTTCTTCTTTTATTTATTTATTTATTTATTACATTTTTATACCGCCCCATAGCCGAAGCAATCTGGGTGGTTCTTCTTCTTCTTCTTCTTCTTCTTCTTCTTCTTCTTCTTCTTCTTCTTCTTCTTCTTCTTCTTCTTCTTCTTCTTCTTCTTCTCCTTTTTCTTTAAAACCACCTGGCATTCATGTAACCCCCACCCCCTGCACATCTAATACTTTAGAACATGTATGTCAAGTATCTCTTTCCTTTAGGGAATGGTGAAGACACTGTTGCCAGAAGCATATTTATCCAGTGCTACGTTTTATCTTTAGATGAACAGATGTTAAAACTGCTTTAGTCAGCAAGAGAAATGCTCAATTTAACCCGGCTTTGTCTGTAACAGTGGCCACTTGCAGGTGATGCCCAGGTCATGCTCAGGGCTCATACAGAATCATAGAATAGCAGAGTTGGAAGGGGCTTACAAGGCCATCGCGTCCAACCCCCTGCTCAGTGCAGGAATCCATCCTAAAGCATCCCTGACAGATGATAGTCCAGCTGCCTCTTGAATGCCTCTAGTGTGGGAGAGCCCACAACCTCCCTAGGTAACTGATTCCATTGTCGTACTGCTCTAACAGTCAGGAAGTTTTTCCTGATGTCCAGCTGGAATCTGGCTTCCTTTAACTTGAGTCCATTATTCCATGTCCTGCACTCTGGGAGGATCGAGAAGAGATCCTGGCCCTCCTCTGTGTGACAACCTTTTAAGTATTTGAAGAGTGCTATCATGGAATCATCAATCCTGTCATTCACTGTTAGCTAGGAATGTGCATTCCACGCACCACAACCAGCACCCAAAAATGCTTGGGACAATCATCCGCAAAAGCAGATGCAGTTGCTCCTGTACTCTGAAATAAAGCTTTGTGGTCGTAGAGCATGTGTTGAAGATAAAGTCACTCGGATTTGTCAGGAATGTGACACCATGTTTAATGCAGTTCCACTAGTAGAGGTGGTCAGAGCACAATCTGGCCCAATTTTGTTGGATGAATTTCAGTTGCTGAGGCCCGAGGCTGTGGACAAGGTGCTTGGCCAAGTCCAGTTGACCACCTGTGTGTTCGACCCTTGCCCTTCATGGCTCATTACATCAAATAAGGAGGGGATCCCTGGCTGGGTCCAGGAGGTTGTAAATTCCTCCCTGAGAGGGGGAGTAGTGCTGGCTTTTTAAAAGAGGCAGTAATCAGGCCACTCCTGAAAAAGCCTAGCCTGGACCTGGAGGATGTTAAGAATTACATGCCAGTGGTTAACATCCCCTTCCTGGGCATAGTGCTTGAGCAGAGGTTTGCAGGACAACTCCAGGCACTCTTGAATGAAACAGATTATCTAGATCCATTTCAATCATGCTTCAAGCTTGGTTTTAGAATGGAAACTGCTTTGGCTGCCATGAGAGATGACTTTTGCTATGAGAGGAACAGGGGGAGTGTAACCCTGTTGATTCTCTTGGATGTCTCAGTGGCTTTCAATACCATTGACCATGGTATGCTTCTAGACAGGTTGTCTGGGCTGGGAGTTGGAGGCACTGCATTGCAGTGGGTCCACTCCTACTTGGATGGCCAATTCCAGAAGGTGGTGCTGGGGGGATTATTGCGCTGTCCCATGGCATCTAGGCCATGTAGTTCCACCGGGCTCTATTTTATCCTTATGCTGTTCAACATCTACATGAAACCACTGGGAGAGGTTATTTGGGGATGTGGACGGAGGTGTCATCAATATGCAGATAACACACAGCTCTACCTCTCCTTCTCATCCAACCCAGGTGAGGCAGTGACTGTTCTGAATCAGTGCCTGAGCACAGTAATGGACTGGATGAGGGCCAACAAACTGAGACTCAATCCAGAGAAGATGGAGGTACTGTTGTTTGTGGGTGGTTTGTCTGTCTGGCTAGGTTATGTTCACTCCGTTCTGGAGGGCGTTGCACTCATCCTAAAGGACCAGGTTCATAGTTTGGGAGTGCTCCTGGATCCAGAACTGTCAATTGAGGCACAGGTGGAAAGGATCAGCTTAGGCTGATATACCAACTGCACCCTTAAATGGACAGAGATAGCCTTGTTACAGTCATCCATGCTCTGATAACTTCTCATCTGGATTACTGCAGTGTGTTATACATGGGGCTGCCTTTGAAAATGATCTGGAAACTTCAGCTGGTACAAAACAGCACAGCAAGACTGGCCAATGAGACCACATCACACCAGTCCTTTTCCAGCTTCATCGGCTGCCAGTCCGGGCCCGATTCAAAGTGCTGGTATTAACATTCAAAGCCCTAAATGGCTTGGGGCCAGGTTATCTGAAGGAACACCTCCTCCTATATGTACCTGCCCAGACCCCAAGATCATCTTCAGTGGTCCTTCTCCACAAGCCCCTACCAAAGGAAGTGAGGCAGGTGGCTACCAAGTGGAGGGCCTTCTCTGCTGTGGCACCCGGGCTGTGGAATGAGCTCCCTAAGGAGATGCGCCTGGCACCTATACTATATTTTTTTCAGACACCAGGTGAAGACCTTTTTATTCTCCTAGTATTTTAACAGTTTTATTATCTTAGTCTTTTAACTCTGCTATTTTAAAACTGTATTTTAAATCTTGTAAATCTCTGCACTGCTGCTGAGTTTACCCTGGTTGTGCTTTCATATCGTACTTTTATATTGTGTTTTTATACTGTTGTTTGTTTTATACTTTGATTAGTATTCAATGATTTTAACTGTTGTGAACCACCCAGAGAGCTTCAGCTATTTGGTGGTATAGAAATGCAATAAATAAATAAATAAATAAATAGCATGGTAAAGATCCTAGGTGCTATTCTCACCATCTCCAGGTGGGGCTGAGAGCCTTTCTACAAAAGGCTTTTATTTTCTGCGTGTCATTCCTCACTCGTGGTACTTTCCAGGTCCTTTATACAACAGTGTCATCTTCCAGAGCCTCTCCCATGCTTTGCAACAATTATCCCAGGGATTTAATGGTTCATGATGAGGCATCTATGCCAGCTGTTTTAAAACAGGCCAATTAAATATTGTTATTTAATTTGCTTTTACCTGTATACATGGTTTTTAATTTTTCTATGTTAAAGATTTTATACTATTTTTATTATGTTGCATTTTGTATGTTTATGAATGGTTGTAAACTGCCCTGAGAGCTTTGGCTATGAGATGGTATAGAAATGAAGTATATTCATCAACATCATCATCATCATCATCATCATCATCATCATCATCATCTAAGTAAGACTAAGGCTGGAACCAACTCATAGACCTGGCTAGGGGCTCTAAATTGAACAGCCTTGCCATGGATTGTTTTCTCTCCTCCCTTTTTCTTGTTGTAATGGCCATTCTGTAAATCACCCATACCCGCCGTACAAATGAAAACTGTCACTTGTACTTAGCAAATGGATTGCCATGGCTGGTGTAGATTTCTTTCCCTACATCTTTCTGGGAAGGAGAAACCGCTGATGGCCTTCCATGGGAATCAGTGTCTTTTCCTCCTATTAATGCAATTCAGTTGATTAAGATGAAGTGTCACAACAATCGGTTACAGTGCTCAATGTTGGCCCTGTGCTTTCTAAGAAGCTCGCAAAAGCAACATGCGGCATCCAATGTGTTTTTCTCGCATTCAAGCCAAGTACGCTTATTTTGTTTTCTGATTTGGATGAAAGCTGGAATGAATATTTCTTCTGCTGTTATTCTGGAAATCCACACACACACACACACACACACACACACACACACACACTATTTTATTTTATTTCAAATTCAAATGACTTAGCAGCTTCTGCCAGGAACATCTTTGTTTTATGAACCAGCCTCATGGATGGCTGTCAGAACAGTGTTGGGGATTGTGCTTGTTAACAGCTGCTTTGCAGCGTGCAAAGGAAACGAGAAACATTGGACCGACATTCTCATAAATATATGGAGCTACCTTATGCCGAGCCAGGCCATTAATCCATTTTGCTCTGCATTTTCACTTCTGATGGCTTTGCAAGAACTCAGGCAGGGGGTCTTTCTCAGTTCTGGTACTGGGGATACTTTAATTGGAGGTACTGGGGATTGACTTCGGAACCTTTTTGCACAGTGGTGTAGTAGGAAACATCGAAGGGCAGAAGCTCATCATGACAGCCCTGTAGCCACAGCTTTAATGAGGACCCAAAGTCACACAATCACACAGGAGAGGAAGAGGGACGAAAGAGGAGAGAGAGAGAGAGAGAGAGAGAGAGAGAGAGAGAGATCCTGTTTTTCTATTATTTATATTATAGGGCCTTTTCAGACAACATGCTAAGCATGTTGCAGCAAATGGTTAGTGAGCGAGTTTAAACTGTGGTTATGTAGCCACCATGGTTCACACAAAACGCTAAGTCATGGTTCATTGTGGCTAAGCCAGAATGTTTAGCTCAAAATGCCTAACCACCATGGCTTAGAGTGTTGTCTGAACAGGGTCAGAGGAGCTAACACTGGTTAAAAACTGGATAAAATATAGACATTCGAAACAAACCAACAAATGAATAAACCACTAATAAAATTTCACTATTGGGTTTGTGGGGCAAGACTGCAATCCTATGCAGTTACCTGGGTCTAATCTCCATTGTGCTCAGTGGAATTTACATGCAACTGCCTGGCTCATCTTGCAGAACACAGTGAGTTTCAACAAAAGACCTTCAAACAGCTGGAAAATCCAACCTTTAGCTTTTCATTAGGAATGCAAATGATCTTTCAAATAAATGTTTCTGTTCAAACTGATAGTGTGAAGGAGGGACTCTACTGAAGAAAAAGGAAGAAGTCTTTCCAACTGTCCTAATCAGCTAATTCTAATCTATGAATGTCACTGAAACCTGAAAGCCTCATTATCACCTCATTGACTTGCCGAAGCAAGGAGGCTCCATCAATTATCCTGGTGTGCTGACAGATGATGTCATATAGATAGATGATTGATTGATTGATAGATAGATAGATAGATAGATAGATGATAGATAGATAGATAGATAGTCCTGGAGCCACGGTTCCCCGTATTCCCCCCTCCACTAAATCACTGGTTCTCTGGTTATAGATGCCCCCAAAGTATATCTTGGAATACTTATACACTTCATAAAATGAATTTCATATCAGGCTATCATAAGGACTTCATGGGTTACTCTTGCTGGACATCAAAATAGCTTCATCTTTATAAACACAGAGCAAACAGGTGGCTTTGGACGGCATGGGCCATAGCTAGACCTAAGGTTTATCCCAGGATTGTCCTGGGGTCAAACCTGTTCATCTAAGTGCCACACAGGGCACCCAGCGCTCAGCCAGGGATGAAACCGGGATGATCTTGGGATAAACCTTAGGTCTAGCTACGGCCATGGTTTGACTGGGCAACTACTTAAGTGCTTTTCTGATTTTCCAGATCTATCACTTACTTCTGCTCATATCTTACTACTCAGTTGCCTAGTGGTTATGGAGAAAGGGATTTTTCCTTTCACTATTAAGCTGTGCCCAAACCTCCAAAATATATGCCATTTTTCGACAACATACACTCTGTAACTATGGAATGCTTACTAGTAGCTGTGCTGAATTTAAGGATGCATGAGGATCTCACGGCTTGCATTGGGAAAGGAAGAACTTTTGCAAGCATTCCAGTCAGTGAAGGTATTGCACTGCAAAAATGCATTTCCAGTCCTTAGACTATTGGAGCACTCAAGGCCAGTGCTACCATTAGGCCAACTAGGCAGCTGCCTAGGGCGCAGTCCTCAGAGGGGCGCAGTACTGCCCTTTAAGGGTCACAGTTTTATACAAATTAGCTGTTCAAAGAAAAAAACATAATAAAAGGAAAATATAATAGTTCAGAAACTCTTCATGAACAGCAGAATCAAAGTTGGCAATTTGGGAGTGGGTGCAAGTAGCTCGCCTTGCCTAGGGCACAAAATAGTCTGGCACCGGCCCTGGGAGCACTGAGAAGCTCCTGAGATGTAGAAGTAATAGCTGTTGCCAGTTTACATGGCATTTCAGCCTCTTTGAACTCTGCATCTGTGATAACTGTGGAGCTGCTGGCAACGGTAGAATAATAGAGTTGGAAGGAGCCTATAAGGCCATCACATCCATCCCCCTGCTCAATGCAAGAATCTACCTTAAAGCATCCCTGACAGATGGTTGTCCATCTGCCTCTTGAAGGCCTCTAGTGTGGGAGAGACCGCAACCTCCCTAGGTAACTTGTTACATTGTCATACTGCTCTAACAGTCAGGAAGTTTTTCCTGATGTCCAGATGGAATCTGGCTTTCTGTAACTTAAGTCCTTTATTCTGTGTCCTGCTCTCTGGGAGGATAGAGAAGAGATCCTGGCCCTCCTCTGTGTGGCAACCTTTTAAGTATTAAGTAGTTTAATGGAGATCTGAGAACTGACGTGCTGAGAGTGCACTGGCAATAGCAGTGGTAATAGCATGCAGAATGTAATTTTATGAGGGGCCACCAGTTGCTCATGGGATTGCTTCTCCATCATTTTTGTGTTGTCCTTCATCTGCATATTAAAGTTGTAAAGCTGCAAGTAATCTTTGACCAGAGATAGAAAGAGAGAGAAAAATGTTTATTGCAAGAGAGAGAGAGAGAGAGAGAGAGAGAGAGAGAGAGAGAGAGAGAGAGTGCTCAGCAGGCCCTAGTCATTAATTTTGTATGTGCTTTCTGTTAGGAGAGGAATTAATGAATTTACTTTGAGCTATGACCTGAAACTCTCTAGGCTTCTTAGTCCTTCCAAACCTCAAAGCTATTATGTGTAAATTTTACAACAACCATGATATCCCTTAGAGAAGCCCAGCCCAGAAAATAGGCATTTCATAAAGAATAAAATGCCTGTCCACTTGGCTTTGAATCCTAACGAGAGTGGCTCTGAGACCGAGAACAGTAGTGGTGTAAGAAAGAGACAAGAAGGACCTCCAGGAGGGAAGAAGAAAGAGGGGCTTGCTTTAAAAGGCTTTCTCCTGCACTTCCACTCTAGTTAGCTGAACAGATAGCAAATGTCTCTTGCAGCACCGTAGGCCTTTTTTTTTTTTTGCACATGTAGACAGTTCAAAAAGAGCTTTGCTCGTTGGCAACTCGAGAGGAACATTCCAGCTCCTGAATTTTTCAGGAAAACAAAAAGAAAAGGCAGAAGAAGCCAGCGACCCACATTGAAATATGTTTCCTTAGATTTAAATGTATGATTCCATAGACATTTAGACATGTCAGCCCTACAGTGATATAAAACTATCATGGGGTGGGGTGGGGCTCAGATGACCCCTCACGCCTTCAAAGAAAAAGGCTGCCAGCTCAGCCTCCAGCACTTCTGTGCCCAGCAACCACGCTGCCTGTCATCTGAACATTTGGCACACATGAAACAAGGCTTCATGCACTTATGGATGTATGTGCATGGAGCCCCTTCACATTTGGGGGAATCTTTCTGATTGGCAAAGGATACCCTCTCACATGGAGGAGCTCTCACATGGAACTTTGTATGGGAGCCTTTTCTCACACATGCTAAATCCACGGGTAGCTGGGTGTGGTGGCACCAGAGAGCCAAACTAGCCTGTGCAACTAATGCCGGATTTAGGAACAAGCTAAGCAAGCCGTGGCTTATGGCCCCTTATTGTGATGGGCCTTGAATATGATGGAGATAAATAAGATTTATGATAACTAAGATGTATGATGTTGGAGAGAGACAGCGTAGCAACACAACATTTAGTATTGGAGGCAATAAGCAGAAACTAGAGCCAGTGTAAAAGAAGTTCAAATCAAGGCTATCTAACCAGTATTCCCTAACTCCAAGCATTACCCTTTCCACTTTAATGTAATACACTTTTTTTTCTTTATTGTTATGGTATGGGGCCTCTGAATCTTGACATGGCTTAGGGCCTCAGCATATCTTCAGCCAGACCTACCCTTCCCATCTTCTTTGAATGTAGAGGGTATGAGGTCATTTGGACCCCCTGCTTGGATCTCTGTCAAGGTGGTTGTGAAACCCTCCTGAGAAATTTCTCTAATCTCACTGAGATACAACTTGTGTTTCCCTCAAAATTCCTTAGCTGTTGTTCCTATGGATGAATGTCACCAGTCTCTTCTAGGTCTGCTTTAATCTGGGGATTAAATCTGGGGATGCGATCAATTTGCCAGATTTATCATTATTATTATTATTATTTATTTATTTATATAGCACCATCAATGTACATGGTGTTGTACAGAGTAAAACAGTAAATAGCAAGACCCTGCCGCATAGGCTTACATTCTAATAAAGTCATAGTAAAGCAATAAGGAGGGGGAGAGAATGCAAACAGGCACTGGGTAGGGTAAACAGGCACAGGGTAGGGAAAAACTAACAGTATAACTAACAGTCTAAAGTCCGAGTAACATCAAGTTTTAAAAGCTTTAGGGAAAAGAAAAGTTTTTAGCTGAGCTTTAAAAGCTGCGATTGAACTTGTAGATCTCAGATGTTCTGGAAGAGCGTTCCAGGCGTAAGGGGCAGCAGAAGAGAATGGACGAAGCCGAGCAAGGGAAGTAGAGACCCTTGGGCAGGTGAGAAACATGGCATCAGAGGAGCGAAGAGCACGAGCGGGGCAATAGCGTGAGATGAGAGAGGAGAGATAGGGCGGAGCTAGACCGTGAAAAGCTTTGAAGGTTGACAAGAGAAGTTTATATTGGATTCTGAAGTGAATTGGAAGCCAATGGAGAGATTTCAGAAGTGGAGTAACATGGTCAGAGCGGCGAGCCAAGAAGATGATCTTAGCGGCAGCGTGGTGGACAGAAACCAACGGACTGATGTGAGAAGAAGGAAGTCCAGAGAGAAGAAGGTTGCAGTAGTCCAACCGAGAAATAACCAGTGCATGAACAAGCGTCTTGGCAGAAGAGACAGACAGAAATGGTCGAATCCAGGCAATATTATACAGGAAAAAGCGACAGGATTTAGCTACTGCCTCAACATGAGGACTAAAGGAGAGCGAGGAATCAAATATAAAGCCAAGACTACAAGCTTCATTGACCGGAGTAAGCGTAACATCATTGACAGTAAGAGAGAATGAGAGGTGAGAAGAAGGTTTAGGAGGAAAAACAAGCAATTCAGTCTTAGCCATATTAAGTTTCAAACGACGATGAAGCAGCCAGGCTGAGATATCTGAAAGACATGCTGAGATACGATCGTGAACATCAGGAGAAAGTTCTGGAGATGAGAGATATAATTGTGTATCATCGGCATACAGATGATATTGGAGGCCATGAGATTGAATAAACTTACCCAAGGGCAACATGTATAAAGAAAACAACAATGGGCCAAGCACCGAGCCTTGCGGAACCCCTACTGAAAGTGGAAAAGAGGAAGACGAGTTGCCATTAGGCAACACGCTGAAGGATCAATACACTTTTGGGCTGCCCTTGAAGATCCTTGGATATTTATTTATTTATTTGCATGAGAGAACACCCCAAAATTTCCTTTGGACAGGATTTCATTTTAGGCAATGTTTCAGTGGCAAATCTCTCTATATACACAGCTATTATTGCGTATCACATTACAATAATTAGGTCCTACTTACACTTCAGAGTAAGAATGGTAAACTTACCAAATTTGGACTTCCCAAAACCTCAACACACTCTGAAATGGAGTTATACATCAAAGTCCATACTTTGCCAAAGTTTACAATGCAATTGGCAAAAAAAGGTGCTTTATTCTATATCGCTTGCAAAATGCGTACATTTGAAAAATGTGCATGTACATATGTGTACTTTGGGAAAAATGCAAACCAAAACAATATATATATATATATATATATATATATATATATATTAAATATTTGAAAAAACAAGCCTAAATACAACATTTTTTGCAGACTACAAATAAGTAAATTGTAATCTGATGTGGAAAAGGGACAAAGTGAACTTAACAGTGAAAAAATGAGAGCCAGAGTGAAATTGAGCTTGACAGATTCACTATGAGTGGTAGTGACTTTAAGTCATCCCAATACCCCATGCCAAGGTAGTCATGAGACTCCTGCCCACATACACAGAAGACTACACAAATTAGTTTTCTATCTTTCACTTCAGTTCATGATGAATTACCATACTGGAAGTGTTCATGTCATCAGGCCCACAAAGAGCATTAAGAACTAAAGAAGTGTCATGCTGGATCAGACCGACGGTCCATCTAGACCAGCATTCTGTTCACAGTGGCCAACCAGCCATTGGCCAGGGATGAACAAGCAGGACATGGAACAACAGCACCCTCCCACCCATGTTCCCCAGCAACTGGTGCACACAGGCTTACTGCCTCTGATACTGGAGATAGCACACAACCATCATGGCTAATAGCCATTGATAGCCTTCGCCTCCAGGAATTTATCCAACCCCCTTTTAAAGCCATCCCAATTGGTGGCCATCACTACATCCTGTGGTAATGAGTTCCATAATTTAACTATGCACTGTGTGAAGAAGTACTTCATTTTATTTGTCCTTTATCTCCCACCAATCAGCGTCATGGGATGTCCCCTCATTCTAGTATTTTGAGAGAGGGAGAAAAGTATCTCCCAATCCACATTCTCCAGACCATGCATCATTTTGTACACCTCTATCATTTCTCCCCTTAGCCTCCTTTTTTCCAAGCTAAACAATCACAGTTGATGTAACCTTCCCTCATAAGGAAAACTAATCATTTTAGTTGCCCTTTTCTGCGCTCCATAATATCTTTTTTTAGGTGTGGTGACTAGAACGGAATACAGTATTCTAAGTGTGGGCTCACAATAGATTTGTATAAAGGTAGAATGATATTGGCAGGTTTATTTTCAATCCCTTTTCTTATTTATTTATTTATTTATTTATTTTATTACATTTTTGTACCACCCAATAGCCGAAGCTCTCTGGCTGGTTCACAAAAATTAAAACCATGAAAAGCATAATAAAACAACCAACAGTCTAACACGCCTAACGTGTCTCCCTTCTTTACAGTGGCTGAACACTGGGTGGACATTCCCATCAAGTTGTCCATCATGATCCAAAGATGCATGGTGGGCAACTGCAGGAGATGCAGAGGTCATTTCAGCCCCTGGGCACCCTCCCCTGCTGGGCTTCACTCCTCCTGGTGGCACCCCAAATGACTAATTTTGACCCTTTGGGCACTCCATATCTGCTAGAGATGCAGTTTTCCCCCAAAACATTTCCCCCCTGATTTTAAATGGAAGAGGCACATGGCAGACAATGCAGCTTGGCGGGGGGTACATGTGTTTCATGGGCTGTTTGTTTTTCACCTGGTCTAACGTGTGGATCAGAAATTAGAAGTTTACTGGATTTTCCACTTCATTGAATTCAGTGACACATTTCTCTTCTGTTTAAACAAATCAAACTGTGCATTCTGAAAGAAAAGAAACATTGAGAAACATGCTTTGTGGGGAAGAACATTTAAATAGTTCTAAAATAACATGTTTAAATAATATTTTGATGATCATTCTCTTGCTTTTTAAGCTGCAGATTAATGCAGAAACAGAATGGAATTATGGGCAAAACATGTAAGAGTGACATAGACCAGAAATAGATGGATTTGTCCACCCCTGCATATTTATACTCTGTTTCTCATGCCATTTAAGGTAGCTTTAGAAATAAAGCAACATAATTCAAAAACAGCTCAAAGATTACTAAATTAGCATATCTTGAATCTCTCTCTCTCTTTAAACATTTACTAGGATCACACTCAGGCCATGATTCATCTTTGAGCTAATTGAGGCCTATCCAAGGATACAGGGCCTGCACTAACTGCAGAAGACCCACCACAGGGAGGTATATTGATGGACTTCTTCTGGAAGGTCATTTCAAAGCCACAGGGCCATGTCTGAAAAGGCCTCACTCCTTCAACAGTGATTATAAGGTAAATCTGTCTGGATCATGATTTATGGAGCTGGACTTACTTTAAAAACCTTAATAGTTGGTGGAGTGGGAGGTCATACATAGGGGGGGGGGGGAGGCAGTCTTTAAGAACCTAGGGGAAGATAACCAGAACATTAAGAACATAAGAAGTGTCATGCTGGATCAGACCAAGGGTCCATCTAGTCCAGCACTCTGTTCACACAGTGGCCAACCAGCCATCAGCCAGTGATGAACAAGCAGGACATGGTACAACAGCACCCTCCCACCCATGTTCCCCAGCAACTGGTGCACACAGGCTTACTGCCTCAAATACTGGAGACAGCATACAACCATCAGGGCTAGTAGCCATTGATAGCCTTTGCCTCCAGTAATTTATCCAACCCCTTTTAAAGCCATCCAAATTGGTGGCCATCACTACATCTTGTGGTAGTGAGTTCCATAATTTAACTATGCACTGTGTGAAGAAGTAGTTCCTTTTATTTGTCCTGAATCAGCTTCAAGGGATGTCTCCCTATCCCTATCCCTATTCTCCATACCATGCATAATTTTGTACAACTCTATGATGTCTCCCCTTAGCCTCCTCTTCTCCAAACATTTTAGAGGGTGACACTGTGGCCATAGATTTATGTGGCCATAAGATTTATCCCAGGATTGTTCTGGGGTCAAACCTGTTCATCTAAGTGCCACACAGGGCATGCAGCGCTCAGGCAGGGATGAACCCGGGATGATCCTGGGATAAACCTTCGGTCTAGCTATGGCCTGTCTCTACTGTACAATGACCTAACCTTTAAGCAGGATCTTCGTATTGACTTCTCTGAAGAGCCTACTAAACAATGTGATTCACTAATTTGGTAGTACCAGTGACAACACAATAAATAATACCTTGATGGCGATGGTCCCTTTCTGTATTTTGTGCTCGTGGTAGAGTGTAAAAAGCAGCAATATTCCTGCATAGTCACCGTTGCCAATAGGAGTCAAAAGGTATTGCTCATTTTAACTAAACACTAAAACAGCCTTTCATATAACAGCTACAGGCTCATTATCAATGTAAATTGATTTCCTCTTTTGTCCAGTGCTAATATGATTCATGATGAATTATTTGATCTGTGTTTAGCACAAGCTTTCCTTCCAGTCATTCAGAAGCAATTGAAATGAGTTTGGTGACTAATTTGAAATGATGCATTTTTATAATGATCATAATTACAATGTACAATGTCATAAATCTTAAAAGCCTCTTTATCACCCTACAATTTTTTCAAAAAAAGTTTGACTTAAGAAGACAACAAATGACCAATGTTTTCTCTTCCCAAAGCAAAAAATTGCACATTTGCAACTACAGGTAACTATCCCAAGTAAGGAAACTCAGGTATAAACATTAATTGTGACTCTGGGGGACCCATACAGGTGTTCAGCTTGTTCATACGAAGGATATGAACAAGTCCGCGCGACCACCTCTGTACTGGATCCTTGCCCCTCTTGGCTAATAAAAGCTAGTAGGGATGGAACAGCCGGCTGGGCCAAGGAGGTGATTAATGCCTCTCTACGAGAGGGAGTGGTCCCAGACCGTCTGAAAGAGGCGGTAGTGAGACCACTCCTGAAGAAAACTTCCTTGGACCCGGAAAATCTTAGTAACTACAGGCCGGTAGCAAATATTCCATTCCTGGGCAAGGTCCTTGAGCGGGTGGTGGCGGGCCAGCTCTAGACACTCTTGGATGAGACTGATTATCTGGATCCATTTCAGTCGGGTTTCAGGCCTGGCTTTGGCACGGAAACAGCCTTGGTCGCCCTGTATGATGACCTATGTCAGGAGAAAGACAGGGGGAGTGTGACTCTGTTTATTCTCCTCGACCTCTCAGCGGCTTTCGATACCATCGACCATGGTATCCTTCTGGAACGTCTGGCTGAGTTGCGAGTGGGGGGCACTGCATTGCAGTGGTTCTGCTCCTACTTAGCAGGACGGCTCCAGAAGGTGGTGCTTGGGGGACATTGCTTGGCCCCGTGGACTCTCCAGTATGGGGTTCCGCAGGGGTCGGTCTTGTCCCCCATGCTGTTTAACATGTACATGAAACCGTTGGGTGCGGTCATCCGGAGTTTTGGAGTGCGCTGTCATCAGTACGCTGACGACACGCAGCTCTACTGCTCCTTTTCATCCTCATCAGGTGTGGCTGTGGATGTGCTGAACCGGTGCTTGGCTGCAACAATGGACTGGATGAGGGCTAATAAACTGAAACTCAATCCAGACAAGACTGAGATGCTGCTGGTGGGTGGTTCCTCTGATCAGATGGGGGGCGTTCAACTGGTTCTGGATGGGGTTGCACTCCCCCTGAAGGAGCAGGTTCGTAGCTTGGGGGTTCTCCTAGAACCATCTTTGTCACTTGTGGCTCAGGTGGCCTCGGTGGCATGGAGTGCTTTCTACCAACTCCGGCTGGTGGCCCAGCTATGCCCCTATCTGGACAGGGATAACCTAGCTTCAGTTGTCCATACTCTGGTAACTTCCAAATTAGATTACTGCAATGCCCTCTACATGGGGCTGCCTTTGAAGACGGTCCGGAAGCTGCAGCTTGTGCAAAATGCGGCGGCCAGATTGATAGCTGGAACAGGGAGGTTTGAACATATAAGACTGATTCTGGCCCGCTTGCATTGGCTGCCTATATGTTTCTGAGCCCAATTCAAGGTGCTGGTCTTAACCTATAAAGCCCTTTACGCCAGTCCTTTTACAACTTCATTGGCTGCCAGTCCAGGTCCGGGCCCGATTCAAAGTGCTGGTATTGACATTTAAAGCCCTAAACGGTTTGGGGCCAGGTTATTTGAAGGAACGCCTCCTCCCATATGTGCCTACCCGGACCTTAAGATCATCTACAGGGGCCCTTCTCCGTGAGCCCCTGCCAAAGGAAGTGAGGCAGGTGGCTACTAGGAGGAGGGCTTTCTCCGCTGTGGCACCCCGGTTGTGGAATGAGCTCCCCAGAGAGGTCCGCCTGGCGCCTACACTGTACTCCTTTTGTCGCCAGCTGAAGACCTTTTTATTCACTCAGTATTTTAACACTTAATTTTAACTTAAATTTAAATTATACTGTTTTAACTCTGTATTTTAACCTTATATCAATTTTGCTGCGTGGTTTTATCTTGGTTGTGCTTTTTATATTGTATTTTGTATTTGTATTTTTAACTTGTTGGTTGGTTAATGATGATTTTAATTTTTGTGAACCGCCCAGAGAGCTTCGGCTATTGGGCGGTATAAAAATGTAATAAATAAATAAATAAATAATAAATATACATGGCTTGGGACCGCAATACCTGATGGAACGCCTCTCATGACACGAACCTACCCGTACACTACGCTCAACATCTAAGGTCCTCCTCCGAGTGCCTACTCCGAGGGAAGCTCGGAGGATGGCAACAAGGGAGAGAGCCTTCTCAGTGGTTGCCCCCCGACTGTGGAATGATCTTCCCGATGAGGCTCGCCTGGCACCAACGTTGTTATCTTTTCGGCGCCAGGTCAAGACTTTTCTCTTCTCCCAGGCATTTTAACAGCATTTAACAACATTAAGTTTGTTTTTAATGGACCCCAGAATTGTTGTTTTTAAATGGATACTGTTGTTTTTATACTGTTTTTATGTTTTTTAAATTTTTGTATACTTTTAATGTTTACTATTTTTAATTGTTGTAAACCCCCCAGAGAGCTTCGGCTGTGGGGCGGTATATAAATGTAATAAATAAATAAATAAACATGGTGGTGGTGGTGGTAGTGGGGATGTAGGCATGCACACAACCTCCATTCCAATATCTCTTCAGTCCTTGATCTTCCCTTATTCAGCAGGGAGGCCTGAAGGGGTGTTTCCGTGGATTGAACATGAGCAGAAGCCTCCACGTGATAATGAATCCTGATGTAGTAGGCTATTTCTAGTTTGGCTCAATGCTCCCAGAGGAGGGTGGATTGAAGCAGAAGCACATACTGCAATGGCAAGGTCACATTCAATGGAACCACAGCCACGTGAGGCTATGCAGATCAAAACTGGCCAGGTCAGGCAAGTTCCAATCAGTGTGGCAGGGGGTGGCTGGAACACACTTGAGGAGAGCTATTTGCAGAGCCATTCTGAGGGCTGGCTGGTTTCGGCCTGCTTTTAAACCTGCCTCCTCTGAGTAGCTTTCTTTAATTCTTAAAGGACCGTTGCCTAATTTTTCAGCCATTGGCTCCTGTGGCGTGTATATACCACAGGAATTGACAACAACGATGACAATAAAAAATAACAATTTTTAGCTATCTTTCAAGATCACAGTCCTCCCATGGCAGCTTACAGAATAACATGCATACTGACGCTATCATGTTAAATAAAATTCACAAACTTATACAGCACGATATTGAATGAACTTGATTGGAAAAATGAAAAAGTGAAACGAAAACTGACAGATTTATCCATTACTTCAGTGAGCCCAAGTATCTTGTGCATAAGATAACTTATTTTACTTCCTTTAGAGGCCAGAGCTGAAATCAAGATGCAAAATATGAGCACGAGTAGGGTGACCATATGAAAAAGAGGACAGGGCTCCTGTATCTTTAACAGTTGGATAGAAAAGGGGATTTCAGCAGGTGTCATTTTTATATATGGAGAACCTGGTGAAATTCCCTCTTCATCACAACAGTTAAAGGTGCAGGAGCTATACTAGAGTGACCAGATTTAAAAGAGGGCATGGCACCTGCAACTTTAACTGGTGTGATGAAGAGGGAATTTCAGCAGGTTCCCCATATATACAAATGACACCTGTTGAAATTTCCTTTTCTATGCAACTGTTAAAGATACAGGAGCCCTGTCCTCCTTTTCATATGGTCACCCTAAGCATGAGGCTTGTGCCAACGTGAGTCTCACAGTGTAAACTGGCCACTAGGTCACAGTTTTACTAGCTCCAGGTTTTTGAGGGGCCCTTGGATGAGAAAACCTTGATGTCCCCCTCCTTCAGTAAATATACCTTTTGGGCACCATTTTCACCAGCTGCAACACCTCCTCCTCTTCATTCTAATTTCCATTAAGGTGTGCTTCACCTCAGTCCCAAGTCCGAGTCACAGGATCCAGATAGAATCATAGAATCATAGAATAGCAGAGTTGGAAGGGACCTACAAGGCCATTGAGTCCAACCCCCTGCTCATTGCAGGAATCCACCCTAAAGCATCCCTGACCGATGCTTGTCCAGCTGCCTCTTGAAGGCCTCTAGTGTGGGAGAGCCCACAACCTCCCTAGGTAACTGATTCCATTGTCGCACTGCTCTAACAGTCAGGAAATTTTTCCTGATGTCCAGCTGGAATCTGGCTTCCTTTAACTTGAGTCCATTATTCCGATTCCTGCACTCTGGGAGGATCGAGAAGAGATCCTGGCCCTCCTCTGTGTGACAACCTTTCAAGTATTTGAAGAGTGCTATCATGTCTCCCCTCAATCTTCTCTTCTCCAGGCTAAACATGCCCAGTTCTTTCAGTCTCTCTTCATAGGGCTTTGTTTCCAGACCCCTGATCATCCTGGTTGCCCTCCTCTGAACACGCTCCAGCTTGTCTGCATCCTTCTTGAATTGTGGAGCCCAGAACTGGACGCAATACTCTAGATGAGGCCTAACCAGGGCCGAATAGAGAGGAACCAGTACCTCACGTGATTTGGCAGCTATACTTCTATTAATGCAGCCCAAAATAGCATTTGCCTTCCTTGCAGCCATATCGCACTGTTGGCTCATATTCAGCTTGCCATCTACAACAATTCCAAGATCCTTCTCGTTTGGCTGCCTCAGCCTGAAGCAGCCAAAGCGCTTCAAGCCAATGGACAGCCACTGCCCCCACCCACCTGTGGGACTTACCTGAAGCTTCCGCTCACACCAGTGAGCTGCCCATCTTCCAGGAGAACCACTTTGGCCTGCTGTAGACCTACTGTTGTAAACTATGGCAGCTGGAAATGGCCATTTCCAGGCATCATAGTTTACAACAGTAGATCTATGGCAGGTCAGAGCAGCTCTCCTGGCTCAGGGGGTGAGTGTCAGTCCTTTGGACTGATGGTCAACCCTGTGCCCATCTTTCCCAGGCACCCATGGGTGCACAAGAAACAACAACAGTCACCTCCGCTTTCGTTTCAGAATGAATCTGAAGTGGATGGGGTGATTCCGAGGCACCCTAAGTTGAATCAGGGCCAATTTGGGAGCTCCGAATCCATCTCCGAGGCAAATCAAGGGGGAGGAGGCTGGGCACAGCCCTAATTACTCCTCTTTCTCACCACAACTGTTGTCTGGGACAGGGAAAGAGGCAGACAAAAAAGCAGGTTACAAAGGAGTGGCAACTCCAATAGGCCCTGGTCAGGTGCCCTATCATGCCCACCTTTGACACCAACCCTGGCTTCAGATTTCTAAAATGATTAAAATCTTTTATTTCAATACCTGCCTAATTGCTGTCATTTAGGAGACATACAAATAAAAAGATACCAGGCAACCATTGAGTGGAAGTATATTTATTGATGTGGGAGAAAAAAACAAATCCAAATGGAACATTTCAGACTCAAAAAATATAACCCTGTTTGCAAATCATCAAGCTTGCATTGATTTTTTTTTAAATGTAATTTTGATCTGTTAAAATGTTCAGGAAATAGATTAACTATGCTTGTTCAGTATTTATTGTTGTTCCATCTGCCCTAAAGTGTAAAATACAAATGGTTTGTCTAATGGATTGAAAGGTCTAATTCCGGCATCACTTCTGTAGCCTCGGTTGAAATGTTATTTGTAAATACGGGTTTGTTTATTTGTGGGTTTTTTGGAACTACAGAGGACTAAATATATACAGGTCTGTGAGAGGGACAAAGCTCCATGCTGCCTGCCTTTTCCCTTTCAGGTACGTAAGCGTTATTGAAACATGTAACTGTAGACAGTGCCCCAGTAAATGAGGCTTCACTCCAAATTACACTATTGGAGCTTTTTGTTCCCTACATGGGGATGTAGGGTTGTACCCTTGCATTTACATCCACATTAATGGGGCCTTTACAGCCACAATTGAAGCAGCGGAGTGGGGGGGGGGCAGAGGGCACGACTTCCAGAAACTCCAGAACTCTGCACTTCTCCCCACTGTATTAATGGCAGCCACCATTAATGTGGGGGGAGTGTGTGATTTCAGTAGCTAGGACTGACGAGCATTTATCAGGCTAAGCCAAGCCTTAGAAGATGCTCACATGGCCCAGTGAGCAGGGGTGATGACTTCAGAGCAAATGTCTGTTGAGGCAGGCGAGGGTGACTTCACCACGGGCACATGGAACTGTGTTCGTTCTCTCTCTCTCTCTCTCTCTCTCTCTCTCTCTCTCTCTCTCTCTCTCTCTCTCATTCATTCATTCATTCATTCATTCCATTTCTAAACATCCCAATACCAAAATTCTCTTCTAGTACTCTTTCCTTCTAGGACTGGCTTCCCTCCACCACTACCCCTGCCCTATTTGGTCAAAAATGGGCCATCTTAGCAGTTTTAGGAGTTAAAGGGGAAGCATATTGGCAGCAGAGGGTGGTGTAGCAAAGCCTGGACTTTGGGTCTAGGGTCCCAAAGCCCAGAGCCCCCTGCCATGACCTCCTAGAGAGTACCAGCTGAGTAGTGGAAGCAAACTCCATCTTATTCCTGAAGTCATGGTGGTGCAATGATTTAAATGAGCTCAATGTGCAAAGCCACACATGTTCAGAGTTGTTTTGTTTTTAAATATCAGGGCTAGCAAACAGTTTTGTTCTTGCCCTAACACAGAGCTCCATCACACCTGGGGGGGAGGGGAATGCTGGCCTACCGTGGCTTCTCCGCTCCTGGTTTTGTCGCTCAGTTACTTCCTGTTTGGAAACAGGAAGTAAACAAGGAGCACGAGGCCCATTTAGTCGGGCGTTGTAATCACGTTGCTTCTTCCACACACAGCAGGAGACAGCAGCAACCAGACTTTTTCTGTTTTTTCTTGCGGTGCAAGGAAGGCCAGAAGGCGCGTGGGAGGCAGATGACATCTTGTGAGGGATGTGCAAAAAATCTGTGAGTGCCCAGTAACAAGTGTGCAATAAAACGCTCAGTGGGTGGAGCTCTTTGTGGGGATTTAGAAACAGTTGTGAAGCATGGAATGGCGGCTAGGGACAAAGACAAATATTTGCTGCTTGCTTCGCATCTAAAGTACTAAAGAAGGTAATTGAGACACACCCACACCCAAGCCATTAAGTCCAGGATACAAAATTACCTAGGCATACCACCGGTAGTAGAGCATCACGTAGTGTCACTCCCAGGGAAATTAGGTGGAAGGGGACAGCGGCTGGTATCCCACTACCGCTGTGAAACTTTCCTCTAAGGTTCAATTCAAAAGTTCTCATTGGGCAACTTTCACCCCAACTTTACTTTTTCCCTAGCCATTTATGAGCTCATTTAAGGCAAGGGACTGTCTATCTTACTATGATCCTGTTCATTATTAAGAGCTACAGAGGAGTTCTTCTTGAGGGAACACATAAAAGGGCTTTTTCCTATCTAGACTGCTAGTTTATCTGGTGTGTTTGCCCCGGCATATTTTATTACCTATTGCTAATATTTCGTGTTTGTGTGTTGTGTGTGTGTCCATACAGATTTTAAAACATTTCCTTATTTTCTTCAGTTAAAAATTAAACTTTGTTGTTTGAAACCTTGTGGCCCCTATGCTGGTGGGTGGGGGAAGAGGGCTTACTCACCCCAGGTCTAATAACCAAACCCCCACATTACCTAAAGTAGATACATCAGACCAAGAGAGAGTTTTAAGGCTGGTTTGGTGAGGCAGAGAAAATGTTTTCCACTTGGTGGCAGCAGAAAAGGAAAGAGAGAGAGAAAGAGAGAGAGAGGAGTTGGGCACACTATTTTTCCTGTTTCCCCTTCTACTCACAGAACAGGGTGTTGCCAGTCCACGACAGGGACACACATACAAATGAGTAAGTGTTTATTTTTATTTTGCCTCAAGAGCAGGAATTCATGCAAACTTATGCAACTCCCTAAAAGTTGGGCAATCTTGTCTTTGCTTCACTGTGGGCCTCGATATTATTCTAGAGATAGAATTTATCTTAGAACATGGTTGTGTTATATGGCTTTCTAAACAGGATACCCTGGAGAAGATGCTGATGCTAGGGCAAGTGGAAGGCAAAAGGAAGAGGGGCCGACCAAGGACAAGATGGATGGATGATATTCTGGAGGTGACAGACTTGACCTTGGGGGAGCTAGGGGTGGCGACAGCTGACAGAAAGCTCTGGCGTGGGCTGGTCCATGAAGTCACGAAGAGTCGGAAGCGACTGAACGAATAAACAACAACAGCTCTAAAAATGTGGGAGCGGTATTGTTCAGTGACATTAGAGCACACAACCAGAGTGTGCTCTTTTTCTCTTTGTGTCTCAAGCTGCATTACAGAACAGATTGCAGGGATGGCCTTTTATGGACCACTTCCCCAGGCAATAATGTCAGGGGGAAATAAAATACAGAGGATTGTTAACTGCATAGGCAGGTTTGCTAACTTTTTGCCAGGTTACCTTGATGCTAGGTGAATCCTTGAGCACAACAGGAATAATGGGCCTCAATAAGGCCAGCCCAGTGGATTATTCCTGTGGTTAAGCATGATTACTGTGGTAACATTTACACAGTGATAACAGGATGGTAGCTGCCATTTCACATGCTTAAAGAACAGCATTCTATTCTTGTATTATCTAGAAAATGAATGAAAGAACAATGTTGTTTTTTAATTAAAAATGTGAAAGAAAAACTGAATGGATAGTTTCAATGCTGCCACAGTGTTAATTTGTTTTTTAAAAAATAAATAAATATATAACTGCTTTACTAAAACTATAATTTACCATCAATTTGGATTTTTAGCAAAACTAGCAACTAATGTGTTTCCCTGGATTGGAAATTATATATTTCAAAACAATGATGCTATTATAACTATAATAACATTTCAAAACAATTGTGCTATAATAAAAAGGGTTATTTTATTGTATATCAGAGTCTGATGAATGAAGTACTTGTCTCATGGGATTAGGGTCAAATCAAGAAGTGTGTTCTTGATGGTAGCAATATCAACACATGAAGTTATTTTTCACTTCAATCCAATTGTTTGGCAATCGAGTGATTTTATTTATTTGAAATCCCCAAGGAAAGAGTCAAGAGTGCTATTACTCATGAGTGTTGAACTCGTGAACCAATGTTTGGAGGCTGCTTTGGGATTGATGAAGGCAAAGAAGCTGAAATTTAATCCAGTCACGACAGAGGTACTGTGGGCTGGAAACCAACTACTCTGGATGGATGTTGACAACTGGTCTTAGATGGAGTTGCACTCCCCCTAAAAGATGAAGTGCATATTCTGGGAGTCCTCACAGACTCTGCACTAACTGGGGAAGCCCAGGTGGCTGCAGTGACCAGGTATGTTTTACCAGTTTAGGCTGGTACACCAGCTGTGGCTTTATCTGGAGAGGATGGACCTTGTGTAGTGACATCCAAGCTAGACTATTGTAATGCACTGTATGTGGGGCTGCCTTTGACGATGGTTCAGAAACTTCAACTCACTCTACTGTTGGTGAGGGTGAGGCAGTTAGATCATATAAAGCCAATAATGTGCCAGCCACACTGGTTGCCAGTGTGTTCCTGATCCCAATTAAAAGTGCTTGTTTTAAAGCCATAAATGGTATGGAACAAAATTACCTAGAGGACCACGTCCACCCAGCCTTCCTGCACTTTATGGTCTTCAAAGGAGACCTTTCCCATTTTCCCACCTCTAAGAGCAGTAGGGTGGTGACTACATGACAGAGGGCCTTTTCTGCAGTGGCAGAAAATTTGCCATTGGGGTTCTGCCACATCCCATCATTGCAACCTTCTAATAATGCCCTGAAAACATACTATTTTACTTGGGCCTTCCCCTGAGTGGGGGCTTTCTGTACATGGGGAAAGCCCTGTGGTGGCTGCAAGTCTGCGCTGCGACAATTATATGATGCAGATGCAGCTTCGCAGCCACCATGCGGCTTTCCCATGAAGCTGTGCATTGAAAAAGTTGGTGACTTACCCCGACTTTTTCAGTGGGAACGAGGTCAGTACATGTTTTCAGCCATCTCACGTCACTCTGGGGCCAATCCGGGGCCAACCCAGGGCAGTTGCCACAATCCACCAGGAAGAGAGTGGAGGGGGTGACTCCACTCCACATATCCGGATGACCGCCGGAAATGCCATGCTCCCTTCTTGCATCAGGATTACCGGATGCCATTGCAAGGGAGTAAAACCGTGGGGTTTTGGAGGGAGGCAGCATCAACTCGGCACATTGAGGACAACCCCTGGGTTGTATCTCCAGTTATCATTCGTGAGGTTTATTTCATGCTGGTGTTTGCTGCTGCTGCTGCTGCTGCTACTTCTTCAAATGTTTTTACTATACTGTTTTTACTATGCTTTTACTATCGTATCTGTTTTAATATGTATTTTATTGTTATATGCCATCGAGGGACAGCTTCCGACCTGAAAGGCGGCCAAGAAATATTTTAAATAAATAAAATATTTTTATTAAAAAAATAAAATCAATATTAGCTCCCACTGGCATACATTGAAAAACAATGAGTGATTTAAATGACTCAGGATTGTATTCGAATGTATTCTCAAATCACATTTTATAGACATTTGAGCTTAAATATCCACAGTGATCACCTCTTTGTTCTGCCAGTGGTAGCTTTTCTGCTTATGTCAATGGGTGGATCCAATCTGTGTACACACACACACACACACACATGGGAATGTGCAGCTTGAAGTATGCCCATCCATTGAACTGAAAGAGGAAGCACATGAGCCCAAAGGATCAGGATTTGCATCTGAGTGCAGAACAATCTCTGATCTGAAGTACAAGGTTGCTTGACCAAATGCAGAATATAACTATCAGTTTTTAGTGTGTGGTTAAAATGGGATCTTCTATACCTCCTGCTGTGAATTGTGTTCATATTTATGTAACTTTAAGGTGGTATACTCTCTACTACTGGATATTCAGTCAGTTAATTCACTGGCACAATAAACTTGGAAACAAGGGAATATAAAATTGATAGTAGGTCTAGGGTTCTTTGCACATCCTCCTCTAAGAAATCCGACACACTGTTATTTACAGAAGCTTACCCCTGCTATAATTTCAATATGAACCAGGCAGATGTTTGGGTAAACTGAAGCGTATCAAGGCCAATACATCTTTGTATAAGGGAAAATATTTATCCAATAGCACCACATTTTACTACAATTTCTACAGCAGTGGATTTTGAACTGTGTTGTACCGATGACTACAGCTATTTTTGTACAGATCAGTTTTGTGTAAGCTGTTCCTTTCTATAGTGTCACCATTAAGTAAATAAATGCTATTTTTCTATCAAAGCGCATGCTGTTGTCATTATTTGGAAAGAAAAGTATCATTGCAAACATTTGTGCATTTATTCCCTATCTATTTTGCATGGTATTAAAATAAAGTATGCCTGTATTTGCAAGGAGGTGCATGTGCTGTAAAGCAAACTGTGTTGATTAAGGTTTTGCCCCAGAAAAGTTACCTCAACGCAGATATGACTGATTTTCTTTTTTAAAGTACCTGGTACCTGCTTCATGCACAGTGGTGGTGGTGAGGACCTCTTGGTTCAATAATGAGAATTATACATTGTAAAGGACTGTTTACTTTGCACTTTTGCATGGTGTTTCCACTAAGGGCATAGCTAGATGATGGGATACCCCAGGGATCATCCCGGAATCATCCCTGTGCATCTACATGACACACAGAGGATCCCAAGAGCAGGGAGGGATGAACCCTCCCTTTCCCCAGGATATCACCTTACCCTTTTTTTGCATTTTTTCTGCAATCTCAGGATGATCCCGAGACCTTGGAAAGTGTGGCCCACCATCGCGGTTTGTCTGGGCTCCTTGCGAGTAACTGTGAGGAGCCGGGGGTGGGGTGGGGTGAGCGGGGAAATTTTTTTAAAAAAAAAAAATCACCAGTTTGCAGATGAGCATTTGTGCTCTCATTCTCCTTTAAAAACTAAAACAAAATGGCAGCCATGATGTCACGCGCCACGTGTAAACCAGGGCGATGATCTTGCGATCATAAAATCATGAGATCATCACCCTCTGATCCCCTGGTCTAGCCATGGCCTAAATATTAATACATTGTGAAATGAATCTTCCACTAAAAATTAATATACTGTGAAATGAATTTAGTGCCCCTACCCGCAAATTAAGCAAAATCTGTGGCAGTTGTAGACCCAACCATATAAACCAGAAGGTTGTAAATTCAGGTGACCATATGAAAAGGAGGACAGGGCTCCTGTATCTTTAACAGTTGTGTAGAAAAGGGAATTTCAGCAGGTGTCATTTGTATGCATGAAAGTCCCTCTTCATCACAACAGTTAAGGCCTTCTTCAGGGGGCTGCAACATTAATAATAAAATATGAATAAGACACACATATGATAAAACATATTTTCAAAATTCATTAAACAAACACATTGCCATGTGGGCCTACAGATTAACTTTAACAAACCTTGTGATAGGGCAGCAGAAGCTATGTTAGCCAAGATCCACATCTTGGTTCTGAGGGATCTACTTTTTTCACCCACACTTTGAAGTCAGCATGAAGGCCGCAGATATGAGTCTGGGAAGCCTCCTCTGCTCATCTTGGCAAGGCTGGGTCTTTCCCTGCTGCTCCTTATTTTGTTTAGTTTAAGTTAGTGGAGGTAGTGGAGAGGATCGCAACCCTTGTAGCACTAAGCATATGGACACCTTCATGCAGCCATGCAGCCATGGCAGGATCAGGGTTTTCAATCATCATGGGAAGTGGATGGATCATCAGAACCATGATGGGTCCTAGAGACCTTCCCATTGCAATGGGGCCATGGAGGTCCTCCATGTTCATCTATATTTAGAGGTTGACTTACTGCAAAGAGCTGAGGAGGAGGAGGATAAAGCACTGTCCCTCACTACCATAGTCTACGTTGCCTAAATCCATTGACAGAAAATAGTTCTCTAAACAGTGAAACAAAGGACCACGTTCTTGTCCAAAGACCCATCTTTGTGAAATTTCAGGCTAATTATCTTGTCATCTCATCTCTAAAATGTCTTTTTCCCAACAAGAGATTCAAATGACGTGAACAATTCTTAAAAAAGAAAAGAAAAGAAAAAAAGAGGCACCTTGGAGGAAAAATTAACTAGTGCTATCAAATCCTTAAAATAGTTACCTTTTCTTCTAGCTGTTATGTGCTAGATTTTGCATAAAATGGTTTTACAGTTTTTAAATTTTGTTTTCCTGCACGCACACACAACACACACATACCCATAGACTTAAAATCAAAATTCGTTTTTGATAATTCATTAATTTATTTGTCTGAGGAGGATTACTCCCTTTGAAACATTGTTTGACAATGTAATGAAAATTACTATTTTGACTTAAACAAGAGATCTAATGTTTTTCCTTCTGTGTCCACTCTTCTGTTCTGTACTATGTGCTGCTTCCCCTTGATCTGTCCCTTTGTTGCTCATCTATATCTTTGTTCTGTCTGATGTTCTGCTCCATTGTGCACCATACTCTGGGTAGGCAACACAATATGATGACAAAGTTCCTCCAAGGAGTCACTTTCCCTTTGCTGCCCACATGCAGAACAGAGCAAACATTTCACGCTGAGTATAACAAGAGCAACTGGTTTACCTCTACAGTCTTTGTCGTGATACCTGACCCACTTTGAACTACATGTGGGGGAACTTTCTCTCTGAAGATGAAAAGGCAAGATTTGAGTCCATAGAGGATGTGTGTTTTTTGCCCTCTACAGAGGAGAACAGACTTTTGGTGGTTTGTGATTACATAAATACTGCCCCTGTAACAATGAGGAGGTGGAATCTATCTCCCATGCATTATTCAACTGCAGCTTCTATCAGGAGGCAAGAAAAGCCCTTATCCATCCTTTCACGCAACGATTACCTGGATGATCGTCCGTGACCTTTATGTCGGTCCTTTTACAGGCGCAAGATAAGCATATCACCGAACAAGTTGCTAAATTTCTTAATCAGGCAAGCCTTACCAGATCAGTTATGGTGGCAGGACTTCCTTTTGCTTCTAGTACAGAACTTTAAGGAGGCTTCATGCAATCATGCTCTGTTTTAATTCCATGTATTTTAAATATTTATTATGTGTTTTCATATGTTTTATTGGTCTGTTGACGGTAATAAAAAGAATTGAAATTGATTACATAAAGCCAGAAGCAACGTTAGTTAGTAGCAACTATTTTGTGTGGAAGAATGGAGTAAGCCTGATGGACAATACCACACACAGACACCGTTCAGACGACACGCTAAGCCACGGTGGTTAAGCATTCTGAGCTAAACGTAGTGGCTTAGTGTGTCGCGTGAACCATGCTGTGTGAAGCAGTCCTAACCACGGTAGCTACATAATCATGGTTTAAACATGCTCACTACCCATTTCCTGCAAAAGTATTAGTGCCTTAACCATGGCTTAGCAAGTTGTCTGAACAGGCTCATTGACAGAAAAGAGCAGGGAACATGCACACTGAATCAGTTTGAAAAGGCAGTGCTCAGCGTGTCCCACCTAGGGCTGGATTTTCTTGTGCGTTAGACAAGCAAGAAGAAAATTCACTTTGCACTTGGCCAGGTTTCCAGAAGCCCCTTCCGTTCAGTTGGTAGTGAAGTGCATGTAGCTCAATGAGCGGGTAGCACCAAATCAACATAGGTTAAAGAAAGATTTAAAAAACAAAAACAAAAGGCCACCAACCAAAGGTAAACCACAGGGATTTACTGAATAACCCAATGGGCTTCCAGCTTCAAAAAGTACTTTATGAGAAGAAACTGTAGCTCAGGTACAGGTACACCATGTACATTGATGGTGCTATATAAATAATAATAATAATAATAATAATAATAATAATAATGTCCACCACTCTGCTGCTAAGATCATCTTCTTGGCCCGCCGCTCTGACCATGTCACTCCACTTCTGAAATCTCTTCATTGGCTTCCAATTCACTCCAGAATCCAATATAAACTTCTCCTGCTGACCTTCAAAGCTCTTCACGGTCTAGCTCCTGCCTATCTCTCCTCTCTCATCTCACACTATTGCCCCGCTCGTGCTCTCCGCTCCTCTGATGCCAAGCTTCTCGCCTGCCCAAGGACCTCCACTTCCCTTACTCAGCTTCGTCCTTTTCCTTCTGCTGCCCCTTACGCCTGGAACGCTCTTCCAGAACACTTGAGAACTACCAACTCAATCACAGCTTTTAAAACTCAGCTAAAAACTTTTCTTTTCCCTATAGCTTTTAAATGTTGAGTTTGTTCTGACTCTATACTGTTAGCCTCACCCTACCCGGTGCCTGTTTACACTTCCCTGTGCCTGTTTGCATTATCTTTCCCTCCTTATTGTTTACTACAACTTTATTAGATTGTAAGCCTATGCGGCAGGGTCTTGCTATTTACTGTGTAATCCGTACAGCACCATGTACATTGATGGTGCTATATAAATTAATAATAATAATAATAATAATAATAATAATAATAATAATAATAATAACTGAGATAATTTGTGTCAATGAAATTGCTGCTGGACTTGAGATTAGGGATGTTGCGGGCACCCGATTGGGTCTGGGAGTATAACAGACTCCCACAAGCCCAGCCTACCCCAAACCCTGGTTCCAGCTCACTCTTCAAGTGCCCCACAGCTTGATGACCACCCGGCAGCTGTCCACCCTCATCTGTAGCCTCCATTGTGTGCAACAATGGTGGCTCCAGAGATGGCAAATTTCCCAAGTTGTGTAAACAGCATCCGTAAAGGCTCCATTTATGCAAGAATAAGGCATGAACACTCTGGAGCTCCATTGTTGCACACAATGGAGGATCTGGACGACAGCAGGCAGCCTCATGGCTTCGTCGGGCACTCACAGGACTGTGAAGAAGCTTGCGTAGTACAGCAAGTGGAGGCAGGGGGTGGCAGCTTGGTGGGTGTTTGGCAAAGCCCAACATGGGTGAGTCTGTCTATCTGTACTTGGGATATGGTGAGCTGCCGGGTAAGGAACCTGAGAGCTCAGCCTGTGCTTGAGCAATGATATGGTCAGACTGAAAAGGTGGACTAGAATCAGCTGCTTTAGATGACCAGATGGACCTTTGACCCATGTAACATCTGAGCCCTGCCTAGCTTCTACCCATTGACCATCAACTGTGGTCACACTGAAGGCAACTGGGTTCCAATGCTAGTGTCCTGGATTTCAAACCCCAAATGTATCACATGGATGGAGGTGAGGACTAATATAAACAAATCTAAAGTGTGGGGTATCTGTTTCTGTCAAGGTCGACACTACTTTGGTCAAACCCTGTTGGCATCTGCATTCCAGCAGTGGGCAAGGTTAGAGCCAAAATGGACTGCAGGGGAGGCAAAAAATGGGTGGAGTTACCAATGTGACTCTTTCCATCATTTAGTACACAATAACAACAAAATGCATTTACATCCAGGCATTCTTCTCCAACTTGTGCAAGGTTCTCCAAATCCACTTTGCAGTTGGGGACAGAGCAAGGTGAACAGAGTAAATTATATCAATAAGCCTAGGTGGAGACACTGATTGGAGCTGGCTGAAGTTCTCCAAATTCCATCACGGAGTTCATTCTGACTTCGTTCCATATCAGGTTGTGAGCTTTGGTGTGTGTTTTTTCTATTTTCTTTTCACATGGCAATCCATTTTTTCTCTCAAATGTATGCATCAATTGTGTACATTGTTGAAATGTATTAGTAGTAGTAGTAGTAGTAGTAGTAGTAGTAGTAGTATCCCGCCTTTTGCCCAATACTGGGCCTCAAGGCGGCCTTACAAAGTTTAAAACATACATTGTAAAACCTAGGAAAGGAGATATAGATATAGGTATATATATATAGATATATATAGATATATATAGATATAGATATATAGATATATATAGATATATAGATATATATAAACATAAATGTTTAAAATACACAACAAAATTATAAGTCATTAACATAGATGGAGGACCAAATTACTCTCCTGCTGGACAAACAAGTTTTAGCCTGCTCTGAAAGCCCAACAAGGAGGGAGCCAGTCTAGCTTTCCCAGGGAAGAGAGTTCCAAAGCACTGGAGCAGCCACCGAGAAGGCCCTCTCCCATGTTCCCACCAAGCGCGCCTGTGAAGATGGTGGGACTGAAAGAAGAGCTTCTCCAGAAGATCTTAAAGCACAGGCATGCTCATAAGGGAGAATACGGTCTTTCAAATAACCTGGACCCGAGCCATATAGGGCTTTGTAGGTCATAACCAGCACTTTGAATTGTGCCTGGAAACAGATGGGAAGCCAGTGGAGCTGTTTTAAGAGGGGAGTTGTGTGCTCCCTGTAACCAGCCCCAGTCAACAATCTGGCTGCAGCTCTTTCAACCAGCTAGAGTTTCCGAACACTCTTTAAAGGCAGCCCCACGTAGAGCACATTACAGTAATCTTATTTCCCAGGCCCTCGAACAAAGTGCCCAGCGAGGCCCCCGCTGATCCCAACTCAGCGTCACTGCAATGCCAGGAAACAATCCGCTCAGTCATTCTTACTGAGAAAAATTCATGTATGAATTTTAAAAAAAACATATGCATGTTGCTGAATTCAATTTGGGTGTGTGTGTGTGTGTGTGTGTGTGTGTGTGTATGTCCATGAATCACACTGCAAGCTCAGAAAAGTATGGACCTCAACTGCAGATTGTGTCCGAGTCCATGTTCATTCTGAAACGTGCAATTGGGGGGGGGGGTTTGATCAAAAATGAACTGAAACAAATTTCTTATGCAACTCTAGGGTTTGGTGGTCTACATTTATTTCTGAGTAACCATGCTCAATACTGAACTATTTCTGAACTAATGTCATAAATATTTTTACAAGGTTTTAGTTATGTGCCTTCCACACTAACAGTGCAATCATGAGAGTGTTTATTAAGAAATAGGTGTGTTTTCAGATTGCAGCCTAAGTTCTCTGCCTTGCCCTATAGGGAAGTGCACAGTCTCTGTACATCGTTTGCTCCAATGTCAGATAGCCCTTGTAGATCGGTTAAGATGATTTCATATTCATGTCTCAGTTTTCATACTTTGACTCATTTATTATTCATTTAAACTATATTTAATATCACCTTTTGAGTCAAAGCCTGCTTAAGGCAGGTTAGAAGATAAAATGTTAAAATAAGAAAATATGAAACCCAACTAAAATGGCGTCATAAAACATTTAAAATAACAGTAGCAAAAAAATATCCCATTTATGGAGGGCAGGGGGAAAGAGAGCATCCGTTCATTTCAAAGCAGACTGGAACATCCAGATCTTTATGGTCCATTTAAAATCTGTCAGAGAAGGAGCCACACACACATCCTGCAGTAAGGCATTTCACAAGGATGGTCCACCACATAAAAGGCCCTGTCTCCTGTGCTTTCCAAACAACAGATTCCTAGAGTCAGTCCTTGGCTTTATCAGCAATGGAAGGGACATGGTAGGGAACAGGATCAAGATCACAAGAGAAGAGGAACTGATCATTCGGTGGACTGATGTGCTCCAGTTCAACGGAGGCTTTCAGGCTTGGTAAGGGATCTCTTGGAGCAGTTGGCCATTTGCAAATGATACCCGTCTTGAGCAGGTCATGATAATGTGATTCAAAGACTGCAATTCTGTATTTTTAAGGTTGTTTTCAAATAGAACGTAGTCCTAGGCAGGTATTCACTTACGACTTGCATAGGGCTAAACTGGGAATGGGGCCTACGCAAGCTTGCACAACTTGCCCCCAAGCACCTCCCTCATATCATAGACCTTCACTGAACACAAAGGTCTATTTAGTAGGGATGTGCTCCGCTCAGCTTAGAATCGGAGAATCAGAAGCGAATTGGCTTGCTCCGCCTTGCCCAGAGGTGGAGTAGAAGCGAACCGGGGTCCTGGAGAAGCATGGCGAAGAGAAGCGGCCATAGGAGAAGTGCTTCTCTTTTCGCGGAGCGATCTGCCCTCCATTTTGGATAATTTCGCCCATAGGATTGCATTGCAGAAAAGATTAGGGGTCCGCAAGGCAGTCACGGTTTACAATGCATGACTTACTGCTGGCTTTGAAACAAACCATTCTTGCCTCACTTCCTTATGCCCCCAGAAATGCCTGCTGCCTGCCTGCCTGCGTGCCTTCCCCCTAGGGTGCTGCTGTGATGGGGCATCTGCTGGGACTTACTCCCCCATACTAGATCTATGGCGTATCTCTGCCTGGCTCTCTGCCCGCCTGTACTCCTCCTCTGTGACTGCCTCGCAGGGATGGTTTGCAGTGCATGACTTACTGCTGGCTTTGAAACAAACCATCCTTGCCTCACTTCCTTATGCCCCCAGAAATGCAAGCTGCCTGCCTGCCTGCGTGTCTCTCCCCCCCCCCCCGGGTGCTGCTGTGGTGGGGCATCTGCCAGAACTGATTCCCCCATACTAGATCTGTGGCATATCTCTGCCTGGCTCTCTGCCCGCCTGTCCTCCTCCCCTGCCCGCCTCTCAGGGATGGTTTGTGTGTGTCTTGCTTTGTCTCAGGGGACAAGTCCTTCCTGCGCTCACTTAGACTTTTTGAAGTTCCAAATCAATTTTTTCAAGAAGATGATTCATATTTAGGGTTATCTACTCCCCAATTCATGGCATGTTGGGATTTCCTTTGAGATGGCCCCATTAAGCTGTCTGCAGCTTTAAATCCCTGAGATACTGGGGTGTCCGATTTTCAAAAATTCCCCAAAAATCAGGGGAGGCTTGGATTGGCTTGAATCTTGGCATGCATATGAGGTCTCATGCCGAACTTGAGGTTTCTAATGTGAAAATTGACAGAGATATAGAAAGGGGTGTTGGAATTGGGGTTAGGGGTGCTGCGTTGGAGGTCAAAGCCCCCCCCAAAAAATCAGGGGATGATGGAATCTGCTTGAAACTTGCCATGAATGTGGATGTGCCTGCTTCCAAGTTTTTATCTGTCAAAATGTCGGAGAACAGTCCATGTCTGAAAATGGGGTGTCCGATTTTCATAAATCCCCCAAAAATCAGGGGAGGCTTGGATTGGCTTGAGTCTTGGCATGCATGTGTATACGTGCATGAGGTGTCATGGTGCCAAATTTGAGGTTTCTAACTTTAACAGAAAAAAAGTTGTAGGCTTTTTTGGATTTCAATGCAAGCCTATGGGGGGGAAGCGGAGCTCCGATCTGGATCCGGAGGTTTGCAGCAAACCAGAGAGGACTATAGGTGGAGCGGAGCAAAGCAGAGCGGACCCAATCCGGAAGTTGCGGATCTGAAAGAGAAGCGGATCGGGGGTCTGTGCACACCCCTACTATTTAGGAACTTATAAGCATATTCAGCTGAGCACCCTTACATGGCTCAGGAACCATTATATGGCACGTTCGTAATCACAGGAACTGTGCAAGTGCATTCAACCAAATGCACTGATGAGCACCTATCCAGACCTTCACTCTCAACATGTGATGGTCTCTGATGTAGCAAGGGTTGCAAGGATACTTGGGTTAGGGGAGGTGTTTAGCCCTATGCATGTGTCAAGTGAAGGGCTTAGGGCATGCACAAGTTTGCTTGCTTCCAGTAATTAATTCTAAATATATTTATTATTATTATTATTATTATTTATTTATATAGCACCATCAATGTACATGGTGCTGTACAGAGCAATGCCACTGAGAGCAAAGTTTGCTACAGGTTGGCCACCCCATCTACTGTTTGCAAGAACTTGCCCGATGTTACTACCAAAGTAACTTAATGATGTTCCAGGTGAAATTGGAACATACTGTTTCTTGGGAAAACACATTTGAGAATTTAAAATTACTAAATTCATTATGTTGATAAAATTAATGAAATATTTCACGTCTTTCTATAAGGATCTGTACTACGGATGTCAGAGAGATCCTCAACGGCATCAAATGGTTTTGGATTTCTATGAATCTGACCCATAGATTTGGCAAGTGGACCAGCTTTCCTGATTCACATGGATTCTATGGACTTGCAGACTGTTTTTATTACTTCCCAGAGTTTCCCACAAATTTAGTCATAGAAAAATGTGTTGTTGTTTTTTTAAAAAAACAGCTGAAAATATAGATTTCCCCCAGAGGCTAAAGCATGAAAATGCAAATTTTGAAGGGATTTGCACATTGAGAGGGGGGGGGGGGAAGAGATTTGTGCATTTTCACAGTTGCAAATTTGTACAAATATGAATTTGCACAAATTCAGGAAATTTGGGGGGGAGGGGATCCAATTCCATCAATGGGCAGGCAATGGCACAAGAGGCACGTGATAATCTGTGAAATACAGATGCAGTGGATTTTACTAAATCTGTACATCCCTAATGCATGCATCTGCTCCTACATTGCCTTTTCTTCATTTTGTAACAGTTATGTGATCTGTTTTTAAAGGACCAATTTTATGTGCAAACGATGTACTTGTAAACATAGCATACTGATACTCCAATCATACTCATGCACATTGATTAGGGAAATCAACTTGACACATGGGCCAAATTTGAGAGCAATACCTGCAGTAGTACCTTAAGATATTCAACTGTTCCTATTCTCCATCATAAAGATTTGTGCAGTGTCTAAAAGCAGAAATTAAAAACATGCAAATTCTTTGATGCATCTTATTTAATTTGCAACACTAGGAGAAAACATTTATAAATGTATCTGATAAATAGCTAGTTAGCAACTTACAACCTAAATAACTACACTTCTGCAAATATTTCCTCATGGGAAATATTATAAATACAGATTTATAAATGGCAAGCAAAATGTCATACTCGTGAATAGCTGAGAGACCAAAATCTTTAGAAACTCCATGGCAATCTGACCATAGGAGAACTTCTAAGTGGAGTACACTTGTTGGGGTTAGCCAGGGGCACCGAAAGTTCCCATCCAGCAATCCATCAGGCCTACAGAAGTCCCTAACTTTTAATCAATCAAAACGATTGCTGTAACAGGAGGTAACTAATGAGAACAATCTTGGTAGGTGGCTGGCATGTCCCAATCAATGTTTCAGACCAGAACACTGTCAAGCAAAGGGCACTTATTTGATGTATCCTTTTGAAATTGCTACTACATATCAAACTGCCACTGACCGCAACCCTGTGACTAGAAGAATTCCATGTTGTGGGGTAATGTTGGTACTTCTTATTTACATGTACCATCAGCACTGACACAACTGCATTGGAATGGTGTGGGTTGTTGTCCTGTGTAGGAGCTATTGACATCTCCAAAAATATAACAAAGTAGTGTTTCAAATGATTATTAAGCTTCTTCCACATCCCTTCCCCTATAGTTGAGTTTGTAGCTCGACTATAAAAAGCATCTCAGAAGTAAATTAAATTTGCAGGCCTCTTGTATCTGGCATGTGTTTAGCAATATTATAGAAGATGCTTTCTTGGCAGCAATGCTATTTCTGGCAAATATGTAGGTGCTGGGCCAAAAGCTTGGCTGTTTTAAGGCAAAGAGGGGAAATGACATTAATTCATCAACATGCTAAGTCATGTTATATATGAGTTCCCAATGCCAGATTTAGGAATGAGCCAAGCCATGACTTATTATTTAAGGGCCTATTATAACGAGGGGCCCTTAAATATGTTGGAGATAACTAAGATGTATTATAATTGAAATTGCTTTGGTTTAAATATGCTGGAAAGTCTGGTGTGGCTGGCATGTCCCAAGCAGTGTTTCAGAAGAAATTCCATATTAGTGAATGGTGAGAGCCTCAGGAGCCTGCCTTGCAAGTTCACCGAGCTTGGCCAGGCCAGACCTATTCCGGCCCAGCCAGCCAAACTGAGCATTTGGTGTTGCATGCATCCGAGGCCTCCGGAAAGTCCAATTCCCCCGACACGCCATTAGCGTGTCAGAGGAATTGTGCACTTTCTGGAGGCCTCAGATGTGCGTTTTCACTCACTCCCCACCATGCCCTTCAGGACCTGACAGGGCCTCTTAACATTTGCGTTAAGAGGCCCTTTTAGCCTGACGGGTGAGGGAGGTGGGAGAGGAGCAGGAAAGCAGCCACCATTACCACAGGGGGTGGAGGACAAAGGCCATGCTCAGGTCAGGGTGGACGTCCAACCAGACCTGCACCCCCTTTGTCAGTATAGGGACCATGAGGCAAAAAGTCACTGGCTGTGTTTGGCGGGGCCCGGAAGAGCAGAGCATGGGGGTGTCTGGTGAGCTTGCGCGGCCTGACAAATTTTAGACCCATCCCTACTCCATATAACTTGCATATGCTCATAGCACTTCTCTCCCTTTGTTCGCTCCACAGTGTCAAACTTTGGGTAGTACACTTTTGGAGTATAGCCTACAAGAGGGGTGGGGAGCTTTTCCAGCCCAAGTGTTGGGTTGCCAGTGGGTGAGGCCATAGCCCAAAGTGGGTGTGTCCATCCCACTCTCTCACATACAATTCCCTCTTTCATGTATGACTCACCACACCATTCCCTCCATTCCCCCCCCTCTCTCACACACACACACACTTTTCCCTGCTGAGGCATGAAAAGGGCGTATCTTTCTTCCGCTGCTTTTGCCTTGGAAGAGGATGGAGCCTGGGAAATGGTTGGAGCATGGGGAAGATACTGGCAGGCCAGATAGGGGCCCCTCAGGGGCCTTATCCAGTTCAGGGTCAGAGATTTCCCAAGCCTGGTCTATAAGAGCGTGGGGGCATTCAAGTTGCTATGGTTGTGCTCCATCTAGACACTGCTGCAAGATAGGATTCAATACAATCTTTAATTGTTGTTTACAATTTATTTATTCATTTATTGCATTTCTATCCCACTTTTTTTTCCTCCAAGGAACCCATAGCAGCATACATAATCCTCTTCCTCTCCACTTTATCCTCACAACAACACTCCTATGAGGTAGATTGAGCTGACTGGCCCAAAGTCACTCAGCTTCCATGGCCAAGTGGGGACTAGAAGTCTGATCTCTCAATTCCCAGTCCAACCATACACCACATTGGCTGGCACTGTGATCAGTAATGGTCTTCACATACATCAAGGCATGTAGACTTCATCATATGATATGAATCAGCCCTAATGTCTTCCTGCCAGGGATAGTTAAGGCATGGCTATGGGGTCTTGTATATTTTAGCTAAGATTTAATTAGAAGTACTCTGGAAGGCTTTGGGCCTGTTTAACCTCTGGAATGTAACCATTTGTGTGAATTGTTCATTGTCAGCATTCTCAGACCAGGGACAGAGGAGTGGTTCTACTCCCCACAAGCCATCTGCTTGCCTCGGCCTTGGAAAGAAAGAGCTGTCTGTGAGAAATTGGTAGAGAAAGGATGGAGGGTTGCAGAAGGGTTTCCCAGATTTAAGTGTCATCTTGTTGGACTGACCAGTGTTGCCCTGTTTGGACAGGGGCATTAACCCTGTCACGTGGTCTGGAAGAGGTGTATGCCTACCTTTTTAAGCTGGTGCAAAGTTGAGGAGCCTTTGCTAGGAACATCTGGTCTGCATTCCCAGAAAACCTCCCTGTTTGGATCCATCATTGTCTGAGGCCACAGCTAGACCTAAGGTTTATCCTGGGATCATCCAGGGTTTGCCCTTGCCTGAGCACTGGATCCCCTGTGTGTCACCTAGATGAACAGGTTTGACCCCTGGACGATCCAGGAATAAACCTTAGGTCTAGCTATGACCTGAGACTCTGAGGGCAGTCCACTCATGCTCCCTCCTAAATGGAACTTTGGATTACTAAGAACCTGACATGAAAGTACTGTGAGGCTTTTCATAGACTTGAACTCTAATTTGCTGTGGATTGTGTGTCTTTATTTGTAATCAGCACTGGCAGACTGGGGTGGACAATTGATTGTTGTACATTATTTCCTCTGCCTGGACTCATGCGGTAAGGAGTTGGCTATGTGAAAGCTGTGGCATGGAGCTCCTCACATTCGAGGGTGTACCTTTTCCTGTGTTCTTGTTTAAGCCTTGGTCATGTTGCCTTCAAGGTACCAATGTCTGATCCGAGGTTGGAAAGCTCTCTTTGGGTGATTTCTCAGGCCATTCAAGAATATGCTCCTTTGATTGCCTGATGGAGCATGTCAGGAAACACCCCCCTCCCTTGTCCAGGTTTGGGACCATGTATGGATTGGCCTTCCCTTGTATTCAGAAATGTGGAGATGGCAACAGAGAAACCACATTGATGGAGATCTGGGGATCTCATCACAGTAGTAGTGATTAGCTTTTGAGTGTTCTGGAATTTCTTGGGAGTCCATAGCTACTGATGAACAGCTATATGATTTCTGAAGTGTGTAACCATTAAGCTTTGCTGTGGGATTTCCTCCAATAAAGAAGTCTCGCTGATTTGGGTGTCCCAGGTCAGTTTACTGGAATGTGCTCACCTGAGGGACCGGGAGACCTGACACTTACTTAGAAGAGGACCTGGCAAGCTCTACACATGGGCATGTCGTCAGAGGTCATGGAAGATAAGGCTATTATAATTACAATGACAATCTGCTACCTCCAGTATCAGAGGCAGTAGTATACCTCTTTATCAAAGCTACTGGGGAATATGAGAAGTAGGGTGCTGTTGCACTCATGTCCAACTTGAGGGTTTCCCATAGGCAACTGGTTGGCCGCTGTGTGAACAGAATGATGGACTAGATGGAGCCTTGGGGCTTTGCTAGACCTACCGGGTGTTCCGTCGTTGAGGAGCGGTGAAAGCGGATTTTCCCGTTCAGCCGTGACGCCTCATCATCCACACCTGCCTTCGATTTGTGGCGGAAGTTTGCGCCAGTTGTGCTGCTGCCGCCGCGAGCACGGTTGCGCAGCCACACCGGCCTGATTGCCGCGGCTTTTTTTTCCCGCTCGCCGCACGGTTTGTGCAAGTCCGAAAGACCGCAAACTTGTGCAGCCGTCCGCGATGCCGCCGCCGGCGGCAGTGGCAGTGCCAGCTGAAGTGCTGCTGGTGCTGTTGAGGGTCAACATTGATGCGCTCACTTCCTGATGGGGGTTGTGGCGGGTGTAATATGACCCGAGGTCAATCGTCTGCATGGGCACTCTGTGCCTACATCTCCCATCATGCCTCTGAGGTGTCGCCGCCGATGACCGCCTCTGTACCCTCTGCCCCATCCCAAGGAGCCAACCCACATCTGGCCGTAGCCATGGCAGCAGCCCACAAACAGCTCTGCCCTCTGCCAGCCTGGTACCCACAACGACAGGCAGCGTACAGCACCACCATTATGCGGCCACGGTGGCTGCCCACCGCGAGGAGTCACCAACTCCCCATGAAGGCGGACTGTGGGATGCCCGGCTTTCCGAAAACTGACCCAAGCAGAGGTTGCAGTAGAAAAAACAGGCGCACATGCCCCAGCAGCGCACCAGCCACTTTTCCGTTCCTCCGTTCCTGCGCTAACTGTCACTGTGGAAATAATAAAAAAAAGCCGCTCCGCCGTGCTGCCCCAGCTGGCGGGCTGGGCGCAAATGGCGGACGCGGCTTGACCGAAGCCGCTGGCCACTCCCCTTAACACGCCTTTTCCTGACCAGTGCGGACCGCAGTGACTTCACATCCTCCCACACGTACTCCGAATTACCGCGGCCCGGCAGGAAAAGACGCACTTGAACTCACTTTTTAAAAGTCGGGATAAAGAGGCTTCACCCCAGGATAATGACGGATCATCGTGAACATCATCTGGAAGCCTCGACGCGATTGCCGAAGGTAACGCGCGCTACAGCCTCGTCTAGTAACGCCCTTGGTCTGATTCAGCAGAGCTTTTCTTGTGTTCTTAATTTTTGTAGTTGTTAAAAAATCTGATTTACCACAGTGATTCTCAAAACATATATGAAATTGCCCTGTTAAATTTACCCAAGAGCTCAGATATCCTCTGTGCCTCTCAAAGTGGGAAAGCCATGTGAACTCCTACCACTTCTTGCAAAAATTTGGGCAGTAACTTCCTCCCTATTTTCGCAGTGAAGGAAGACAGAAGAATTGGGCTTTCCTATCTTGTGCTACAGGTGAACTGGTGTAAGGCAATCTACAAAGCATCACCATTACCAAGCAGGAAGTTAAAATGCCTGGGCTATTCAGCGGTTGCAATCTGAGCTGCTGATTGTTCTGGAAACAGATTAAAAGCATTTATATGAGGGTAAGGAAGGTGTGACCCAGTTTTAATCCAAAACCAAAAACAACAACAATAACAACACAAAAAGCAAGCCAGCAACAATTCTTCCCAGGATCAAAAGTTTGAGAAATAATGTCATAGTACAATTACATAGTAGACACAATATAAATGAATAAATGTATAAATAGAACACAACACACAAGCACAGGTAACACAACCTTAAGAATCCAAAGGGTGCACATTACATTAACAGGCAAGCTAATTTCCATTCTGAACGTTTACTGTTCAGCATCCACAGATTTTCCTCTCGACTGATTTTTTATAGCAGCATTTTTTTCCCCACACGAAGGGTTTTCCAATATCATTGTTTATTGCATTAATTCATTAACCTGACAGGGACGTCCCACATTAAAGCACTTTTCAATCAATCTGTTCCAGTCTGCTGGAAACCTGCTTTGGTCATTCCATTTGATATGCTTCGAATGTAAACAAGGATGCTACCGATTTGAGTCAACGTCTGCCAGCTCAGCTTAAGAAGGTCTTTGATACAGCGTGAATCTTTATTTGTTACACAGCAAGCTGTTACAAAGCAAGACGTCACAATATAAAAAATATATATGCTGAAATAATTTATGTACACCTCTTATAGCATTTTTTTTTTTTGGCAAAAGTACTCCCTTTGGCTACGCACCCAGAAATTACATTCTCAATGCACTCTACAAGAATAGGCTAAACTCTCTAACTATCTTTGAATTCATGCATGTAATTCAATTGCACCCATTTTACCCTCCCCACAATTTTTGGCATTCATAAAAGCATTTCACTGGCATGTTCAAGAAGCCTTCCCCAGCTTTTTCATATTCTCTCTTTATTCATCTTTTGCCTTCATCTTCCCATTTCAAAGCAGCTAAACTACTTCCCAATCAAACCAAATGGAACATGCCAACACACAGAGACCCATAAAATAGATATTAACAGTAGACCAGCATAACTCCAAAATCTCACGTTTTGCGAAAATACCAAGTTACCTTTAGTCTGTACGGCAGGGTTGTATACTCTCACCTTATCTATTTAACTTGTATGCAGAACACATCATGCGACGTGCTGGGCTTGACGAATCCAAGGCTGGAGTTAAAATTGCAGGAAGAAACATTAACAACCTCAGATATGCAGATGACACCACTTTGATGGCTGAAAGCGAGGAGGAGTTGAGGAGCCTTATGACAAAGGTGAAAGAAGAAAGTGCAAACGCCGGGTTGCAGTTAAACCTCAAAAAAACCAAGATTATGGCAACCAGCTTGATTGATAACTGGCAAATAGAGGGAGAAAACGTGGAGGCAGTGACAGACTTTGTATTTCTGGGCGCAAAGATTACTGCAGACGCTGACTGCAGCCAGGAAATCAGAAGACGTTTACTTCTTGGGAGGAGAGCAATGACAAATCTTGATAAAATAGTTAAGAGCAGAGACACCACACTGACAACAAAGGTCCGCATAGTTAAAGCAATGGTATTCCCTGTAGTAACCTATGGCTGCGAGAGCTGGACCATAAGGAAGGCTGAGCGAAGGAAGATAGATGCTTTTGAACTGTGGTGTTGGAGGAAAATTCTGAGAGTGCCGTGGACTGCAAGAAGATCAAACCAGTCCATACTCCAGGAAATAAAGCCAGACTGCTCACTTGAGGGAATGGTATTAAAGGCAAAACTGAAGTACTTTGGCCACATAATGAGAAGACAGGATACCCTGGAGAAGAGGCTGATGCTAGGGAAAGTGGAAGGCAAAAGGAAGAGGGGCCGACCAAGGGCAAGATGGATGGATGATATTCTGGAGGTGACAGACTTGACCTTGGGGAAGCTGGGGGTGGCGACAGCCGAGAGAAAGCTCTGGCGTGGGCTGGTCCATGAAGTCACGAAGAGTTGGAAGCGACTGAACGAATAAACAACAACAACAATTTACTTTGTTGAATGTTTTCCCCTTATGGATATACACTTTTCACATCAAGCATCTAGTGCTGGATATATGCAACTAACTGCACACGCTTTTTCTATGCAAGGTGCAGTACGGACTCACAATTCTTTCAGAACACAGATGTGCTGATATACCAACTTCACCCTTATCCGGACAGAGATAGCCTAACCACAGTTATCCATGCTCTGATAACCTCTCGTCTGGATTACTGCAATGCATTATGTGTGGGGCTGCCTTTGAAAATGGTCCGGAAACTTCAACTGGTACAAAACAGGGCACCAAGATTGTTAATGGGGACTGGCTAGTATGATCATATTATGCCAGTACTTTTCCAGCTGCACTGGCTGTAAGTCCATGTCAAGCCACAATTCAAAGTGCTGGCACGAATGTTTAAAGCCCTAAATGTCTTGGGGCCAGGTTATCTGAAGGATTGTCTTCTTCCATTTGTACTTGCCTGGACCCTATGATCAGCATCAGCAGTCCTTCTCCAAGAGCCTCCACTGTAGGAAGTGAGGCAAGTAGCTTCCAGGAAGATGGCCTTGTTGGCTGTGGTACCCTAGTTGTGGAATGAGCTCCTTCACCTGGCGCCTACGTTGTGCTCATTCCAGCTACAGGTGAAGACCTTTTTATTTCCCCAGGAATTTTAGCATTCTAGTTTTTTAGCTCTGCTGTTTTACATTTGTTACATTGAATCACATTGAGTGTGTGTGCTTGAGTCTGAAGACCGGGGATAGACTGGGGATTCTGTTAGTGTACCATCCACCCCGCTGCCTATCAGACTCCCTGGCCAAGCTCACGGAACTGGTCTCGGAGTTGGTGTTGGAGTCACCCAGGCTTTTGGTCCTCGATGACTTCAACATCCCATTCGAGACCATTTTGTCAGGTGCGGCTCGGGAGTTCTTGGCATCCATGACAAACATGGGCCTATCCCAATTGGTCTCTGGACCCACACATTCAACAGGTCACAACTTTGATGCTGTTTTCAGTTTTGAACAGTTGGATCTGTGGGGTGAGGTGATAAATACCTCTGTGCTGTCATGGACAGATCATTTTCTGGTCAGGGTTAGTATCACGGCTACCATCAGCCCCTGCAGGGGTGGCAGAAGTATTAAGATGGTCTGGCCTCAAAGGCTGATGGATCCTTTTGGATTCTAGAAAGCCTTAGAGGGTTCTAAGGCTGGTATTGTCAACTATCTTGTAGAAGCAATGATCAATAGATGGAATCAAGATCTGACTTGGGCTATCAACACAATTGCCCCCAAATGTCCTCTCCGGTCCTCTTCTAAGCATCCCTCCTCTCAGGGAATTGAAGCAGGAAGGATGATGAGTAGAGTGCCGATGGTGAAAAACACGACTCATATCTGACAAGACACGACATAGAGCACATCTTCATTCCTATGGGGTAGGAATATGTGCAGCGAAGAAAGCTTTCTTCTCTGCATGCATTGTGTCTGTGAATTCATGTCCACCAGAAATGTTCAGGGTGGTGAGGGGTGTAACTCAGGTACCTTCCCCCCGATCTTAGAGCCTTCAGTAGTTCACTGTGATGCCTTTAATGATCATTTTACAGATAAAATCTCTTGGATAAGAGCCGACTTAGACACACTCATTATAGCAGAAGCTGACAATAGAGTGTCCAGCAAATCCATGAGTAGGATTACATTGGATCAGTTTCAGTTGGTGAGTACCGAGGATGTGGACAAACTGCTTGGAAGAGTGAGGAGGACAACTTGTCCTCTTGATACCTGTCTTTCTTGGCTGGTCACCCAGGGAGAAGATGCAGTTAGATTACAACTACAACATATTATTAATGCATCTCTCAGGAAGGAGAACTTTCCACCATGTTTAAAAGAAGGAGTGGTACAGCCGCTTCTAAAAAGGCCCAATCTGGTCCCCAACCCCTTGGCCGTAATAACTAGTATCAAATCTTCCATTTTGGGGCGAGGTGATTCAGAGGGCAGTTGCCTTCCAACTCCAAGCAGTTTGGGATGATACAGATTTTCTAGACCCATTTCAAACTGGCTTCAGGGAAGGTTATGGAGTTCAGACAGCTATGGCCACCTTAGTGGATGATCTACACTTGACTATTGACAGGGGGAGTGTGTCCCTGTTGGTACTTCTAGACCTCTCAGTGGCTTTCGATAAAATCGACCATGGTATCCTTCTGAAACACCTGGGGGGTTTGGGAATCGGAGGCACTGTGCTTTAATGGTTCTGGTCCTATCTCTTAGGCAGGTTCCAGATATGATGCATGGGGATAGTTGCTGCTCAAAGAAGGAGCTGTTGTATGGTGTACCACAAGGTGCCATCCTATCCCCAATGCTGTTCAACATCTACATGAAACCACTGGCAGAGGCATGGGGTGGGGTGCTATCAATATGCTGATGACACCCAAATATATTTCTGTATGCCTTTGAAAACAGCATCCGCTAAGGATAGTTTGTCTCCTCTGAATGAGTGCTTGGAGGCTGTAATGGGCTGGATGAGGAAAAACAAACTGAAGCTGAATCCAGACAAGACGGAGGTGCTTACTGTCAAAAGCCACAACCTGGGTTTGGAGCTGTGTCAACCAGTTCTGGATGGGGTTACACTCCCCCTGAAAGGCTGCATTCTTAGCTTGGGGGTACTTCTGGATCTGTCACCCCAAATAACACCTCAGATAGAAGTGATGGCCAGGATTGCCTAATATCAGCTTTGACTGATACACCAACTGTGACCCTTCCTAGAATTGGAAGACCTAAAGATGGTAGTGCATGCACTGGTAACTTTGAGGCTCAACTTCTGCAATGCACTGTACATATGGCTATCTTTGTACCTAGTCCGGAAACTTCAACTAGTTCAAAATATGGCAGCCGGGTTGGTAACCAGTACACCTAGGGGGAACCATATTACACCAGTTTTAAATTCTCTTCACTGGCTACAAATTAGTTTCTGGGTGACGTATAAAGTCTTGGTTATTATTTTTAAAGCCCTACATGGTTTGGGTCCAGGTTCCCTGCGGGATCGCCTTCTCCCATACAATCCAGCCCCCATACTCAGGTCCTCTGGGAAGAATTTACTTCAGTCAGCCAAAACTAGGCTGACAACCATTACCCAGAGGACCTTTTCTTCTGCTGCTCCCTGACTGTGGAATGGCCTGCCAGGAGAGATTCACAAACTTAACAGTCTTCCTGAATTTGAAAAAGCTATAAAGACTGATCTCTTCTGGCAGGCCTACCCAGTCAAAGTTTAAGATGTTTGGCTGTTATTTTAATAATGTATTCATTTTATATGTTTTTAATCAGTTTTATGTAGTAGTAGTAGTAGTAATAATAATAATAATAATAATAATAATAATAATAATAATAATAATAATAATAAAATATTTCTTACCCACCTCTCCACTTGAATCGAGTGGGGGAACAACAGTGAATATAAAACACATTAAAAACTGATTTAAAACATAGCACACATGATTAAAACATCCTTAAAACATCCTAAAAACATCCTAAAATTTCACTGGATAGGCCTGCCAGAATAGATCAGTCTTTATTGCTTTATTAAATGCTAAAAGACTGTCAAGTTGATGAACTTCCTCCGGCAGACCATTCCACAGTCTGGAAACTGCAGAAGAGAAGGTCCTCTGGGTAATACCTGTCAGCCTAGTTTTGGTTGACTGAAGTAGATTCTTCCCAGAGGACCTGAGTGTGCAGGGCGCAGGTAGCTTGGACCCAAACCAAGTAGGGCTTTAAAGGTGATAACCAACACTTTATACTTCTCCCGGAAACGAATTGGCAGCCAGTGAAGAGATTTTAAAACTGGTGTAATGTGGTCCCCCCTAGGTGTACCGGTAATCAGCCTGGCTGCCATATTTTGGACTAATTGAAGTTTCCAGACTAGGCACAAAGGTAGCCCTATGTACAGCGCATTGCAAAAGTCAAGCCTCAAAGTTACCAGCACGTGCGCTACTGTTTGTTATTCAATGTTGCTCCCTGCCTCAATCCAGAGGGAGAGGCAGGTAAGAAATAAGTTGTTGTTGTTGTTGTTGTTGTTGTTGTTGTTGTTGTTGTATTTTTAGTCTCTGCATTGCTATGCCAGATCTGCACCAAGCAGGATATGACACCCTGAAAACATTTTGAATACTGTGTCTGGCGTGTGTCCTGGGCCCCAACAGTTCTCACTACTGTTATAAACTGTTTTAAAGCAATAGTGTAGATCGTGCCTAGGTTTTATTCTGGTTGTACTTTTATACTGTAGTTTTAAGCTGTCATACTTCACATTGTTGTTGTGTTTAATTTTTATGAACCACCCAGGGGGCTGCCTTCATAGTGCTGAGTTAGTGCCGCTCTGCCACCAAAGCCCGTGGTATTGCTGCTGCAGACTGGCGGTGAGCAGTCTTGATGGCGGAGGGCAGCACGGCCTTTCCAGTGGCCATACCCCCTCGCCCGGCTTCTGGTGACCAATCCAAGGCTGCCTTCTGCCCGGGAACATCCCAGCACTGTGCCAGAGTGAGGACAGATGGCAGAAGAGCCATGGTGACCTTGATCCTGCAGGAAAAGCCAGGGTAAATCCCCAACATTTTTCTGCACATCTTTACGTCTTTACACTTCGGTGGCTCTGAATCAGCAGCTTCATCGTATAACCAACACAGTGCCAATTTGGAACCAACACAGAGCAAAGGCGACGTTTAGACAGTGATATAGAAATGTACAAAATAAATACATAAAATGGGACATGCTGTCTGCGAAGCACTGTTTCTCCTTAATATAGTGAGGGGTTTACCCCTCAAACAGGGGTCAGATTTTGGGGTGTGTAGGATGAAACAGTTTACCTGTACCTTAAGAGCCAGTGGCAGGGCCTCTTTTATTTTTTACCTTTTAAAAATGCTGCTTGCAGTGGTGACAGAGGCTGACGCAGAGCTCCAGCTGCCATTCACCTTCCAGAATGCATCAGCCTTCTGCAGGTGTCACTACAAAGTTCATATTGTAAAAGGCTAAAAAAAAAAAAGAGAGACAGAGAGAATAGATCTGCCATTGCCGCAGTAAGCTTCCTCAACTATCCCCTTCCCCACAAATTATCTATGTGCCCCTTCCTTTTGCCACCTGCAAATGAGCTGGCAAGCTAATGGTTCATATTTTGGGTGAGCCCGGTTATATGGAGTCACATCCATACACGTAGTCACATCCGATATGATGGCAGTATCCATAGGACATTGGAGGAAGGATTTTTGAAAGCAGGAAGAGAGACACATTAAAAATCTAAATTCAGGGACAATTTGCTGCAGCTGCTGACCATTACTTTTTACTGTCCCTGTATTTGTCCTGGCTCTCCACAAGATGTCCAACAACAGGTGCAGAGATATGGACTTTAAGCACTCCCAATGCAATGAACACAGCAAAGTGAGGCCTCCAAGAAGATCAGCAGCAATGAGCAGCGTGATTCCTGCTGTTGCACACTGGAGTTGCCTGCATTCTAACAGAGTTCCTTTAATTTGGTTAGCAGCTTGACAGCTATGGAACAGATGAAGCCATAACTAGCATGGAGATGGAGCAATCAGCTGAATGACATCTGCTACTCTGCCATCTGTAGGGCACTTTCAGAGGCATAGGTGCCCAGCTGGGGCCGGAAGTTCAATCTTCATATACATCTGACCTGCTTCAACAACCCATCTCTCTCTCTCTCTGACGTTTTCAACTGCTGCTTCTTTGTCACTGGTGGTTAGTAGTAGAAATCCTCAACCCCTCCCAAATAATCTCAGCTGACCTCAGAATGGGATTCTGTTACATAAATTTAATAAAAAGGCTTCCCATTAGTAAAACTGTTTGTAAGCTGTTTTATTAATGGAAAGCTTTTTAAAAAACAAACAAACAAAACCCAACAACATCTGGGTGAGTTCTCTCCATATGCTAGTAGGTGGATGCAAAAATACAAAAGTGTATTTAATTATAGTCATGGGTTATCACTGATAGGAAATTTGGATGCAGTTGTGAAATTTAATTGCTACTTTGTATATATTCTCAGTTTTTTTTTAATGTGGATTTAAAATGTCAACCATGACTAGAAATGAACTCAGATCAGTCTATTTCTGCTTCATATCATTTCCACATGTGTTCATTCTTAAGTTCATTCTGTCCCATTTCCACATAAATATGTGATTTAAAAAAGGAAAGAAAAAGAAAACGCATAAAAATGTACATTATTTGCTAATATTGTTTTCACAAACTATGATATTTTTGTACCACTTAATCCTAAAATAATCATTTTTGTATGAATTTTAACCTAATGTAGGCAGTTTTATATGTGTCTTGTTAAATTTTTGTGCCAAGAACTGCCTTGTAAAATTCAGAGATGGCTGAAAACTGGAATAACTGCATTCTAATCTGCATAATAATCTAGAAAGTATGAGTCTTGTCAATTTATTTAAAAATGCAGACTGAACAAAATGTTAATGTAATTTATGCTTTGGACTACAACTTCTGTCATCCCTGAACCATTGGCCATGCTAGTTGGGTGAAATGTCTTTTTAGTCAAAAAAATATCTGTAAGACACCACATTAAGGGATGACTGGTTTAAAGAAAGATACAGAATAAGAGAGTCTCAGATTTGTTAAAAGTGTTTGAGATAAAATAATGAATCTGAGTAGCTAAAACCTATAGGCCTTAGGAAGTGAAGAAGGAAAGAGAGGAATAAAAAGCCATTCAAGCTATGGGGATGGGAGGTATCTGGCTATAGACTGAAGGCTCATCTACACCAAGCAGGATATTCCACCATGAAAGCGGTATGAATGCGGTATATAAAATGCAGGAGCCACACTACTGCTTTATAGTGATATTGAAGTGCACTGCGGGATCTACACGACTGCCTTATAGTGGTAATGAAGTGCACTGACAACTGTTGGGGCCCATGACACAACTACACCAAGTAGGATATAACACTATGAAAGTGGTATGAAAGCAGTATATGGTATGTGTCAATGGGCCCCAACAGTTGTCAGTGCACTTCAATACCACTATAAAGCAGTAGTGTGGCGCCTGCATTTTATATACTACTTTCATACCACTTTCATAGTGGAATATCTGCTTGGTATAGCTGAGCCCTCAACGGTGTACACCTGTTTGAAAAAAGTGGATCTAATTTTTAGTCTGTTGTCCCCTTCTGTTTAAGGTAATGTAATGGATTGGTGAATTGTGTTTATAAATACAAATAAAGGCTCTTGACTGACAACTTTTGACCTATGTGAATTAACATCAGACTTTTCGAACCAATAGGTATGGAAATTACTTCTTTCACCATTTCTAAGAGAGAGAGAAAATGTTGTTGGTGTTGTTAAAGTATAATGCTGTGGAAAATGTGAGAGCAAAAGAAATGTCTTAAACTTGAAATCTTTTGTATGAATGAACATTCGTTCAAAGATTTCCATAAAAAGGAAAAGTCAGTTGTGTTGCTGGAAACTGTCTTCTAAAAGCATCATCTTTTTAAAAACAACAACACACAATTTGCACTTGATAGAAAGAAACATATGTTGTTGCTAATGAGTTCTTTCAACTAGCGGTGATTTCATTCAAATACTGTTAAAGATTTGAAACCTTCTCTCAATTTTCTTAATTATTTCTGTTTGTTTTGCAGGGGGGGGGGAAGTACATGGGGCATTAGTCTGAAACCAAGACAAGCACTAGTCAAAAGCCGCAGACACACAGTTATCCAGCTGGCTCTGTTAAGTTTGGGCCTTAGTTTTACAGATACATTGACAGAAGGAGATGGTTTCCTTGTCTCTCTGGTAAAGTAAAATTATACATTTAGAATGAGTTATTTGTCTTTCTTGTAACAAATCCAGCCAAGAGATAACTTTAACAAACTAAGTTTTAATCACATATTTTTGATGTAATTAATGTATATAAAAATATCACAACCTTTTCAACTAAGTAAACGCATACATCACATAGGAAATCCAACTAGTTATTCTGAGAAATTAGGATAGCAGACTCTGCTGTGAAATATTAAGGGCTGGTTCACATAAGTGAATGCACCACTAGGGCCATAGCTAGACGAGGCTATATCCCGGTGTTCGCCCCGGGATAGTCCCTGTGCGCACAGGGCATCCTGGGAGCAGGGAGGGATGATCCCTCCTTTGGCCCAGGATAGCACCCTACAGTTGTAGCCCGCTTTTTCTGTGGTCTCGGAACGTGTGGCCCGGTGTCACAGTTTGTTCCGGCTCCTTGCGAGCAGCTGGTTTTCTGAGGAGCCAGGCACAGGACACAGAGCTCCTCGGGTGGGGGTGGGGGGAGTGGGGAAAATTAATTTTTAAAAATACTATTTGCGCATGAGTGCTCCATCCCCTTTAACAAAAAACAAAACAAAATGGTGGGCGTGATGTCATGCGCCGCATGTGAACCAGGGCCTAGCTATGGGAGCCACATCAGAATTTACCACTACACCACCACTATAAAGCAATCAAGTGAATCACGTGGTATGCATGCATGTCTGTAAAAGCATTTTGGAGCTAAGTATAGAGACACACGCTCTTAAGGGACAAACTTCCACACACAAATAAGGGAATGACTGTTTTTAGGAAGCAGCTATTGGAATGCAATTTCTCTCCCTCCCTCCCCCCCCCCTCTCTCTCTCTCTGTGTATGTGTGTGTGTCTTTTAACATTTCAAAATAGGGTTTCTGCTGAAGAGGGAGAAGGGGACAAAGACAACGCTAGCTATTCCACCATAAAGGCCTCATCCATTCCATCATGGAATATTAAAACAAATTAATGAGATTTTATAATACAAAGAGTGCTTTTAAGCCCATTTCATATACAGGCCGGTATTTCAAGCACCTTATTTATCCTCAGTATAAACGATTGATATTCCGCTCCCAATGGCTCACAGAGGAGGAATTACTCAAAAAGGACTAAGACATTAGCAGAAAGCACAACCCTGTCTAACATGGTTTAAAAGTGCATATTTCATTTTTTTAAAAGCTTACTGTTTAAGAAGGAAAGTGGCGAGTAATTTACTTTAGTGAGAGCACAGTAAAATAGGCACAAATTAACTTGGATGCTGTGCACTAACTTGAATCCTCCTTCTTTAATATAGGTGCTGAGATAATTCATATATAGATTCAAAGGCATCTGCAACTCTACTGCCTTATTATCCTGTTGGCTTAGTGATAGCTCATGAAATTCATGAAATGCTTTACATCCCCCTACACATGAGGTGCTGTTCCAAAGCAGGGGCTCATTCACTAAAGTCGAAAAAGCGGTGGAGGGGAGGTTCTGCTACGTGCCAGGCTGTTCACATATCATCTAGTTTAGATCAATCAGGGGCCCTCAACTCAAAAACAGGGGAGGGGAGGCAATGCAGGTTCATACAAAGCACATGTGACAAGACACCTTATGAGTTCCATAGACTAAAATTTGCTTAAATTTTGTACTTTTAATAAACACTGCAAATATGTTACACTACTACTAGCAATCCCCCCCAAATGCAGTAAAAATGGAGAAATCAGCTGAGAAAGTCTAACATTTTTTTCCTGAGCAAAGTCTATGTAAAAAAAAATACTGACTATACATCCTAGAAGTTAAGCTTTAAACTAGGGTGACCATATGAAAAGGAGGACAGGGCTCCAGTATCTTTAACAATTATATTGAAAAAGGAATTTCAGCAGGTGTCATTTTTTATGCATGCAGCACCTGGTGAAATTCCCTCTTCATCACAACAGTTAAAGCTGCTGGACCACTGCCCTCTTTTGTATCTGGTCACTCTAGTATAGCTAGAGTTTTGTCCTCCTTTTCATATGGTTACATTGACTATCCACAAACTATTTTTCCTGTGCTACCAAATTTCAGATCAATCTGTTAAGCCATTTTCTGAATATGATCACCTAACTGGCCCCACCCCACCCCGTGTGCATTTCTGGTTATAATGGCAGGATGTGATTCATCCAACTTAGCCTTAACAACTATGGCACTATAATAACACAATTGCTTAAAGGCAGTGCAGCATTTCCCATTTATTTATTTACTGCCTTTCTATACCATCCAATAGCCAAACCTTATGTCCTCTAGATGTTTTGGACTACAACTCCCATCATTTCCAGCCAGCACATGCATTTGCCATGCTGGCTGGGAATTTTGGGAATTGCAGTCCAACACACATGGAAGGCTCCAAGTTGGATGTTGAGCTAGGACTGAGGCGGGCTGGGTTAAAATCCTTGCTCAGCCATGAAGTTCACTTTCGGCCTGTCACTCTTTCCCTCAGCTCAATCTATCTCACAGGGTTCTTTTGAGGATACAATGAAGGGGGGGATACAAAAGTAATAAATAAAATAAAAATAAGAAATGCAGAGGCTTTTCTGTTCTACCAAACTGAACAAATAGATACCTAAAACAATATTAATTGTCAAATGTCTGTCAAATATTTTCACACCCCGAGGGTATTTGCCATCATAATTCATGAAGGATAATTCTGAGAAGGTTTGGTATGAAATCTCTTTCAACTCTAATTCTGTTGGCTTAAAAAAAATCACAATGAAGAAATTTACCATTTTAGGAATTGATTTATTTGAGCCAATGCTCACAGAAAGATTGAGGTGCCTAGCTATGGTGTCATATTCTACAGCGCAACACAGTTTGCTAGTTGCCAAGGTAACTCCATTTTTTCCTGAGATGTGTTTGTGGGTTTGGCTCTTTGGAGTTATGCACCCCTGTGGTGGAAAAATAAATGTGATCAGTTTATGCATGGGGGAATACAAAATGTGATGAACCATGGAAAATATTAAATTGCCTACATTTTGTGCTTCTGCTGTATAATTTCCTGAAGACTATTGTTACAATGATTAGGTTTTTTTCCCCATGAATACAGTTTGAAAAATTGTAATTAGACACAGAAGCTGAAATGTTCTCAGCGCTAGGAAGGTCTATTACCACTTCATTATATCCGAGAAGTAAGTGACGCAAGGGCTAAATTGTTTGCCACTTTGAAAACCAAGCAAATTGCCAACTTCAGAATGCCTGCTTGTGAGGAGACTGTATGCAGTGCTGAACAAGTAAATCAGGGATGGATTTGGGAGTGCCTGATCCAGGACAGTGTTTTGGTGCTAGGCTCAGGGGTTGCAGATTCTTTTCTATGTGGAAATCGTGCATCAGAGTCAAATAATCTCTTCACCTAGGACGTTCCAGCACTGCAAGTAGTTCTTTACACAGTCACAGTAATTCACAACTTTCCCTCTGCCTTCCTGTGAGGAAGTTGTAGAAAAAAGGTGCAGAACATCTTTCAGTCTGAGGGCCAAACTTCATTTTGGAGAAGCGCTCGAGGGCCACATTTTAGTGGTGGGAGGGACCAATGTCTAAAAGGGTGTGGCCAAAATACCACAATTTTTTCTGTTTATACCACTAACTAAGCTTTGGAGGAGGCATTTCAGTCTTTTAGAATTCGGGGGAAGGGGGAATGCACAAAAGACAGGGAACCACTAAATGATCAGTGGTTGGCAGAAATGGGGCTGGTGGAAGGTCGTGTTGCCTCCCGAAACTTTTCTATTTGGCACAAAGTTATGCACTCTTCCTGAAGAGCCTTTGGTGAAGTGAATGGGCAGATCAATGCCAGAGACACCCCAAAATTAATGTATGGTGCCTCAGCCCACTTGCTTCCATGTCCCTGTGGAGTTGAATTACTACTCAACAATAGGATAAGCAATGTATAAATGTACCTTAGGATAGACCTCCTGTCCAATGGTCTGCTCTTCATATAGTTTTTTCACTGTGGTTGCTAATCTGGGCTTAAGCTGTACCATTTTGGACTTGCACAAAGACTGGCAAGTCCATGGCCAACATGCACCCCTCCCAGTTTGGGGCGTAGTTTGTTGAACATTATGAGAAACTACTGTGATACTTGACAAGCCAGAAACAGGTAGGGATGTGCAAACGGCCACTTGGCGTACTCCCCGTGCTTGCCTGACCCTGATGGGTGCATGGGGGAAACCCGGCAGACACTCTGAAGGTGCCTGGTGAGAGCTCACAGTTTCCTGGACCAGGTCATTTTGCTGAAATGTTTCCTTATCCCCATCCTGCTGCTGTGCTCTCCCTTCTCTCCCTCTTATGCCTGCTACCATAGCAATGGCGGTGGTGGTCATAATGGGCACAGGCCAGCCATTTTATGTAAGTCTCTGCCAATTATGTCAAATGGCTGGCCTGTCCCTACCACCACTGCCATAGTAGTAGGTGTAGGAGGAGGGGAGGGCAGGTGCTCCCTTCTCCCCCTCTCATACCTACTACTGTGATGGAGGTGGGACAAGCTGGTCATTTTGCATAAGTCTGTGACACATACATAAAACAACTGGGGCCTGTCCCTGTTGCCACAGCTGTGGCAGCAAGCACAGGAGGAGAGGAGGGAAGCACAGCTCTCCTCCCCTCCTGTGGCAGCATGACAGCATGGTCAGGAAGATGCATCAGAGGAGCTCCCCTCTCACTCCCGCCCTCACTGTTGGGCCACCAGAAAATCCACCAGCTGGCCTGACTCGGAGAGGGTCAAGTCAAGGCAGCTGATGGATGGTCAGGTCAAAGTCCAGGGGAATCGAGCTGGCAAAGCTCACTAAGTTCCAGCCCCCACCCCGTCCCAAAACTGGATTCCTCTGACATCCCTAAAAATAGGAGGCCCAGCCATGTCTGTTGCACATTACTGATACCTTACTGGTATCAGATATGGTATCCAGTGGAGTCCTTATTTTAAAATCTTTATACCCCACCTTTAAATCCATCAGGCTTATTTATTATTTATTTTATTTACTGCATTGTTGTCCTGCTTTTCTGGCAATGTTTGTAACCTGTGACTCACACCAATAACTAAAGGAGAGAGAGGCCCTTCCATCAGGCTTATGGACCAAAATGACAAGTCACACAAGGAAAGGGGAATGGAGAGAAAAGGAGGAAAAGAGAGGTGGTTGTTTTTTCAAGGCAAGAACAAAGCGATGAGCTGTAAGTGGGCATTTAAATGAAATTCAGGCCAGGCTAATCTCCCTTAGCTGGTGTTCCTGCTTGAATAGGAACTGTTGGCTCTGGTTTCTTTGGCTAATGGATGGGGCCAGAATGCTCTTTTTGCAGTCCCAGGCAACTGTCAGCTGGAGCCGTGTGTTGTTCCCAAAGGCCAAATTCAGGTTTGGAGAAGCCCTCATGCAAGTGTGTGTGGGATCAAAAGTAAAAAGGGCGAGGCAAAACTAAGCAAAAATCCCAGCATATTTTAGCTTAAAGCTCTTACTGCCAGTAATGAAGGCTTAAGAGAGAGATTTCAAACTTTTAGTAGTTGTCGGGGAGGGAAATGACACTGCACAAATGACTGGAAACCACCCAATGTTTAGTGGTTGGGGAAATGAGATTGGGACCCCTGGACTGTTTGCAGCCCGAATGCAAACACCAACACAAATGCAAGCACAAGCACATTCCAGGCACAGCTTGCATATTCCTGAACTTGTGATGCCCATTCACAAAATGTGTATATGTGCTTGGAAAAGGGTCCGAATCAGTCCAAAGCTATTTGGACCTCCCTGAAAACACTGTATTCCCTGTGAAGTGCTAGTGTTGTTCTGAGATGCACTCTCAATTAGCTCCTTTCAATACACATTTTATTTCTGAGGGATATTGTGGTTGAGGTTTAACATGTACATTGATGGTGCTATATAAATAAATAATAATAATAATAATAACTTTAAAAATTCCCTAAAAATCAGGGCATGAACAGATTTGCTTCAAAGTCAGCATGCATAAGGTCCTATGTGGATGCTATCACAGTGCCCAGTTACACGACTTTACTGACAGAGATGAATGCAGTTCTGTAAATGGGGGAATACTGGAATATTTAAAAATTCCCTAAAAATCAGGGGATAATCCAATTTGCTTCAATGTCATCATACATAATTTCCTATGTGGAGCCTATTGTGGTGCCCAGTTACATGTGTGTATCTTGAAAAATGACGGAGATGAATGCAGTTTTGTAAATGGGGAAAATTTAAAAATTCCCTAAAAATCAGTTGATGATCCAATTTGCTTCAAAGTCAGCTTGCCTAAGGTACTATGTAGAAGCTATCATGGTGCCCAGTTACATGTGTGTATCTCAAAAAATGACGGAGATGAATGCAGTTTGGTAAATGGGAGAAACTTTAAAAATTCCCTAAAAATCAGGGGATGATCCAATTTGCTTCCAAGTCATCAAGCATAAGGTTTTATGTAGAAGCTATCATGGTGTCCAGTTACATGTGTGTATCTTGAAAAATAAAAAAGTTATAGGCATTTTTCTTTTCCAATGCAAGTCTATGGGTAAAAGTTCAGACTTCTGAATCTTGTCTCGGATCCGGGTCCAAGGCAGATTGTGGGAGGTCCAGATCACTCCAAGGCAGAGCAGGCCCAATTTGGAAGGTCTGGATCCGGCTCCAAAGCAGATCGGGGGGTCCGTGGCCAGCCCTAATAATTTCCATACTTTCATCAGTTGGGGGGAAAGCCCAACCCAATGAGTTTTTGCCCTAATTGAATGGGGGGAGAAGGGAACCCACAATCAGGAATGGGAATGAAGTGGACCAGGAATCTAGGTAGAACTCTGAGAACCTCAACAAGGTTCTCTCCGCAGGTTCAAAGAATGAGCCCCACTCATTCTTGGAACCTGCGGAGAGAGTGATCCCTGTGTGATGGTTCCTTATAGGACTAACTCAGGGATTGGACAACTTCTAGCAGACACTGGAAAACGCTTGCAATATTTATACATGTCAAGAGAATTACATTTTTTGTGAACATTTACCGCAAAACTGGAAATATTCTAATATCCCTGTAATCTCGAATAACCTTTTAACTAGTGTAGCAGTTCACTTTCTGGCTTTCCTGGTCATTGAAGATCTGTATCTTGTTTTTTAAGACAGCTGGTGATCCGTGTATTTCTCTGTCTCATTCTTTAGCAGCAGGCCTCCCAATCTACCTGTTCCTCATGGCCATTCTGTTCCACCTTGTCCTCACCAAATCCAGTTCTTTCCCTGTCCCACTCACCAACACAGCACCCTCTTCACAGGACCAGGGCTAACTTCTCCCCCTTTTCTAACCACCTCTTAACTGCCCCCCCCCATCCTCTTCCTTCCCAACATCCCATTATTGTAGTACTGTTGTAGTACTTGCCACACCTGCAACTAATTTTTCTCTGGGCAATGGAGGGACCACGTTAGTCTCTCCCTGGGCTAGATGTTATTCCTAGGAAGCAGGGATCCTGACCGATGGCAGAAGCCAGGGGATGCACAAGGATCCACAAGACAGCAAAGTATATAGATGTGAAAATGTTTTTGACTGCTTCCCCCTGTATTTCTGAAATTCTGTTTTGATATTGTTTTAAACATCACTGAGACAAGTTTGGTTTTGCATTTAATGAACACACAGGCAGGATGATTGCTATAGTGTAATAGCCGCTTCGCCTTTGAGTGTTTTCACAGATGTCAGATGTAGCTCTTGAACTATTTGCCTGTGTATTCCATTGGCCTGCCGAAATCCAGTGCTGGGTCATTCCATGCTGTGAATTGATTATAGTCTCTCTGGCTCTGTGGTTTTTCCATTATGTACAATTTATAGGAGGTTGGGTTTGTTAGATGTGGGTATCATTGTGTTTGGAATGTTGGATCGTAATCTCATCCAGAAAGAAATTAAATGTCTTGTTTAGTTATTTTTAGATCGTTGTACAAATGGCCTTTTGAAATTCCCCACCCTATTTGAGAGCAGAGAAATTGGGGCGGGAGAGGGAATATTTCACTGAATTTCCCCAGGGGTAGGAGAAATTCTCCAACAATTTCTCACATGTGGGGCTCACTATTAGCAAGGTTTGCAGCTCAACAATTTTTTTTCCAATGAGGCCACACACACACACCAAAAATGTTGAAGAAAATATGCTTACTTCCTTCACCCAACCCATGAGAAAATCTCCTAAATTTCTACTCCCTCAAATTTCTTTTTGAAAGCAATTTCTTTCCTATCAAATTGAATGAGCATTGACTCAATGTGGAAGAAATATTCTGCACAGCACTAGTTATTTTACATCAGCTGGAGTTTAAATTGGAAGATCTTTGGGGGCCAAGGACCTTTTTTTTAAAAAAAAAATAACTCTGTGTAGCAACATAATTGATTGTGCTATAAAGTTAATATGTAATAGTAGAATATCAGCATTACCCGGACAAAATCTCTTCCAATATGTGGTCCCACATAGGGATGTCGTGGGAGTCTGAGAGCAGGTTGGAGTCTGGCAGGACTTTTCCCTACTCATTCTCCTGGTGTCCAGTCTGTGGACCACTGTGCTTACTGGACCCTGTTCACCAAGCCACTACACAGTCCGAGATGGTGGCTCTGTGAGGGAATAGTGCCCCCCCATCCCCTCACCGAGCCCCCATTTTGCAATGTTGCATAAATGTCCTCTTCACAACAACCATTTATGCAATATTACATTTACAAAAACAAAACACCCGAGCCACCTCCCCCCGCCCCCACATACAAAATGGCAGCTTGCTGAGGAATGAACAGCTGAGGAAGCTGTCAGGTTTTCTGGTCCCTCAGACAAGCACACATTCTGGCAAACTGATACGGGATTCTCAAATTAGTCAGTCTTCAATGCAGGAAGTCTCATGGCAAAAGCTTAATGGTTACACACTTCAGAATCCATATAACTGATGGTCAGCAGCTGTAGGCTCTAAGAAATTCCAGAATGGTCAAAAGCTAATCACTACTACGATGATGAGATCCCGATCAACATGGTTTCCCCATTGCCATTATCACAGTTCTGGGTCAATCCATACACAGGTTCAAAACCTAGAAAAGGGAGGCGAATCATTCCTGACAAAAGCCTTCCTTTTAAAAGAATAATTATAAGGAGTTTTCTCCTCCTTTGTATCATTTTAAGCACCATCAGACAAGTGTGCAATTGCATGCTCATTACTCCCCACTCATGGATGTTCATGGATCCTTTGATGATGATGATGATGATGATGATGTCCACCTCCTATGCATCTCCCGCCTTCTTTCCATCACAAAATATTCCCCTTTAAATCTGTTTTTTTTTAAATGAAATGTGCCACCATATCCTGCTGTGTGCAAGAAAAGTGGCACAATAAAATCAGCCACTTAATGGGCTATGTGATCATAGTTTACGTCCTCTTTCTTCTCCTGTATGAAGAAAGAAGAAGTATTGTGGGACAGAAGCGGGGGGAGGAAGTGATGGTAAGGAAATGGGATTTTCCCTCATCTCATGACACTCTTTATCTCTCGTTGTTCACTGCTCTGGAATCTGTTTAGATTTAGAACAGTATACAAATGTTGAAAATAAATAAACCGTCCTTTAGGGCATTGGCTTTCATACTTTGCAGGCTGCCCATCTTCAACTCTGCCCTGCAATATGGGGTCCTCTTTTTAAATGTTGTATCGGTTATGTTCTACACACACACACACACACACACACACACATTTTTATCTCTCTTTTCATCTTTCTCTTCATCTTTCTCTAATTTATTTCATCCTCCTCCTAGAAGGAATGGTGGAGAAACTAGGTTCAAATTCTCACTTAGCCATGAAGTTCATTGGATGATCATAAATCAATTTCTATCTCTCAGGCTTTAGCTAGACCTAAGGTTTATCCTGGGATTGTCCCGGGGTCGCCCCTGCCTGCTCCAGGGATCCCCTGTGTGTCATTTACATGAACAGGGATGACCCCGGGACGATCCTGGGATAAACCTTAGGTCTAGCTAAGGCCTCAGTCTACTCTACCCCACAGAGTTGCTCTGAGGATAAAATAGTTAGTAGAACTATGTATGTTTCCCTGAGTTACCAGGAGGAAAGGCAAAGTATAATACTTAAGACCAAGGCATCTAAATAAAGTCATCAGACTTTTAGGTTACATACTTATTTTGTAGTTCTCAGGCTTGTCAGCATGGAAAGTTCTCTGGACACATACCTGATTAGCAGTGCGATTTGGGTGTTGTTATATGGATATCCTGTGTTTCTGCACTTTGTTTCCCAAGAATAGGCAGAATAAGTTTTATAAAGCTACAACTGCACACCATTTAGGTACTATTTTCATTTTATCATAAATGGAACAGCAGTAGAAACAGAATGTGCCAATTAGCTGAAAATGGATTGACAGTCAAGACATTTCCATTTATACTAATTGAATTAAAGAGCACAATTATGCAGCCTGACTTTGTATATGAAATTAAGCAACAAAATGCCGTGCATCCTTTGCATTAGTTTTGTTGCTCTCAGTATACACCAAGCTACACTGCAATGAGAAAAAGTGATCCTATCTTTGTCCATGCAAGATACTTGCTGTTATCAGCCTGAGATGTATCATCCACCAATGAGCTGTATCAGTTTCATAGAAGCAACTTGTTTCAGGTAGTTTATCTCTACCTATAAAGTGGAAAGTATGTATGTGTGACATATGTTTACCCCTCCCAGATGAGTTAGAAACTTGAAATTTGGCACACTGATAGGTCTGGCTGCACAATGTACAAGGAAAAAAAAACTAAAAATGCAGAATTTGGGGTTTTAACTACTTTTAAAGAATTTAATAACAACCAAGCCTTATGCCTAGAACTCTCAGCATGGGAGGTCAGACTTACTGGCCTTTGGCGGCCTTTGTGAGTGCATAGCTTGGTTGCTGCTGAGTATCTTTCACAACCCCAACTCCTAAGGTCCTTAGCAGTCAACCCAATTCGAAATAAAAGGAAACAATCCACATAAATGAGCTGCATTCATTTGCGGTGCTTCCTCCCACCTCCCGTGTGTGGTTTTAAAAGCATTACTAGATACAACAGCGTGACTTTGAGAGGCCAAACTCTGAACATGCTCAAAGGCACACCGTCCTGATATTGCTGTGTTCTCAGAATCTGGGGGAAGTGTGCATGCAGCCTTCAGTACAGGCTCCTGAAGAAGCACTTGGTGCATGAGAAGCATGGGCCAAGGCAGTCCCAGCAGTGCTTGGCTGGAACTGGGTGCATCCACAGCCACTGACATTCCCTCCTCAGTGGTACTCCTCCCCGATGCTCTATTGTCTCAGAGGATGCAGGCATGCTGGGTTGTGTAGCACTGGCATGTAAAGTGGCTGATTTTAAATAAAGCAAGGTTTAGAAAACCAGGTCACTATGTGCAAACCAGGTCACTATCTCTCAATTCTAACTCAGCTCCAGCTTTCCAGACCTCTTACTAACTGTCTTTGTTCTCCTTCTACCTGACTTTCTCCAACTGCCACTCACCCCAGCCACCATTCCATTCTAGCCTCAGCTATCAGTCACTCCTCCATTCACTCTTCTGTTTCCATGTGATAGTCAGGCTTTTACATAAAAAATCATAAATGTATTCAGTACTTCCTGCATCAGACTTGGAATGTTGTAGTTTAGTTATGACAGAAAAAAAAGTAGCATAAAAAAAATCTTATCAAGTTAAAAGGCCTTGACACTGGAAAGCCATTAATGCAGTCACTAGGCAAAAAAGGAAAAAGAAATCCATAAGCAGGGTGTCCCAACTAAGAAGGCCCACTCTCCAGTTGGTTTCCACCACCCCTCAGATGGTGTTCAAAGATTAGCATGTTATTCAGGTACTTGGGCTTATGCCTACAACTCCCAGCATTCATTTGGTGGGACTTATTGGGCTTTGGCGGCCCTCATCTGGAAGTGGCATGCCATCTTGGACCTGAAGGGAGAGCGCCTGGGGCTGGCTGCCTCGGTCATTAGGCACCATCATAAGCAGGAGGAAAGGAGGGCACAGCTCCAGGCCCATTACCAATGGCAATGACCGAGCTAACTGTTAGTTGGTCATCCATCCAGCTCCCTCATGGCCTACCTATGAGCACCAATTGCACAGTGCAGTGCAGACTGGCTTGGCCAGACTTAACCTCGTGAGTCTCAGTGGCAGGACTCCCATTGGGCAAGCCAGGCAATGTGGCAAAAGGCATGCCAGGGGTTGTACTTTTCATTTTCTGTGGGGACAAGGAAAGTCATGGTGGCGGCTCCATGTTGAGAGAAAGAGAGAGAAAAGAAACAAATGTAATTCGTTTTGAAGTTACTTCACAGGCCTAGCATCACCCTACTTTGCAGGGTTGTTGTGAGGGTGAGAGGGGGAAAAAAGAAACAAATATAATTGGATTAAAAGTTAAGTCACAGGCCTAGTACCAGCCTACTACTTTTAGATGATTACCTTGCAGACATATATCTTAGGGGTGGCCGAGAAATGCCGGGTATATCAGCTAGTTGGGGATAAGAGAGATCAAAGCAGGAACTAGGTGTCTGAAAGGTACAGCAAGACTTTTAAAAGTGTTGGCCCTTATGTACTGGGTAAGAGGCATTTGTGCTTGTTTTCTTCCTCTAAAATATTTTCTCTTCTAGATTTATTTTTATACTTCTGTTATAAAGCTGAATGCACATACAATTCCAGGTAAATAACTTTGAATAATAAACCTTTTCTACTTTAAAAGTACACTCCCAGGGATGTTAATTATATGTTCTATAGAATGTACAACATCTTTTTTAAATCAAATTATCGAAAGACTTTTTCAGATACTTTCAGACACTTTCATCTGATGTCAACAAAGCTATATTATTTATTATTATTATTATTATTATTTATTTATATAGCACCATCAATGTACATGGTGTTATACAGAGTAAAACAGTAAATAGCAAGACCCTGCCGCATAGGCTTACAATCTAATAAAATCATAGTAAAACAATAAGGAGGGGAAGAGAATGCAAACAGGCACAGGGTAGGGTAAGCAGGCACAGGGTAGGGTAAAATTAACAGTATAAAGTCTGCACAACATCAAGTTGTGCAACTGTTGCCATTCAATTACTTCAGTCCATAGACATAGGCAATAACTCTCCATTTATTTATTTATTGTCTTAAGCAAGCCCTTATAGGTTTTCATATGTCTCCACACTTTTCTTAATTGTCTTAATGTAACTGAATCTTCCGTCTGCTCTTTTTAATTCCAGTTTCAATTATATTTTGGACTAAGTCCTCCATTTCTGTACATGTCTACGGTGAAGTCACCCCCTTCAATTTAATGGTGTGCACTCCCAGGTAAGTAGGTACAACATTGCAGTTTAAATCACCTTGGATAGCATCTAATGCTGCACTACCACTAATGAAAATGTCATTGTGTTAACATCAGGTATCTCCAACACAACACCAATAGTGCATTGCTGGCACAATGGGTTTTGGCCTCTTCAGCTCCTAGCCATGCAAACACTCACAGACAGTTAATTGCAATAGAGGAGTCAATTAAGCATGCCAAGAGTGAAGCAACGTGTTTATTGAAGGAGTTTCCAGAGATAAGTAAGGGTCTAGCCAAGATCAAGCACATGGGATACCAGGCAAGTATAATCAGAATCCAGAGACAGCATCAAGCAGAAGTCCAAGATCAAAAATATGGAAGTCCAAACATGAATTAAGGTCAGGATGCAAGAAGCTGGAGCTCAGAACCAGTGTTGTTTTCAGCAAAGTCCAGACAGAAAATGCAGTTATATTCCCTGTTCTCCTGAGCCCCACCTGGCTCAGCTACTGTATATTACAGTCCTTGCTCCTGAGGAATTCTTCCTTGGAGTCATGAGCCCTACTGATCCACCCCATCACCTTGGAGCCTGATAAGGCCTGGTGCCTGAAGACCAGTGCTGGAAGCGGTGCTTGGTGGAGAGAGAGAGAGAGAGAGAGAGAGAGAGAGAGAGAGAGAGAGAGAGGATGATCTTAACATTTTGAGGGTATGTAGGGATTAAAGGAAGACTAGCAATCTTTACATGTTTGTGAGAGGAGACCTAGGCCTATATCCCGGGATCATCCCTGGATCATCCCTGTGCATCCAAATGACACACAGGGGATCCCGGGAGCAGGCAGGGACGACCCCTCCATTTGCCTGGGATAATCCTTAGGTCTAGCTAAGGCTGCCACAATCAAGAAGTATGGCTGCCAACTGGACTTTGTAGGTATCCCATGTGGAATGGAAACTTATTCATCCTGGTAGGGAGTGTGGAGAGAGAGAGAGAGAGAGAGAGAGAGAGAGAGAGAGAGAGAGAGATTTCTAAGCTGAGTCCACTCACCCCACTTCCATTGCACCCATCCCACCTTACCCCACTAGGAGCACTGCTGATCTATAGATTTTCATGGATAGAATATCATCCTTGCTCCCCACCCCCACTCCAATCATTCCCTTTGATTGATTTATTTATTTTTCCTTTTGGGGGCAGTGGTCATGTTTGCACAATGAAGGGAGCACTAAAAAAGAAGAAGAAAAGAAGCAAAATCCACAAGTAAAGGAAATTGATTTTTAAAATGTGTATGTAATTGGAAAGGGATGCAAACAACACTATGATCGGTAAGAGCACATTTTCAGTTTATTAATAGTCCACGAGCAGTCACATTCCGAAATGAATAAATGTTTAAGACAGCAGGAACAAAAATAATTATCTATTTCCATAATCAAAGAACCAGTGCTAAAACATTGGAGCAATGTTGAGGCATAGTTAGAATTAGCACCTTCTTTGCAACATAACAATGCAGGAAGTACAGGTTGAACACATTTAAGAGCAGGGCTCCTGCAGCTTTAACTGTTGTGATGAAGAGGGAATTTCACCAGGTGCTGCAAGCATACAAATGACACCTGCTGAAACTCACTTTTCTATACAACTGTTAAAGATACAGAAGCCTTGTCCTCCTTTTCATATGGTCACCCTAGCATACACATTCTTCACATTTCAAACAAAATGTGTTTCCTTTCTTCGACTTTACATATGTTAAAAAACATGGAAACAGTGAGGACCTAAAATATACCCCTTTACATTTTTCAGCCATTTCTTCAGTACCATTTACTCTAATTATAGTGTGTGTGTGTGTGTGTGTGTGTGTGTGTGTTCCTCATAGTCTATTCCTGTCTTCTGCAATATAATGATTGTTTTATTCCAGACAAGGCTGTTGAAAGCTTTTTCCTGGTTCAATAAAAGGTATATAAATGCCTTTCCCAATTTCTGCTTTTCTCTCTATCAATATTAACTTTGCAAGGATGGCTCTCTCAATTCCCTTTTTTTTATATATATAAAAACCAAATTCATTTTCACTTGTCATTTAATTTTGTTCCAGTCCTCTGAATTATCTTTGTTGGGATTTTTTATTTGTTTTGTTTTGGAAACATGGTGTTAATAAATGTGTAGTCCTGTTCTATTTACATTCATCTGTATTTGCCTTTTGGGGGAATAGATTCTGACTAAAATCAAATGGTATGTTACTGTTCTTACATCTCTTTGATGTTATCTATTACTGCTGATTTTTTGCCCTATTTCTAATGCTCTGCTAAATTCCAACCTAAATATTCACAGTTGTCTTCTAGTATTTTCCACCACTTCATCTCTTTCCGCTATGTTATACCCTTTTCCTGAGAATAACTCTCAAACAGCGTAATTCAATGCATGTCTACTCAGAAGTAAGAACCATACAGTGGGTCTTTCTCCAAGCTAGGTAAGTATACATATATAGGATTAGAGCATAAACATATTCCCATGTTTGTGAAATGTGTTAATCTTCTTTCAGCAGTGTTCTATATTCACTTCTAATTAGGGAAGAATAGATTAGTCTATTTCTGGTCCATATAGCTTCACATGTGTTCATTCATAGGTCTGGTCTCTCCCATTTTATCACTAATCTGCAATTTTCTTTTTTAAAAAAAAATCCACACCATTTTTATTTAAATAGATATTTTTGAACATATTTTCTCACAGATATAGAAGACTATTTTTCTCTCTCCATGTATGCATTTCTAGACATCATGACATTTTAGATGCTAGATTTTTAGATGGTAGTTGTTTTGAGCAGAGAAATGCATCACAAAATTTGGAGAAGTGAGATGTCCAAAGGTTAAGTGTATTCTGCTCTGGTCATTAGTCCAGACCAAAGGAAACCCTTAAATATCCCTACTTCTAATAGCTCTACTTGTTCTCCTCTGACCACATATATTTGTTATAATTTCATAGGCCTTATCTGCCTGTCCTAATATTGATTAATCCTTTCATGGTACTACATTTAAGCCATACTTCCTAGGCTTCCCTTACTTTCCTTATAATTAATTGCCTATAGTTGTCCTGCCATGCTCAGCTTCCAAGTGTTTCACCTTTGTTACTCAGATCAATTATTTCCTCTCCTACCAATATGTAAGAGGGGATTGCCCCCATTCTGTCTTTTTATTATTCTACAGCACCATTCTGACCTAAACTTAATTCTGGGTTCTAAACATAACTTTGAGGTTGGAAATGCCTTAGTTTGCCAGAGCTTTCAGTTTCTTCAATTCATTTGCATCTTTTCCCCACTGCCACGGACAAAACAAATGCAGACTCAGGCCTTAGCTAGACCTAAGGTTTATCCCGGGATCATCCTGGGGTCATCCCTGCCTGCTCCTGGGATCCCCTGTGTGTCATTTACATGAACAGGGATGACCCTGGGACGATCCCGGGATAAACCGTAGGTCTAGTTAAGGCCACAGATTCCTCAGAATAGAAAACTCATATCCAAAACAATGGGGAGAACATTTTGTCTGGTGCAGCTGTCATTGGACCACAGCTCGCAGTGTCCTTGACCATTGGTCATGCTGGCTAGGACTTATGTGAGGGAGTCCAGTAATAGCTGGAGATGCACAGCTACTTCATCCCAGGTCTAGTGTAATCTCCAGCCCAGTGGCTAGCTAGTTTCTGCTCTACCCATTCATCTAAGAGATCATTTCATAGAGGATTCCAACACTAAGATTGGATTCCTCAAGCATCCCAAAGTATAGTGGTTTAAAGCTAAATGACAAAGCATTAGGGGGTTTCAGGCTTGAGTACAGTTAATATGCTCCAGGCAAAAAGTTTGTATATGTAATCAAAATAAGATGCATGTTCAAGGGGATAAAACACACAAAAAAACATTTTGAAATCAAAAAGAACAATCAACTCTAAACACTGCCCTCATCAAAGGCAGCCTTGAGGTGTTAAGAGTCCCCTAATGTGGCAGGATTGCTTCCTAGTGGGTGTTCTTCTTGGCTGTTTTCACAGTGCAAAACATCTTTGCTTGAAGATACTCATCAGATGTCCCAAGCTTGGATGCAGTATCCTACCTGAAGCAAGAAAAAGGCAGGACCCATCTTTCACAGACAAAGCCTGTGCACATGGTTTTTACATGCATAGATTCTTTCATAACGTATACTGAATGTGCACAGGAGGTGGGACTAAGGACAGCAGGCATAATCTCACTCTTCTGTTTATGCACATGTGTTGTAATGTGTGAAGAATCCTTCTGAGAACACATTTCTTCACATACATCAGCACACTTATAGCAATAAGTACAGTATTTGCAGTGACCACAGGGTAAACTGTTTGAAGAGAGTGGTTTGATCCTAGGAATCATAATTAAATTAGGAGTGTTCAGGCAAACACCTCTCACACACTGAGGAGATAACAGAGTAGCACCTGTATTACAGGGACAGCTAATCACTGAGCTCATCTACACCAAGCAGGATATTCTACTATGAAAGTGGTATATAAAAGGCAGGAGCCACATAACTGCTTTATAGCGGTATTGAAGTGCACTGACTATTATTATTATTATTATTATTATTAATAATAATAATAATTAATTACATTTATATACTGCCCCATAGCCGAAGCTCTCTGGGAGGTTTACAGAAGTTAAAAACAGTGAACATATATAAATTTAAAACCATAAAAAGCATAAAATACAAACAAAACAGACAGAAAAGCTGTTGGGGCCCATTGACACCATATACCGCTTTCATACCACTTTCATAGTGTTAATCCTGCTTGGTGTAGATGTGTCATGGGCCCCAACATTACCACAATAAAGCAGTAGTGTAGATCCTGCAGTGCACTTCAATACCGCTATAGAGCAGTAGTGTGGCTCCTGCCTTTAATATATCAGTTTCATACCGCTTTCGTAATGGAACGTCCTGCTTGGTTTAGATGAGCACACTGTGTTTTGCTAATGAAATTCAAATTAATTTTGGAAGGGTACTGGTAGTCAATGCCCCTTCTTGCGGGAGGTTTATGTGCAAAGAAACAACATCCAAAGTTGCATTCAGTTAATTTGTAAAATCCACCAAGCCTGTAATATAAGAATCAAACATCATTTCAGGCAGTCTTTGTATGTCACATCAGTAGCAAGAAATCAGCCTAATTACTGATTAATCCCACATAGACATCACAATATTGAAATGCCCACCATTTTGTACACACTGGGTTCATTGTTTAGGTCCATCCCAATCACCATCCTTCATTTTCACTGGGCATTAATTGCATGGGAACAATCTGGGCAATTGATCCCCCACATGAAGTAACATTTCTTCCAACATCGTGATAGTAGAGTGGGCCAGCTTCCATACTGCTGTTGTAACATATGTAGGACAACTAAGATCAAGAACAGGGAGCCAAGAAGTCATAATGAAATCACATCTGAGTATAGCCAAGTTCTACATCTAGGAAAAAGAAACCAAATGAACAGTCACAAGATGGGGGATACTTGGCTCAGCAGTACTACAAATGGGAAGCATCCTGGAATTGTGGTAGATCACAAGCTGAATATGAGCCAACAGTGTGATGTGGCTGCAAAGAAAGCAAATGCTATTTTGGGCTGCATTAATAGAAGTATAGCTTCCAAATCGCGTGAGGTACTGGTTCCCCTCTATTCAGCCCTGGTTAGGCCCCATCTTGAGTATTGCATCTAGTTCTGGGCACCACACTTCAAGAAGTATGCAGACAAGCTGGAGCATGTTCAGAGGAGGGCAATGAAGATGATCAAGGGTCTGGAAACAAAGCCCTCTGAGGAGAGACTGAAAGAACTGGGCATGTTTAGCCTGGAGAAGAGAAGATTGAGGGGAGACATGATAGCACTCTTCAAATACTTAAAAGGTTGTCACACAGAGGAGGGCCATTATCTCCTCTCAATCCTCCCAGAGTGCAGGAAACGGAATAATGGGCTCAAGTTACAGGGAGCCAGATTCCGGCTGGACATCAGGAAAAACTTCCTGACTGTTAGAGCAGTACGATAATGGAACCAGTTACCAAGGGAGGTTGTGGGCTCTCCCAAACTAGAGGCCTTCAAGAGGCAGCTGCACAGCCAGGTATGCTTTAAGGTGGATTCATGCATTGAGCAGGGGGTTGGACTAGATGGCCTTATAAGCCCCTTCCAACTCCACTATTCTATGATTCTATATTCTTCTCTATGGAAGAGACCCACATTTTTTTTGTGTGTTGCACTCATTTTGGGAGTGAAATCTGTAGATGTGCTGGGGAAGCAGGAATCCTTTCATGCTGCCACCATCCGTACAACAAAATGTGCACACTGCTAATTTTGCCAAGTGGGAGGGATTGTACAAATTGTGGCTGCAGTTGGCCACATCACGTATTAAACTGCAGGTCTGCTGGCACACCTGCACAAGCCTTCACTGTTCTCCACTTTGCTTATGATGTGTGGGGGTGGGGGGGTTGTGTGTTTCATTAGGTGAGTGTATCATCCAGAGCCACAGTTACTGAAAATTTGCTAGCCAATATGGACAGGGTGAAAATAAGCAAATTAGAGCAAGCTAAAGGTAAAAATCTAAGGATTTTCTTATCAACTCTGCTGTATAGTAAACATAAATCAGAAGGACTCTAGCAAAATATAATCAAGATTCTTCTTTTCTTTCCCTTTCTCTCCCTCTCTTTCTCTTTTTAAATGCTGATTGGGATTTGAATCATAATTTTAAAATATTGGCCTTGAAAAAGGTTAAGGGTAGGGTTTTTTTTTCCATTTCTGTATACTTGACGACAGATTGAATGTCTCATCAACTTTATTATTATTATTATTGTTGTTGTTGTTGTTGTTGTTACAATTAATGTTCTGCTTCACCCAGAAAGAATTCTCGGTAGAGCACAGGAAATTTTCAAGGGGTTTCAGGAATACATGCCACATCCAAGTTTGTCACAACTCAAATTGATTTTTTTTCTTTTCTTTTAAAAACCTTTAAGATTTATAGAAAACCCCGCAGAAACAGGAAACATTGTTGTTCCTATAGCTGTATAATATGTTTGGATGAAAATGCTTTTCAAAATCACAGGGCACTCTAATTGCATGTACAGTCCAATTCCTAGTCGGTTTAGGCTGGCTGGTGCACGCTGGGAGTTGTAGGACTTTTCTCTCTCTAACCATGCATAAGAATGTGCCTATAATTGAGTTCTGTTCTATGTGATGTGCCAGAGAAGAGTTTTGATGTCTGGCATTCCCTGGGTCACAAATCCCAATAAAGGCTCCACCATCCCAACAGTGCTGGCATTCTGACATTGCCTTGAGCAACCAAGGAGACAACCCGGTGGCATTTGCCATTTTTACAAACTTCTAAGTAGGGATGAAAGGGAAATCTGTTCAGTTCTCATTTTTAAAATGTTGCAATTTTGAACTGCTGTGCCAGGGATGGGCAGCTTGTGGACCTCAACATTTGCTATGGTGGGAATTTCAGGCTAAATCCCCCGGAGGACCACAAGTTGCTCAACCCTGCCCTATGTGAAATGAAACTCAGCAAACCTTCAAAATTTGCACTTCTATGAATTTTGTAATGGAGTTCTCCAAACCAAAAATGCATATCATTTAAAAAATGCAGTATATTAGGAAAACTGCTTGTAAAAATGTGTGTATTGGGAAAATACATCCATCATGAGACATGTGTTCATGCTTTTGAATTTCCATGCAAGTTTAAAAAAAAAAATCACGAAGTTCAGGAGGAACTGAATTTAAGACTGAAGAAATTCTCAAAGTTTGAGATGAGCTTAGCTGAAGAGAGGAAAAATGAAAAATTGAGCGAAATTGAAATTGTCATTTTCATCCACCCCTACTTCCACTTATGCTTTTGCAAAAAAAAGAGGAAATGCATCAGCAAAAATAAAAATGACAAAAAGAGGACACAGATTTGCATAAAATTTCCATATTATAATTTTGTATGTTTAGATGCAAATTACCATAATTTCAATAGAAATTCAATACAGCTCACCATAGCGGACAAGGCTGTGTTCAGGTGAGCTGTATACCTGTTCAGTCTAATGTCTAGGTGCTGTTGATGGGAAAGTCCAAGGGCCCAGATCTCCCTCTTTATCTTTAAACTGGACTTGGAGCAGACAAACTTTCAAAAAGAGAACAGGCCTTTCTAAAGTAGGAGACATGGCTGCCCTATTTCCAAGTTCAAATGGTCAATAGAGGGTGACTTGCTCCTAGAACCAACATGAGGTCCTAGAACCAACATGAGGACTTACTCATTTTGTACATTTTCATAGATCTCAGCCCTGGTGGGATCATGAGTGCACTTTTCCTAATTTTTGTTCATTTTGAGATAAGTGAACTCATTATTTTTTTCATTTCTACTTCCATTTTATTTTAATTATTCCCTATGAATCACAGGAATTCTAACTAGGGCAAATAGCTGTTGGACTCTGTATTCTTCCTTCTCAAGAACAACTGATACTGGCCCCATTCAGAAGACACCTTAACCTTGACTTTAACCATGGTGGTTAAGCCAGAAAGCTGGGCTGTGTTCAGAAGACACCTTAAACCATTGCTTTAACCATACTGAATAAAGCAAAAAGCCTTATTCACTGTGATTAAAGCCATGGTTTAAGGTGTCTTCTGAATTTGCCCTATGTTATTTCAATTTACATCTCACATTTCTCCTTCCAACTTGCTATGAACATTTTTGCATTGTTGCAATCTCTCATTCATTTCCAGTGCCCTAGATTGCAGTTACCTTTGCTCTTTCTTTCTTTCTTTCTTTCTTTCTTTCTTTCTTTCTTTCTTTCTTTCTTTCTTTCTTCTTCCATGAAATTTCACTAAAGCATCAGGTTTTTTTTTTTTCCCCTTCTACATATTAAGGGTGTTCAAAACTAGGGATGTGCTCTGCTCCGATTAGAATCGGAGAATCAGAAGCGAATTGGCCTGCTCTGCCTTGCCCAGAGGTGGAGTAGAAGCGAACCGCGGACCCTTAGAAGCAAGGCAAAGAGAAGCACCCATAGGAGGAGCGCTTCTCTTTCTGCGGAGCGTTCCGATCGCCATTTTGAAAAATTTAGCCCATAGGATTGCATTGCGAAAAAGAAAAGGGGATAACTGTGTTGTTTTTTAAGCTATCTTTCTGAAACTTCTTGTGGTTAGAGAGTCGTGGCTGGGGGTCATTTTGAGCCTACACTCAGCTCTCTGCGTGGTGTGGTTCGCTGGCTAGAATTTTTTAAAAAAAACGGTTAAGAAAACTGGGAGATTTACCTTTTTGAAGTGCTGAGGGGCAGAGTCAACTCCCGGTCATGATCACATGATCCCAAAGTCGGAGGAGGGGATAGGCAAAACAGGATACTTGGGATACTGGAACTTCTCTTTCTTAGTCTGAATGGACTTTTCCCAGTGTTTTTTAAAACAGTAGCCCCACCAAATGCACAAACACAACCTGAAATCATATACTAAGCAAATAAATAACAGATAGGAAACACAGCACTGCTACCCACCATAACCTTGGTGAACAACTGAATAGATGTGGTGCAAGGGGATGAGCTCCCCTAGGGCATGTGGACGTGCCCAGTGCACTCTCCTGTCCTTGGAGGGCCATCAGAGCCCTCCAAAGGTAAACCCGTGGAGAAGCAATGCCTATCATGAGTTGAAGTGCAAGCTTGCTTCTTAAAGAGTGGTCCCTAGAAAGGAACAGTCAAAATTGGCATTATTTCCCCCTCCCCCTGGGCACGTCCACTTCCCTCTTACTGGTAAAAGACAGATATAGCCTTTTTTAAAAAAATCTTCCTGTTGTTTATTCAGCAACACTGCTGCTTTTAATTCTACCCCTCCTTTGTTTGTTTATTTATTTATTTATTTATTTATTTATTTATTCCATTTTATATTTACACCCCATACCCTAAGCTCTCCTGGCTTTTCCTCTTCAGTGAAGTCAGGCAGGCTTTCATTGTGGTTCAACTCATTGTTGTTGTTGTTGTTATTATTATTGCTATTAATATTAATTAGTACTACTATTATTAACGTTACTATTGCTGCTGTTGTTGTTGTTGTTGTTGTTGTTGTTTAATAATGGCTGTGATCACAGTGCAGTCAATCAACTCTGAAGCAAGGATCACAAAGCTTTACTCTTAGCCTCCTAGCCTCCTAGTCAGTTATGGGATGCAAAAGAAAAGGCATCTCTCTGTGCTGCTCCCACCTCACAGGGATGGTTTGCATTACTGGCTTTGAAACTATCCTTGGCTCACTTCCTTGTGCCCCCAGAAATGTCTGCTGCCTGCCTGCCTTCCCTCCCTCTTCCCCTGCCCGCCTCACAGGGATGGTTTGTGTGTGTCTTGCTTTGACTCAGGGGAGAAGTCCTTCCTGCGCTCTTAGACTTTTTGAAGTTCCAACTCAATTTTTCAAGTGTGGAAGAAGATTCATACAGGTTTATCTACTCCCCAATTCATGGCATGTTGGGATTTCTTTTGAAATGGCCCCTGTCTACAGCTTTAAAATCCCTGAGATACTGGGTTGTCCGATTTTCATAAATTCACCAAAAATCAGGGGATGATGGGATTTGCTTGAAACTTGTCGTCCATGTGGACACATGGATATCCTGTCATGGGACTGAACATGAGGTTTCTGACATGCAAATTGACGTAGTTCTAGCATGGGACTTGATTTAGGGTGAGTTAAAAGGTTTAAGCCCCGCCAAAAATCAGGGGATGATGGGATTTGCTTGGAACCTGGCATGATTGTGGATCTAGACAGCATCTGGGAGGGTGCCCAATTCAATTTTTTTTATCTGTCAAAATGTCGGAGAACAGTCCATGTCTGAAAATGGGGTGTCTGATTTTCAAAAATTCCCCAAAAATCAGGGGATGATGGGATTTGCTTGAAACTTGGCGTCCATGTGGACACATGGATAAGCTGTCATGGGACCAAACATGAAATTTCTGACGTGCAAATTGACGTAGTTGTAGCATGGGACTTGATTTGGGGTGAGTTAAAAGGTTTAAGCCCCGCCAAAAATCAGGGGATGATGGGATTTGCTTGGAACTTGGCATGTTTGTGGATCTAGATGGCATCTGGGAGGGTGCCTACTTCAATTTTTTTTATCTGTCAAAATGTCGAAGAACAGTCCATGTCTGAAATGGGTTGTCCGATTTTCATAAATTCCCCAAAAATCAGGAGAGGTTTGGATTGGCTTGAGTCTTGGCATGCATGTGTATACATTAGGGGTGTGCACGGACCCCCCGCTCCGCTTCACTTGCAGATCCGCCATTTTTCGGAGCGGGTCGCTCCGCCCCGCCCCCGCTCCGCCCACTTCCGCTCCGCTCCGCTCGGAGCTCCGGATCCGGATCCGGAGCTCCGTTTTTGCCCCCCCATAGGGTTGCATTGAAAGCTAAAAAAGTAAACAACTTTTTTTCCGTTGAAGTTAGAAACCTCACGTTTGGCACCATGACACCTCATGGGCGTATACACACACACGCCAAGTTTCAAGGCAATCCCATCATCCCCTGATTTTTGGCGAATTTTTGAAAATCGGGCACCCCACACACAACATCCCTGCGAGGTGGGCAGGGGAGGAGGGAGGGAAGGCAGGCAGGCATGCAGCTGGCATTTCTGGGGGCATAAGGAAGGGAGCCAAGGATAAGCCAGTAATGCATATAAAATGGAATAAATCAATCAATAAACAAAGGAGGGGTGGAATTAAAAGCAGCAGTGTTGCTCAATAAACAGCAAGAAGAATTAAAAAAAAAAGGCTATATCTGTCTTTTACCAGCAATAGGGGGACGTGCCCGGGGGAGGGGGAAGTAGCTGCCAGTTCAAGACAGCCACCAACAGCTCTGAGAAGAAGTAAAACGCTCACTTCAACTCATAACAGGCATTGCTCCACCACTGAAAAGTGACCATTCACTTCAACTCATGATAGGCATTGCTCCACCGTTTTACTCTCTTTGGAAGGCTCTATGGCCTTCCAGTGCAGGAGAGAGTGGGGGCACGTCCACGATGAGATGCCCTAGGGGAGCTCATCCCCTTGCACCACATCGATTCAGTTGTTCACCAAGGTTAGGGTGGGGAGCAGTGCTGTGTTTTCTATCTCTTATTCTTGGCTTAGTATATGATTTCAGGTTGTGTTTGTGCATTTGGTGGGGCTACTGTGTTAAAAAACACGGGGAAAAGCCCGTTCAGATGAAGAAAGAGAAGTTTCCCAGAATCCCAAGTTACCTGTTTTGCCTATGCCCTCCTCCAACTTTGGGATCATCATGACCGGGAGCTGACTCTGCCCCTCAGCCCTTTGAAAAAGGTATTTTTCCCGCCGATTTTTAAAAAACTTCTAGCCCGCGACCCGTACGATGCAGAAAGTTGAGAGTGGTCTCAAAATGACCCCCATCCACGACTCTCTGTGCACAAGAATTTTCAGAACGATAGCTTAAACCCCCCCCCAGTTATCCCCGATTCTTTCCCTCAATGCAATCCTATGGGCGAAAAGCCGAAACGCCGTTTGAGCCCCGCGGTTGACCCGATTTTTAAAAAACTTCTAGCCCGCGACCCGTACGATGCAGAAAGTTGAGAGTGGTCTCAAAATGACCCCCATCCACGACTCTCTGTGCACAAGAATTTTCAGAACGATAGCTTAAACCCCCCCCCAGTTATCCCCGATTCTTTCCCTCAATGCAATCCTATGGGCGAAAAGCCGAAACGCCGTTTGAGCCCCGCGGTTGACCCGATTTTTAAAAAATTATTGCACGTGAACCACAGCACGCAGAGAGGTGAGAGTGGTCTCAAAATGACCCCCATCCACGACTCTCTGTGCACAAGAATTTCCAGAACGATAGCTTCAAAAACAATGTAGTTATGCGCGATTATTTGCCGCAATGCAATCCTATGGCGAAATGTTTTCAAGATGGCGACCGGAGCGCTCCGACTGAACTCGGAGCTCCGAAAAATGGTCGCTTCTCTTCGCCTTGCTTCTAGGGGGTCCGCGGTCCGCTCCTACTCCGCCTCTGGGTAAGGCGGAGCAGGCCAATCCGCTACTGCTTCTACGCTCCTAATCGGAGCGGAGCACATCCCTAGTATACATCCATGAGGTGTCATGGTGCTAAACTTGAGGTTTCTAAATTTAACAGAAAAAAAGTTGTAGACTTTTTTGGATTTCAATGCAAGCCTATGGGGGGGAAAGCGGAGCTCTGATCCGGATCCGGAGCTCCGAAGCGGAGCGGTGCGGACTATAGGCGGAGCGGGGCGGAGCGAAGCGGCCCAATCCGCAAATTGCAGATCTAGAAAGAAGCGGATCGGGGGGGGGGGTCCGTGCACACCCCTATTCAAAACTTGTCCTTTCCTTCCCTTTTTCTGACATCCCTGACTTCCTACGCACTGAGATTGCAAGAATGAAAATGCAACTTTTGCAAAGAGAATCTGTGGTTCATAGAATACACTTTATTATGCATGTGCATCATGTTTAAATGCACCATGGTGCATCCCAAAACAGAGGCAGCAGTTCAGAGCATTCTTCACTGTACATCATGCTCTTCATTGAGCCACATAAATTAATGCAGATCTGCATTATTGTTGCTTACCACATCCATCATTGGGTGAACTGCACCACAGCTCACTTAATTAAACCTCTGTTTCTTTCCCCTGTTGATGTAACAGTAATATTCATAAACCCACTGCATATTTAAGACACTTAGCTACAATCTATGGCTTTGGCTCTGGGCATGGGAAATCAGGAATTATTTTCAGCATGTCTATATCAATTGTTTCTGAAAGTCTTTTCATTTGGATGTGTTATCATTACACTATCAGGAACCTACACACACACACACACACTGAAATACTCTAGTCAGGACTGGAGAACCTTCTTTTCCTGTCAAGAGTGCCATTCCATCACATATAGTCTTTCAGGGGCTATATGTCACTGGTGGGTAGAGCTGGAAGCAAAAATGGCCCAGGAGGCCACTGGGAGACAGAGATTGCTCATCCCAGTGGTTCCTCTTCCTGTCATCACTCCATCCATTCCCCTCACTTTCCCCCCTCCTTGCTGAAGGTCTGATCTGATTCCTTGGAGAAGGCTTCCATCTCTCTGTCCATTTCAACTTTCCTCCTAATTGGTCCCTCCCATCTTTCTTCATTCCCTCAGGGCTCCCCTGTAGGAGAATAAAGGTATATAAAAAGTTTATACACACACATACTGTATATATATATATATATATATATATATATATATATATATATATTAATAGAGATGTAAGACCTTGATCAATATAAGTGCAGTGGGAACCCAGAAAGTTACAAAGAAGGAGGTGTGAAACTTGTGGTACGAGCTGAAGTATAAGAATGTAACAATAGGCGTGGTGATTTCAGGGGGCAGTCCTGTGAAAAGTGCAGCCACTACTGGAAGCTTATGGATAAACAAGCAACAGAAGAAGGAAATATGGATATCGAGCAACAGAAGGAATAAAACAGGTATCAATTATGATTGAAACAGACTAATGAATGAAGCCTGTGTACTCCAGTTGCTGAGGAACATGGGTGGGAGGGTGCTTTTGCACCATGTCCTGCTTGTTGGTCCCTGGGCAATGGCCGGTTGGCCACTGTGTGAACAGAGTGCTGGACTAGATGGACCCTCGGTCTGATCCAGCAGGGCTCTTCTTATGTTCTTAATGATTGAAACAAACATCAAAAATATATCAGCCTTTTGTCTAAAGGTATATTAATTTATTGTGCTTTCAATCAATAAATACTATAAAATGAAATCTGTCATTATTGCATGTTCTTGACTCTGCAACTGGGCTGTTCAACTCATAAAGCAGGCAGCCAGCCATGAGCCAGGTTCTTCTCTATGGGGCAGGGTTTGTAGGGCTCATGTATTAAAGCACCTCCAGCAGTGCAGCTCCATTGGTGGCTGCTAGCTGCCAGCTGCTATCCAACCCTCCTGAATGCCCCACAGTGTCCCATGGGGGGGGGGAATGGCAGCCCTCAAGAATTCTGCCACACAGTTGATGGCAGTGGAGCTTACATTAATATATATATGGGGCAATTACTGCTAACTCCTGAATTGTACCCAATATTATACAGCCGACAGAAAGCTCTGGCGTGGGCTGGTCCATGAAGTCACGAAGAGTCGGAAGCGACTGAACGAATAAACAACAATTAGTCTAACGCAAGTCCCATTCATTTCAATGGTTCAACTCCAAGTATGACAACATTTGACACAACCTGTTGTCCATTACAAACATCACAAATGGTTTTGTCCCTGATGGAAATCACAAACACATCCTGTTCCAGGGCAGCATGAAGTTTAACCACTCTCCACTTAATGCTGTATCTTAGGTGAAAACTTACACATCAGCCTTAGATTTGAAGGCTCCAAGGAACCGCAAGTAAGCCCAAGGAAGGTCCCTATCCTTGGGAACAGGCGAGATACGGAAAAAAAAGCCTCTCTTATTCAAATGAACTGCAGTTTAGGCAGAAGCTCTCTCTCTCTATTGTCATCAAGCCCTCCCCAAGTCTCTATTTTCTGGACTATTTTTAGGTTATTGTGATGTCAAAAATGTTCCTCTCTAAGCCTTGGTGTTAAATACAAATTAAATGCTTTTAGTATTAGAGCTGTATTAAAGCACACACACTTCTAATTTGTACTTAACTAATGCTGTGGAGAAGAAAGCTCTGGAGGGAACACCACAAATTGTATTGAAACAAACATTTTTTCATCTTCTCTTTTTCCAGTAAAGATTGTCAAATTCACAGCTGTGGCAATTGTCAGAAAATGCTCATAGTGGGCAAAAGATGTTTTCCTAGCATTCTCTGAGAAAGCTCATAAATATCGAACCAATTCCAAATCAATTTGAGGGTTGTTCAACGATGATAAGTCAGGGAGAGATATAAAATGAGATTTTGTACTATCATGTCGTATCATATAATAAGTTGAACACTGTATATACTTCTTTAAAAAAAGAAGTATTTTTACTGATTCGTGTTTCATTGAAACATGTCATTTTGCAGATTGTATAATATTGCATTAACTTTAAAATGCATAAAGAACTATTTAAAAAGATACCAATTAAAAGATTACATTTGCACAAAAAGATTTTCCATCAGAATGGTAATCAATGAAAATGCATAGAAAAACTTCTCACCACTGTAATTCTAAGCATGCTTACTAGTAGGGGTGTGCACGGACCCCCCGCTCCACCCCGCGGGCCGATCCGAAAATTTTGGATCGGCCCGCTGCGCGCTGCTCCGCCCATACTCCGCTCCTCTTCGACGTGGAGCTCCGGCTCCGAATCGGAGCTCCGCATTGGAAGGGAGTGGCACCAGGTAAGGCAGGGAGAAAAGGGGGGTTACCGGGCCCTGCCGCCGTCGCCGCCCGTGTGGCAACGGCGGCAGAGCCCAGTAAGGAACCAAGGGGGAGGGGGGCCTTACCTGCCTCCATCCGCGGTCCGTCGGCTTCTTTAATTGAGCCCGCGGTTCAGCCAGGAAGTCTGGGCCGCAAGTGCAGCCTAGACTTCCTGGTTGAACCGCGGGCTCAATTGAAGAAGCCGAGGGACCGCGGATGGAGGCAGGTAAGGGAGAGGAGGGGGGGTTACCGGGCCCTGCCGCTGTCGCCGCATGGGCGACAGCGAAAGCGGCAGGACCCGGTAAACCACACTTACCTTTCCGGCGGAGCTCCGGATCGAAGCAAAGGATCCACCTTCACCTCGATCCTCTTCGCCATGCTCCACCGGCCCCCCAGTCCTCTTCGCCTCCACCTTAAGGGGAGGCGAAGCACCCCGCTCCACTTCTAATTCGCCGGTCCGATTAGAAGCAGAGAACATCCCTACTTACTAGGGAGTAAACCTAGGGATGGACACATCTGCCTATCAGTTTCTAAAAAATTTGATTATTATTGTTTTTACACAGAAATATGTTTCATCTTGATTCCACATCAGTTTGTGAATTTTTGATAAAAAGTCCACATGAAAATTAATAAACTTTTAAAATATGCATTTCTCCTAATGCTCATGTGGTGCAGAGTGTACTCAGGCAGCTGGCTCAGGTCGATTCAGCCTTCCATCCTTCCGAGGTCGGTAAAACGAGTACCCAGCAAGCTGGGGGAAAGGTAATAACGGCCAGGGAAGGCAACGGCAAACCATCCCTCTACAAAGTCTGCCAAGAAAACGTCAGCAAAAGCAGGCATCCCTCTAGGAGTCAGCAGTGACTCAAGTGCTTGCATGAGAGGTTCCTTTCCTTCTTTCCTAATGCTTATGTAATAACACATATGCAGTTCTGCTATGTGTATATTAGGAGGAAAAAAATCCAAAACTGCATGGATTTGGAGAAATGTGCACATTTCTAATGTAAGCATTTTTGTGCACCATTTCATAGAATCATAGAATAGCAGAGTTGGAAGGGGCCTACAAGGCCATCGAGTCCAACCCCCTGCTCAATGCAGGAATCCACCCTAAAGCACCCCCGACAGATGCTTGTCCAGCTGCCTCTTGAAGGCCTCTAGTGTGGGAGAGCCCACAACCTCCCTAGGTAACTGTTTCCATTGCCACACTGCTCTAACAGTCAGAAAGTTTTTCCCCGATGTCCAGCTGGAATCTGGCTTCCTTTAACTTGAGTCCATTATTCCGTGTCCTGCACTCTGGGAGGATCGAGAAGAGATCCTGGCCCTCCTCTGTGTGACAGGCTTTTAAGTATTTGAAGAGTGCTATCATGTCTCTCCTCAATCTTATCTTCTCCAGGCTAAACATGCCCAGTTCTTTCAGTCTCTCTTCATAGGGCTTTGTTTCCAGACCCCTGATCATCCTGGTTGCTGTCCTCTGGACACGCTCTAGCTTGTCTGCATCCTTCTTGAATTGTGGAGCCCAGAACTGGATGCAATACTCTAGGATGAGGCCTAACCAGGGCCGAATAGAGAGGAACCAGTACCTCACGTGATTTGGAAGCTATACTTCTATTAATGCAGCCCAAAATAGCATTTGCCTTTCTTGCAGCCATATCGCACTGTTGGCTCATATTCAGCTTGCGATCTACAACAATTCCAAGATCCTTCTCGTTTGTAGTATTGCTGAGCCAAGTATCCCCCATCTTGTAACTGTGCCTTTGGTTTCTATTTCCTAAATGTAGAACTTGGCATTTATCCCTATTAAATTTCATCCTGTTGTTTTCAGCCCAGCACTCCAGCCTATCAAGATCACTTTGAAGTTTGTTTCTGTCTTCCAGGGTATTAGCTATCCCACCCAATTTTGTGTCATCTGCAAATTTGATAAGCGTTCCCTGCACCTCCTTGCCCAAATCATTAATAAAAATGTTGAAGAGCACTGGGCCCAGGACTGAGCCCTGCGGTACCCCACTCGTTGCCTCTCCCCAGTTTGAGAAGTTTCCATTGATAAGTACTCTTTGAGTCCGATTCTGTAGCCAACTGTGAATCCACCTAATAGTTGTTCCATCTAGCCCACTTTTAGCTAGTTTGTTAATCAGAATGTCATGTGGTACTTTATCAAAAGCTTTGCTGAAGTCAAGATATATGACGTCCACAGCGTTCCCACGGTCCAGAAGGGAGGTTACCTTATCAAAAAATGAGATCAAATTTGTCTGACAGGACTTGTTCTTGACAAATCCATGTTGGCTTCTAGTGATCACCGCATTGATTTCAAGGTGTTTACAGATTGACTTCTTTATAATCTGCTCCAGAATTTTCCCAGGGATGGATGTCAGACTGACTGGTCTGTAGTTCCCAGGTTCTTCCTTTTTGCGCTTTTTGAAGATAGGGACAACGTTAGCCCTCCTCCAGTCGTCCGGCACCTCACCCGTCTTCCATGATTTTGCAAAGATAATAGACAAAGGTTCTGAGAGTTCTTCCGCTAGCTCCTTCATTACTCTAGGATGCAGTTCATTGGGCCCTGGAGATTTGAACTCATTCAAGGAAATTAGGTGTTCTTTGACCATTTGTTTATCAATCTCAAACGGTAATCCTGCACCCTCAACTTCTGCTTCACTTTTTCCAGGGGGGTCATAGACCCGCTTTTGGGAGAAGACTGAGGCAAAGTAGGAATTGAGCACTTCAGCCTTTTCTTTGTCATCTTTTATCAATTTGCCATCCTCATTAAGCAGTTGAACCACCATTTCTTTCCTCTGTCTTTTACTACTCACATATCTGAAGAAAGCCTTTTTATTGCTTTTAGCATCCCTCGCTAATTTCAGCTCATTCTGAGCTTTAGCCTTCCTGACGCCATTTCGGCACTTCTGCACCACTTGTCTGTACTCTTCTTTTGTAGCCTGGCCTTCCTTCCACTTCCTATATGTATCCCTTTTTGTTTTCAGGTCATCTCTAAGCTTTTTGTGGAGCCACATTGGTTTCCTCTGTTGTCTTCTACCTTTTCTCCTTGTTGGAATTGTTTGTAACTGTGCCTTTAAAATTTCCTTTTTTAAATACTCCCACCCATCCTGCACTCCTTTTCTCATTAGGCTCATTTGCCATGGGACCTTACTTATCATAGTTCTGAGTTTATTAAAATCAGCTTTCCTAAAATCCAGAGTACGTGTATGGCTACACTCAACTTTTGTCTCCTTCATAATCAAGAATTCAAGTATGATGTGGTCACTTTCCCCCAGAGTTCCCGTAACTGCCACTTTATCCACTAAGTCATCCCTATTGGTCAATATCAAGTCAAGGATTGCCGATCCTCTAGTTCCTTCCTCCACTTTTTGTAGGAGAAAGTTATCACCCACGCATGTCAGGAATTTCTTGGAAGGGCCACTTTTGGCAGTATTGGTCTCCCAACAGATATCAGGGTAATTGAAGTCCCCCATCACTACTACATCACACTTCCTTGAAACACTGGCAATTTGTTTCTCAAAAGTTTCGTCCTCGTCTTCTCCTTGATTGGGTGGTCGGTAGTAGACTCCGATTATCATATTCTTTTTATTCCTAGCCCCATTTATTTTAATTCAGACGCTCTCGACGGGGCTCCCAATCTCATCCGCCTGTATTTCTGTGCAGGGATAGGTATTTTTAACATATAGTGCAACTCCACCTCCCTTTCTATTTCTTCTGTTCTTTTTGAACAAGTTATATCCTTCAATTGCTATATTCTAGTCATGGGAGTCATCCCACCAAGTTTCAGTTATACCTATCAAGTCGTATTTGCCTTCATGTAATAAGAGTTCAAGTTCGTTCTGTTTCCCATGCTCTGGGCATTAGTATATAGACATCGAAGACCGTGTGCTTTATAATCTGGCTTTGTTCCTACCTTGTTGCAGACACTATTTGGGAGCACTATTGGAGCTGTTCTCTGTACTGTGGTGCATTGGCCTTCATCCATTGTTGCCTCGAGGTTTACGTCTCCTGCCCCCGTAAGATTCAGTTTAAAGCCCTCCTGATGAAGTTCTTCATGCTGTGGCCGAAAACATTCGTGTGTGTATCGCGCAATCATGCCTGTTTAGTTAAGGCCCCACAGGGAAAAAAGCATTCTACAATGATAAAGGGGTCACTGGAGGTGTTGGTTTTACATAGCATGATCATTTCAAGAAAATTGGTGAAAGATTGAGAGAAGGAGGGCAGTTGAAAGTAGAAAATAAAAAACCCTCTCTTACCGTGATTGCTGAGAAAATATTGGTGATAATTTGTGCTCTCATCTCCTCACGAAATGACAGGTTACCTAAGTAAAATTCTGATTATTCATCTTTGTTTTATCTTATATTTAATAGAATAACTGTTCTTTTTGCGGGGGAAATCTTCAGTTTTTTAAAAAATATTTATTTTGAGACATGAGGCTCCCATAGAAATAAATGGAGCTCACTGGTAGCTCCATGCAGCTGCAATAGTGTCCCTCTCCCTCTCCCTCCTTCCCCTCTATCCAACTGGATTGGAGCATTGAGAGGCCAGGGGAAGTGACCGCCTGTCTCATGGGTTCCCTTAACAGCACAGTTCTCTTAACACATGCATGGGTAGCCTCACAGTAGTCTAATCGTGAGGTTGCCAGTACATGAATGACCATGGCTCGACTATCCCTATCCAGGAATAGGCATAGCTGGCGTACCAACTGAAGTTGATAATGGGCGCTCCAGGCCACTGAGGCCACCTGGGTCTCCAGTGACAAAAACGGGTCCAGGAGCATCCCCAAACTACAGACCTGCTCCTTTAGAGAGAGTGCAACCCCATCCAGAACAGACAAACAGGCAATTCCAGGACCTGGGGACCACCAACCCACAAGGTCTCTGTCTTATCAGGATTCAGTTTCAGTTTATTGGCCCTCATCCAAGCCATAACTGTATCCAGGCACTGGTTCAGAATGTGCACAGCATTTCCTGATTCAGATGTTACAGAGAAATAGAGCATTCCTGACCATAGGACATACTGACTTGCAATGATGGTGCCTTTGGAGGGCACCAGGTTGGGGAAGAGCTGCTCTAAACAACAACAAAAGAAGTAGGTGACCCAAAGTTGTTCATCATCAGTTTTCCACAATCCCACAGTGACCTCTGCACATCATATTCTCCATCCTGTCCTCATGGTTTATCTCCTTTGGGAGAATGAGAATTTCACTGGTACTTTCTGCCTCCTTAGGGAGGATGTGGCATAAGTTTACTGGTACTTTCTGCCTCCTTAGAGAGGATGTGGGGTTAAGGCTTGTGAGCCTTAACTCCCAATTTCCCTGCTTTTTGGTGCTTGCTTGAAAGCTATAGAGCCTTAATGTTGTTTTGTAAACCATAGATAGATAGATAGATAGATAGATAGATAGATAGATAGATAGATAGATAGGAGAACTCGATCACAACCTCCAGGGAAGGGCAAAAACCTAATAATAATTGCCTTCCAGTTCATATATTAGTTCAGGAAGTGTGAGTTAGGTAGGATGGTATTAAATGAGAACCAAATAAATCTCTCCCCTATCTCTAACTACATCCTACTGAACACATCTGTTAAACCTTCATAGGATTGTGCTGCACATCCATCTGTATTCATAATGTCATTGAATCACAGATTTAAGTTTGAGCTCCTGCTTAATTGCTGTCCCAAAGGATGTTCTTTTGAAATAGGGCATGTTATTAATTAACATTCATCATTCCAGTTCTAAAATCTGGTTCAAGGGGATGATCACTTTAGGGCACTATAAACACGAGCAGTCGCCATTTTTGCGGAAAAGAACAAAACATTTCAGAGCTGAGAATAATACTATTAGGGTTGGCCAAAGCCTAGCATTGCAACACATTAAAACACGACATGAACTTTAGCCTGAAGCTATAGCTGTACAGAGCACTTTAGGAAGAGTATGGTTATGGAACAAAAATGAATATACAAGAACAGGGCACTAAAAGAGTTTAAGTGATTGTAGCACAGCATCTAAGGAATGGAGACAATTTAACAATAACACACAAACAAGATCGTACTTGAGGAATTCTCTGTTTACACATTTCTGCAGACTTCATCTGAGTGAAATTAAAAAGAACAATTCAGTTTAGAGAATGCAGCTTAATCCTTGAAACCTCACTAAAGCTGTGTGACTTTTTTTTACAATCTCATTATGAGGCAGGTAATGGAGGATATCAGTGAGGCGGAAGAAAGTTCTCTCTCTCTCTCACTCTCTCTCTCACACACACACAAACACCTATGTGAATAATGTGGCATCGGTTTGATGATTTGGAAATGCCTATTATTTTGCCCAAGTGCTGCATCTGACACAGTATTGAAGGTAATAAGCCAAATTATTATTTTTTAATTCCTCGGACACTATCAAATGAACTGTGTAAAGGAAGCTGTGTATAAGTGAGAAAGTAAATTAGTAAATTTCTTAGAGCTTTGGCTATTGGGCAGTATAAAAATGTAATAAAATAAATATATATTAAACACAACATTTTGATTAAATTTTACTGTGAATTATTGAAGGGAGCAGTGGGCTTAATTAAACAAAGATTCTGTAACTCTTCCAGGATGAATATAATGGCTTAAAAAAAACTCATTTATTTGCCCCTTAGCTCATTGAGAGTTCAAATGAGTGCTTTGCGAAAACATTATGCTGCTTTATTGTTGTTGTTTTAATATTCTCGTTCAATTTTAGAGAAAAGAAATTGCTTTTGAACACATTTTTGAACAATTTTAGATTACGACTTATTCAGCAAAAAAAAATTGTTTCGGGTCTATTGGACTCCACAACGCCTTTTCAATAAGGGTTTGTCTATCTTGCATAACTGTTGGAGATGTAATGCATCTAATGGTTCTTTAACTCATATGTTTTGGCAATGTGCCATAGTTGCCCCTTTTTGGGAGGAGGGTTATAATAAGGATGAACTTTGTACTGAAACAATCTACAATACGGAATAACATGCATCTCCTTCTAAATTACCTACTGGTTTCTTGGAAGTTAACACGTGGTCAGCACAGATGGATCTTCAGTCAAAAGACTTATATTTTCACATTGGAAGGACAAATTCACACCTCCCATAATGCAATGGATCGCGGACCTAGTAACATTATCAACTTTTGAACGAGTGTTATAAAGACGCAAGTTGCAATTGGACAAATATATGGATAACTGGTCTGCTTTTCTTGAAACCTTTGTATAACTCTCTCTCTCCCCACACCTTTTTTTAAACAGTTCATATGATGATGATGATGATGATGATGATGATGATTTATTTATTTATATAGCACCATCTATGTACATGGTGCTGTACAGAGTAAAACAGTAAATAGCAAGACCCTGCCGCATAGGCTTACATTCTATTAAAATCATAGTAAAGCGATAAGGAGGGGAAGAGAATTATGATAATTCTATATACACAATGTATGGTGTCTCTATATACACAATGTATGGGGTCGCCCCCATTTTCCTTATGTATTTTCTGTTTTGTTTCTTTATATTCACAATAAAAAGGAAAAAAATCTCCCCCTCTTGCACTGAAAGCATGTGTGAGGGGATAATACTGGCTAGCTCTATCCCCTGACAATAATGTGTGTGCTAGCAATATAGATACCCATGTGCATGTGAAGAGCCCCTATACTGACTGTAAATTGACTGGTGTGCATTGGGCTTTTCCAGAGAAAAGGATACCTTAGGCCAATCAGGATTTCCCCTTGGGAGAAGTAGCCCTATGTGTGTATGTTGAGAGAGCGCCTTCTCCCTTACCAACCTGCCCGGTCACTGAGGTCATCCGAGGGCCTGCTCCTGGTGGTTCCACATAGATCCATCCTCTGATTGGAATCCACCAGGGGAAGAGCCTTCAGCGTGGTGGCTCCCTTCCTGTGGAATTCCCTACCTCTGGAGGTCAGGCAGGCTCCAACATTGTACTCCTTTCGGTGCCTCCTAAAAACATCTTTATTCCAAGAAGCCTTTTCTTAATATGCAGCCTTGAATCTCTGTTTTTGCTTCTTTTACATTTTTGATTTAACTGTTTTATTCTGTTTTTATTTTCATTTTATCATGTACACCGCTCTGAAATTTTTCAATGGGGAGCGGTATATAAATATTCTAAATAAATAAATAATAAATAAATATGTTGGTATGGGCTTAGGGTCCCTTTACCCAGCAACTGAATGTGCTTAGGGTATATGTGGCCCATTCCTGCATTAGCATCCACACCCAGAATAAGGAGCCAATGACATATCTTTGGGTTAACTAGTGACACAACAGATGTTTTAAATTATAGCTTGTAGAACTCCTTTGTTAATGTTAGTACAGGAGAGCCTCAAGCTATAGTTCAAAACATCTGGGAGGCACTAATTTAAAGAATGCTGGCCTGTACTATTCGTCATTAGTTGCCAATCCATTCAGGCAAAAATTGTAGTGTGAGTGAATGGGGGGACCATACACATGTCTCAATTTGGTTATCAAGCAAAGTAGCCCTACCCAGTCCATTATGCGAGCAGATGCAGTTGTACTGCCAATGGAAGAACAGGTGGGGAAAGGGTCCTGGGCTTACATAGACCAGAGGGAACCTGCCCCCATGCTGAGGAATTCCAAGATGCATCATGCATAAACTCACAATTGTCTGTGTGCCCCGCATCTACCTGGGGCTGGAGACAATGCTGCTATCCCCTCTACCCTGATGAAGTTGAAGGAAAGGAGTGGTATTCTGGTATTTGGGTGGCCATGGGTAGGAGTTGAAGTTGTTCCCCCCAGTGCTGCCATGTTGAGGCAACCAGTCTGTGTGCAAGACACATGCTTGAAAACATCTTGAGTAATGTCTTTCCTCCCCACTGTTGGAAGAAATCTGGAGAACAAGCAGGTGACCAGTTGCAGGGCATTGTGGGCTGCTATAACTCCATTAGGCCCCAGCAGTTGCTTTACAGATGGTGCCCAACAGGTTTCTTGTCCCTCCTGATTTTGGTTGTATTTCTCTGTGTGTGTGTGTGTGTGTGTGTGTGTGTGTTCATATTCATTTATTTTTTAACTGGGAGGCTGTCATGCTGCAAAGTGAAGTGTTGCCTCCAGCCCATCTTCATCTGGGTTGAAAAGAATGTGTTTTTGTTTTGTTTTGGAATGCAGACTCCCCCAGTCGTGCTTGGTACATGGGTTCTTGGGCAACCTACTTTTCCTTTAGCCTCACTAGTTTGTCCTCTGGGAAATGAGTGTTTTGTAACCAGCCACACCAACTACAGTAGCCCTTCTATGAATGGGCAATCCCTCCCTCACTGGTAGCCCTTTTTTTTTTTTTTTTTTAAGAGCACCACCAACAGCCTCAAAATTAGGGGTATGCTTCACCTCGGTCCTGAACCCCCAAATCCATGTTGAATCTGATTCTGGACTGAATTGGGCTGCCTGAGGACGAAGCAGAAGAATCCCTTCAGCTGATTTGGCCCCATTGCCAGCCACTGGCCCCTCCCCTCCTGTCCAACCATGGGACTTAGCTGAAGCCTCTGCGTGCACTGGCAAACCACCCGTCCTCCATGAGAGCCACTCTGACCTGCTGTACATCTACTGTTGTTGTAAACTACAGTGGTCAGAAAAGGCCATTTCCAGCTGCCATGGTTTACTGCAGTATATCTATAGGTGGCTCGCTGGCATATACAGAGGCTTCAGGTAACTCCTGCAGGCAGGCAGAGGGGCAGAGGTCAAGTGGGAGGGAAGGGGAGTCCTCAGGACTCCCAGTTGTCCTCATGCCTGGCTTGAAATGGAAACACCCTGCTTCAGATATGGAACCAAATCGAAAGTGTGCTGGGATGGTGCAGAGGTGCCCTGAATCACATTGGGGCTGATTTGGAAGCTCCAAATCAGCCTCCGAGTCAAATTGGGGAGTGGGGGACAGTGCACAGCCCTACTCAAAATTCCAAATGTGTCCACTGACCCCCCCCCCCAAAAAAAAAGGTTGGGAAAATCCTGCTTTACAGCAATGCAGGACTTTTTTAAAAAAATTAATATGTAAGAACATGAAGGAGTTTATTTATTTATTTATTTATTTATTTATTATATACCACTCCCATAGCCAGGGCTCTCTGGGCGGTTTACAGAAATTCTAAAATTAAGATAAAAACGAATATACAAAATTTAAAATTCTAAAACACAGAACATACACACATAAAGCATTAAAAACCATTAAAAAAAACCTAAACATGTGGGTAATTAATAGGAATGTGCTCCGCTCCGATTAGAAGCGTAGAAGGAGGAGCGAATTGACCTGCTCCGCCTTGCCCAGAGGCGGAGTAGAAGCGAACCGTGGACCCCTAGAAGCAAGGTGAAGAGAATCACCCATTTTCGGAGCGCTCCGGTTTCCGCGGTCCGATCCGATCGCCATTTTGAAACATTTCGCCCATAGGATTGCATTGCGGAAAAGAAAGGGGGATAACTGTGTTGTTTTTGAAGCTATCTTTCTGAAAATTCTTGTGCTTGGAGAGTCGTGGATGGGGGTCATTTTGAGCCTACTCTCAGCTCTCTGTGTGCTGCGGTTCATGTGCTAGAATTTTTTTAAAAACCGGCGGGAAAAATACCTTTTCCGAAGGGCTGAGGGGCAGAGTCAACTCCCGGTCATGATCACATGATTCCAAAGTTGTAGGAGGGGATAGGCAAAACGGGTAACTTGGGATTCTGGGAAACTTCTCTTCCTACTCTGAACGGAGTTTTCCCAGTGTTTTTTTAAAACAGTAGCTCCACCAAATGCACTAACACAACCTGAAATCATACTAACAGATAGGAAACACACAGCAGTGCTACCCACCCTAACTTTGGGGAACAACTGAATACATGTGGTGCAAGGGGATGAGCTCCCCTAGGGCATGCCATGTGGACGTGCCCCCACTCTCTCCTGTACTTGGAGGGCCATCAGAACCCTCCAAAGAGAGTAACCCGGTGGAGCAATGCCTATCATGAGTTGAAGTGAGAGTTCTACTCCTCAGAGCTCTCGTGGTGGAGCAATGGCTTTCATGAGTTGAACTGACAGCGTTGCTTCTTAAAAGACTGGTCACTAGGACCAGTCAAATTGGCAGCTGCTTCCCCCTCCCCTGGGCATGTCCCCCTATTGCTGGTAAAAGACAGATATAGCCTTTTTTAAAAAGTTCTTCTTGTTGTTTATTCAGCAACACTGCTGCTTTTAATTCCACCCCTCCTTTGTTTATTTATTTATTTATTTATTTATTCCATTTTATATGCATTACTGCATATAAAATATATGCATTACTGCATCCTTGGCTCACTTCCTTATGCCCCCAGAAATGTCTGCTGCCTACCTGCCTTCCCTCTCTCCTCCCCTGCCCGCCTCGCAGGTATGTTTTGTGTGTCTGGCTTTGACTCAGGGGAGAAGTCCTTCCTGCGCTCACTTGGAGTTTTGGAAGTTCCAAATCCATTTTTCAAGTGTGGAAGAAGATTCATAGGTTTATCTCTACTCCCCAATTCATGGCATGTTGGGATTTCCTTTGAAATGGCCCCATTGAGCTGTCTGCAGGTTTAAGCCCCGCCAAAAAACAGGGGATGATGGGACTGCCTTGAGTCTGGGCGTGCGTGTGTATCCCTGGATAAGCTATCATGGTGGCGAGTTTGAGATTTTTAACGTGCAAATTAACGGAGCTATCGAAAGGGGTGTGAATGGGGTGTTGGATTTTCATAAATTCCCCAAAAATCAGGGGATGATGGGACTGCCTTGAGTCTTGGCGTGCGTGTGTATACCTCCATGAGGTGTCATGGTGCCAAACTTGAGGTTTCTAACTTTCACAGAAAAAAAGTTGTATACTTTTTTAGCTTAATGCAAGCCTATGGGGGGGAAACGGAGCTCCGATCTGGATCCGGAGCTCCGCAGCGGAGCGGAGCGGACATGGGCGGAGCGGGGGTGGAGTGAAGCGGCCCGATCCGCAAATTGCGGATCTGGAAGAGAAGCGGAGCGGGGGGTCCGTGCACACCCCTAGTAATTAAGATGTGCCACCATATGCCTGGGCAAAGAGGAAAGTCTTAACCTGGTGCTGGAAAGATAGCAGCGTTGCGCCAGGCGAGCCTCATCAGGGAGATCGTTCTACAGCAATAAGATTTGTCCTTGCTGGAGTCTTCTGAGGTTTGTCTGAGCTTTAAGATACTTAAGCATAAGAGCCAAACTCAAAGCTTTTGCGTTTTTTTGCCTTTGGGTATTCCTATGATTAAAGTTACGCACATCCCCTGTTGTAATCCTGGATTGATATATGACTGCATATGATATGTGGCATTGTACAGAACATTTAAAATGCCAGCGTCTTTGCCATTTAAAATTGTGCATTTTCGAAGCAATATGGAAACTGTTTCTAGGTAACAGGTTATTTCCTCATAATGTACTAATTAGCAGTGATCAACTTCCACTGGGTCAGGAGTTGTAATTAGAAGAGACTGAATGCAGGCAAATTAGGTCCTGAAGGACCATTGGTTTATGTAGGTAAGGTGTTGAGACAGATGACTCGGCATGCATATATATAATAGACCCCTAGGGATGGTGTTAGTGAAAGCTGATATGGGGACATGAGGCCCTTTCAAGACTAGACAAATGCCCCCAACGTATGCTGCTTACCAGAACTCAAGTTGACTTTCATGTCCAAACAATGAGAAAGACAAAGGAGTATTTAGCAAGCACCATCATAGGATGGCATTTTTGACATTATAGAGATGAAAAAGCAGAAAGGGAGATTTTTGAAAAGCAGGCTTAAGCATCAAAAAGCAGCAGGTTGATAACACATTCTCTTCCTAGGTAGCAAATCAAAATTAACTAAGACACACAGGGTTTGTGTGTGTGTTGATGAAATGAAGAAACGTTCCTTTTTTAAAAGGTACTGTTTGAGTAGGATAGAAATAAACATGAAATATAGTGGCACTTTATGTTGGATAGAGCAAATATCACATCCTGGATTCAGTGTTAGATGTGAAGTATTATTTCTCCTGTTTCTGAAGCTCTCTAGTTAAAGAGTTCACCATGAGATTAAATAGTACTTTCAGGTGGGATACATAAGGGAAAACGATGGTCCTTGGAAGCCTTTTGTGTGGGCAGTGTGGTCTGCTTTGGGTGCCCAAGCTGCTGTTCCCATTCCTGAATTTCCCCATTCTGTGCCACTGTTGCTTCTGACATCTTTTTGGAGGGAAAGTTGGCAAGCCATGATAGACATCCTCATATGCCATTTTGCCCAGCGCAACTGCACCCTGACAGCCTGTAAAATGGCAGGGCATTCTGAATGAAGCAGAAACCACACAGGCAGAGTAATCTTCATGCACACTCCTCCACATTTAAATCATGTGCCTTCCCCCACTGCTCAAATGATTTGCTCATGTGGACTAAAAACAATGCAGACTGATGTGAGCAAAGAATAAAACAAACACAATAGATGAAAAATGGAAGCCTGATTGAAATCAAGCCTGCCAGGTTCACCTATCCTTAATGTTAACTCCCTGGCCAGAGCAAAAAGAGTTTGCATATACAAATATTGTGTAAATATGACACTGCTTAAAATGTTCAAGGCAGACATTCTCCTTGAATAATGCAATCCTCATTTGCAACCATAAACCACATGGGATTGTTGATTACAGCTGGATCAATGCATTGATGCAGATTTACATGGCTAATTAAAGGTGTAAATCTCTCCTACACAGAAGGCCATTGCAAATCCTAAAGCCTGCTTAAATCCACTTAAGTCCCACTTTAGACTATCACTTGTTTCCAGCCACACAAAATGTATTTTCAATTAGAGTTGGCAAGAGTGTGCTTGTCTTGAAAGGTGAAGGAACTGTATACTTAAACAAAAAATCTTAAAAAGTCATACACAAACAAATTTATGCATGCACTTTTAAAAGTCGTCGTTCTGAACTTGGTTTCCTTGTATATGGGTGAAATGGTAACGGACAGAAATTGTGTTCTAGCTCAGATGTTAATCAAAGATGGAGGGGAATTCAGCGTTTGTAATACTTGAGATGCAAGCTATCGCCACCACAACCCATCCTGAAACTTGAGCTCAGTGACATCTCTGCTTCCTATTAACACTTCCTTGGAGATTAGTCCCATTGAATGTTGTGGGATTTACCTCTGAGTAAGCATGCCTAAGAGTGGGCTGCATGTTGCCTAAATTTATCATATTGGCCCTGTTCAGACATCATGCTAAACCATGATGGTTCAGCTTTTTGAGCTAATTATTACAGATTAGCACATCATGTGAACCATGACTTAGTGTGTGGTCTGAACCATTCCTAATCATGGTGGCTACAGCCACGATTTAATCACGCTCACTAACTGGTTGTTGCAAAATGGTTTGGAGGCCTAAAACATGGCTTAATATGTTGTTTGAACAGGCCCATTATTTTGTTTTAATGACCCTGTTCAGATGACACACTTAGCCATGGTGGTTAAGCATTTTGAGCTAAATATTATGGTTTAGCGTATTTTGCGAACCATTCCAAAACATGGTGGCTACATAACCATGGTTTAAAAATGCTCACTTCTGCAGAAGGATTAGTGGCTTAACTATGGGTTAGTGTGTTGTGTAAATAGGCTCCTTGTGTCTTATTTAAAAATCTTCCTTTAATTTTGCTATTGTAGAGGTTCAAGAAACCCCAGAATGTTGCCTTACATGCTATCTCTCAATCCCATTAAATAACCAGCACTTTAGAAGATTTTCAGCCTAAGCAATATGTGCTAATTTACAGTTATTTTATTTATTTATTTATTTTGCTGATCTCTGCCATCCCAGTTCCCAGATAAAAAGGTCATTGTTAATATTTTTTAAAACAACAACAACACACACCATCATGTCATGTAGCTTAAGAAAGAAAAACTAAAGAGAAAGAGCCAAAGAATGGCCTTTTCTACCTAAGAACACTTGGAACTTGTTCACATATGTGTATTCAAAACTTGACAACTAGAAGATCAAGCAATGATTGACATGTAAATGTGACTGGGACACCACAAATATAAAATTATATAGCCCTGGTTCAGACAACACGCCAAACCATGCTGCTTAACCACAAAATGGTTAAGGGAATCCATTTTGTGGTTAAGCAGCATGGTTTGGCGTGTTGTCTGAACCAGGCCATAGAGAACTTGAACATCACTTCAAACACAATGCCCTTCAATGGAGTGAGTTCACACCTTCACTGCCAGTCATCAAGAGCTTGATGACTGTCAACTGTAGATTATATAAGCAATCCGCATGCATATGTGAACCAGGCTGAATGGCAGAAAATGTTGTGATCTAACTCCACTGAAAAGCCATTTGCAACTTCTTTTTAGTGTTATATCATTCCTGCCCAATTTACACACACATGCCATCGCTAAATGCACAATCCTGTGAAAAATGTGCATTTGTGAATAGCCTGAAAAAAACAAGGAAAATAGTTACATCTAAAGAAAACATATCCATGTCTATCAGCTACAACTTTTGTTCATTTTTGACTCTGGTGTAGGTGCAGGGTGAGGATGAGCAAATAAGCAACGTATGTGTTTGTCTATTTCTAAAGTTGTGTAATTTGTGGATTGCTTTTTCGGGGGTGGTGTGTGTGTGTGTGTGCACGTGTGCAACTTTCAAACATGAGTACATGTTGAGAACATATGTATGGTGTGGATTCACATTGTATGAGGAATGCATCTCATTTAGATTTGCGTCCTTATCTGTGGAATCATTAATGGAACTAAGAAAGATGAGAACTGGAACTGTGTCAGTGTTTCTAGGCTTGGAATCCAGATCATGACAGAATAACAGTATTTATCTCAAACAGTTCAACCTGGCCTGGATACCACCATCTCTGTCATACACATCTCCCTCCCAGCCTTCTCTGAACACCTTCAAACCTCTTCTTCTTCCTTCCATTTGTTCTATTTTGGTGCTATAAATTGTGACAAATGAGTTTGTCAATATTCCTTGGCATTTGGTTGGAAAGTAAGGAAATGTAGTTCTTGGGCAATCACAAAATACATCTGGGATTGGGTTGTATCCAATGTTAGTCCTACTTAGAGCGGGCCATTGAAAAGAATGGAACTTACATGTTAAACTAACATTGGATACAACCCATAGCATTTACCTGCGGATGTCAATTTTCAACTAATTTTAAATGGCAACTGATTTGTGTTTATGTGTGTGTGTTTTACATACATATACACTGAGAGAGGGGGGAGAGAGAGAGAGAGAGAAGGAGAGTTCTGTCTTTGATCTAGGTTTAGACACATTTTGGGCCTTGCTAGACCTAGGAGATAATCCGTCTGGGAGGAGGGGCGACGGTGCGCTACAGCTAGCGTGCGCAGTCGCCCTTTTCCAGACGTCAACACGTGATGGGGCAAGGGAAAGCCCCGTTGCGTGTTCCGGTTTTCCCCCCCTTAAAGGGCCATGTGCGCAGGAGCGCACCCACGAAACAGGTAAGTGTTTTTTTAAAATAATAAAGGGTTCCCCGCTCCCCCTGATTTCCCCCATGATGTCTGATGCCCCCCTGCCCACTTGCTTGCCCATCCTCCCCCCGTCCGCCATGCCCATCCCCTGTGCCTGCTCGCCAGGCCCTGTCCCCCATCCCCGTTCTTCTCTCCCCCCATTCGCCAGGCTTGTTCACGATGCCCGTGCCCGCTCTCCAGGCCTGTCCCCCGTCCCCAATGCCTGTGCTCGTCCTTCTCCCCCCCTCTCTCCTGCCAGGTCCGGTCTTTTCCCCAGCCCCCATCTCCTCCCCCTCCGTGATTTCCCCCTGGCCCGATGGGCACAGTGCTCCTATGGAGCGCTGTGCCCAGTCCATGGCTTCTCCCGGCTACTCATGAGTAAGCGAGCAGCCGGGAAAAGCCACGGAAGTTGCTAGACTTTCCGCAGCCCCGGCCTCAGGCCAGGGCTGCGGAAAAGCCTGGCCATAAGCGAATCCGCTTATCCCGGGTCAAGCGAGGACTTAGCCCGGCCTGACCCCGGAATCCCCTGTGCATCATCTGGATGCACAGGAGGGAGACCGGGCCTCACACCAGGCTAACGCCTCATCTAGCAATGGCCTTTGTTGCATGCACTGGTGGACCCAGTTGGGGGACGCATCCCCATCCACAAGCGATATATTCTTTAATCTCAGTGGTTATGGCTCCCTGCTACATACAGTTTTGCTACGATGTATTATGTGAAGTAGCCCTAAAGCAGCATTTTTGGTTATTTTGTCAATATTTAGCAATATTATTGGTTTATTTATGTTGGCAGTCAGAAATAAAACACCGAATGGAGTGCCAATTGTTTTACCTTCTTGGACAGGAACCATGGGGCTATGGAACGGACACCTTGGAAGATAAGCTGGGCAGGCAGGCAACATCAGCACAAAATGCTTTCACCAACAAGTACCATAGAAGGAGCTGTAGAGTGTACAAGACGAAGAAAGCCAACAGCTACAGACAGAATGTAATCCATTTTTAAACAGTATTATGAGAGTTGTATGAGTGATGTAGAAAGGAGGCCCCAGTGTGTTATATTACTTTTAATGTTTTAGATGCTGGTTCTATCAACTAGCTGCAAAAGTCCGATTACGTTCACTTGTGCCTTCCTTTGCCTTCACTCAGAGTGCATTGTTTAAAAATACATGGGACCCATCATATTGTTGGCATTGATTTGTGTGCGCCGGCCAGGCAATTAGAATAAATGCAAAGATTCAGTAAAAGCAAATGGCACAGATGGACTATACCACTTCAAGATACATATTATTACTAAACAATGAATTTACAGAACCATTTACTTTATAATGGGACTGACACACTGATGTCCCCTTTCACCATTGTTGCCTGTTCTGGCAATTGAGCTTCTGGCTTTAGCTATACAGGCTGCATTGAATGGGTTGAAGCAGGACACGGCACTGTTAAAATTACATGACATGCAGACAATATAATGCTGTCTTTGGAACACCCATTCTCTTCAGCCAGGTCTCTTCTCTCTTTAATAGATAGTTATAGCTTAGTTTCAGGATGTAAAATAAACAAAGATAAATCTGAAGTAATTATATTAAATGCTACAATTGATGGTAAGAGACTGTCTTGAGTATCTTGGGGATAAATAGAGTGGCCTTAAGTGTTAGATATTTAGGGATAAAGTTATCTGCTAATTGGAACCACATGGAAAAGGGCACCATGAAGAAACAAAGAGGACTGGGCTAGGTGCGGCATATGGGCTTACATAGGCCTCAGCTAGATCTGTTTGGTCTAGCATGATGGAGGGGTGAAGATCTCACAATATTGTTATCGTGAGATCTCCCCCTCTGTTTTCACGCAGCGCGCAATGACCTCGGAGGGAGAGGACGTCGCACTTGCCATTTTTGTGTGTTAAATAAGAAGAGTACACAAATGGTTGGGTGCAAAAAGTGAGTTTTTTTTAAATTTGAAATTACTTTCTCACTCCCCCCACCCCACCCCCAATGGGCACAGAACTCCTGAGGAGCTCTGTGCCCTGTGTGCAGGTCCCTGCTCCTCGCAAGGAACCGTGAGGAACCAGGACAAACCATGACGCCCGCACACATGTTCCATGGTCTCGGGATCATCCTGAGACTGTGGAAAAAGCGGGCTTGAAGGGGAAGGCGAGACCCCGGGACAAGGGAGGGATCATCCCTCCCTGTTTCTGGGATCCCCTGTGCATCATGTGGACATGTAGGGAAGATCCCGGGGATCCCCCTGGGATTTCTCCCCATCTAGTATGGCCATAGTCTTCTCAGTGCCCTGGCCAGCACCTATGTGGTTGAGCATCCACATGCCACATCTCTACATGCACTGACTCTTCCCCAGCCCAGACACAACATTGACCCTCCTCAAAATCCTGCCTGGTTGGGTGGGGAACCAAACTTCCCTCAAGTGCATACTGATTAGAAACATGCAAAACATTTCTGAGAAATTTTATTGAGACACTTTTGGCTTCCCTCAAAATTTTTCAGATGTTTTACTTTCAAAGGTATCACATATCCCTAGTCTCGTTGAAATGCTTTACAGTGCCATTGAAATCTCTTGGATGTTTTGTCTGAGGAGCAAATTTGCCTCAAATATCTCTGCACACAAAATTCCAGTGGCAACTCTGCTACAGATATTATGTCTGAGCAGAGTCTTGTGTCATTTTCTTTTATGTGAATTTCAGCAGTACGTCCAAATGTGTGAAACCGTACTGAAAATTTATATTGTTGTTTATTCGTTCAGTCGTTTCCGACTCTTCGTGACTTCATGGACCAGCCCACGCCAGAGCTTTCTGTCGGCTGTCGCCACCCCTAGCTTCCCCAAGGTCAAGTCTGTCACCTCCAGAATATCATCCATCCATCTGGCCCTTGGTCGGCCCCTCTTCCTTTTGCCTTCCACTTTCCCTAGCATCTGCCTCTTCTCCAGGGTATCCTGTCTTCTCATTATGTGGCCAAAGTACTTCAGTTTTGCCTTTAATACCATTCCCTCAAGTGAGCAGTCTGGCTTTATTTCCTGGAGTACGGACTGGTTTGATCTTCTTGCAGTCCAAGGCACTCTCAGAATTTTCCTCCAACACCACAGTTCAAAAGCATCTATCTTCCTTCACTCAGCTTTCCTTATGGTCCAGCTCTCGCAGCCATAGGTTATTACGGGGAATACCATTGCTTTAACTATGCGGACCTTTGTTGCCAGTGTGGTGTCTCTGCTCTTAACTATTTTATCGAGATTTGTCATTGCTCTCCTCCCAAGAAGTAAATGTCTTCTGATTTCCTGGCTGCAGTCAGCGTCTGCAGTAATCTTTGCATCCAGAAATACAAAGTCTGTCACTGCCTCCACATTTTCTCCCTCTATTTGCCAGTTACCAATCAAGCTGGTTGCCATAATCTTGGTTTTTTTGAGGTTTAACTGCAACCCAGCTTTTGCACTTTCTTCTTTCACCTTTGTCATAAGGCTCCTCAGCTCCTCCTCGCTTTCAGCCATCAAAGTGGTGTCATCTGCATATCTGAGATTGTTAATGTTTCTTCCTGCGATTTTAACTCCAGCCTTGGATTCGTCAAGCCCAGCACGTCACATGATGTGTTCTGCATACAAGTTGAATAGATAAGGTGAGAGTATACAACCCTGCCGTACTCCTTTCCCAATCTTAAACCAGTCCGTTGTTCCGTGGTCTGTTCTTACTGTTGCTACTTGTTCGTTATACAGATTCCTCAGGAGGCAGACAAGATGACTTGGTATCCCCATACCACCAAGAACTTGCCACAGTTTGTTATGATCCACACAGTCAAAGGCTTTAGAATAGTCAATAAAACAAAAATAGATGTTTTTCTGGAACTCCCTGGCTTTCTCCATTATCCAGCGGATATTGGCAATTTGGTCTCTAGTTCCTCTGCCTTTTCTAAACCCAGCTTGTACATCTGGCAATTCTCGCTCCATGAATTGCTGGAGTCTACCTTGCGGGATCTTGAGCATTACCTTACTGGCATGTGAAATAAGTGCCACTGTCCAATAGTTTGAACATTCTTTAGTGTTTCCCTTTTTGGGTATGGGGATATAAGTTGATTTTTTCCAGTCTGATGGCCATTCTTGTGTTTTCCAAATTTGCTGGCATATGGCATGCATCACCTTGACAGCATCATCTTGCAATATTTTAAACAGTTCAGCTGGGATACCGTCGTCTCCTGCTGCCTTATTAGCAATGCTTCTTAAGGCCCATTCGACCTCACTCTTCAGGATGTCTGGCTCTAACTCACTGACCACACCGTCTGAGCTATCCCCGATATTATTATCCTTCCTATACAGATCTTCCGTATATTCTTGCCACCTTTTCTTGATCTCTTCTGTTTCTGTTAGGTCCTTGCCATCTTTGTTTTTGATCATACCCATTTTTGCCTGGAATTTACCTCCGATGTTTCTAATTTTCTGGAAGAGGTCTCTTGTCCTTCCTATTCTATTGTCTTCTTCCACTTCTGCGCATTGCTTGTTTAAAAATAATTCCTTATCTCTTCTGGCTAACCTCTGGAATTTTGCATTTAATTGGGCATATCTCCCCCTATCACTGTTGCCTTTTGCTTTCCTTCTTTCTTGGGCTACTTCCAGTGTCTCAGCAGACAGCCATCTTGCCTTCTTGGTTTTCTTTTTCTTTGGGACGTTTTTTGTTGCCACCTCTTGGACAATGTTGCGAACTTCTGTCCATAGTTCTTCTGGGACCCTATCTACTAAATCTAGTCCCTTAAATCTATTCTTCACTTCCACTGCATATTCATTAGGAATATTAGTGAGCTCATATCTAACTGATCTGTGGGTCTTCTCTATTCTCTTTAGTTTGATTTTAAATTGTGCAATAAGAAGTTCGTGATCTGAACTACAGTCAGCTCCAGGTCTTGTTTTTACTGTCTGTATAGATGTCCGCCACCTTTGGATGCAAAGGATGTAGTCAATCTGATTTCGGTGTCAGCCATCTGGTGAAGTCCATGTATAAAGCCGTCTTTTCGGTTGTTGGAAGAGAGTGTTTGTTATGCACAGTTATATTAGTCTTACTAAATTTATATTATCATTGCAGACATTCCTGCAGTCCAAGCAAAACCCAAAATTGTTTATAATTTGGCTCTACATAAAGTCTGGGAGCATCTCTACTCAGATTTAACTGAAGCACAGTGCTCAACATTTTCAAGACAAGCTACTGCCTCTGCTTCTTGTTTATATTGCTTGTTCTGTTACCACCTCTTGATATGTTGTTGCTGCCAATTTTTATAATGTTCATATGCAGTGTGTTCAATTCCATCATATTTTGATCCTGAGGTTTTTGTTATCAAGTATGACAGGTATATAATATATTTTATTTCCCCTTAGGTTTTAACACTCTGCATATATACTTATATATGGAATTTGCTTGCAGAACAGACTATAACGAGGAAGGGACATAAGCAAGGCAAATGGAAATACAATTCCCTTGCCATTAATAGTTCACGATTCCCTTTTTATGATATTAAAGTAGATTTTCATACATCCTCATCTGAAGCAAATTTGCATCCCCCCAAAATGATTTCCTCTGAGAACTTCAAGAACAAGCCAAAAGGATTTTTTGTAACTAATATTGTATCTGCATTTTCCCATATTGAATTTTATCCTTTGGTAAATTCTCAACAAAAACTACTAACTCAAGATCATCTGACATCCAGATAAAGAGCTGTAACCACATCTTTAAGTGTTCCATACTTCTAGAACTGTCACCTCGAGCTGCAGTATTTCATTTCGAGTTCAGGGATTGCAACTCTCGTTTGTGTTTGTTAATTATACAGCTTTCAAAAACTTTCCCAAGGAAGCTTAAGCTTGATTTCTACAGGGGAGTTATGAAGCTGTTTAAATCTCTCCTGTAAATTCAATGGAATTTCAGTATAAAGAAGCAAAGAATTAAACGTTTTAATTTAGTTCCAGTTTGGGTTCAGATGGGATTAAAGATGATCCCATCTGAACCCAAAGGGAACAGCATTGGGATACTGGGTACAATTGTGGTCAAAAAAGATATTGTAGAGCTGGAAAGGGTGAAGAAAACTGCAACGAAAACTATTAAAGGGTTGGAGCAACTCCTCTATGAAGGAAGGTTAAAACTAGGAATGTATGAGAAATTCCTCTCAGTTCATTTTTATAAGAATTTACCCAGTTTGCACCTTTCGTATTGAAAACCGACTCAGACACGATCTGCAGTTGAAGCCCATGCATTTACAAGCTTGAATTGTGATTCACAGACTCCCCGAAAACACATGTGACAGCATGTGTACATTTGAAAAATGCAGCTGAAAAAGATGTGCACTTCTGAAGATGTGCGCAAATACACTTTAGCCAGTGGGAGAAAAATGTGTACATATGGAAAAATACGCATAAAAATACAAATGAAAGAAATAAAGCTCCCAATCTGATACGGACTTGAAGTCAGAACAAGCTTCAAGATGGAATTTTGGAGAACTTCGCAGAACTCGAGTTTTGCCCACCCCTAGTTGCAGCAATGTTTGAGCCTCTTTAGCTTAGAAAAACATAATGAAGCTTTGTATACAATTAGGCATAGTGTGGAGAAAGTAGATAGGTGGAGGTTTTTCTCCTTCTCCCATAATATTAGAACCCAGGGTCATCCAGGGAGAGATTCAGTATAGATGAAAGGAAGCACTACTTCACACAGCACATATTTCAACCTATGGAAATTGGTACCACAAGCTACAGTATAGATGGCTGTAAAAGGCTTGGCATAGTCCATCTTACCACTTCCTCACTGAAGGTCCAAGGCAAACATTTCAAAATGTCTCCCATCTCCTCAACAGCATGCTAGAGGCTTGAAGTAGCTGTACAGAGTTTGACCAGGTCTACACCAAGCAGGATATAACACTATGAAAGTGGTATATGAAACGCAGGAGCCACACTACTGCTTTATAGCAGTATTGATGTGCACTGACAACTGTTGGGGCCCATTGACACAGACCATATACTGCTTTCATACCACTTTCATAGTGCTATATCCTGCTTGGTGTAAATCTGGCCCCTGCCTCACTTACTTGTCAGAAGATACACCACTCACACTTTCTTCTGTGTAGACATGCATAGGCTTGGTATTTGGGATGCTATGTGAATGTGCTGCTGAGTAATTCAGTCCTGCTTACTTCTGGGTATTTTTATTTATTTTATTTACAATATTTATATACTGTCTTGCCAGGATTCAGTTTGAGTACACATGATTTCTAATATAAAATGGTAACAATGGGATTTGGGGGGAGGGGATTTGGTCCGACCCACCACTAAAGCTTTTCCAAAATGAAATTCAGCCGCTGGGCTGGAAAACTTCATCATCCCTGTTTTAGAGCCTCAAATAGCTTCAGATCCAAATACCTGAAGAGGCATCTACTCCCATACCAACCTGCCCATGATTTCAGATAGTCTGCTGAGTCCGTTTTTCATTTTCCCCATCTATTGGGGGCACACAATTCAGTTCCAAGGGAGAGGGCTTTCTCAGCAGTGGCACCTTGGTTCTGCAATGACCTCCTGCGGGGTGATTCACCTAGCTCCAATACTGATTTTTGATTATTATTTTTTTGGAAGCCAGGAAAAAACAAAACAAAAACATTTTATTTAACCAGGAATTTTAATCTATGCAGACCTTGCCTGGCTTTTTAAGGGTTTTATCTTCTGTTTTATGTTTTACACATCACCCTAAAGTCCAAATTCGATAAAGGGCGTATTTATTTATTTATTTATTTATTTATTCCATTTTTATACTGCCCAACAGCCGAAGCTCTCTGGGCGTTTCACAAAAATTATATGCTTAACTTTGAGTGTATTGTGCCTGCAGACGCTAAACAGTTTATAAAAAGACGCACACAAATGGAAATGATCTTCATGGACTCATTTTACCATTTGCTGAAGCTGTATAGAAATCTCAGTCTAAATGAGGAACCTTTAATTTTAGTGCTGAAGTCGATCATTTCAAAGTGATGATTTTCATATATTATGTCACTGTATCCTTTAGCCTTTTCTGCTAGGCACTTAAATTCATGCATTTGAAGTCAATCTTGTGTTGAGGTAATGAGGCCACAACATTTTTTATTATCTTATAGTCTAAAGAGGAATGGAAATATAAGTGGTTCAGACATGGGTTCCCTTCTTTTTCTCTTACCAAGTAGCTTGATTCACATTCTGCCCCTGTAGTAGTTACTTGCGATTGTTGCGTTTCAGAGTCACTCCTGTTAGTATTGGTGCATCATTTCTCTCTAGAGTATCAATCCTGGCTGCTGCCTTATTTCAGATTTTCCTTTTTAGGTTGAAAACACTAATAGAACTGTTCCTTGGTTTTGCACGCAGGAATACATGGCACAACAGGTAGTCCCTGCATTGCATGCCATTAATAGCTAACTCTGGCCTTGCCCTCATTCAGTATTTGCATGTAAATGTTCTCAGTGTCTTTTTTTCATGAACAAGAATGTGTAGTTTACATTGGTTTACAAAGGGGACTTTTTGAAATATGGTTTTGCTTGCTTTTCCCGGTCTTGTTGCTTGCAGCGCCACTTGAGATATGTGAGATTGTGGTATGTGACATAGTTTGCTAGTTAAATCCCAATGTTCAAGAGGCCTCACATCAGACTACAGCACATTTTCCAAGTTTCCTCCTCTGACCTTCAAAATCTTTGCAATCTCTCAGTGCTCAAGGGAGATGTTGCATTGCAGTGTGATTTATGTCTTTTGCTGCCATCCTTGAAAATGAGAGCAGGACTGTGTTGCTGTTTGAACTTCAAATGTAACTTCACACCATGGAATTGAAGGTGGAATGATGGAGGCATTGCCGGCCATGTTGTACAAACCCCTCCCACTATAGCCTCTGTAGTACTTTAAAAACTTAGGCTGAGTGAAAGTGTTCCCATGTAAACTTGTATCCAAGTTTGGGTGACAGCAAAATGGCTTGTTTTGCTACTGCTATCCAATTAACGGCACCAATGTATTATTCCCTCTGCTTCCTGCCATCTGTAACCCCTCCCCCAAATTCCCCTTGAAGTAACAGAGTGTCCTTCTGGGGAAACAGTGGGCAGTAGCCAACTGTGTCATTCCGTTAGCACAAATGGCATTGCGTTAGTGGAGAAGGGAAGAATCCAAGTAAAGTTGTGCTTGTGCATTCTGCTCGTGCAACCCCATTGTGCATTCCACTTCTGTAACCCATCGTACAACCCCATTGCACATTCCACTTCTGTAACCCATCATACAACCCCACTGCACATTCCATTTCTGTAACCCATCGTACAACCCCATTGTGCATTCCACTTCTGTAACCCATTGTGTAACCCCATTGTGCATTTGACTTCTGTAACCCATTGTACAACCCCATTGTACATTCCACTTCTGTAACCCACTGCGAAACCCCATTGTGCATTCCACTTCTGTAACCCATCGTACTACCTCATTGTGCATTTGACTTCTGTAACCCATTATGCAATCCCATTTTGCATTCAACTTCTGTAACCCATTGTGAAACCCCATTGTGCATTCCACTTCTGTAACCCATCGTACTACCCCATTGTGCATTTGACTTCTGTAAGCCATTGTGCAATCCCATTGTGCATTCAACTTCTGTAACCCTTTGTGAAACCCCATTGTGCATTCCACTTCTGTAACCCATTGTGCAATGCCATTTCACATTCAACTTCTGTAACCCATTGTGCATTCCACTTCTGTAACCCATCGTGAAACCCCATTGCACATTCAACTTGTGCAACCTGTGGTTCAACTGCTTGCAGATGAACTATAGAGCGTTTGATATTAGCTCCATTCCAACATCAAAGTTCCATTGCAAAACTGCTTGCACCACCACGTGCATAATGGAAAGATTCAGCAGAGCTCGACTACCATTATGTGAGTTTGTGGAATGACACCATCAAATTATATTCATGAATCTCCCCTCAGGAGGTCATTCCAGAACTAAGGTGCCATTCCTGACAAAGCTCCTCACAAGATTTTGGTCCATGTCCTGGAGACCCCAGGAAGGAAATTAAAACTCTGAAATCTCATGTAGTATGAATTTGTAAGAAACAAACAAGTAAGGTTCAGCATTCATTTATTTTTAAATAGTATTTTTCTAGCTTTTGTACCTTCCAGATCTATAAATAAAAGCATACATGTAGTGCTCCACCCAACTGATGAGTAAGAAGTAACCCTACTCCTGTATTTTAGAATAGTGGGATTCCTGTAATTCCCTTTCTTGTCCATTATAGTTGTCATTTCACTCCAATTGACAATGACTATATTGTATTCCTGGCTCACAGAGTAGTCATTGCTTTTCCTGGCTTGAGAACAAATTAATGGGCACATGGTACTTATTGTTCCAGTTTTAGAACATGTCGGTGGGAACTAGACACTTATTTTCTTGGCAGGGTGAGCTCCTGGCATTCATTATCCTGACTGAAGTGTTAATTTGGCAAACAGCACCTTAGTCCTACACCACAAGCCCATCTCATACATCATCTGAGAGCAAAGCCAGATTTGCCATCTAGTCTACACACAACAGAGAGCTAGTACTCTCATGAGTAGAACACATGAAGAACTCATCAGAACAAAGGCCTATCAAGTTCAGTGTCCTGTTTCCCAACATGGCCAACCAGATGCCCATGGGGAGCCCACAAGCAGGATATGAGGACAATAACCTTCTCCTGTTGGTATCCCCAGCAAATGGCATTCAGAGGCATGCTACCTCTAATCCAGGAGGTTGAAATATATAGTCATAATGACGTTTAAAATTAGGTTTAAATATATATTATCTCTATGTGTGTGCTGCTTGTTAATACGTTTTTATGTAAATGGTTTTGCACTTCACATACTTTATTTTTATGTGGGGTTTTTTAATCTTTGTGAACTGCCCAGAGAGCTTTGACTATGGGACGGCATAGAAATATAAACAATGAAATGAAATGTATGCATTTTCAGCCCTTCTAGGAATGCAAGGGTCAGATTCACCATAAGCCTGCCTCAATATGTACTTTTCTAAATATTCCCTTTAGTATTTAACACTGACTTCTGAACTGAACTTTCAGTACTGAACTGAGGTCCATGCTGAAACATTTGCTTATAAGCTGTACTTAAAGCCTAAGCTGAGCCTACACTGGCTGTACTTGTATGAGGCACATTCTCACAAATATCCAATTGTCACATTCACACATTATGTATTTATGCATATGTATAAAGCATCTTCACCTAAAATATTTAATATGTGAGGCAGCCCACAGACTATAGCACTAGCTAGCTGTGCTTAGATGCAATTGTAAAGATAAATGTTCCACCCTTTTTCATGATACTGGAACTGAAGGGTACTTAATAAAAGTTACTGTGGAAGTGGAGGGTGAGAAATAAGGAGACAAGGCACATAAATGGGATTAAATATGGGACACATTTATTAAAGGTCTGCAAAAGGAGTGAAGGCCTAAGCTGGCATCATTCCTTGGCCAATCCACAGGCCATAGTTAGGATCGGGTGAACCATTCACAGCCCATGAAATGGCGCCTGGTGGTTTGTCACCTCACAGGTTTTCCCCTCTTGGGGTAGGGAGGCCTTCTGGCATCACCCCCCACCAGGCCTCAGGGCTCTGAGTGGCTGAGGAGGGTTGGCCTCAAAGGTAACCATTATCCCGCCAGCTGGCATGCAAGGCTCCCAGTTGTGGGCCTCAGGCATTACCCATCAGCACAACAGTGCCTGTGAATGCTCACCAATACCAAACCCTGCTCCAGATGTCTGCACCTACCTGCCAACCACAATGTGACTGAATTAAATTGAGCCAAATTGACCTAATTAATACTCCCCCACTGTCTTACAGTGTGAAGTAAGAGGGGGAGATCCCTCATAACCATGTTAGGTTATGAGCAAAAAATTCCTGCTCAGCCTCGAAAAGGACAACCAGCAAGCCCATACTTTCTACAGGGAGGGGAGAGAGGGAGCTGCACAACAAAAGAGGGGGCTGGGAGGAGTGAGAAGGGCTATGAAGCCTCTCAGTCCCCTCCCCATCCCAGTGGCACCATACGGAGGCCGTCAATGGCGAGCCTCAACATCCCTTCCCTTCCACCCTCACATGAAATTGGCCTCCCCTGCTCAGGCAAGCCGGATGCAGGGCTGCTGAGGCATTTTACAGTATATTCATACAAGACAAAAGAAAATATTTTTTACACAAATTGCTATAACAGATGGATCAGAAAATGGCCTTATGGAAGTGACATGGAACCATTAAGTTCAAAGGCAGTAAGGGAAAAACACATATAAACAGAGAGACAATATACCTGTGAATATCAGTTGAAGTGCTGGGCCGAAACTTGAGGTAGACAAGGAAATGGCAGCCTCCTTCTCCTGCTTCCCCACATAGATGATTCCCCACTGGGCTGCTCCTCCTCCTCCTTCAGGTTTTGCTGCAGTGGAAAACACAATGCCAGGCACGCCTGGATGCCATGATCTTGCTCCGCAATGCCTCACTCTGAGGAAGGACCCTACATGACATATGTACCTTCCTCAGAGTGAGGGATGGGGCTGAAATGGTCTCAGAGATGCCACTGCCACCACTTTGCTGAGTTGGCAAATACTTAAGTTTATGTGTTTACAGTTAAAATTTAAACAGTATTTGCATCCTGGCAAAATGGCAGTGGCTTACCATGGTCATCTTGCCCACAAAGCTTTGCTTTGAGGAAGGATGCTATGTTGTGGCAAAGGGCCCTCCCCCTTCCTCAGATTGAGACAGGGATAAGCAGTGTGACCTCAAATCTGTTGGAGGAGCCCTTCTCCGCATCCCACCAATGCAACATATATGCTATGATGGGACAAGGGAGAGGGCTTTCTCTGTGGTGGCACCCCGACTGTGGAATGCCCTCCCCTTGGAGGCCCGATTGGTGCCAAAATTGATTGCATTTTGACACCAAGTAAAAACATGGCTTTTTATCAAAGCCTTTGATGGTTAAACTCACTGGCACATTGTTTTAACTGTTTTAACTGCTTTTATTGCTTTTAAATTATATATTGTTTTAACTTGGATGATGGTTTAATTTGTTTTTAACTGTGTATATTTATTGTTTTATACTGTATGTTTTTATCTGTACACTGCTCTGAGATCTTAATGATATAGGGCAGGATATGAATGTTTTAAATAAATAAATAAATAAATAAACTGCCCTCAGAGAGCCCAATAGGAGCATTTCCACCACTCATGCCACCACGTTGGTGTGGTGGAAAATTCTGTATGAAGTTTAACAATTTACCTTGATGTGACCCTAATGCATTGCTCTGAAGAACAGTCCTCCTTCCTCAGAGCTGGGCATTGTATTTATTTATTTATTATTTATTTTATTTTATTACATTTATATACCGCCCCCCAGCCGAAGCTCTCTGGGCGGTTTACAACAATTAAAAATAGTAGACATTAAAAGTATACAAAAAATTAAAAAAACATAAAAACAGTATAAAAACAACAACAGTATTCATTTAAAACAACAATTCTGGGGTCCATTAAAACAAACTTAACATTATTAAATGCTGTTAAAATGCTGTTAAAATGCCGTTAAATGCTGTTAAAATTGTAGGATTAAATGTCCCAGGAGAGGGTCCCTACATCCGCCTACAATGCCTCTTTCAGAGGAAGAAGGACTGTTCCTCAGAGCAAAGTACTGGGGTTGCAGGTTAGGAGGGCACATGCGTCTGCAGTAGTGATGAGGAGCCCTGCAGACAGGCAGGCAGCCAAGTGGGGACAGTGGTGGGGACAGGAGCATGCAATCTGACACCATGCCAGTCTTCCGACAGAGGTAAGCAGCTCAGATTGGCTCTTGGATTGGCTGGTCCTAATTACTGGCCCTGGCCCTAAACAAATAGGAAGAGGTCTGCTGCCTCCTTTTCCAGCTGTTCTGCTTCCTGATTGGCCGCTGTTAGAAACAGGAGATGAAACTAGTAGGGCTGATCTTATGCCTTCATGCAGGTGCTTTCTGAACAACAGAGACAACTTTACATGAGTAATGAGCACCTTGAGAAGCAGGTCTTTATCATTGAGCTATCTCTGACTCTGTTGCCACAACTTATTCACTCTGGCTCAGTTATTTGTGTGCCTTGTCGGAAAGAGAAATTAGACAAATCAACAGAGAAAAACAGGGACAACTGGTAAAAAAAAAAGTGGAGTTAATTAATACATAGAACTGCTCTACTAAGAACCATGGGCAGAAATCTTATTCTGAATGCTACTCATAAAAAAGGTCTTTAACATGTTGCAGAGATATTCATAAATGATTTGTACATTACATTTGTGAATCGTTTTAGAATGGATGCTAAACTGTCATTCACTATGCATTTTGAAGATACAAGTTGTTCTGTTCTCTGATCTTATGGTAATTTACTAAATGTCGTTTCCATGGGCCATCATCATCAAAATATTTATAACGCTCCTCTTCCTTTGTAATTTAATTTTCAAGGAAATGTTTGTGTGGGCAGCTTCTTTTGTAAAGACTGCAGAGTAAAAATAAATAAAAGCATTAATCTTAAATGATGAAACATCCATTAGAGTATGAAGCATCTATTTTCTCTTATTATAATCTTTCTGTCTTTTCCCCCCTCCAACTTTGTGCAAGCTAGAACAGGATGTTATTTTGTAATATCTTTTCTATTTGTCTCTTTTCTTCTTGTGTCTTGTTTTAGCAGATTGTAAGAGCTTGAAACTCCACATGTGAGACTGAACATTGGGTATAAGTCAATCTTTAGAGAAATGTTCTGAAAAAATGATGGGGCAGGACAGGACTGTGCCTGGATAAAACAAACCAGAACGAGAGACTTCTTAAGCCTAGTGCACTTTAGGGGATGGGGGAATGTTCTCCCTGCTGCCCTCCACTTTGTGCTATTTGCCAGAGGGGTGAGTGGGTAGGCATGCTGGAGAAATTCGAGGCAGATTAAAATAAATTTGGATTCCTAAGGGCTCATTTATACCAAGTAGGATCCAGTGGTCAGGCAGGGGCGAACCCTGGATGATCCCAGGATAAACCTTAGGTCTAGCTGTGGCTCAAATGAAAAGGAGGACAGGGCTCCTGTATCTTGAACAGTTGTATTGAAAGGGGAATTTCAGCAGGTGTCATTTGGATATATGGAGAACCTGGTGAAATTTCCTCTAACATCACAACAGTTGTGATGAAGCCCTGCCCTCTTTTAAATCTGGACATTCTAGTATAGCTCCTGCACTTTAACTGTTGTGATGAAGAGGGGATTTCACCAGGTTCTCCATATATACAAATAGCATCTGCTGAAATTCCCTTTTCTATGCAACTATTAAAGATACAGGAGCCCCATCTTCCTTTTCATATAGTCACCCTATCCACTATGAAAGTGGTATATAAAAGGCAGGAGCCACACTACTGCTTTATAGTGGTATTGAAGTGCACTGACTACTGATGGGGCCCATTGACACATCCCATATACCACTTTCATACCACTCTCATAGTGTTATATCCATAGTGTTATATCCTACACCTGCTTGGTGTAGATGAGCCCTTAGAAATTGGAACTCATTTTAATCTAGATGCAACAATCACAAACTTAGGGTGTCTTCTTGCCTCAGAGGGTGTTTAGCAATGTGTCACACCTGGGGGAAAATCACCACAATTGTATTTTCATTTGTAATGGGACACACACTGCTCAGGATGTTATTGGGACAAATGAAAGACTTGAAATAAACCTGTCATCACAACTGAAGTCTAGAGCATTTTTAAAAGAAGGGTGTGTGTACAATGCAAACCAACCATTGTTATAACTATTCAGTTGCATGGCTGCTGCTGTACACAAAAAGAGGTAGAACTGAGGCTAAAATTATGTTCACACACTCAACAAAAGAAACATGGAAAATCTAAATACTGAGTTTTGCTAGGTAATTTAAAGGTGCAACGCTATGGAATGTGCCTTGGCTACTTGTAAGCCTCTGAACTTGAGTGTTCTGTGCAGAGTGGGAAGCCCCACAATTATGCTAAATGGGTGCTTTTGCCCATCTAATAAATGCTTAAAGGAGGGGGAGGGATGGAGGAGCAATAGGATTTCTCATATGGCTGCCACTCAGTCTCCTCCCCTTTCTACCCCAGGGAGTGCCTCCATCTGTTTTGTGGAGAAGTAGCCAGCGCAGTACTCTCTGCGTTATACAAGGGGGAGGGGTGGCGAGCACGATTTCCTGGCTCCCACCTCGGAACCCTGTCTATGAGCTTGGAGCCAGGAAACCAAGTAATCCTATGTCGCCCGATATGCTGTCCAGGAGACAGGATTTCTACCCCGTCCTTGGTTTTCTAGCTGACTTTTTTTATCTCTCGTAATTCCAGGGATGTATTTCTCTCTCTGTGTATATGTGTGCGTTTTGGAGTTTGTAAGAACAAAACTTGTTCAATTGTCTTTTAATTTTTTTTTTGTTGTTGTTGTTAAGAGTAAGAGGTTCCAATCAATTATTTAATATTCCCATATTTATTTTATTTATTTAAAATGATTTTTATGCTGGCTTTAAGGGTATAATCATTACTGTTTTGTTCATGTGCATCACTACATCAGTATAGCTGATCTTTTATACTTGAATTTCAATAAGATTTCCAAGTATGAAGTAGCAAATGTAAGGAGAAGTAAACTTCACTGGGGTGTACTGGCTACATCCAAGAAGACGTATGTTAGAATTGGATGTTAGAATTGGATTAGCTAACAGTAAACAGATTTATGACATGAACTTCTCCAATTTATGATATCAACATCTCCAAGGTAGTAGTTAAGAAACGTTAAGAAATGAAACGAAGTGCCATCTTTTGATATGAAACTTTGGATTTTAATGTTCATAGGCTAAGTTTTGTGAACAGGCTTTAAACCTATTATACTGATGGAAGAAGGTCACCCAAATATAATTGGACCAGCTATGATGTTCAGAACTGTGATTTCATGCAAATTTCTTTGGCATTAGTGTTTTAGCTGGCTAGTACACAAGGATGAGAAAGAGTTTTGCCCAAATTGGAATGGGAGTCTAATTGGATGGAAGTATTTCCAAAACGGGTCTTAAAAATTTAATGGTTTTTAAGCTCATTTCACAAATCTCTCAAGGAAGACATAGTACATGATCTGAGAACATGTCTGAGCTGTAGTATGCCCACATCACATGCCAAGAGGCCTTCCACAGATCAGGAGTAGATGATGTCTCTAAGGGCATAGCTACATGGGGTAATAGCCCAGGGATCACCCCAGGATCGCCCCTGTGCGTCCACATGACACACAGGGTATCCCAGGAACAGGGAGAGATGATCCCTCCCTTGGCCTGGGATATTTCCACAGTCTCGGGAACATGTGGCTGGGTGTCACGGGTTGTCCTGGCTCCTCGAGCAAGGAGAGAGAGAGAAAGAGAGAGAGAGAGAGAGTTTTGAGCACGAGCACTTGTGTACTCCATCTCCTTAAAAAAAATGATAAGACACTCCTCAAGCCCCAGCATTGGTGGGTCTTTGTGGCACAACTGGGAGGAGGAGGGATTTGGGGGGCAATGCTAGCCTTCGGGGTCCCTTCTCCTGATCTCTTGGAAGCTCCCTCCCTTCCTGTATGCAGTGTGGGGTTTAACTGGTGTGCCACGTGGGGTTTCAAGGGCCAAGCAGGAATTTTTAGCACACTGTCTGAATGTTTGACACAGTGCTTTTTGTTTGTTTGTTTGTTTCTTTGTTTGTTTGATTTTTTGCCTGCTTCACCTTGAAAATGGTAGGAGCATCTTAGGTTGATTTGTTGGGTTCTCTTTTATTTCAGTGGGTCGCATTCCTCAATGTAAGCCGGTTTGGGTGGGCTATGTTGGTCTGGATAAGGATGGCGATCATTCTGAGGCATCATTGGTGGTGACAGGCGATGCCTGAGGCCTCCTGCTGCAGGATTTGACACCCCAGTGGGGGGATAAGGATTGTCTGTGGGGCCATCTCCCCTCGCCTACCCTGTATTTTGCATCCTGGGGGATGTGACAGGGGATGTCCCCCCCCTTTCCCCAAATGGGGAAATCCTGTGAGGTGCTGATTCATAATCGACATCCAGCATGCAAAGAATGTTTCATCTGATTACGTTGACCTGCTAGTGCCAGCGTAGTGGAATAGCCTCCCAGGGATTAGTGCCAATAGCTAAGCGTAACAGAAGGCTTTCAGACTTTCAGTGTGGGGACTACAACTGGACAAACAACAGGGAAGAAAGTGATGAGTAGTCAGGAAAAAGGGGGCACAAAATCTGAAGGACTCTAGAAGGCTGGACTGAAACTCCAAGAGGGCTGGATTTCAGCCACTGACCTTAGCTTCTGCACCCTTGATGCGCATGGAGTATGAACTAAGCCCATTTCCTACCATTCCCCACCTCCACAGCGAGTGCAAACAAATGTTTTCCTTGTCAAATTCTGTCTTTTGATATGTCTGCTAAAGACAGGCGTTATATACATCGCTAGCTGACTCTGGAAGAGGAGATTTTTTGTTGCCATAGAGCTGCATTAAAATTGTACAACCGTACGCCATTAACTGCATTAATTGGTACTACTGTGTATTTTTAGCAAGAGTATTTGAATCACCTCTTAACCCCAGGACTTTTTTTCCCTTCTGCAACGAGGCATTTGTGGGCTACATTATATATATCTGTGCTACAGGAAGAAAACATAAATAGTTCAATGTCAAAAGAAAAGGAAGCAAGAAATATTAAGTTGATCACTTAGAGAGTAAATCAGATAACTAATGGAGATTAGGACTGCAGCTATTTTGGTAGAGATAGACTTGAATATGAGAATGCAACAATGTGAAAAAGAGCAATATACAATTCTGTTTGGATGGAATTGCTAGATGTCAAAAGATACTTGCATTGTCATTTAGTTTCCTGGATGATTCACTGTAATTCTATTTTTTTATTATTATTATTATTTTTGCTTGCCTTGATTTTTTGTATTTGTAGCATGCACACAGAATTATTCTACGTGCTCTAACTCTAAGGCCATGTCTTGACAACAACGGCTTTGCTGCTCATTCCCTCAAAACCCCGCAGCATCACAACTGCAGGGTGTGAACCCTAAAACTTTATTGCAGGAGGGAGTGTGGCCTTTCTAGCCCAAACAGCTGCAGCACTGGTGGCCATTCAGCTTGTCGAGTGTTCCTCCTACCCTCTTCCCTGCCTTCCTGGCTTACCATGACCTATCCTGGACCTCAATCCACCCAGCTTGTGAATTTCACAGATGGTGGAAAGAATGTGGATGGGGCAAAAATTGGCCTGGACCTGCGAAGGCAGCAGGCACACCTGTGTCTAGCCCTCACAGGCCCTGACGGATGCACCCAGTGGATTTTCATCCCATTGCTGCCAAAGGACAAAGGGGATACAGGTTCAGGTGGATCTCAGTTCCGCCCTGACCTGCCTGCACCCTTTGTCCTTTCACCCACTGCATTATTGGTGGCTGCCATTAACACAGCAGGGGGAAATACGTAATTTCTCCAAGGCTGGAGAAATTGTGTATTTTCTCCCTCCATTGTAATGGAGGGAGAAAATACACAATTAGCCCAGCCTTGGGGAAATTTCTTTTCTCCCTCCTCCCCATTAGAAGGTCCTTTAAGGCCCCATTTGTGGGGGGAGAAACACAATTTCCCCAAGGTTGGGGAATTGCATATTTATTTATTTATTTATTACATTTTTATACTGCCCAATAGCTGAAGCTCTCTGGGTGATTTCCCAAAATGGCCCTTTCTACACCTAAGGATTATCCCAGGCAAATGGAGGGATTGTCCCTGCCTGCTCCCGGGATCCCCTGTGTGTCATTTGGATGTACAAGGATGATCCCGGGGGGAAAAGGCAGGTGTAGAAACGTCCAATGAGTCATTACAGGTACTGATGAAATTTGAGCATTCATGTTAACTCTACAAAGTAACACACACACATGATCAATGTCGCCCTTCCCCCCCCCCACCCAAAAAAATGGTGGGGGAGAAGGTCATGTTTTTCCCCTCCACGCTGATGGCCCCCTTGGGGAAATCATGTTCACCTCCCCACCCCATGCCTATCATGGATTAAGAGTGCCTTTAAATCCATGATTGGTGTAGTGGTGGTGGGGAGGCAAACCACATTTTCTGGTGCCTCCAGAAAGTGCACAATTCCCACGGCACACCATTACCCTTTTGATGAAAGCCTGGGACAGAAAATGGTCAAGTATCACATTAGAAATGGGGATTAGTGAGAAATTAGTTTAAAAAATAATAATGCAAAGTTAGCAAATTTGCACCTCCTGAAGTGATAAGTGAGTCAAGACATGGTTGGGTCATGAAATCTGCACTTTTCTGAGCTTGGCAACTCAACTTGGTAGGGGGAAGGGGGGAAGTCTGCCTATTAAGGAACAGTGCACACAAAATCATGTAATTAAGAAAAGAGTGCACAACACTGCATGATAATAACTGGAAGTAATTGAAAAATGTGTACATATTAAAAATGCACAAAGGAATGCATACACTGAGAAAAATGTGCACCAAAAAGTGTGGATTTATGTACAGATTTCTTTTTAACCACAAACATATGAGAAAGCAGGGCAGAATAGTCTTGTCCTCAGAAACCCAGCAATCTGAGTCAGAAAAAGATTTATAAATCCATCCATTATTAGTCCACCTGAGGGGCCAAAAAAACACTTGCTTTGGAGAAGGAGGATAGGGAAATAACCAATGAAGGGCTCCAACGAAGACTCCAGATAGCCAGAAATGATGTGTAGAGTGCATCTTTTTTCTGCCACAGCATCATGGGGGCTTGTAATCCAGCCCATAATCTACCAGCGTAAGAAGAAGCTAAGTGTGACATTTCTGCTGCATTGGCAGCCCACAAATCTACACTGGAGCCTTTCGTTGGATCCTACCCTGTTCACTTACACAAGATCATAGAATCATAGAAAAGCAGAGTTGGAAGGGGCCTACAAGGCCATCGAGTCCAACCCCCTGCTCAATGCAGGAATCCATCCTGATGTCCAGCTGGAATCTGGCTTCCTTTAACTTGAGCCCGTTATTCCGTGTCCTGCACTCTGGGAGGATCGAGAAGAGATCCTGGCCCTCCTCTGTGTGACAACCTTTTAAGTATTTGAAAAGTGCTATCATGTCTCCCCTCAATCTTCTCTTCTCCAGGCTAAACATGCCCAGTTCTTTCAGTCTCTCTTCATAGGGCTTTGTTTCCAGACCTCTGATCATCCTGGTTGCCCTCCTCTGAACACGCTCCAGCTTGTCTGCGTCCTTCTGGAATTGTGGAGCCCAGAACTGGACACAATACTCTAGATGAGGCCTAACCAGGGCCGAATAGAGAGGAACCAGTACTTCACGTGATTTGGAAGCTATACTTCTATTAATGCAGCCCAAAATAGCATTTGCCTTTCTTGCAGCCATATCACACTGTTGGCTCATATTCAGCTTGCGATCTACAACTATTCCAAGATCCTTCCTGTTTGTAGTATTGCTGTGCCAAGTATCTCCCATCTTGTAATTGTGCATTTGGTTTCTATTTCCTAAATGTAGAACTTGGCATTTATCCCTATTAAATTTCATTCTGTTGTTTTCAGGCCAGCACTCCAGCCTATCAAGATCACTTTGAAGTTTGTTTCTGTCTTCCAGGGTATTAGCTATCCCACCCAATTTGGTGTCATCTGCAAATTTGATAAGTGCTCCCTGCACCTCCTCATCCAAATCATTAATAAAAATTTTGAAGAGCACTGGGCCCAGGTACCCCACTCGTTGACTCTCTCCAGTTTGAGAAGGTTCCATTGATAAGTACTCTTTGAGTCCGATTCTGTAGCCAACTATGAATCCACCTAATAGTTGTTCCATCTAGCCCGCTTTTAGCTAGTTTGTTAATCAGAATATCATGGGGCACTTTGTCAAGAGCTTTGCTGAAGTCAATATATATGATGTCCACAGCATTACCACAGTCCACAAGGGAGGTTACCCAATCAAAAAATGAGATCAAATTAGTCTGACAGGATTTGTTCCTGACAAATCCATGCTGGCTTCTAGTAATCACTATCTAGTAATGAGGTGGAACATTTTGGCCTTGGGGAAGGAAGACAAGTAGAAACTTCCCAGGAATGGGGTTTGTGAGTAGTACTGAGGCACAGGTTTGCTCATATCTATCCATACCTGCCTTAATTCTGCTTGCAACAACAACAACAACAACAACAACAACAACAGTTTATATCTGTGACTAAATACACTGAACAATTAATTTGAACCAGTAATTTTCATCACTAACAAATCTATTTCACATTGATCTCAGCTGCTAAGAAAATGTGTTGGATTTTTTGTTGTTATTGTTTAAGTGGGAGGGTAAGGCACGTGTGGTAGACACCAAGGAAGGTGTCTTGGGGCACACTGGTGCCTATGGGTTCCATGTTGCCTACTCCTGCCATACATATTTGCCTTGGTGAGTCCCAAACCTATGCAGACTTGTGACAATGTCCCAAAGAGTTTACAGGAGTCAATCAGTTCACACAATCTTAGGAACCAAAACCAGCCACATTTACCACAGACTGCATGCAGTACTTATTTACTGCCTAGGAGTATTTTCTTTCTGCTGACACATCATTTCAGAATGGAGGGAAGTGCCTTAATTGTAACTACTGTCAGCCTGTTGAAATATGTCCTGCTAAATACATTTCCTAACTGTTACCGCCCCTGGACTTTCTAATTATTTGTTTCAATTAGCGTGAGTGCCGAGACAAAATATTGCATTAGCAGCAGGCTGTAGAAATATTACCTTGGCATTGTAAAGGAGTATTCTCTGCTGTGAATTGCAAGTAGCTCAAGAAGCAAAGTAGCTCATCAGAAATTGAACGTCTTTCAATTTCAGATAATAAGGACATTCTTCCATATTTTCTCATGGCACACATTCTTGTTCAGGACATGACTATATGCTACAACTTTTAAAGAAATGAATGGAGTGGGGTTTTTGTGTTTTTTTAAAGGAAAGTATTTAATGTCTACACTGAATTATTTTTTTAAAAATATGAATATTTGCAAATATTCACAATTAAGTGATGCTTCAGTTTTTGCCACTCTGGTTTTGAATCTGAAATGCAAATTAAATTAAATTACAATTCCAGATTTAAAAATTAAAATTTAGCTCAATTTTGTGTGTGTGGATATTTTAGACTTGATCATATGTCCTGAACATTTTTTTAAAAAATAAAAACAGTGTTTCAAAGTTTTTCCATATGAAGGAGTCAAAGGAAACCAAAATTGATATTACAGAGGGCCAAGCCACTAACATCAGAAATTAGACAAGCTATCCACACATCCCACAGAAAATGGTTCAGCTCATTTCTGAGACAATTCAAATTTGAAATGGCTCCCAATAGCCAGGAGAAACTGAAATTTCTGAGAAGGGTTTTTGTACAAAGAGTTATCTTCTTGTCAAAACTCATTTGGGAACTATGCAATAGAATTCCATCATAGAAGGGGTCAACCTCAGCCACATTGGCCTAATCTGACCCATGCTGGAGCCCACTCACCTTGCAGAAGAACGTTGCTAAAAAGGGGTGGATGAATAGGTCAGTTTCACTTTCACTGAGCAACTCATTTTCCATTCTTCCATTTGTTCTTCCTTTTTCTGTATCAGTCTGTGAGATCTTTTGAAAAGGGTATGCATATGCATTTTCTGTTCATTTCTCCTACTATATATATTTTGTGTGTAATTTGGCCTAATATATGCATTTTTGCAAGCAGTTGTCTCTTAAATAATACTTTTCTGTCTGTGCATGTTTTCCTAATAAACTTTTTTTGTTGTTGTTCAGAGACGTACACTATAAAATTCTGAGAAGTGCAAATACTGAGGGACAATCGCGTTCTGGTTTGCATATTGATTTGGGGACTGCAAATTTGGCAGGTCTTTATCAAAACGTAAACCAAATGAAATGTTTCACCAGCCCTTTCAATGAACTTTTTTTGATTTTGTATCGCACAGCAATTACCTCAGTATACAGGTGCCAGGAGAAGGCCTTTTTATTCTCCTAGGCATTTTAGTATTGCAATTTGATTTTATCACAGATTGCATTTTAATTTTTTTGCACTGTAGATAGTTCCTGTTGGTTATTTTTATTTTATATTGTCGTTTTAAACTTTGAAACATTTATATTGACTTTTATCATCTGTATTTTATTGTCTGCTATTTTATGGTATTAACTGTTCTGAACCGCCCTGAGAGCACTGGCTATTGGGTGATACAAAAAGGAATAAATAAATAAATAAAATGCAGTATAAAATAGCATCCAGTGTAATTTAAAGTACATCAAGCCTGAATGAGGTGAGAGGGGTATCTGACCACACCCCCACATTGCCAAAAAACCTGCCTTAGGGCGCGGTCCTATGACACCCTTGACATTGTCTGAGAGGGAAAGAACGTTAAGGATTTTCACCTCTGAGGCTGTTGACAAAGCTATGACCTTGGTGGTGGTGGTGGAGAATCCCCATTCAGGTCTCTACTGCCTTCCAGTTGCTCCAAAAATACTCAACGGGGGCTTCTCTTCCAAGGTTTGTGTCACAACCTCAAACAAGGAAAGAGAGTGTCCCAGTGGTCAAGGAGAGGATGGAAGAAGAGAGTCTGAATCCACTGTATCTTGGGAACTCATCAACCCCAAACCCAGCCCTGTCAGCAGAAAAACTCAATTTGAAAAGGGGACGGACAGGTGAAGATCTCCTCCAATGCTCCTCCCTCCCTAGAATGGAGCCTCCTCTGTGTAGCAGGTTGGAAGCCAATAGGGTTGCACCATTAGTTTTATAAATGGGATATTGCTGTTTGCTTGATTCCTTCCTACCTACCCGCCCACCCACACCATGAGAACGTTTATTGAGAAAAAGGGATTTATTTCTAAAACTATATAGTATTTCCTGCAGAGAGGAAGATGTGCCATCTGGTAGTATCAACGGGGCTCAGCAAGAATGAACAATAGCAGACAAGTGAATGTAAACAGGCATTTCATAGCATTTTGCTTTCCTGGACATTTATAATAAATGGAGTCGTAATGAGCTGGAACCTTTTGCTTAGGTTGGTGTTTTGTAGTTCCTCCACAGAGATTGCCACTTTGGGGAACATGACTCATTTATCTAACAGACTGAACACCTCACCAAACCAAACCGAAATTTCAATTGTGAGGGTTTCTCATCAGAAAGTGCACAAAAAAATGCAAAAGCAAGAGGGAAGAAAATCCATATAGTAGTCATAGTATTGTGACATCTTGAATGGAGAATGATTTTAGACATTACCTCCTGGGGTGTGCAGACCGGGTATTCTCTGCCCCAAAATTCAGGGTGGAGCTTTTTTGAGGCAATTCTCTGCCCTGATTTCTGGAGTGGGTCCCTCTCTCAACCTCGTTGAATTTCCTGTTGAAGAACTGTTCCATTTTTGGGTGACGGGTACATTCTCATCAATGGGAATTAATAGAAATGCTTATAGCTCCCTCAGTTTTCAAGATAAACATAGAAAAATTGGCACCATGACAGCTTTTAAAGACAGCTTTAGGCATGCCAACTGTGGAGCAGATCTCTGCATGCAGTGATTTATAGGGAATTTTTAAAGTCCCAACTCAAATATCTTCTCAGATACCTTCATGCAATGTTATCAAAGTATGCTTTATTAATTGTGAACCACTTGTGTGTACTGCACAACCCTAAAACACATACAAGTACAAGAAGATTTTTTTAAAGGGGGTAGTAAATCAAACAACAGTCACGTGGACAGCGGGCTGGCTTGAAGGATTTCAATTGAAACAGCTTATTTTTTCTGATTTTTAAGTTAAAGAACAGAACAGACACACGCACAAAGCTGCCTTAAATTGACTTAAAAGAATATTTGAAGGAATAATTCAAAGAAAGGGCTTTTGGAGGAGAACATGGTCACAGACAGCACTGTGACAATTCCTAATTGGTTAGCACAGATGTCAATATCAGTTATCAAAACTACCTCACCTCTGACCCCATGTTCCTTATTGGGAGGTTTTCAATTAGACACAAAAGACGCACAAACCAAATGGTTGACTAATTTTGGAGATGTTAGAAGCTCTGATTGGCTGTGTCTCTGCTCTGAAATTATACTATGGGTTTAGAAGTGGCTAATCTCTGCTCTGGAAGATTGAATGCGGTGCAGATGTTCATGGTTATCAGATCTTTCTGGTTCAGAAAACACACCCCTATTAGCTACCTGTATGTAGAGTTACCTAACAAGACCTCTCTGTCAATGAGCTCAAATCTATGCCCAAAAAAGGTGTTCAGATGCTTTTCCAGGAGAGTTTGCAAACTGAGAAGTTTTACTGAAGGGTGGGTTATACATTTTCAAAATGGGTAAATAAACATAAAAGCTGGTTCGCACTTAGGACTTATTCACACATGCATTTCCGTCAATTGATGACTGCAGCATCAAGTGGTAATTTGCATATGTGAATGTGATCCGCAGCCCAAATTCACAACTGAGCCTTCATATTGTGTCATCTGCAATGCTTCCCAATGAAGTCAGTTCACACATGGCTGTTCTCCCTAGTAGATCTCTATGCAGGTGGCTGGGAACAAGGCAAGGCACATGACTATCACACGCTGGTGTGACTTTATCACACCAGCGTTATACTGTGCAATCACTGTGAATTACGTGCAAAAGACCCCAAAGTTTTCCAGCTTATAATCTTCTTCTATTGTGAAGTATTCCCGTTCATCCTGCTTTAATTGCATTTCTTAACCAAAAGAAGTGTAATATTTTGCTACTAGTTTTCAAGCGTATCATTTGTTGTTTTCCGAGCAGCCACTGGGGCACAGGAGCAGGATTTGAAGAAAAATTAAACAAATGCTTACATCTGCATAAGCTTTAAAGATAAAGACATTAAAATTGGCACAGTAATAGATATTAAGGAAGCTTTAAGCATACCAAATTTGAATCGGATTGGGTCATCCGTTGATTTTTTTACATTTCCCCCCTTAAACCCATTTCCTGGTATGCAAAGGATCTAGCCACCCAGTAGCAACAACAACGGCGACAGCTTAGCGCTGTAGGGGATAATTCGAGGGAAACAGGTACGTGGGATGAAGCTCTATGTCAAAATGTGATCGCATTTGACATTGATGTTATAGGACTGCTGCTTATTTAAATCAACCCCTCTTGCCCCCATACACTATATATATATATATATATATATATATATATATATATATATATATATATATATAATTTTCAGCACTTGCCCACCTTCCCTTACTTCAGTGCAGTTGGCTGGTTAATTAGAGTAATGGGAACCCACCCAATGTGAAATTATCACATAGGAAAGAGGTTTAGTGAGCATACAGAGGCACCTTTATGATAACTGGCAATTTCCAAGATTTGTTCTGGTAACATGGGCAGGATAACGTGGGGCTCCAGTGGAGTGAGTCAGAAAGCCCCCACTACACACTCATCTCCCTATTGCACAAAGAACATACAGGCTAATTTCCTGTAGGACTCTGGAGAAGTTTGATTACTGAACAGCCCGTCAACAACGCAGATCCTGTTGTTATCTTTAATAAACGTGTCCCTAGATCAACCCATTTACCCACATCTTGCCTTTTGGTTTCTTGGGATGATAGCAATCAGCTGCAAATCATCAAGCATTAAGTAATCAAGTGGTATGCATGTATGTATGAAGTCACCCATGATGACCACAACATTAACAGCAGGCTTACTTGTGGAAATAGGAATCACAGATGCAACATCAAATCAGCACGGTGCTTTGATTTTCAACTGAAACAATTCAACCAGTCAGGTAGCAGTCATCAAGTGTGCTGTATTGTAAAGATGAATCCAGTGGTGTATATGTGGACCAGCATGTGTAGACTAGACCTAACTTCATAATAACCAGTCTGGATTCTAGAACACTAGACTAATCTTACAGTTTGATCAAGGGTTAGAATACCTGTGATAACATGTCCTGCTTGTGAATTTCCACAGGCACCTGGCTCTCTCCTGTTAGAATAAGAATGCTTAACTATATGCACCTTTGGGCCTCATTTACATATTACCCAGAAATATTGTTCCTGTCCCATTAAAACAACAACAACAACAAGCCAACTCCTTGCACCAGAACAACTCCGTGGCCATTCCAAAATGGCCAGCAAGGTTGAGACCACAGGAGGGCTCAATTTAGCATATCGCCCTGAGGTTGAATGTCCCTGCTATAACATAGGGTGACCATATGATAAGGAGGTCAGGGCTCCTGTATCTTTAACAGTTGCATAGAAAAGGGAATTTCAGCAGGTGTCATGTGTATATATGGAGAATACTGGCGAATTTCCCTCTTCATCACAACAGTTAAAGGTGCAGGAGCTATACTAGAGTGACCAGATTTAAAAGAGGGCAGGGCATCTGCAACTTTAACTGTTGTGATGAAGAGGAAATTTCACCAGGTTCTCCATATATACAAATGACACCTGCTGAAATTTCCTTTTCAATACAACTGTTAAAGATACAGGACAGGAGCCCTGTCCTCCTTTCCATATGGTCACTCTATATAACATAAGTAGAAGGCCATGGTCCATAGCCCAAACATTAGCACTTTCCTAATTTCAGTCTAGTCAAAGCTGCTCAAAGTTATATTTGCATTTCCTAATTTCATTGCACAGGCCTCAGTGTGAAGGAAAGTTCAATATGGCCAGAGAATTAGAATCAGCAGCATCAGTTACAACATGGAGATTTTGCCCTAAAGACAATAAGATAGAAACACATTACATTACTGAAAATGTAATCACTCATCTTATCTGTCAGAAATGGGTTTCTTTCTCCTTTATCTGATCACACCATGTTGTGTGACCGGTGTTCAGATTACTTTCTACTGTCATTAATAGTCTGCTTGCAGTAACAGCCATTAAAAAATATATACTCCAAGTTTACAAGTAGAAAGTATATACAAATCTGGCTGATTGAATGGTCTGCCATCTTTTTCCTTTTCTTTTTAAGATTTAGCTTGATACAGAATGCGTCCAGTTCCATCAGTCCCACAGCTGCCAATGCATAGAAACTTGGCTGAGAAATTTGAAATGCCCCCACCCACCCCCAAAAAACAGGTGGTTTTTTTTGTGGGGGGGGGACAAGTTGGGCATGGCATGTAAGAGAAGGAGAGGGTTCTCCTTGTCTCTTAGGAAGAACAACTCTGTAACCTGTTTTCTAAGAATGTTCAAATGTGGTATAGTGGCTAAAATGTCAGACTGGGAGTCAGGAGATGTGGGTTCGAGTCCCCACTCAGCTGTGGAATCCCACTGGGTGACTTTGAGCCAGTCACAGGCTCTCAGCCCAACCCACCTCACAGGGTTGTTGTTGTGAGGATAAATTGGAAAGGAGGAGGATTATGTACACTGCCTTGGGAGGAAAAAAGGCTGGCTATAAATGCAATAATATGCAATAATAAATAATGTAATAATAAATAAAATACAAACAGTGCATGGAACCCAGAGTAGGACAGTGCCCACCAGCCTCTCCCTCCTCATTTACCCATTCAGTTTGATGTTTGAAAGTGGAGTGTCTGTGCATACAGCAATATGTGCAAAAGCTCTCCATGCCAACAGGAACCCTGTATGATCAAGGTTTCTGATTGAGTAGAGAGCCTGTACATCTACAGGCTAATGCACACGGGCTTACCTTTCAAATGTGCCACTAAAGATGCAGATATCAGGTTCAGGGCTAATAGGGGAGGGAGAACAGGGCTAGGGATGTCAACTGGCTTGGGGCTCTGACGGACTGCCCTGCATCCACACCCCTGGACCCAGTCAGGCACCACACAGCATGTCTGTGGGCCCTCAGACTGAGCATCACACAGCCTGATGAGCACTCAGCAGCTGTCTGCTTTCACCCAGAGCCTCTATTCTGTGCAACAATGGAGGCTCCAGAAATTATGCAATTTCCCACATTATGTAAATGGCAGCCAGAAAGGCCTTATTTATGCAAGAGTAATGATTTATGAATCAGAGCCTCGTGTGGCGCAGAGTGGTAAGCGGCAGTTACTGCAGCTGAAACTCTCCCCACGGCCTGAGTTCGATCCCAGCAGAAGCTGGTTCTCAGGCAGCTGGCTCAGGTGGACTCAGCCTTCCATCCTTCTGAGGTCAGGAAAATGAGTACCCAGCTAGCTGGGGGAAAGGTAACCGCGACTGGGGAAGGCAATGGCAAACCACCCTGCTACAAAGTTTGCCAAGAAAACATCAGCAAAAGCAGGCATCCCTCTAGGAGTCAGCAATGACTGAAGTGCTTGCATGAGAGGTTCCTTTCCTTTTTTTTTTTTCAAAGGCATGAATGGAGCATTTGCACCTTTACTCTTGCATAAATGGGGTCTTTATGGTGACCATTTACACAACGGGGGAAATGTGCAGTTTCCAGAACCTCCACTGTGTGCACCAATGGAGGCTCTGGAAATTGCTAATTTCCCCCTTTGTGTAAATGGTGGCTATAAAGGCCCCATTCACACAATGGGGAAAATTGCATAATTTCTGGAGCCTCTATTATCACATACAATGGACGCTCTGGACAAGTGTGGTTGGGCTTGTGACGTTGTTGGATGCTCGCCGAGCTGAAAAAGAAACTTGCCATGAGCAGGAGTGAACAGCAGTGGTGGCAAGGTGAGCATCTGAACAATTAGACCTTGGTGAATTTGCTCCACCCTAACAGGGCAAACCAATGGGCAGGACCACACAAAAAGACAGGACCAAAGAGCATCTACGATCACAGTCAAGCTGAGGGGTGTGTGACTAGAGAACAAGCCAGGAGTCAGGACCAAAGGAAACGTGAAGAATATAGAGTCACAACATTGCTCAGGTAGACGTTATTGTTCAATTTTATTTATTTATTTATTGTATTTCTGTACCACCCAACAGCTGAAGCTCTCTGGGCAGTTCACAAAATTCAGGCAAAGCACTACTGTGATGGGCAGCCTTCTTATACTCCTTCCTGTCCAGAAGGAGCCAATGGCCAATTTGGGAAAGGGGAGTCCATCCAGAGCTAGAAGGTTTTTCATGGACCTACAGTTATGTGGGACAATGGTCAGCAGTTCTTGACATAGGGGAAATGGAACCATTTTAATTGTGAAAAGGTGCTAGAATCAGGCATGTGCCTGCAGTGCACACATTCCTCCTCATCCATTTACAGTCTTCTGTTCCTCTTCCAAAATGAATAAATGAAGGTATTTATTCATGTCTGTGTACTGAGAGGAGAGTGTAAAGAAACCATCTCTCCAATCACACACAATGATCTACTGTATCTGACAGTTTGGCCTTAAGCACATGCTATTTCTGTCTATGTCTCATTCCAGGCTACTTATGAATTCTGACTAAGACCCAAGATTGTAAAATGGACTTTTTATATTCGTAAGTACAGTGTAAATTCTGCTTGTGCATAGGTTCCAGGTTGGCTATACATTTGCTAGTGCTATCTTCCTTCTTTTTTTTTTTTTTTTTTTTTGTTTAGTTCTTCAATCTAGGGATCTGTGATACCCTCCTGAGAAATTTTGCTAGTCTAGCTGCAAAACTGGCTAGCAAGTTGGCAAGCTTCTTCCTTCCATCAGGGCAGGGAGAAGCTGTGTGAAGGGGGATTGTGTGAACTGGCTCTTTGTGGTTTCTTCAGAATTTCTGAAATATGTTTTGGCCTTGCAGGGGGAGACCATGTGGAGTATTCTTGTGTGCCTGTAGACCACTTTATGTGTTGCTCACATGATCCAGGGGCAGAAGGGCTGCATAGCTTGCCCTTCCTCAAGATGGACAAATGAGCAATGTTTGAGATAACCATCAACTTACCATTGCCTTATACTATAACGGCATTGTCTTGCCATTGAGATAACCATCAACTTGCCATTTCTCTCATTCCCAATTCCTATTCACATTTGCAATCTCTGCTCACTCTGTGCGAAGAGGAAACTTCCACACTTCGAGCAGCAGTCAAATGGGAGACTTGCTCAAATTTCCCCAAATTTGTGCAAATTTCCTCTGTAGATTGAAGCGGGGTTTATTCAGACTAACGTGGAAATTTGCGCAAATTAGGAAATTTGAGCAAATCTAACTGGGAATCAGGAACAAGACGAATGAGAGTGCAAGTTCAAAAATTTGCAAATATTTTCAGCTCATGCTCGAGGCTGTGAGCAAAACCAAAGTTCTCATACATCCCTACCCCTCACTTCTTCCAGGCCTACAGCTGGTGTTTTTGTGTTGCGCACAGTCTACAGATATAGATTTATATGAACACAGGTTTCACTGGGACCCAGAACTCAGCTCCTTCAAGGTTTCAAATGCCAGGGAAGCCTAAGCACTGCCGAGGGGCTTTTCCTCCTGGAGGTGTCCATTCCTAACACTTGGCCCTAACACATGGCAGGCAGAAGCTGTTTGAAGGGAACTTGTGTGAACTGGCTCTTTAGCAACAACACATAACCTAGCAAGTGGATCTCTGTGATATTTCCAGACAAGTGATGTTTTATATCTGTTTTTAAGATACTTTTTATTAATACTGGGAAATATTAATTACTTGTTTTAATACTGTATCAACATTAAATATTCACAACAATATAAATTGCTTTTAGGTTTCATTTACAACAAATGTTTATTAAAGTGCAATCATTGGCAACTTTTGCCATTCTTTAAATTGAGGAATAAAACTGCAATTGGGTTATATGATGCTCATAGATTATAGTATAAGGCAGATGACTAAATTAAAAAATAAAAGCTTAATGGTCTAAAAACTTTGCACAAGCTTTGATGTTGTAAAGTTTAAAATTTTGCTAAGTAAGGAGTCTTTACATGCATGTGACTGATGAAAGGAAAACTACATGACTCACTTACATGCCTGGCTGCCATTGGCCATTGGCAGGGCACCTGGATCGATGCAGGTTCACCTGGTCTGGGAAAGGCAGTCCATCCGACCTACAAACCTACCACCAAGAGGGGGAAAGCAAGGCTAAATTGCAAGTCCTGAGTGAAGAAACGGAGCTGTCCTCCACTTTATGTATTTAGTTTGGTGGTAAGATGTTAGTGTGTGTGTGTGTGTGTGTGTGTGTGTGTGATAGTTGAGATGCAGAGAGATGTGCACCTCTTTTGTGGCATGCTCTCTCAATAACTTTAAGTGCCTTAGCTCCCACCAGCAAGAGAAGGCAAGAGATGGCAGTGGACTGGCTGTGGGAGGAATGGACCAGCATTATTAGAATGCTGCTGATACAATGTACAGATTCCAGAGAGAAATAAGGTAGGCCTCTCCAGAGTGCACCGAAGAACCAGCAGCACTAGATTACAAGGACAGGCAACAGGGTCAAAAGAGCTTCTTCCACACCAGCAAGAAATATAGCTATAAAAACAAATCAGGCAGGCAAAGAAATACAATAACGAACTTAATAAAGGGACCAAAAGAAGCTTGAGTTTGAAAGCTTCTAAACTCAAAGGCTTCTGATCATCCAAGGCAGGGCTGGAGGAGCAATGGAGGTGATCTTTGCCTTCCCATTCTCCTGCTCTGCATTTTTTTGCTAGACAGGCTTTTTTGCTTGTCTGGCATGGGTGTTTCAGAGGGGGAAGGAAGGAGGCTGGGGAGGCCTCAGGATAGCTCACATCTTGGCCTCTCCAGTCTCCTCACAACTCCATCCACCAGAACACCCCCTTTCCCCCTCTCTGAGGTTGATTTTCTGACCTCAGAGGGCAGTTGGAACAGTTCTCCAACTCTCCCTTCTGAGGCCGAAGCACTGTTTCCGACCTTGGAGGGGAGAATCCCAGGTATCCTATGACCTGTCAGACAATGTCTAGGGGCCATAGGATTGCTCCCCCAAAGACACAATAATCTATCTCCACCCTAAAATGAACAAACAAGGAATCCGTGTTACAAATTTGTTCTGGCCCAGAAATATAATACAGGTTCTGACCATTGGCAAAGAATTGCCTGATGTGGTATGATAATATCAGTTAGCTTTGCATACAAAAATGTGTATCTTAGGGAACGTTACCTAAAATGTATATATCAGAGAAATGTGTATACAAATAAATGCATTTTTGTGTTGTTGTTGTTGTCTTTAACTTGCACAATGATGCAAATATTGGATACAAGACTCTTATGACTGAATACGTGTAAAACTGATACAGGTGAGATATAGACTGATTTGTTCATTCCTAGTTCAAACTAGGCTAGTGAAAAGGAATACAACGTTGCCCATCAGTTGCCTTCGCCATCATACGGAGGGGTTTGGCTCTCATTTGGACAAGGAATTGTACTGAGTATAATTATCTGACTTGGAAAAGTCTAGGGCTAGATCTACATTGCTGTTTTATAACAGAACTGGAGTGCACTGATAACTGTTGGGGCACATTCCATACACTGCTTTCATAGTGTTATTTCCTGCTTTTTTATTCCATGTTAATCCAAATTACTGCAACAAATGTCATTGCATCCTATGAGGTATAAATGTGTAAGGAGGATATAGTGTTAATTTTTGCTGTGTGGCTTTATCCTGGTTGTGCTTTTTATATTGTATTTTGTATGTGCGTTTTAAATTTGTTGGTTGTTTTTATGCTCTTCGTGGTTTTAATTTTTGTGAACCGCCCAGAGAGCTTTGGCTATTTGACGGTATAGAAATGAAATGAAATGAAATAAATAAATAAATACCATGATGGGATCATAATGATTTGATGCCTACGTGTGTCGATGTGGCCTAGTAGGAGGCTGGATTATTTAAACCTTTGGGCTTGCTGTCCTTGTACATCATGCACAAAGAGCCCTTCTGGCCTTCTTTTCACACTCTCCTTCCTATTATTCCTAGCACAACTGGAAATCCTGGATCTTCAAACCTCCTCATGTTCCTCATTCTACAAACAGAAGAGATAAGAAGGCTTTTGAATCACGTCTTTGGAAAGTGGGGGTCAGAGTGAACCATGTTCATGTTGTAAGTCTCTTTATTCAAGATCTGTTTTACTGGAGATATGGGTTCTTTGACAGTATTGCATGACCCTTCTGCATTTGCTTTTCTGTAAGAAATGGGGAGATTTGTTCCTATAAGAATCCATATCTCTACAAGAACCAGCCTTTCCAGCTACCGTTGGCAGGCCAGGATTGAGGAAGATTACAAAAATCCCCATAGAAAATATCAACAGTGGTAGAGACCCCAACAGTCTGGGACAAATGGCAGAAACAGCTGGTGAAAATAAGACATCAGCAAGAGATGAGATAAATCAGCGCTGAATTCATCCAGCAGAAGTAGTATCCAGCCGTTCATCCAATATGAGGGATGCAGTTCACAAGGATCTTATTTTATATAATAATGTTACACACATGTACGAATCTGCCTGTCCATCTTCTTCTCCTGAACTGGCATGCACAGGGCAGGTACTGTCGGGAAGCTGAGAGCAGGGACAGGCAACATTATGCCCAGAGGCACTAATGCACCTCTGGACACTTTTTGTGGCACCTGCCAAGTTGTCTTTTCTATCTCCCATTCCTCCCCCTTTCTATTTTAAAATGAATGGATTTTTTCCAATCAGAAGCCAGAATTACTTCAAAGCAAGTGAAGACCTCCAGCAACTGCCATCTTCATTCCCTATGAATGTCTCTAGATTACCCAGTGATAAGCCTTTCTGACTAGCCACACCTCCCATGGCAGCCATTTTGTGGTGTTGCCCAGGACAGTTTTTCAAATTACCAAATGAGGACACAAAGGTTGCCTATTCCTGGCTTACAGGGATGGAAAGCTAAGTATCCATGTTTGGGGATCCTGCAACTCTCATTTGTGAAAGAACCCGTCCCACTGTCCTTTCACAAAGAACTTCAGTGTGGAGTAGGGCACTCCCCTTTTCTTTATGGAGGGATCAATGCATTTGTGACATCTCCAGCTAATACTTCAATCCCCACCAGGACATAACCCATGTTTGCTGGGCCCCTAGGAACTCCCCTCTCCAAAAAGAGTTCTTGGTAGCAGAGTCCATGTGTGGTGAACAGTGGAGGCAGTGCCCCCCCCCCTCCAACACCCAAACAACAGTGGCAGCAGAGTAGCCAGTGATTTCCGGCTGGGCTGCACTGACAATATACCAATAGGCAAAGACTTCAAATGAGGAAGCAGCAGCACAGACAGTGAAGCCCCTCCCTGGGCAATGGCAGCTGTAGAATAGCGCCTGCAGTAGAAAAATAAATTAATTATGGTGACCATATGAAAAGGAGGACAGGGCTCCTGTATCTTTAAAAGTTGTATTGAAAAGGGAATTTCAACAGGTGTCATTTGTATATATGGAGAACCTGGTGAAATTTCCTCTTCATCACCACAGTTAAAGCTGCAGGTGCCCTGCCCTCTTTTGAATCTGGTCACTCTACTATAGCTCCTGCAGCTTTAACTGTTGTGATGAAGAGGAAATTTCACCAGGTTCCCCATATATACAATGACACCTGCTAAAGTTCCCTTTTCTATGCAACTGTTAAAGATACAGGAGCCCTGTCCTCCTTTTCATGGTCACCCTAAATTAATACCAGCCTAGCTAGTGCCCACCATTTTAATTTCCCCACAATGCCTCTGGAAGTTCCATGTATCACCACTTGGTAACAATTCCTGGGTCCAAGAGCTAGTGAGGGAGATTAAAATCATGCCAGCAGCCTTGCTTGTTCCCTGTACTGGTCTTTTTGCTGGTGTAGGTGTGTACGTGCATACCTGCCTGCCTGCTTCAAAGTAAGAGAAGATGCGAGGAAGGATGGCAGAGGGCTTGGGCCATCAGCAAGTGCCTGAAGGTGGTAACATATGATGTCTGACCTGATCCCTACCCTCATTCCTGATGAATTGTTGTACCAACCACACTCTACATGCAAACGGGCAAAGTCTGCCACACTTGACCAGTTGGGAAAGGATCAGGAACAATTGTGGGTATATACAGTTGACCAACAAACAGCTGGTCAGAGCCACTGTCTGGAAGCACAAGCTAAATGACAGTGAATGGACTTTAAGAAGTAGGTTCAGACGTGGTGGGGGGGTGGATCCAAGGGATAGAAATAGCAGTAATCACGGTACAGGTGAATGAACTGTGGGGCAAAACCACATGGGAAGGCAGGTTAGAACATTCAGTTGCCACCTAGACCTCGCTTAATGCCCACATTTCTATACGAATTCACACCAATCCTAACAATATATAATATATTGATAGTTTTTTTTAAAAAAAAAACCTGAGGAAGTATGCATTCAATAACTGCGTAAAACATTTTTATTTGGAATTACATTAAATTTTGGAAATCATATTAATTTTTATAGCTGCTTCAGAACAGCTGGGGATTGTCCATCTTTTGTTGATGACAACACACAGCCATATTCATTCACCAGTAGCTTCAAGAAAATCCCAAGGATTTGTGCACACCCAGAGGCATTAAAGCAGAACCCTCGTGTCATACTTCAAACTTTACAGTCTGCCCATAGAACTCAGTGAGTGCTTATTAAGAATCAAGCTCCCTCGTAGCTGCATAGCCTGGACCCCCTTCATTTGCATACCTCATGTGAAGAGATGCCATGTATATAACTGTTGTTATTTTTGTAATATTTACTTTGTGTGGCCTCTGAGAGGCTATAATGTATCTGAATAGGCTCGAGGCCTTGCTTTGTTTGTCAAAGGCCTATGTAGTGGTGATTTCTGAGGGGGGGGGGGAAGAGAGAATCACTTTGAATATTGTTAGATGGCGATCCACTTGGATTGGCTAAATTATATTCTAATTGGCTGGGGATTCTAGCTAGGTGTAAAAGAGCGCATGGGAAATGACACGACAGCTGGCGATAGAAGCAGTCTGTGGAGAGAGGGAGAAGGTCTGCTGGTGTTATAGAAAGACTAGGAGAAAAAGGAGGAGAAAGTGAATAGCTGAGGCCTGAATATTAAACTATTCTTTTTGTATGGCTGGTGTTGTGCCAGGAGGCTGCCTCACGATCTTGCCGGATGAAGCAAGCAGTAAAAACCCAGATAAACTGTCCAAGCAGTCAGAAATGCAACAGGAGGAGCTTTGTAAGTCAGAAGAAGGCAATACGCAAGAGCTGGGCCTAGTTGTGAGTAGGGCTGGTGGCCACCAGTAGCATGCCCAGGGGAATTGTGCACTTTCTGGAGACTCCGGAAAGCGCACTTTCCTGCCTCCACTGCTCTAGTTGGGGGCTTCGAGGCCCTTTTAATGCAAGGTAACCTTGTGTTAAGAGGGCTTTTAAAGTCCTGATTGGAGCAGTGGGGCTGAGGGCTGGAAAGCACACTCTCAGGAGGCTCTGGAAATTGCGCTTTTCCTGCTCTGCTCCAATCAGGACCTTAAAGGCCCTCTTAATGCAAGGTAGCCATGTGTTAAGAGGGCCTTTAAGGCCCCCATTGGAGCAGTGGGGGTGGGAAAGTGAGCTTTTCAGAGCCTCTGGAACATGAGCAGTTCCTCCAGCTATGCTAATGGCAGCCTCCATTAGCATGACTGGGGGAAATGCACACTTTACAGAGGCAGGGAAAAGCAATTTCCCCTGCTCTGCACCAAGTGGGGCCTTAAAGGCCCTCTTAATGCAAGGTAACCTTGTGTTAAGAGAACCATTAAGGCCCCCATTGGAGCAGTGGAGGAAGGAAAGCACACTTTCTAGGACCTCAGGAAAGTGTGTAGTTCCACTGGCCATGCTAATGGCAGCCTTCGTTAGTGTGGCCGGGAAAAATGCAAACTTTACAGAGGCTCCAGAAAGCTTGCATCCTCCCCTCCCCAATCCAATGGGGGCCTTAGAGGCCTTCTTAACACAAGTGTACCCTTGTGTTAATAGAGCCTTCAAGGCCCCCAATGGTGCAGAGTGGGGAGGGAAACATGCTATTTCTGGAGTGTATAAAAATTGAAATCCTCCCCGTCTATGCTAATGGCGTGTGGTTGCCACCACTAGCAAGGAGGCAGGAGGAAAGAAAGGTGGTTGCCAAGGGCTTGGGGGGCTCTCAAGGCTCCTGAGTACTCATCAGAGGCTCATGAGGTCTGGGTCATTGGAGTGGACCTCCCAAGTGGAGCAGGGTTCAGGGTTACAAGTACTTGTGGGGCAGACCATGGTCACATCCGTAGTTGTGAGTGTATTTGGCTGGATTAGGTTTAGGGAATTTGGCCTGAGGTAAGAAATCACTAAGAGGATTATAGTAGCAACAGTGTCTCTTGAGTCCTTCAGAATTCTCAGCAAGCGTTCTTTTGAAAGTCCAAAGTAAATATTAATATTCCCTTATGTACAAAATATCTCTTTAACAAATTAACTTGTTTAATAGTTCATCTTGTCTCTGGTGTTGGTGCTCATTTCACGCCTAAGTCTCTTATACCTATTGGATGGCAGCAAAAAAGGGTCAGCATGTGGAATTTGGAATACTAGGAGCAGGGAGTTCCTTAGGCCCCGCAATATAAACATTTGTTAAAATATAAGGAAACCCATAGGTGGGATTGCCCAGTGAAAGAGCGGTTTTCCCAAAAGTAATTGCAGTGCTGGAGAGGAAATCCCCCATACCTCATTATTCTATTTCTTGGCCACGCTTCAGTGTCATAAAATGTGACAAAGATGGAATTCTAGTTTGTGTGTATATGTGTGTGTGTGAAGTTATTTATATGTTTATCCATAACTGGGAATGATATTATAGCAAGAGGCTTGGAGGAACGGGGTGGGGGGGGCATTATCCAAGTGTTGTCTACAAAAGATTTTTTTATGTACTTTTGCAAGTTACTGATTTATGTTTTGCTTATCTAGCTCCCACTGAATTCTCTATATGAGTATGCTTCTACTATATTTATTGGTTTATGAACTCTATTTTGCCCAAGAGCTCTTTGGTTTGCACAAATGTTACAAGAATTCTTTACTCTGTAAAACAGCAGTGAACTCACAGTTTCAATTGCAATCTTATAAAGAGACATTGAGAAATATAAACTGTCAGTGTGTGTTAAGAAATCCATAGATAAATGACTTTTTGAGTTCTGGTATTACCTTTCAAAAGACCTGAACCTTGTTCAGTCTTAAAAGTTGTCAGGCTGTCTAGCTAAGATGGCATGATTTGTTGACCATGCAAAGCGATGTGTTATTTGAATCAAGGCCCTAAACCAGTTCTGGGATACACTTTTTGTTGGGTTATATCAGCCTGTGATATTGAAGTTCAAAGGGGAAAACACAAACAAAAAAACCACCTAGTTTACGTACAGCTGCCATGAAATGACTCATCTTTTGCAAATGATTTTAACAGTGGTGAAAACGCCCTCTGCACCCACTCTCAGAATAAAGAGATGGCACACTTGTCATTGGCTTAACTAGGAGCACAAACTTATTATAAGATTAACATAACAGAGATGTGCAATGAATTTTGACTATGCGGGAGTATCATAATGCAGACACCTGGTTGCAACCATTCCTGTCTTAAGCCTGACTTAAGCTCTGAATCAGAGGCAGTGTGTTGCTTGCTTGCTTGCTTGCTTGCTTATGTATTTATTTGTTCATTTAAAATGATTTTAATCATTTAAAAATCCCAATCCCCTTTGCTTTTGTGTCATGTTTCTTAGAATGTAAGCCTGTGGGCAAGGACTATCTTAAGAAATATCTTTGTAAGCTACTTTGGGAGCTGTTTCGCTAAAGGGTGGTATAAAAATGCAACAGCAGCAGCAGCAACAACATTTTTAGGCTTCCTGTAAGGGTAGAATATTTAACCTCTCCCCATCTGGTCATACCCTTTTTGCATAAGAGAGTGAATTTTTCTTCAGTTTGCTCCACTGGGGCCACGAATCCGTTGATAAAGCTTCACTTCACAGAAAGGACCCGTTTTTCCTAGTTGCGGGAAGGCATGCATGAGAAAGCATTTCTAAAATGTCTTAATGGAACCAACTTCTGCTTTGAAAGATGAGTCACAGAAAGGCGTTTTCACTTTCCAGGCCAAACGGAAATAGATAGAAGAACAGGAGGGAAGGGAGGAGGTTGTTCCCATGTTATGGGGTAGTTGAAGGTCAAGAACAATTGCTGAATAACTTCTTTTATTGAAGAAGGTGGTTGCTGGGACAGTGTCTTTTGGAGAAAACACACAGGACACACACACACCCCCTAGCAGTCATTTAGGGGCTGAATAATACCTTATTGTTCAACTCGAAACATGCGCCTTTTGTCAGTTCCTCTGTGTTTCATCTGCGGGAAAAGGGTAATGATGAGGTACACCGGAGCTCTAGCTTGCTGCCTAAGTGGCTTTTGCTTCCTACAGACAGCCCTGAAGTGCCTCAGGAATAGCTAAGCCTATTGTATAACCTGTCATTCAAGTTCCTTAGAGGGCAAATATCCATCAGTGTACTAACAACATCATTAACTCCTGCCTGCTTTCACCATACCTCGATTACCTCAAGGCATTTTTGTCTCTCTTATGATCAAACAGGAAAGATTTTAAACTCAAACCACCCTCAGCATATCCTTGGTTTCTCCATTGTGAAGCATAATGGAAGCTGAGTGGGGGGGAAGGTATATCGCCAGCATTCGAAGCTCTTTAATGACTTTGCTTTTATTACTCGATGTAGGTTGGAATCTAAAGATAAAGAATAAACACAGGTCAAGTCAGGAATAACGGAGGTTGAAGTCTTTCAGTCGAAGTCATAGGCCATATTCTCATTGACTTACCAATGGAAATAGCTGTTGATGTAGTTTTACATATAAGAAGAAAGTATTTTATCAACACAACTTGCTCAAGACACAGCAGGTTTGGGATGCAATTTGAACCCAGTAATAAAGAGAAAGGATGCAAAAACTGAACTCAACAACTGACATGATATTTAGCACAGCTGATATCTTGCATATTGGCAAGGTCCACCAGCATCGGCACCTGTCTTGGCCTTCCTCAGCCACACAGCTTGGTCAATAACTACTGCTTCCCTCTTTTACTTTCTCTGCATTATTTCTTGATGGCTTCATTTTGTTCAACATTCATGACATTCTAGACCTTTTCACATATTACACAACAGCAAACTGAGGCTTGCCACAGTGTATACTCAAGGGAACTACAGCCAACCCCAGTTACCTGAAGAGTGTTTCTGTATGATACATATATATCTAAAGACAGACTTTATGGGGGGTTTTCCCCTTAAAAACACACACACCATACATCTAAAATTAGTGCTGTGCCAAAAATTTTGATTATTCCATTTTTGCCATTTTGTCGATGATGGGGAAAAATGAAAACTCTGGTAAAAGAAGCTAGGACAGGTGAGAATTTTGGAGAATTTTCTACTTGGGGAGGGGGACAGGGTTTCTACATAACTTAAGTGTAGGAAATTTTGAGGAGTCCTATCAATTTTGATGATGTTAATGTTCATGTAAGTAAGACTGTGTACGTACAAGCAAAACATGAGCTCATTGGAGTTCTCCAAATTCCACCTCTAAGTATCTTCCATCTTATATCCATAACAGATTGCAATCGTAGTTTTTCCTTTTCTCATGGAAATTTATGCATACTCTTTAAAATGTACATATCAGTTGTGTGAATCTTTGAAATGTATGCATTCTTCTCCCTATTGGTTGAGGCATGTTTGTGCACATTTTTCAAAAATACACATTTTTCATGTACATTTTTCAAATGCATGCTTTCTTTTGAACACGTCTTCTTCTTTTGGACCACAAATCACATTGCAAGCTCAGAAATGTGTGGACCTAGACCAAGGGTTGTGTTTGAGTCCATGTTTAGCTTGAAAGTTTCAAACTAGGTAAATCCTGATCAAAAATGTTAAGGATACTTAGGAGGGGAACCATGGAAACTGTGACAGATCATGAGTCCATCAACCTCAGAACTGTTGACACTCAATTGGCAACCTGGTGTCCTTCAGATGTTTTGAACTACAATTCCCATAATCTGTTGGCTACAGCTGATAAAAGTTATGGTCCAAAACAACTGGAGGGCACTGGATGCCTACCCCTAGTCTAAACTGAGTGGTAGTATTTCCCCAGGGTTTTAGACAGGAGTCCTTTCCACCCCTACCTGAAGATGTATCACAACTGAACTTGGGAACTTTTGCATAGGGATGCATGAGAATTTTGTTTTTGTCCGCAAATCATGCGAATATTTCATGTTTTGCAATTTTAAATGTAAAGCAGAATCCCCTCCCCCCCGATAAATGTTCCCAAATTCCCAAATTTGTGATTATTTTCAAAAATGCATATATATATATATATATATATATATATATATTAGATGTGCTCACTTTGAAATGTTTACTCACTCATGCTTCAGTCAATGGGGGGAAAGTGCACAATTTTGAAAAAAAAACGCACAGAAATGTGTACTTTTTTTCCATTCAAAGTGCAGATTTTTCTGTTCAAATGAGCTGAAAAACAAGTCCAAAACAAAAATAGAAGTGAGCCAAAACGAGTTTCAAAATGTGCTTTGGAGAATTTGAGTTCAGAAACCACGGGTTCTCCCATTCCTATGTTTGCATGAAAGCATGCAAACCCAGTGAGCTGTGGCTCTTCCCCCAATAGATGGGGAGATTTTAATCAGAAACACAGCATGGAAGGAAAGGGTTAAAGCTACATTTCTATCTATCTTGATTCCATTGCCCCCAGCATTTTAAATAAATAAATGTGACGGGTAACCCATGGGTAATTTGGCTCTAAATGTCAGAAAAGTCTAAGAAAGAACCCTTCTTCGATTGCTAATTTTTCTGTATTTAGTGAGCATTGTATGCAGGAACATTCTGTCATCTGTGCCCCCATCTGGTGGCTGAAGTGGTACAACCCTGGCACAGGATTACCACTTTTGTGAAAAGTGGGCCTCTCTTCTCTAGGTATCCATGCACTTAGTAGAACAGTGTAACAATGATGAACCGTAATTGTGCCACACAATTAAATGGAGAGTGCATTTCCAAGATTATGTGATTTGCTAGTTAATGTGTTCAAATGAGTCATTTTAAAAGGCAGATTCTACTGGGGTGGGGGTGGGGGATGTTAGCCGAGACCCTTAATTTAGTTTCAGTCTTCTAAGGACCCTCTGAGCACTTGCTTGTCTTTCTTCCCTGTAAAATTTCCACTCAGGCAGATATGACTTCAGCAGTTATTTCAGCACAGGTAGAGCTGCAATAGACGTCTTTCTTTGGGATTTATTGTAATTAGTTGATTATTATGATTAAGCCAACAGAAAGCCATGGAACTGTGTGCTTTATTTATATTTCCTGTCTCCATCTAAACACCTGTCCCTGCATTTACAATAGGAATGGCAAGAAAATTTAAAGACATAACTTCAGTAAAACTCAAGCCAGTCAGGGTTTGTAAATACTTACGTCTTATTTGAGGCAAGCATTAGCCCACAATGGTTGTATTTCTACGTTCAGTAATATAAGTCTTGGTGACATCATTATCTTTAAATTCTAAAATGGTCTGGACTCAACAGCTTATGACAGGGGTGGGCAGAAGGTAGATCTCCAAATGTTTTGACTCACAGAAACCCTGGCCAGCATGAGCAATGGTCAGGAATACTGTGATTTGAAGACCAAAACACTTGGAGATCAATTATCTGCCCATCTCTACCTTAAGTTGAAACTTCATTCACACATTCCTTTCTGAACTGAGAGATGAAGTTGTTGTTATTATTATTATTATTTATTTATTTATATAGCACCATCCGTGTACATGGTGCTGTATAGAGTAAAACAATAAAATAGCAAAACCCTGCTGCGTAGGCTTACATTCTAATAGAATTATAATAAATCGATAAGAAGGGGAAGAGAATGCACCAAACAGGCACAGGGTAGAGTAAAACTAACAGTATAAAAGATCAAAATCAAGTTCTAAAAGCTTTAGAAAAAAGAAAAGTTTTTAGCTGAGCTTTAAAAACTGTAATTGAACTTGTAGTTCGCAAACGTTCTGGAAGAGCGTTCCAGGCATAAGGGGCAGTGGAAGAAAATGGACGAAGCCGAGCAAGGGAAGTAGAGACCCTTGGGCAGGTGAGAAACATGGCATCAGAGGAGCGAAGAGCATGAGCGGGGCAATAGTGTGAGATGAGAGAGGAGAGATAGGAAGGAGCTAGACAGTGAAAAGCTTTGTAGGTCAACAGGAGAATTTTATATTGGATTCTGAGGTGAATTGGAAGCCAATGAAGAGATTCCAGAAGTGGAGTAACATGGTCAGTGCGGCGAGCCAAGAAGATGATCTTAGCAGCAGAGTGATGAACAGAAACCAACGAACTGATGTGAGAAGAAGGAAGGCCAGTGAGAAGAAGGTTGCAGTAGTCCAACTGAGAAATAACCAATGCATGAACAAGAGTCTTGGCAGAAGAGACAGACAAAAATGATCGAATCCTGGCAATATTATACGGGGAAAAATGACAGGATTTAGCTACTGCCTCAATATGAGGAATAAAGGAGAGCGAGGAGTCAAATATAAAGCCAAGACTATGAGCTTCCTTGACTGGAGTAAGTGTAACATCATTGACAGTTATTGTAAGGACCAGATCTGCATGTTCCTTTGTGTTCTCTTGCCTTGTTTAATTATCCTTTGGAGAATGAAATATAGTACAAGATCAACAGGCAAGTAGACTTTTGTTCCACAGGTACTGAGAAGTGTATTCAAGGTTGTCTACCTGCTATTTATGTTATTGGAACGATGCTTAGTTTATTTGTCCACCCAGTTCTCTCTTTGTCCTGGCACTTCCTGAGTGAAGGGAAAGGATCACAGTTAGAACACGTACTACCTTAAAGCAAGAAACCTTACCATCTCCTTCCTCTAACCTTCAGCCAGAGATAAGCAATATGATTCAATGGGGCTCCAAGTAGAGTTTGGCTCACTCTTGTCAAGGGCAGGCTCTCTATAACAGAACATCTTGTTTGTTCAATCAGGGGCAAATCCCATCATGTCTCCCAGCCCAAAGTCAAAGGCTGGCCAAGTCCAGGAAATTAATGATACCAGGCAATCAATCAAGGCAATCCAGAAAAGCAGGATCTTCAGGAAAAGCCAGGGTCAAATTTATTTATTTATTTATTTAATTACATTTATATACCGCCCCACAGCCAAAGCTCTCTGGGCGGTTTACAACATTTAAAAATAGTAAACATTAAAAGTATACAATTAAAAAAAAAAAACCACACACACACACAAAAAAAAAAACAGTATAAAAACAACAGTATCCATTTAAAAACAACAATTGTGGGGTCCATTAAAAACAAACTTAACGTTGTTAAATGCTGTTAAAATGCTGTTAAAAATGCCTGGGAGAAGAGAAAAGTCTTGACCTGTAGAGCAGATACTGTAGAGCAGTTTAAGGCATGTGTAGTTCCAGAAGCAAGGGCAATTTCATCCAGTTCTGCCAAAAAAATAAAAGTTATCATTGTCTTTAAAATATAATAATCCAAATTTTGTAACAGAAAATAGGGGTGTGCAGAGTGGGTCTGCTTCTCCCCAAAATTTGGGAAGGAGCTCCAATGAGGCAATTGCTTGCCCCAGTTATTGAGGTGGCTTTGTCTCCCCGCACCACCGGATTACTTGTCGGAAAACCACTCCGTTTTTGGAGAACCGCGCTATTATCGTCAATGGCAATTAACAAAAATCCATACATCTCCATTATTTTTAAAGATAAAGAAATTAAACTTGGCACCCTAGTAACTCTTAAGTTTAAAGCAGATCCCTTCATCCCTTGAGTTTTAGGATTTTTTTCACATTTCCCCCCCCCCCAAACCATTTAGGAGGAGGGGCCACTGCTGCCCCATGCATCCCATTCCTCCCCCTCCCATTTTCCCCTCCTTCTGCTCTCTTTCTCCCAACATGGCCAGAGCCAGCAGCAGCACCCATTGCACACCTCATGATGGAATAATAAACCTTAATATACCTTTATTAATTGAGAAAAAATGTGTGCTGCAACACACTCAAGCTAGACAGACTGTAGAAAACACAACACAGGACTCACAATGGATTATTTGTGTGTGTGTGCGCGTGCGCATGAGAGAGAAAGAGAGAGAGTGGAGGAGTAGACACACAATCTAATTAACAGCAGACACGTGGGGATGAAATGTAAGATAAAGTATTGGAATAGAAAGATAAATATATTTTTTAGTATTTTTATATAGGTTTTTTTTTGTGAGGAGTAGACTGGGTAACAGTAAAAAATGCACACACAGGGGTGGGGTGCTTTGAATCAACTTCAGTTCAAATACACTGAAAAGACAGACTGGGATTTAAAGAAAAGTTGGAAAGATAAACAATTTTTTCTTAATTTCTTTTAAAATATCTGAATGGGAGTAATAGGGTAGAACAAGAACACACACACACACACACACACACACACACACACACTCAATAACGCGTGAGCAAGGGGTGGCACTACAAGCAGCAAATAAACAGAGACAGACACACAGAGAGAAAAGCAACCCTGCCCCCCCCACCCCCCCCAAAAAGGAAGCAGGAGCTCCTCTCTCTCTCATCAGCTAGAAATGAAGCAAACACAAACTGAGAGTTCTCTCTTTTTCTCTCTGAATCTCTCCACCTCCTCCCTTCCCCAATACTCCACGAGGAATGAGTTCCTGGGTGGGAAAAATGGGTTTTATCATTTGCAATTCCCTCCCCCTGAACAACATGATTGGAGGGGGGACAAGGAGGAGACTGTGGCTATTGGTTAGCTACAGATGTCAATCTCAAAACTTCCTCACCTTTACCCCTGAGCATCTTCCTAATATGGAAGTGTTCAATTAGCCATCCATCAACATGAAACGATCCCACCCATCACCTCTTCAGGGTCCGAATGACCTTCTACCCACACCATGGGTTTCCGTCAGGTTTTGGACTGCCCCCTACCCACACTGCAAGTTTGGAGGTCTGTCGGAGGTCCATCAAACTCCCCAATTTTTGGTGTGGAGCACACACCCCTGCTTATATTGATCTGAGAGTTTGCAGGCTTAAACCCCTCATAAAAAAAAACTAATGTGCCTACAAATCTCATCCAGTTCTGAGAAATGGGGGTGGGGGGAGTCTAACCACTTGTTGATTTGCAATGATAGTACATTGGGGTGGGGGTGGGTGAAGCTTTTGATTTCTGAATCAAGACTCAGATTTGGACCTGAGTCAAAGCAGGCAGCTTCTGAACAGGTCCAAGCCAAACTGAGCTGTTCTCCCAATTACCAAATTGTGGCTAATGTAGGGGTGCTGATGCATGTTTGTTTAAAGTGGAGGGCTGGGCCTTTGCAACTTTGGGTCTGAAACCCCAAGTTTAGGTATTCATTAGGATTCTAGGCTGAGAAGTGCTAGCAATGTGGTCCCAGATGAGTTGTGAGGCGAGGCTGTTTTGTGCAATGAATCCTTCCTCCCTGGGCATGGCTAGATGTTGCCATATGATGATTGTCCCTGTTCATCCACATGCTGCACGTAGAATCCTGGGAGCAGGAAGGGACGATCCCTCCCTTAGCCCGGGAATTCACCCTAACAATAAATTCTGAATTTTCCGCAGTCTCAGGATGATCCCGAGACCGTGGAACATGTGGCCTACCATCCCATTTTCATCCCGACTCCTCACAAGTAAGTGTGAGAACCTGGGACCCGGGCACGGTGCTCCTCAAGAGCTCTGTGCCCATCGAGTGTAGGGTGAGGGGAGCAGGAGTTTTTTAAAAAACAACAACACACACTCACATTTTGCACATGAGCACTCCTTCGCTCCTCTCCAATTGAAAACAAAAAAACAAAATGGCGTCCATGACATCCTTTTTCCTCCTGGGACATCGCACGCTGCATGTAGATGAGGGGGACTATTTCACAATCATAAAATCATGAGATCATACCCCTCCAACCCCCTCATCTAGAGATGCCCCCTGTTTCCCAACAGCATTCTTCCCCCCCCCCCCCGGTGAGTTCTAACCAAGCATACCAGAAAGAGAGAGAGAGAGAGTCCCACCCCAAACCCTACCATTTGAGTTGTGGCCTCCCTGTGTGGGGCCTGTATCCTGAAAATGATGTGCTGTGATTGGGTGAAAGTTACAGCATATCCTATGCTCTATCATGACAATGTCAGACAAGATAATGTGAGGGAAGCTATTTACCACCTCCAATCTAAGCCAGTGAGATGTAATTTTTTTGGTACTGTCATTGGGGTCTGGAATAAAGTTGCACCATTAATGGGGGCAGGGCCATAGCTTGAAGGCATATAACATACAGCATAAGCGTGCTCATCTCCCTTGCTGCCCAGGTCCTGGCCATGACTCCATTCACTTTCAGATATTTCTCTGGTGGATTTTCAGCAGATGCATGTTCTGCCAGTTGTATCTGTCGTAGTGGTGGCATATCAGGTATTCATGGACATAGCAGGGTTTCTGCTGAATCTTACCCACCTCAATCCGTGTATTTCATGGATAGGGTTGTTGCTGAAAGCTTACAATCCTAATTATGTAGCTCAATCCATACATCAAAAGCACGTCATATGTTATATTGCATGAAGAGGCATCATTCTCTTTTGCCCTTCCTTCATTTCAAACCATAATGTTTTTTTTGGGGGGACATGCAGTCAAATTGTCTATCAGCCTCAAAATTGCTTCAGCATAAGGAAGCTGGAGTAGAAAATAGAAAGCAGGTAGATGTTAATAAATCACAGCCCAGTGGGTGATGGGCAAATTTACCTCTGTCACAGTGCTTTTTAGAATGTAGTCCATGGAACCAGAATGCCTCCGGGTTGCTAGCTGCTTCAGGCATTCCATTTCCTTACTTACGTCTTGAAAATACGTTTACAGAAGCATTCCAAAAATGTATTAATGCCAGAAATGCATGTCTTTGTAATGATAGCAAGGTCAAACACAAATATACAGTCCAAATTTCCTTCTGAAAAACAGTAGCCTGGAACGATTCCTTGGGTGATCATAGTTTGGGGCTCAATGAGACCTAAATTGAGGAACTAGATACATCCATAGGAAACTGATGAAGTTCTAAGTTCATATTCCCACTCAGCATTGAAACTCACTGGATAATCATGGCCAAATCACCACAATGAGAAGGATTAATTGACTGTATGGGTTGGGTGTATAAGTGTCTTCTGCATGCTTAAAACCTTGACGCAGACTCATTTTTTAATTAATCTGTACTGTGTTGCTAAGTTGGTTCACTACCATTGAGCTGGTTTGTCTGTTTTCTTTGTTTTGTTTTAATTCTTTGCCATGGATTCACTTGATCTGAAGCCATGGCTTAGCTGACTTACTTTGTCATGGGTTTCAAGTTCTCTGCCACAGAATCATGGGCTCTTTTTCTGCCTTGAAACTCCTAACTTTACTGTTTTCCCATCAATAAAATGGGTAAATATCTTCTTGAGTGTTTTCTAAATGCTTAATAATGCCCTGCATATGTATGAGTTTGAGCTCACAAGCTTCAATGATGCAATTTTAATTCTTGATTTGTGCTTATTGCACTGTTGGCATCTTTATTGCTAAAGGAAAGTATTGACTGGCATCATGTGCGGATGTCTTATTTGGCAGCAGGGAACTGGAAGCAAATGAAATTGCTGTACATTTTTGATGAACAAATGTTTTGTATTTTTGCCCCTGATATGAATGGTCTCTGCCCCTCTACAGATGGACCCAACCCTGGTTGCATAAGTCCTTCCCTTTGGCCCAACTGCACAATACATGCCCCTTGACTCTGCTAGGCACCACACCTTGGCTCCACTGTTGCAAGCCTGCCCAGTATCAGAATTTTGTCTTTTAGGAGTTGACAACCCTATTCCGTTGACTGATTGTCATCTACAAGCTGTTGTCAAAATAGGTGAAATAAGAATGGAATAAATAACAATTGTGAGATGGAGGTCGGTAAATAAAGAGATGACACACAGAATTTTGGGTTTAAGCAGGGCCACATTTATTAAAGCTCTGTAAAGGGTGAACCTAAAGGGCATCCAGTCTGGCCTGGTACAGACCTTTCTGAGTAAGGCGAGCCATTCATGGCCTGTGGGTTGGCACTGTACAATTTGCCCTACCCACTGGCCACCCCTTTTGGGGTAGGGAGGCCTTCCAGTGTCACCCCAACTCATTCTGCAGGGCTATGGGTGTGTGAGAAAGGTTAGCCTCAGAGGTAACCCTTATCTCCCAGCCAGGCCTCAGGGCTCAAAGCTGGGAGCCCTCAGGAATTACCAGTCACCGCAACAGTGCCTGTGAATACTCACCATGAGAAAATCCCTCTGGATGCCCGTTCTTTTCTGCCTATCAACAAATGTGACCAAATTAACAAGCAACACCGAATCAACCTATTTATACTCCCAGGCTGTCTTACAGTGTGGAGTAGGCGAAAAAAAACCATGAACAATTTAGGACATGAGCAAAAAAATCCTACTCGGTCTGAATGGCGACCAGAGAACTCACACTGCCTACAGGGAGGGAGGGAGGAAGAGAGCCACGCAAAAAGGAAAGGAACTGAGAGAGGTAAGAGCCTATATAAAGGCCATCATTATACCCCTCCCCGCACAGTGGCACCACCAGTTCTACCCAATAACGGTAGGGTACGTCTCAATTCCTCCCCAGCTCGCAAATGTTTCCGCATGCCCAGGCCTTGCCAGGAGTGGCAGAGTGGCAATAATAATAATAATAATAATAATAATAATAATAATAACAATAATAATAATAGCCAGGGATCTGCTATTGTGGAATTGGCACTGCGAAAGGTAAGACTTAGCTACAAAAGCAGATGTGAAAGACTTGTGTGACATTCTTTATTCATTTGGACTAGATCTACACTACTGCTTTATAGTGATATTGAAGTGCATTGATAACTGTTGAGGCACAATCCACATTCCATATACCACTTTAAAGTGTTACATTCTGCTTTTTATTCCACATTTGTAATGATTTTTGTCTGTATGCCACCCTGAGATCTTTGTGATATAGGGCTGGATATAAATGTTGTGATAATAAATAAATAAGGTATAGATCTGGCCTCAGTTTGCAAGTTGCCTCTTCCTATTCATAACCCACCCACCAAAATGCAAAATAAAACCTGAAAACAGAGAATGGATTCCAGCTGGGAGCATGATTTGTGATAAGAGGTATGAGAATAATTCAACAAAGATTTTGGATCTATGTCAGCTTTAAAAGGGAGGTCATCAACTCCATTATTTCTAATAGTGAGTGTGATTACACTATCTCTGCTAAATCAAGAAACACAGCATTACAAACCTTCACAGCCATCATTGTTTTCATATTTGCAAGAGGGCAAACAAATTGCAGCAATTTGTCTGTTTTCCTAGAATATTAACAATGTTGGCTGCAGTCTGCTCTAATAAATATAGCTTGTTTGCTGGAAATATTGTGGCATATTCTGCTTTTTATGGTGTGTTTGTTATATCATTGATTTAATATTCCTGGGAGGCTTCTTAGTTGGTGTGTGAAAATTCTGCCATTGATACCAGCTGAAACCTTACTCTTTCATTACGTTGTGTATCACAGTATTTGGGCCATTGCAATCTTTTGACATTCCAAGTTTTAATACTGTAAAGGTCATGCTTGAGCATAGAAAGGTTAAAAGGTTACTAAAGGAATCCTTTACACTCCATCCCAAATTAACCCACCCCCAATACATAATTTGACATTTGCAAACATCTCTGCATTTGTTATCTTAATTAATAGAGAAAACTCACATGCTGCGTTGGTGCTTGCTATTAGCAACATTAAAATATAATGAAGTAATGGAGACACAGGGCCGGCCCTATCGTTAGTCAGAGTGGGGGGGATGCTGCAGGCTGGTGGGCAGGGAGTTGTGGGGAGGCACTGGAGGACAGAGTTGTGTATGCCACATAGACTGCCATGCATGCCGTAAGTTGGCTTGCTGTCATCAGGTATGGTAAAGGATGTTAGTGTATTACCAGTGCTGAAGTAAGATTAACTACCAGTCCAGATGAGTTCTGTTATATATGTAGAATCACCCTCTGAAGACACACACATGGGCGTGCACACGCACACACACACGCACGCACACATGCACACACACACACACTTTTTATGCTATGGTGCAACATCAGAAGAAAATACAATGGTCCTTTGCATGTTAAAGTTTATTTCCACAAATATATTTTCTGATGGATTGAGTTTACTGGCTCTTTAAATTAGAGTATAATAATATCTTCCAAACATTGGATCTAAAGTAGCATGTGCTTGCTTCCCTCCATAAAAGGGGGCTTTTTTTATTCCTGGGCAGCAAACAGAGGTAAACCCAAAAAAGATAATAGGAAATAATTATTCACAGCAGGAACTACAATTCGTCTAACCACCTAATGATGTCATTGTATATAGTCTCTGTGTTTTAGATTGTATTGCATTGGGTTGAATTATATTTTTGGAAATTGTTTTTCTAGTTGCCTTTGACAGAGAGTAGGATGTACTCAAAACAAACTAGGCAGTTCCTCATGCGTCTGTAAGGTAGTATTTTTTTACACTGAATAGGTATTGTGTTCATTGTCTTGACAATACTGGACAAACTTGATTTTTAAAAAATATTTAGATCAACATTTAAATATGACATAAGATTCTCAGTTACCACAAGCCTAAATCTAAGAGGATTTTTTTACATCCTCATTTGACATGTAATTGTAACTTTTTTTTCTCTAGCATGAGCAAGCTTGTAGGTCAGTTAAAGGTTTCCAAAGAAAACACTTCTCTCACAGGTAGGACATAAGTTGGGCTGTGCAGAGCACACACCCCCCTCAATTTGCCTCAGAGGCCAATGTGGAGATTCAATATCAGCCCCAATTTGACTCGGGGTGCCTGAGAACCACCCTGACCCATTTCAGATTTGGTTCCAAATCTGAAATAGGCCAGCTGTGGCAATTTCCCAGGATCTCGCAGGTGGGCAGGAAAATCAAGCATGAAGCTGTCTTGTCCATAGGACTCCCTTCCTGCTTACCTCCTCCCTTCCACTCACTTCTTGAACCTGTCAAGTTGCTGTCCCCTGCCTGTGGGGCTTACCTGAAGCCTCTGCTCACAATGGCGAGCTGTCCATCCTCCAGGACAGCCACTCTGACTTGCAGTAGATCTACTGTTGTAAACTACAGCAGCCAGAAATGGCTGGCACAAGTGGAGGCTTCAAGTAAGTTCCGTGGGCAGGCAGGGGACAATGGCTGGCCATTGGGCTGAATTGTCCCAAAGTACTTTGGCTCCAGAACCAGATTCATGCTGAATTGGCCTGCTTCAACTCAGATTCAGGTTTCAGGACTGAGCCAACGCACACCCCTAGAATTAAGAAATATAGAGACCCCAAAGAAAGAATATTTGAGATATTTTGTCCATTCAACCAGACATTCAACAGCTTTTCTTTTCCTTGGCTGTAACTTTATTTTGTTTGTTCTTCTCCTTCTCCAGTGTTCTCAGATTTTGTTTTACCAGCTGCCATTTAAGTCAATTGGCTGTGGCTATGTATGTGATTTTATTTATGAGGGTCCATGGCATCAGTTGTAACATTTTGACCCCACTGATAACGTTGTGGGGATTGCCACAGCCAATAGGTTTAAATAGGCAGTGATGGCAAGTAAGGCCAAGGACACCGAGGGCAAAAGAGAAAGAGAAAAATGCTGAAGAGAAATAATTACATGAAAACCCATATGTATTTATACATGTGCCAAAAATAGGAGGTGCGTAAGTCAGTACATTGTCACAGATTATATATATATATATATATATATATATATATATATATATATATATCAACAGCTTTTTTTTTAATAAGGATGCTTAAGGTATCCAGTCTTTTTTAATTCCTATACAAAATAACCTGATCTGCATCTCTCAGACTAATGTATGTATCGAAACCTGGCTATCCAAGGGGTAGCAAAGTTCTTTGGATGTTGCAACAGGGTTCTGGTTTAAATTAATCAATGTGAGCATTTAAACACAATTACTGGGAGAAAAATACACCTTTAGTTATGTATTTTGAAGGTCTTTTTTAAAATGCAAAGTAGTCTAGAAACAGAATAGAAAGAATGCACGCAAAATAATAATAATCAGAGACCAGAAATGTAGATTAGCCAATCTTTAGTTTTCAACACTGAAAAAAAATGAAAATGAAATGAGACAAGTCATTTCAGCTCAGCCTTAGTTTCAATAAAAGTACCAATATTTCTCAGTGAGGGTCTGCACATCCCTTAAAAATCTGTACTAATTTTGAGTACTGTCAAGTCTTCTCAATATACTGGGATTCATTCCCATTATAGAATTTCCTAGTTTAACCATAGAAAGTTGAAGTATTTTTAATACACATGCAGCATTTTGTTGCTAAACCAGACAAAATACATTGTGGAAAGCTAATAACTTCCTTTCTATTAATAGTATTTACATGATTTTTGAGCTTATTTTCCCCCCTTTAGGTCAGAACTGTAATGTTATTTCAAGAGGAAAGTGACAAGGGATGTTGGTTTCCTTTTTAATTAAATCACACCAAGTCAGAGGTATATGGGTGTACCAATTTCAGCATCTCAAAAAATGGCAAATGTGCCAAAGAAGCATTCCTCCCTCCTCCTGAGACTGTGGTTGGGTGCATATTCCGAACATGTTATGGTGAAAGTGACTAGACATGGCTTGGGTTGTAAGCTGATTTTTAATTAGCATATTCTTGACATCATAGTGTTTGTAAAGCCTCCCTTTTAAGTCATCCATCAGTTGCAAAATATCACTATGGTGCATGACATCCAATTATATTAGTAGAATAAGCTGCATAAAGCGGATAGATGAAAAACTGAAATTGATAAATTATACCATACTGAGGCTTGAATCCAATGTACCACACAACTAGTTCTGCACACTAAGGAGAGCTTTTAGACTTAGAGGTGTTCTAGTGCTCTGCAAGGGGGGAAAATGTCTTAGACACTCCATTCATCTTCCTTATTAAGAGATTATCCAAACTGGTTGTATCCAATGTTAGTCTAACTTAAGTCCCATTAATTTCAGTGGGTCTTCTCTAAGTAGGACTAACATTGGATGCCACCCACAAAGGTTATTCTTTTCTTTTTAATATTAGTTCACTTGCTTTCATAACTAATTCAGAATTATTCCATTTGTTTTCATTATTCCTATTTGTTTTCATTTCCTATTTCTTTCAGTAGGAGACCCACACAGTCTTTTGCTGTTTGAGATTTTTGTTTTATTCATCCAACTGACATATTATTTTTTGGCAACCTACTCCGTCAAAGCATCTCGGTTTCCAAATTTCAGATGGATCAGGAAAGGTTATCCATTATACAGATTTTAAGAGACTGTTCTGTTTGTAACTCATCTGTTTTCTGTCCAGCTGATGTAAAGTTTACAGGCATTCTATCTGTCCGCCAATATTTAAGGTAGATAGGACAGTTTTAGAGGCACACAAACACAGCCTAACAGGGTTCTCTCTGTAACCTTCCTGTGATTTGTACATTCCAATAGAAATGACTGAGAAATGAATGAAACAAATGAAATGAGAAACAAATGGAATTTTCATTCAGAATTCATTTGTTTGAATTCCCATCCTTTTTAAATAACATAAATGAATGAAACAAATGGGGCTCATTCATTTCAGTTTTGTATTCTTTTTTATTCTTCTTCTAAAACACACACTTATTGTGTCCTAGGATGAGTGCCTATTGTAATACAGCGTGGAGAAATATTAGAAATGAAATGATATTAGATAAATCACAATCATTATTTGTCCTCTTTAACCTAAGTGACAATACAGAAAAGCCTAAGTGACAAGTTGAATGGAACACAGTGGTTGGCAAAGATAGCCCAAGCATTTGTTTAAGGGGAAAGGCAGAGCAGGGGTGTGGCACAATTGTTTGAAAACGCATGAAGCCCATAATGAAGAAATGCCATAATGAAGCCCATAATGAAGAAATGCCATCTGATAAAAATGTCTCTGCAACAAATTTCCCCTCTCAACTTTGGGGACTCTGAACATAAGGCATAAGAAGAGCTACCTGGTCCAGCATTCCATTCCGACAGTTGGCCAACCAGATGTCTATGAGAAGCCCACAAGCAGGACATGAGTGCAATAGTATTCTCCCAGCCACCTTCCCCAGCAACTGGGATTGAGGCCATAGCTAGACCTAAGGTTTATCCCTGGATCATCCAGGGGTCAAACCTGTTCATCTAGGTGACACACAGGGGATCCAGTGCTCAGGCAGAGGCGAACCCTGGATGATCCCAGCATAAACCTTAAGTCTAGCTGCGGCCTGAGTTAGTGATACTGTCTCTGACTATAAGAACATAAGAGTCATGCTAGTTCAGACCAAGGGTCCAACTAGCCCAGCTCCTGTGCACAGAATGGCCAACCAGCTGCCTGTGGGAAACCCACACGTAAAACATGAATAGCACCTTCCTGCTTGTGTTCCTCAGCAACTAGTACACATAAGCATACTGCCTCTGATCCTAGAGGTAGCATATAGACATCAGGACTAGTAGCCATTGATAGCCTAGACCAGGGCAGGATCTACACTACTGCTTTAAAAATGGTTTATAACAGTGGTGACAACTGTTGGAGCCCAGGACACACTCCAGATACTGTTTTCAAACCATTTTCAAAGTTTCACATCCTGCTTGGTGTTGAACTGGCCCAGGAGTCGCAGTGCTAATGAACTCCTCACGACTCCATAGCCCAACCACTCAATCTGCTTAAAAGCTAGGTTCAAAGAGATGTGGCACTGCCAAACTACAGAAGTCCCAGCACATGCTACACATTTAAGCCACTCCTGCTGAGTTGACAGAAGAAAAGCAACTCATGGTGAAAGTAGATCATGAGCAGGCAACAACCGCAAGTAGGTGGCGGTGATAAAGAATATCCAGGCAGAGACAGCCAAGAGAGAGCTTTCCTAGGGATGTCTTGTGAATGTGAGTGGGCATACACTGAGCACTCATGCTCAAAACATTGCAAGCACAGGCAGGCATACAGCCCAATCAATCAGATGCCTGTGTTAAGGGAGGGAGGATTGCTCCTGCTCCTGGTAGTGTAGGCAGGGACAAACAATTACCAATGTAAGCTGCCAACCCTAAGATCCACCTCAGTCTGAGCCAAGGGACTCACAGACTTCACAGGAACCCTTCTAGGACTTAGAAATAAAAGCCCAAGCCATCACCCTCTATCTCAGAATCTTAGACCTTAAACCTTAAACAGTATCAGTAACAAAAGAGAAGGCTCTGGATGCAATACTAAGGCTTACTTGGAAGGATGTTAAGTTTATATACATAAGGAATGTGGCAAGGAAGTAATAAAAGGCATGCAAGAACTAGAGTGATGTTTGGAAGCACTGCCTCAACCAGAAAATAAAAAAAAATACCTTCAACTGCCCATACATACTTAAGAACATTGAACAAAGTGCTGGTATTAACATTTAAAGCCCTAAACGGCTTGGGGCCAGGTTATCTGAAGGAACGCCTCCTCTCATATGTACCTGCCCGGACACTAAGGTCATCCTCAGGGGTCCTTCCCCACGAGCCCCTGCCAAAGAAAGTGAGGAAGGTGGCTACCAGGAGGAGGGCCTTCTCTGCTGCGGCACCCCGGCTGTGGAATGAGCTCCCTAAGGAGGTTCGCTTGGCACCTACATTATATGCTTTTAGACGCCAGGTGAAGACCTTTTTATTCTCCCAGCATTTTAACAGTCTATAAATAAATTTTAACTTGGTGTTTTAAAGTTGTAATTTTGCATTGCTGCTGTTTTTATCTGGTTCAGCTTTTATACTGTATTTTATATTATGGTTTTATACTGTTGTTTCATACTTTGAATGTTTTTAATTTTTGTGAACCGCCCAGAGAGCTCCGGCTATTGGGCGGTATAGAAATGAAATAAATAAATAAATAAATAAATATGTCCAAAACTGACACTGAGAGTCACAAGCCAAAAGCGAGGCAGAGATCAAAACTTATGAACCAGACAAATAAATTTCATTTCAGAAACATGCGCGGTAAAAGACTGAGGGACCCAGGAGGTTTCTTTCATCTTTGAATGAGCCATCATCCCCTGATATCCCGTGCTGGGCCTTAATTAATGTTTCTCCTTGATGAGGTAGCAGTTAGTGAAGGGATTGGGCCCCTCAAGTAGTCTTCAGAATACCAACAACAACAACACCCTTGAAGGGTTTTCAGCTGTTTGAATGGAATGTTTGAAGGGCCTAATTCCTTTTGAAAGTGAGGAGTCAGGTGTTCATAATTTAAATAGAATTTAAAAATAATTATAAATTTAGAAATACTTAGTATTTAAATTCAGTGACAGATGACCAGTGTGCCTAATTGTTGATGGAGAACTTGAAGGTCCCTGCTCTCCCCCTTTTGTTGTTCTTGGACTGAACGGCCTTTCAAATAGAGGACACCGTCAAATAAAGTTATGCTTCCGATAACCCTCCAAATAGAGGACTGTCCTCCGTAAAGAAGAGCACATGGCCACCCTACCCTTGCCCTGTTACAGATCCTGGGGAAGTGTTCTACTGTGCCCATTCATTTCCTACAGGGAACTGGCCAGGGCGCTTGGCTTCACATCACCCTATATGAACATGGAGTGAGAATGCAGCTAACGCCTTTCTGCACATGTTGGTATGGCTGAAGATCAGCAGCCATGGAGAAACACTTTTTCTTGGAAGTTTGCTTTGTATTATTGACCTTTTCATACAGGAACTCTGGATAGGCTTCGGAGGAACACCAGAGATTCCCGGAACACAGCTTAAACAAACAAATGAACATCTGCTTAGAAAGAAAATGAAAGCAAGTTTATCACCTTTTGCTCTTCTCAGTTATTCTTCCACAATCGGCAATAATCATTACAATATTTGTTGCCATCTAGTGCCCAAAAGGCAACAGTTGTTTGACAAAATTGGACTGAACATGATCTGGGGAGTTTTGGCTTCTGAGGTGAATACCAGACCAAGGTCTTTTATCAACTGAGGCCTGAATTCTAACTGGTTGACTTAGATTTCTGGCTTGGCCAGGAATGTACTTAGCCTGTGTACTTTCAATTCAGCATTGCTTATCTAACCATAAAAAAGACAGAATATCCTTTTGGTGCCTACCCAATTTTTTGTACATTAAACCACAGCAAAAGCCTTGTTCTTATAATGTATCGCAGCAACGGCCCGTGACCTGATCTGCCATAGCTGCTTTCTCCGTGCTCTGTTCCCCATTTTTATTCAGAATAAATAAGCACCACTCCCGCCAGCTCATTTAATTCTTTTCATCCCAAAACACCATTGCCCTGTCTTCTTATCCACAATTTTCCCCACCTGTATTAATGATCAGGTCTTGTGGTGTGCTTCACAGCAAGTGAGTGAGAGTCCAGGCAAGAGGGCTGAAAGAAAATCATGGGAGAGAAGCCCTGGTTGCCTCATCTCTCAATTCTGTGGCAGATTTACAAAGACAGTGTAATCTCCACAGTTGGAATCTGGGAGTCATGATAATATGATATAAGGTACTTCCAAGAAGAAAGCTCCAGTCCTTGGACTGTTAGGAATGACAGGCAATAAAGTTGGGTTTCTTAAACTGAGGCAAAAGAAGCTACAATAAAGCCCTACTATCATTCATCTTCTTTTGAGCTAACTGTATTTATTTATTTATTACAATTTTATACCGCCCAATAGCCGAAGTTCTCTGGGCAGTTCACAAAAATTAAAACCATAACCACCAACAGGTTAAAAACACAAATACAAAATACACTATAAAAAGCACAACCAGGATAAAACCTGGTTGTAGTCTTCTGTATTGCAGAAGATGAGCACAAGTGTCTGTTGGATCAATCAATCCTGGAATTTTATCCTAGCCCCCACTCCAAAAGAAGGAGAAAGAAAGAAAGAAAGAAAGAAAGAAAGAAAGAAAGAAAGAAAGAAAGAAAGAAAGAAAGACAGACAGACAGACAGACAGACAGACAGACAGACAGACAGAAAAATCCAAGTTGGTTAACAAATCCATAAATTATAGTGTAATGATCACATTTAAGGCTGTATTGAAATAGTCCTCCAATATTCACCAGCCAAATCCCGAAATTCACCACCCCATTTACCATCCCATTTTCCATTGCAATGATTATTTAGGGGTAATATTTAGGGCATCTTAAATAGTTTTGGATGGTTGGGCACTTACCATGATGGAGACCTCTATTCCATGCTTTTATTAAAACAAGTTTTAAAGCCTTCCTCTCTGTCAGAAGCTCCATGTTTCCTCTGCAATGTGGCCCTGGAATGATGCTACATAAGCCAGTTTCAAGCCTCTGGAGTGGTTTTTGTTTGTTTGTTCATTTGGCTACAAAAATGATGAAGTCAGTCTTTGCACACAGGTTCAGCACAATTTTGAAAGGATCCATCATATTGGTGTATATAGAATAAGATGATTGGAAGTAAGGACGACAACAAAAAGATTGGCCTGCTGTTGTGCAGATGTTCCCTATATGCACCAGCATGCCGTGCAGAGCTAAGCAAAGGGCCTGGTTCTGATGGTGTAGGAATGATGAAGCTAAGCAGGTCTGGGTCTGGTCATTGACTGGATGGGAGACTGCATGGAAACTCTAGGTATATATAACACCTTGAGTTCCATGATGGAAGGAAGGTTGGATATCAACGTAGCAAATGAAAAGGGCATTCCACCAGGCCAAATTATATCCTCTACACAAAAGGAGTTCTCTCGTCTTTGACATCTGGCTGCATAATTGCACATTATATGGTTCCTGTACTGGTAACCCAGATGTTACTGTGCAAAAGTGTTGAGCTTCTTGTTTTGGCAGATAGGGTTATGAGAAAGAAGAAAGAAAAGAAGGACAAGAAGGATTATAAGGAACCGTTGGCATCAACTTAAAGTGATTTTTTTGTTGACTCAGATGTTTTTCTTTTCTTTACCTTAAGGTCACAATATTGATTCTGGCAAAATACTGTAAATATTAAAACCCCAGGTCAATAAGCTTAACACTAACCTAAAAACATCAATAAGTGCTTACCATCTGCAAAGCTGAAACAAGATCCTTATCCCCAGCCTTGGTTACGCATAGCTTTCTCAGAGCAGAAGTGTTTGCAAGAGTGCATGTGTATCTGTTTTCAATAGTGCTAAAATAAATATCTAAGGCTGTGAAGCCAAGCAAAGTTTCAGTAGAAAGTTCCATGGAAATCAATAGGATTAGCATCCATATTATTAAAAATGGGCTAAAGGTAACAAATAGATTTGCTATTATCTTTTGAAAGACAACCCTAGTTAAAATCCAGTCTTTCTAAGCTCTATTCAGGCGTTCCTGCATGGTATGAAAAGAGGAGCACTCCAGCCTTGTTTTTTTTTAAAAAAAAATTAACACAAAATACAATGGGATATTATCATCAAGAAGAAAAGGTGGCAACTCTAGAGCAGAGCATAAATGTAACGGAAGGAAAAGACTGTAGAGAAAAGATGCCATCCTTTTTTCTAGTCTGGTATGAATTCCCATGCTAAATGTCTGCTTACCAGGCAGCAGGAATTCCAGCAGGTGTATCTTGTCATCCAAACCTGACTGAAATCCCTTCTTCTCTACAAATATTAAAGATGTAGGAGTCCTCTTTTGCAGCTGGCCACCTTTTGCACTTCCAGGAAAGACTTGGCAACTCTATTGTGAAGAAAAAGGTGGCAAGTCTTATTCAAATGTACTGAATAATGATGTAACAAATTATTGTGGTTACAGTATTGCTAACTAACAACTAACATATGGACATTTCTAAATTTGGCAAAGCATGCACAAATTGTTTAGATATCCATTCACTTAATACAACGATCAGTGTGCAATTTCCCTTCTGGGGATGGGGTGGGGTCTTTCAATGACCCCGTTGGAAGGTTTGAAGGTCAATGTGGTTAATGGGCTGACAGTCTTGGACTTAGACCTGCAGGTCATGGCCAAGATAAGTATTAGTTCAATCTGTCGCACTACAGAGTTGCCAACTTTTCAAACCCATCTTTGTATCTCTATTTTTTTACCCCTGCTTTCTATCTACCAGGCTGCTGTTATTGGCATAAATGCAGAACAGGCTGATTTGTGGGGGGTTTTTCTGATTAGTTGACAACCTTCTATCTATCACTGAGAGACATTCCTTCATTAAGAAACTTTAGGCCAAAAATGTTGAGCCGTAGATGGAAGAATGAATAAGTCATGTGGTGGATGTTTTTGTAATATCAGGAACTGAGAAGGCTGACTGGAGTGGCAGACAACATTGGCGATTGGACAGCATCCTCCACAACTTCTGTTGGTAGCAAGCCAGGTTAGGGGGACAGTGTAGGCCACAGAGTGTACAATGCTCTCCTCCAAGAACTTGCTGCCCACCTCCCAGTATCTGCCATCTAAGGCAACTGCTTCACACTGGACAATAATAGGGTGAGCCCTGTTGGGTGAGCAGGTGGCAAAAGTAAGAGGAGCAACAATAAGTCAGGGGCAGTACGGAGGTCAGCGGTGGGTCCCCTGCTAAGGAATGGGCCTTGGCGGGTCCCCAATAATGCTGATCTCTTGTGCCAGCTCTGGGCTCCTCCCTACTTTGCCTTCATTATTTGGAATTTAAAATAGAACAGCACACTTTATTTATTTATTTATTTATTACATTTCAATACCGCCCAATAGCCGGAGCTCTCTGGGCGGTTCACAATTTTCCAGCTATTGGGGAAAAAAACTAGTAGAGCTATTGCTCTATGGTACTTCTCCCTCAAATGGTGGCATGGCTCAAAACAATGTGGATTCACTTTCCTATTTTTGCTGACTCAAGTGGAATGCTGTGTCCTGTTAACTTAGGAAATACACTTTGCAACATGTTTAGCCTGGTTTTTGCTTTTTAACCTATCCTGTCAATTTCTCGTTTGTTTTATTTATCTCTCATAGCATAGCCAGTCTTAAAATCCCTTCACTGGCTGTCAATTAGTTTCCTGTTGAAGTATAAAGTGTTGGCTATCACCTTTAAAGCCCTACATGGTTTGGGTCCAGGCTACCTGTGGGATCACCTTCTCCCACACAATCCACCCCACACACTCAGGTCCTCTGGGAAGAATTTACTCCAGTCAACAAGAACAAGGCTGACAACTAGTACCCAGAGGACCTTTTCTTCTGCCGCTCCCAGTTTGTGGAATGGCTTGCCGGGAAAGATTCGTCAACTCAACAGTCTTCCAGAATTTAAGAAAGCCATGAAGACTGACCTCTTCTGGCAGGCCTACCCAGTGGAATTTTAAGATGCCTTTTTTAATGGTGTGCTGCTTTTAATGATGCACTGGTTTTAAACATTTGAATTAGTTGTATGTATTTTATGGTGTTTTTATTAGTGATATACCCTGCCTCGATCCAGAGGGAGACGCAGGTAACTATTATTATTATTATTATTATTATTATTATTATTATTATTATTATTATTGTGTTGTGGCACCCCAACTGTGGAATGCCCTCCCCTTGGAGGCCCAACTGGCACCAACACTGATTTTATTACGGCGCCAAGTGAAAACATGGCTTTTTAGTAGGGGTGTGCACGGACCCCCGCTCCGCTTCTCTTCCAGATCCGCGATTTGTGGATTGGGCCACTTCGCTCCACCCCCGCTCCGCCTATGTCCGCTCCGCTCCGCTGCGGAGCTCCGGATCCGGATCGGAGCTCCGTTTCCCCCCCCATAGGCTTGCATTAAGCTAAAAAATTATACAACTTTTTTTCTGTTAAAGTTAGAAACCTCAAGTTTGGCACCATGACACCTCATGGAGGTATACACACGCACGCCAAGACTCAAGGCAATCCCATCATCCCCTGATTTTTGGGGAATTTATGAAAATCGGGCACCCCATTCACACCCCTTTCGATAGCTCCGTCAATTTGCACATTAGAAACCTCAAACTCACCACCATGACAGCTTATCCAGGGATACACATGCATGCCAAGACTCAAGGCAATCCCATCATCCCCTGATTTTTGGTGGGGCTTAAACCTGCAGACAGCTCAATGGGGCCATTTCAAAGAAAATCCCAACATGCCATGAATTGGGGAGTAGAGATAAACCTATGAATCTTCTTCCACACTTGAAAAATGGATTTGGAACTTCCAAAAGTCTAATTGAGTGCAGGAAGGACTTCTCCCCTGAGTCAAAGCCAGACACACACAACATCCCTGCGAGGCGGGCAGGGGAGGAGGGAGGGAAGGCAGGCAGGCAGCAGACATTACTGGGGGCATAAGGAAGTGAGCCAAGGATAAGCCATTGCATATAAAATGGAATAAATAAATAAATAAACAAAGGAGGGGTGGAATTAAAAGCAGCAGTGTTGCTGAATAAACAACAAGAAGAACTTTTTTAAAAGGCTATATCTGTCTTTTACCAGTAATAGGGGGACGTGCCCCGGGGAGGGGGAAGCAGCTGCCAATTTGACTGGTCCTAGTTGCTTTTAAGAAGCAACACTGTCAGTTCAACTCATGAAATCCATTGCTCCACCACGAGAGCTCTACTAAGAAGTAAAGCTCTCACTTCAACTCATGATAGGCATTGCTTTACTCTCTTTGGAGGGCTCTGATAGCCCTCCAAGTACAGGAGAGAGTGGGGGCACGTCCACATGGCATGCCCTAGGGGAGCTCATCCCCTTGCACTACATCTTTTCAGTTGTTCCCCAAAGTTAGGGTGGGTAGCAGTGCTCTCTTATTATTGGCTTAGTATATGATTTCAGGTTGTGTTTGTGCATTTGGTGGGGCTACTGTTTTAAAAAACACTGGGAAAAGTCTGTTCAGACTAAGAAAGAGAAGTTCCTAGAATCCCAAGTTACCCGTTTTGCCTATCCCCTCCTCCAACTTTGGGATCATGTGATCATGACCGGGAGTTGACTCTGCCCCTCAGCAATCGAAACAGGTAACCTTTTTCCCGCCTTTACCCTACTTTTTTAAAAAAATTACCACGCGAACCGCACCACGCAGAGAGCTGAGAGTAGGCTCAAAATGACTCCCATCCACGACTCTCTAAGCACAAGAATTTTCATAAAGATAGCTTCAAAAACATCACAGTTATCCCCCTTTCTTTTCTGCAATGCAATCCTATGGGCGAAATGTTTCAAGATGACGATCGGACCGGACCGCGGAAAGAGGAGCGCTCCGAAAATGGGCACTTCTCTTCGCCTTGCTTCTAGGGGTCCACGATCCGCTTCTACTCCACCTCTGGGCAAGGCAGAGCAGTCCAATTCGCTCCTGCTTCTACGCTTCTAATCGGAGCGGAGCACATGCCTACTTTTTAGCAAAGCTTTTAATGCTTGAATCACTAGGCACATTGTTTTAACTGTTTTAATAGTTTTACTGCTTTTAAATTATATATTGTTTTAACTTGGTTTATGGTTTAGTTTGTTTTTAGCTGTGTATATTTACTGTTTTTATACTGTATGCTTTTATACTGTATGCCGCCCTGAGATCTTATTGGTATAAGGCGGGATATAAATGTTTTAAATAAATAAATAAATTATTATTAGCCTTTCTTCTTTCTCTTCACCACTTCATGCCTCTGCCTTCCATTACATGGCTGGTTTGTTTGTTTGTTTGTTTAATCCACACCCCAGCCCATTCTCAATTCTTTTTACACCACTACTAGTCCTTACATCCTGTGTGTCATCCTACATGGAGGTCTCTCTAAATTACCATCTGTTTTCCCCTTTGTATTGTATACATTTCCCCTTTCTTCTTCACTGCACCATCACAGGACTCTCTGTACTTTGACCTCCATACTGTTCCCCCATCTGTCACTGTGATGTTCAGCTGCCTTATATGTTATAAATGTGTGTATAGTTATTGTTTATATTATGTGTAAGGTTACAGGAAATAAGTAGACCTCAAGGTAATTACAATTAGTAGTGTGGGGGGTGAATGCCTGAGTGTTGACTGGATGGTTGAGGGGGAGTGCAGATTGGCTAAGTAAGAGTGGGAGGAGCTAGAGAAAAGTATCTATATATAGTTAAGTGAGCGAGAGGAGGGGGGAGACAAGTCTGTAGAAATGTCAGTGTGAAATGAGTCTGTGGGGTATGAGAGCTTGAGTGTTATGAGATAGTCTGGGAAGAGAGTGAGAGATACAGTGTGTGGGTTAGAATTCTGTAAGGTAGAGAGAAGTAGAAGATTTTAAGACTATATAGTGGAACCTTGTAATAAAGAAGTGACCGAAACCAATGTGCTTTGAACCCTGTAACCATACGCATTTGAGCTGGGGAAACGATTAAGCTTATGCACACATTTATTGAGTTAATAAATTCCCATTATATTTATAAACAACTGGTGTGGGCTGTGGAGGTGTCTGAGGAGAAAACAACAAATGGTGGTAGTGGAATGGGAAACAGGGCTAGGTTGCTGGGCTGTGGGGGCTAAAGAATAAAGACAAGACACGAGTAGGCCTAAACCCTCACACACATCATTAGCATAGGGGGGATTGAAGTGGTCCGGGGTGCGAGTGGCATGGGTAGTCCTGTCAGGTAGCTTGTGGGTGTCTCAGGTGAAGTTGAGATGACACAGGGGGGCAGGACACATCACAGTCACCCTCATCTTTTTTGCTTCCCCCCCCACCTCATAAGAAGAGATGACTGAGAAATGTGATCTTTACAAAACCTGATGCAAACCAAACTGACCTACGTCAACTGGACTAATGTGCAGATCAGAATGTAATTACCCTTTGGATCTGGCACTTCTCTGGATTTTGTGATGCAGTTTACAGCTCAAAAAATGTACTAGAATGCATTTGAAAATACATATATTAGGATAAAATACATTTAGAAACATGTGCCTTGTAAATACATATCTTGTGAGAAGATACATTGAAAAACATATCCTTAAATACACAATTATATACAAATTTCCAGGTGGATGTGTGCATATATACCAGAGATAAATGTGGAAACGGGATGGAGCACTTTCATGAATGAACACATGCAAAGTTGATAGAAATAGGAGATAGACTAACACATACAAACATCTCAAACCTGCTAGTGTTGTTGTTTTCTTGCTCTGTCTTTCTTTCTTTGCTCCATTTCTCCTCCATTTTAATCTCTACTCCTCGTTGATGAAGTCCATGGTCAGAGCACACAAAGCTTTCACTCTTCCAGCAATTCACATGCTCAGATGCAGATGGGCCATTCAGTATGGCTGGCTGGCTGAAATGAAATGGAAAAAAGTAGCATCAACAACTCCTATGGGTGCCTTTGGAAGAGAGGAGCAGTGTTATTTACATATTCATCCCTTCTGTTGGCAGGTCTGTGGAGGCCTGGGAAAGGTTACTAAATGTTCTAGACAACAACTCCCAGGTTTCTTGGCCATTGGCCATGCTGGCTGGAACTCACAGAAATTGAAGTCCAAAACATCTTTGGGGTACCAGGTTGAGGAAGGATGCGTAGGTATTTCTTCAAAACAGTGGGAAATGGCTGCAAGCAATATGGGGTACAGTCTGACGGAGTGGTGCTGAAATTGGTCCCCAGGGCTTACATTGTGCAGGCCCCATCAATAATAATATTTCTGCCTAGAAAAGTATGTGTGCTCTCTCATTCCTATCCTGTGGTGGTTGACTACAAAAAGGGATCAAACAAATTTATGGATGATCAAACTAACAATGGCTACTAGTCCTGATGGCTGTATCAGAGGCAGTATAGCTCTGTACTTAAGTTGCTGGGGAATATGGGCAAAGGGGTACCATTGTGGGTTTCCCTTGGGCAGCTGGTTGGACACTGTGTGCACAGAACGCTGGACTAGATGGACCCTTGGTTTGATCCAGCAGGGCTCTGCTTAAGTTCTTACCTTGGTGCATCTGCTCGGTTTGCAGTCTTACCCTGAAGGTAGGCCTACACCAGGGATGGGGAACCTGTTTTAGCCCAAGGGCTAAATTCTGTTTCAGCCATGCTTCTCGCCTGCCCAAGGACCTCCACTTCCCTTACTCGGCTTCGTCCTTTTTCTTCTGCTGCCCCTTACGCCTGGAACGCTCTTCCAGAACACTTGAGAACTACCAACTCAATCACTGCTTTTAAAACTCAGCTAAAAACTTTTCTTTTCCCTATAGCCTTCAAATATTGAGTTTGTTCTGACTCTATACTATTAGCTTTACCCTACCCGGTGCCTGTTTACACTTCCCTGTGCCTGTTTGCATTCTCCTTCCCTCTTTATTGTTAACTACAACTTATTAGATTGTAAGCCTACGCGGCAGGGTCCTGCTATTTATTGTGTTATCAGTACAGCACCATGTACATTGATGGTGCTATATAAATAAATAAATAAATAATAATAATAATAATAATAATAATAATAATAATAATAATAATAATGGGCAAAATACAAAGGGGTGTGGCGAAATACAAAAGGAAAGGGGCAAAAACTACCATAACGGCCAATGTATTTTAGCTTAAAGCTTTAACTGTCAGTAAATAAGTCTTGTGGGGTGGGGTATTTCAATGGCCATTTCTACACCTGCCTTTTTCCCCATGATCATCCCGGGATCATCCCTGTGCATCCAAATGACGCACAGGGGATCCCGGGAGCAGGCAGGGACGACCCCTCCATTTTGCTGAGATAATCCTTCGGTGTAGAAAGGGCCAATGTTTTAGAAGAGGGGAAATCTAAACAAAATCTGAGAAAACACCACCAAACCATTGGGGATCAGTGAAAGGAGATTGATAAAGGGGAAAAGAGTGTGATTTGGGGGAAACTCCAGAGGGTGGTATTGGGACCCAGGAGAGCCAGTTTTGTCCTGCAGGCCTGAGACCCCTCCCTCCCCTGGGGGTTAAAGACGGTATGCTACAAATAATGCAAACCATACCTACTTACACAAAAGCATTTGAAACTCAAGGTTGCTCTCGCATTAAAGAGATTGACAGCATTGCACGAGAGTTTTCTTTTCGCTTTCAGATGTATTTTAATCCAGGACAATAAGGAACTGAATCGACCATCTTAACCCAAGTGACACTTTTTTCTCGGAATAGAATCGGCTTTCCAGATGCAGCATAGCAGGTGGGTGATCTGCGGCAGCCCATCCCTGGTGGGCTGCCAGAGTCCGTTAATGGCTGGTCTGCTCATATCCTGGTTACAGAACAAGAGCAATCAAGGCACTCAGACAATAACTTCCGATTTGGCACCGACACCACGGCACTCAGGTTTCTCATTTGACATCCCAAATGATGGCCGGGAAATGTACCCAGTCCAACCATATAGATTGGGATGAGTTTGCAGAACAAACAAACAAACAAAAAAGGTTAATGAAATAAATGTGAATGGGGCATTTTCTTTTTATTGGTGCCTCCTCGTACACATTCAGTAAAAGAGAAACCGTACACTGATGTAAATCCAATCAATGGTTTTCATAATGAATAATTTATCTGGTTCTATTGATCATAAAGATGTACAATCTGTCTCTGGAGAATAGAGAAAGATGGGAAGAGCTGGAGTCAGGAGGGTAATTGTTTAAATGTGTTCTCCGCAGCAGAAATGCTGCTTTCGTAGCTCCGTTTCAGCACTGCTTCCCCCCGTCCTTCTTGTCCTGTAGCAATCAAAACCATGCACTCTTCTAAAGATTACTGAACTATTTTCTGATGTTACGTAGAAAGTCCATAATGCAGCTAGCTTTTTGAGGATCTGGAAAAAAAATGCTTTTAAAACAGAGGTACATTTTTAAGCATTTCAGAAAGCTGGAAAAGCTAGGGCCAAAATGTTAATTTAAACACATATCTAGCAGTTACGTCTTGTTATTCTCTCAGCATTTTTTAACAGTCTATAAATTTAATTTTGACTTTGCTGTTTTAAATTTGTATTTTCAATTTGTATTTCTGCACTGCTGCCGATTTTATCCTGGTTGTGCTTTTATATTGTATTTTATATTATGTTTTTAATACTGTTCGTTTTATGCTTTGAATGGTTTAAATTTTTGTGAACCACCCAGATAGCTTCGGCTATGGGGAGGTATAAAAATGCAATAAATAAATAAATTTTTATTTTAGAGTAAGTACAGGGGGGGTGATATGGACCTTAAAAGCCCCTTTACCCCCCCCCATGGTGGGTCCCCAATCCAGATCAGCCCCTGTGCCTACTCTAGAGTAAAAATGGGGGAAACATATCTGCTAGGTATGGATTTATGTAATGTCTGTTTTGGTCCCTAGTTGACCTGTTAGTTAGGTCTATGTTAAAGCCCACAATATGCATGGTACTCTTATTAGGTTTTCTGCCTTAATGAAGGAGCCTATAAAGACATGGTTGCTTCTGTGTCATCTTCCCAATGAGTTCTATTTTTTATTTTTATTTTAAAATGTACACATTAATTTTCTTTAGTTCTGAGGTTTAGAAACTTTTTTAAAAAGGAAGAATTCTGGAATTGTATTCTCAATTGCACCAATAATGTGCTGTCCCTAAAATATTCTTTTACAGAAAGGGAAGGGTTCCGCAAGGCTCGGTGCTTGGCCCGCTGCTGTTTTCTCTATACATGCTGCCCTTGGGTAAACTTATTCAATCTCATGGCCTCCAATATCACCTGTATGCCGATGACACACAACTATATCTCTCATCTCCGGAACTTTCTCCTGATGTCCACGATTGTATCTCGGCATGTCTTTCAGATATCTCAGCCTGGCTGCTTCATCGCCGTTTGAAACTCAATATGGCAAAAACTGAACTGCTTGTTTTTCCTCCTAAACCTTCTCCTCACCTCTCATTCTCTCTTACTGTCAACGATGTCACGCTTACTCCGGTCAAGGAAGCTCGTAGTCTTGGCTTTATATTTGATTCCTCGCTCTCCTTTATTCCTCATATCGAGGCAGTAGCTAAATCTTGTCGTTTCTTCCTGTATAATATTGCCAGGATTCGACCATTTTTGTCTGTCTCTTCTGCCAAGACTCTCGTTCACGCACTGGTTATCTCTCGGTTGGACTACTGCAACCTCCTTCTCTCTGGCCTCCCCTCATCTCACATCAGTCCGCTGGTCTCTGTCCACCACTCTGCCGCTAAGATCATCTTCTTGGCCCGCCGCTCTGACCATGTCACTCCGCTTCTGAAATCTCTTCATTGGCTCCCAATTCACTCCAGAATCCAATATAAACTTCTCCTGTTGACCTTCAAAGCTTTTCACGGTCTAGCTCCTGCCTATCTCTCCTCTCTCATCTCACACTATTGCCCCGCTCGTGCTCTTCGCTCCTCTGATGCCATGCTTCTCGCCTGCCCAAGGGTCTCTACTTCCCTTGCTCGGCTTCGTCCATTTTCCTCTGCTGCCCCTCATGCCTGGAATGCTCTTCCAGAACACTTGAGAACTACCAACTCAATCACAGCTTTTAAAACTCAGCTAAAAACTTTTCTTTTCCCTATAGCTTTTAAACTTTGAGTTTGTTCTGACTCTATACTGTTAGCTTCACCCTTCCCGGTGCCTCTTTACACTTCCCTGTGCCTGTTTGCTTTCTCTTTCCCTCCTTATTGTTTACTACAACTTTATTAGATTGTAAGCCTATGCGGCAGGGTCTTGCTATTTACTGTGTTATCTGTACAGCACCATGTACATCGATGGTGCTATATAAATAAATAATAATAATAATAATGGGCTTCTTAATTATTTGCCATTTGATGCAGTTGTAAAGTGGCCCATTTTATGTTAGCCTACTAAGGATGCTTCAGTACAGAGGATCCTACCACAGTAAAGTGAATTAATCTATATATTCTTCAAGGCAGGATCTACACTACTGCTTTAAAATGGTTTATAACAATAGTGGCAACTGTTGGGGGCCAGGGGGCTTTCCAAATGCAGTTGTCAAACTGTTTTCAAAGTGACATATCCGGCTTGATGTAGATCTGGCCTAAGCGTGTTCCTGCCCTACAACTGGCTAATGTAGACCCTACTAGAGAACCACCATGAGAATGTGATTAGGGATGTATGAAAAACCTCAGACATAATCTGCATTTGAAGTCTTTATATTTCCGACTTTGCAATGTGAATCACTGACAAAAAAAAAGAAGTGTTCCACAGCACGCATACATTTGAAAAATGCACATGAAAAATGTGTACTTTAAAAAAAGGTGCAGAAAAACATTTTAATCAATGGGGAACTAAGGTGTGCATTTCAAAGATCTGCACAATTGATGCCAACATTTGGAAAAATGTCCATGAAAATACATGTGGATTTTCAGATGAAAAGTAAATAGCGAAGCCAGTGTGGTGTAGTAGCTTAAAGTGTTGGACTGGGAGTCGGGATATCCGGGTTCTAGTCCCCACTCGGCTATGGAAACCCACTGGGCCGGTCACAGACTCTCAGCCTAACCTACCCGACGAGGTTGTTGTTGTGAGGATAAAATGGAGAGGAGGAGGAGGATTATGTATGCCGCCTTGGGTTCCATGGAGGAAAAAGGTAGGATGTAAATGCAATAATACATACATAATACATACATACGATCTGATATGGACTTGACTCAGGACAAACTTTGAGATGGAATTTGAATAACGTTAGTGAACTCACGATTTGCTGATTTGCACATCCCTATGATGTTTTGTGATGACAACCATGAAGGTAATTCACAGTAAAAAGAGTTGTTGTTTTTTAAAAAAACACCATAAAGGTAATCATCACTGTATTTATTTATTTTAAAATAAATAATAAATAAATAAAGTACACATTTTGTGAATGCTAACACAATCTCACAAGTGTATGAGATTCTTCTGAAAACTATGGACCTGTTTGACTTTGGGGTTGCTAAGATAGCAAATTTAAGTTAAAAATTAATCAAAATTAAATTCTCATAGACCTCACCTGCCTTTCGCTCTGGCAGATGGCTGTGTAGGTGAGAAGGAGCAGCAGATGCCAGTGCCTACTTTGTCGTTGGCTTTCTGCCTGCCAAGCAAGCAAGTGGCTGCAAAGATGAGAAAGAGGAGGCCAAGGTGCAACAGACGTGGATGACAGTGTTGGTGAGAAAGCTCAGGGAGAAGGCCCATTCCTGCCCAAAGGCCCTCAAAAACTTAGAGCCAGCAGCAGACAGGTGCTGGCAGTAGTTAGGGACTGCATCAAACCGATGAGCAAAAAGAACACACCTTTTCTTCTACTACAACAGAAATCAATGCCTTTAGTCTCTGGGCATGTCTAGATGACGACTCATCCCGGGGACCGCACAGGATATCCTGAGGCACAGGGAGGGATGATCCCTCCCTTTCCCCAGGATAAGCGGGACGGCTTTAATCCCAACTTTTCCCGCAGCCTCAGGATTGTCCTAAGACTGCGGGCCATGTTGATAGCCATCCCGGTTTCTTCACAGCTCCTCGTGAGGTCAGATCCACATAAACAGTGCTTTGGGTTATAATTGGTTCATAATATATGTAAATGTCATTCTCCAGAAACCCCAGTATTTTCATTGGCATTTTTGTCCTGATTCTACATTTCCTATTCTTATATTGCATGGGGAAGGGCAGTGGCTGTTTAATGTTGCTATAGAGGTATGATCTATAAATTTAATAAATAAAATTTCTCTCTCTCTCTCTCTCTCTCTCTCTCTCTCTCTCTCTCTCTCTCACACACACACACACACACACACACACAGAGTTCATGGTAGCTCAGAAAAGAACATTAAAATATGGTTTTAAAAATCCATAATTACTTAGAGCATCATCAGACAGGGGGAAATCATGTTTGCCCATGTATTTGTCCCTCATTGCTTCCTTTTTTGAAAGAGGAAGTAAACAACTTGCACATGGCCCATTCAGTCGGCCATTTTGATCCCACTGTTCCTCTGGCACACAGCAGCAGAGAGCGGCAACTTCCATCTTTAAAAATAAGTCGAACTTACTGGGGTGTGGTGTTGTTGTTGCGCAAAGAAGGCTAGAAGGGGTGGGAGGTGTGCAGGAGGCAGGCAACATCGTGAGAG